>NC_140581.1:687836977-688459477 GCF_964204655.1 Triturus cristatus | reverse complement strand
TAACTAATTTTGTGTTAGGCAAAAGGCGCAACATTTTCCCCCGCGTACATAATGTGAAATTTATCATGTGATTTTCCCCCGTGGGACATGAGTCATTTTCTACACGGCCTCGCACCTGCAATTAGGCATCCCCTATCCCCAGCATTGTGGCGGGCGGTGCTCACTGCACCGCTCGCCACAATGATGGGAATGCGCGTTGTGCATTGGTATGCACAAGGTGACAGGCACCTCGCGGTGCCTGTCACCGTGTCCATGCCAGTGCAGGGGGGTACAGGTACCCCCCATGTGCACCCCCCACCCCCCAACCTCCTGGGGGCCCGCTACGGGCCCCCAATAGCAAAGACCGCATGCCTTTTCATGGCGGCAACGCCGCCATCGAAAGGCTGATCTCCGCCAGCATGATAATATGGATGGCGGTGTCTTGCACACACCACCACCATATAATGCCCCTTTTCCACTCGGTCGACTCGTCGACGGGGGAAAAGCAGCAGATGGTCTTCCCGTCCGCCGCAGACCCTCAGTCATCCTAATATGGCGGGGGGTCATTCAGGAGTGGAATCTTCCTGAATGACCCCTTTGTTGTTACCCAACTCAATGGTACTCATTTTATCGACCTCAGATGGATGAAAGGCTGAGTGGACCCATCGGGATTTGAACCTTTGACCATGAGGCCGAACACAGGCCCCTGCAGTAGGCGCATTAGTCCACTGAGCCACCAGACCCGGCTCCTTCATGTGTCTGGCTGGCAAGGAATAAGTTGGAGCGAACTATGTTGTAGGAGAGAGAAGGCTGGAGTAGGAGGACGTAGGATGTACTCCTCCAGGGGTGGAATACTGTAAATAATGTGGTCCTGCAAATAGGAATGGTGGGATCCTAGATGGCAATGAAAGCCAGCACCATATAGGTTTTCACAAAGCAACAGACAGAGGCACACACACACAAACATACATGCGCATATGCAGTCCAACACAAAATGCATATGGTCAGACAGCAAGCACACAGTTATGCACACAGGTGAATGAACTGACAGGAAGATGGGAGTGTGTATATTTAACTGTAATTTCCCTCACCACTGAGGGTCTGATTATGATGCGGCCCGTAAAGGCTCTGACCGTCGCGGGCTGCTTCATAATCAACCGCTCGGTTTACTTTCTGACCACCACATTACAAAGCTGGTGGTTGGTAACTAAACTGGCTGGTTATTCTGGCTGGATTCTTATGGACTCAAGCAGCCCATCGGCAAGCCGGAACCATCTCATAATCCCAAAGGGCGGGCCTTTCCGCCATTGGGATTACGATGCACAGTTTTTGGCATGGTTTCCATGCTGGCCTGTCGTGTTTGAGGGCCCACAGCCCAGCCGGGCCTCCTTGGCTGCGTGGCCTCCAGTTGGGGGTCTAGGGGGCACCTAAGGTGCCCCCCTATTGATCCCTACACCCTGTGACAGGCACCTTGATGTGCCTGCCACGGGGTACAGGGATGAACAGTACCTCCCATTTCCCTATGAGAGCATGTATTACAGCCATAATGCATGCTTTCATAGGGAAATGCAGGAATGCGACCGAACAGTGTTCAGTTGCATCATAATGAAGCACTCAGGACCGCCGACTAGATGTCGGTCGGTCCCAGGACTGAGATGTTATCAACATCGTAATTAGCCTCAAAATGTTTAGATCTTTAGTTGAGAACATCAAAATTGAGGTAGAGAAAAGATTTGTGTCAATACCTTATCAATTTGTTGCCTCTCTTGAGAGAAATCTGTTTTATGGGATGATGCTGTTGCGTATCAGTCCAGTTCAGGTGACACCCCGTAGAATTTTTCTTGGGCCCCAATCATGCAAATTTACCGATTTAGCATTTGGATCAGGGAAAACAGACACTTCTCCGATGAACCTCTGACAAACTTACCTGGAAGGGATCTGCATTAGGTGTGAACATTACCAGCCAGAGACTATTAACATTGTGTCTGGTTCTAGTCACTGTTTCCCCATATAAAGCACACACACAAGACCACTGTTATTGTTAGAGGATTTTTTTCCGAAACCAGACTAGTGAAGAAAATGTGCTGTATTGTATCAGCAAATATCACAATAATTGTGGTACTAAAGAATGCATAGAATATACATTTTATATACAGATGCAACATATTATTCTACATAATTTCCCTGCCTTCTGAGATGTGCGAATTACAATTAACACCTACGTCTGCTATCAAAACGTGCTACACATTGCTGGAACTGACAGGCTTCCCTATGGTTGCAAGGGCAGGCTCTGTCTTTGAGCAGAGTTTATTATTGGTCAAGCTCCAGCTGTGACCGCCCAGTTTGTCGGGCAGTGTGTTGGAAAAGCGAGGAAATAAGAGCCTTTCTGCCTGAGGGATCTGAAATGCTGTTTTCATACTGCTTCACAAGAGTATTGTCAGAAACTGCTCTTGTGACTTCTAACACAGTGGGGGGTGTATTTATTGAAATTCTAAGAGTGCTACCTATGGACGTACAGAGGAGAAATCACTAGGCCTAAGCTAAACCCTATATAGAATGTGTATGCACACACTAAAGGCATACCATCCTAATGCATAAAACAGTAGCAGCACATTGCTACATAGCTATCACCATAATGTAATAACAGTCAGCATTAGCAATGCCATCCAGGGCCTCAGGCCAAAATCGAATTGTGGCCAGGTGCCTGATGGCCAATAATGACAATGAGATGTAAACACACACCGATGGCGGACTTCAGTCTCCTTGGCCATTCGATTACTTCCTCTGGGTAACAGCGGAGTGCTCTCTGCATGACCATTCACCCGTTTGGCTCTTTGCCACAATCATACACATATAGTACTGTTACACAGTACTTTCGTTTCTTTCTTTAAAGTAACTCATGACACACTTACAATTACAGGACGTCCCCCTCTACATCCTTTCCTGGCCTATCCCATTGCAAAATATTTTCATCAAAGGCATTGTTAAATTGTATTCAATGGAGGCTAAAATTCCCAATGCCTTGAATCATTAAATGAAAGCCCAGGAACAAGAGCCCGGCGCTTAACTTACCTGTAGCCTGCTAGCAAAAAAGTACTTATTTCTATCTTAGTCATTTCAAAATGAATGGGTCCTGAACTTCTCATGATGAAAGAAATGATACATTCGTCATTTCACGTGTATCTCTTATTTGTGTGTTCCTGCTTTCACACAAGTTAAATGATTTGAAACACAAGCTTTTTAAATTTCTTTTACCGGCAGAGATGTTTATTTTAATGGCTGACAATAGTTTCTATGTGATCAATCACTGGGAAGCGGGAGGAGAACCCTGTTTTATAAACCTGTTACCATTAGGCAGCCATGCATTCATTATACAAAACTAACTATTGGAATATCTGAATAAATTCCTCTCTGTACAAACAGATTTTCCAATAGCACCAGTTAGCCACCAATCAAAATATCGGGTAATGAACCAGCATGTAAAAGATGTCCACTCCATCCCGAGCCATGACACTGGGATACCTTTCTCTTTTGACCAATCACAAAATAGTCCTACAGTTCAGTCCACCTAGTTCAAGCCCCTCCAAAATCGGATCCATGCCAGATTTTTAAGATAACTACATTTATCTAAATGAGCATATGCTTAAAATCTGGCATGGAGCCGGCCCTCCAGGACTGACTTTGGGGAACATTGGGCTAGTCCCTTCTTGTTGTGTATTGTATTCAGTATTGTCCCGTAACAGGTGTCAGTGCTCTAAAGTCAAACCTAATATCAGAAAAGAGCAAGCAAATCTTAGAAGAGGCCAAAAGCAAATTTCAAGCGTTGCTGTAAATCTATTTACTCCAACTACTACAGCATCGATTAGAAGCAGCAGCAATGTGATCGCCAGCAGCACCATCACTACCCCCCACACCCACTTCCAGAGGCAAAAGCAGTGGCAAAAGCATGATGCACTCCCCCGGCCATCACCCCTAGCCAAAGGAAGGAGATAGAAACACCACTAGTGACACTCTCCTCTCCAGCACTGCGTCTTTACAGGTCTTGGGATATTTCATTGATCAGCATTGTACGTGTTCTGAATGTTACCTTATGGTACAGACTCTCCATTAGAGCGCACAATTACCCATGAGGTCTCACGGTACCAAATGGGACCAAAGAGGATAAACCTTTGAGGTTGCTCCAAGCAACTTCAGCTGCCTCAGTGTCATAAAACCCATAGCACAGTCCTGAGAAACATGGTTAGTGTCGCCCACAGTTGCTACAGGGAAGGTGATATGAAGTATGGAATAGTTTTTTGTTCTCGTTTCATAGTTTTGCATGTAGGTTGTTACCTGAAGATATATGTTCATTAGGTGCTACTCTATTGCAGGCAGTGCTGTCTTTAAAGCGTAATAAGAGAGCAGCGACAGACCTAGTCTCCATCTTTTAGTGCCATCTTTTGCCCCCGGTTCAACCAAGATTTTGACCCATTGCCAGGGACCGGACTGGGAATGCAAACCAGCCCTGGCAATTGTGTCGAGTCAGCCGCAGGGTTGGGGTGTTGGGGGGACCAGTGCACGTGGAAAATACTGCAGCTGCTTTTGTTACAGGGGTACGATATTGCAGAACCAGCCCCCGTAACAAAAACTGCCCCCAGGGTTCCAATATGCCCGGTGTCCGCTACGGCCAGTCCGGCCCTGTACCTTGCCCGTGCTCCAAATGAAAGAAGCATGTCCTCGGATTGCAGTTAAACCACAGAAGGCCTCAATAACTCTCCAGGTCCAGATTGTAGGCTTGCGTCCTTGACACAGCTTTGTTTCACAGCGGTCTGCATGAGCCACAAGACAGTCTACACCAGAAGCCCAAAACGCCTTCAGAATATTGTAAAACATGACACTAAGTCTAAAGTGTTTAATCTTGCCTCAAGCTGTTCTTGGGTAGCCCTAGCGTCAGGAGAGGTACATTAGGCAGTTCACCCTTTATGAGAGCTTTACCCACACATTTCAACACACTAGTGTTGCAAGTAACACGGGAGGAAAAGGAAAACCATTTCTGAAGACTTATATTTCTGTATACCTCAACACATATAGCGCCAAGATGCCAATTGGGAACACTGTGCTTAATAAATTATTTCCAGTGCTGCTCACTCGCATGTGACTTGTCCTTGCTGCAGCCTCCGGACCGTCTGTGATCTTGGACACCCTGAGATGGAAAATGTGAAACAGCATCCCTCAAAATACACTGTGCTGACACTAGAGATCAACCAATGCGAGCAGCAGGAAGTCTGCAGGCAGCTGATGTATGTGTTGACTGCCGTCTGTCAGCAGCACAAGCACACGTCATGTGCTTTAGGATGCCAAGTGCAAAATCTTCTGTCACTGTGTCTTTGCTCATCTGCTGACTTAACACGAAGCTAGTCTCTCTTTTTGACACATACCTATTTTTTATGCGCCTTAATATTCACATATGACTGTTAGAATGTGTTCTAAAACGAAAGGTCTAAGGCGGAAATCCTCGCAATGGGGCAGCAGTGACCAATGCAGACAGACAAATTGTAGACAAAACAATGACTTCTGGGCATTAGCATAAAACTTGAACATCATCTTTGAAGCACATCTTTTGCTATATATCTATAGATCAACACCAGCTATATATCTACACTAGCACTGCTGCGAAATAATGTAGCTTTGAAAAGGACAAATGTAGAATAGTGACTGTTTGTATCTTCATGCTAGTCAAGCAAGACCATCTTTTTGCAATTTTTGGACTGATGCTGCTGTTTTAGACTCCGTTTAGTGGGACTCTGCTAATCTTGCCCCAGTGCATGTGATCTGGCCCCTAAAACAGGTTAAAATCATCCATTCTCCTAATTGGCATATTTAACTTACCTATAAGCCCCAAGCATATGGGACAAAGTATGCAAACGGCCGGCAAGTTAAATGTCACCAGTGGACTGCAGCACATATTGTGCCACCACTAGAGTGACAGGGCAAAACATGGCTGCAGGCCTACCACTGTACCCTGCCTGTGCAGGTTAAAAACTGCAGTTTCGACCTGGCAAAATAACCCTTTTTGACAGACTTAACCCCCCCTCCCCCTTTTAAATATTAAGAAGTAACCAGTAAATAGGCCTTAATCCTCAATAAGGCAGGGTGCATGACATTTAAAATGTAGAACATGTAAATGTTTAATGTAAATCATGTCCTTACAGTGACAAGATCCCAAAATCTATTTTTATTGTGGCAGGGTTAATTGCTGCATAGGAAAGTATTGCGATATATTATTGAATAGTGTTATATCCACTTAGGATCCAGCTACAAAGTTCATAGTTGGAATGTTTTAAAATATAGTTATTACAAGCCTAATTCACTGGTAAAATTGGAATTGTACTTCATATTTTACAAAAGGCTCTTTAAAAAGCCATTGATTACCTGCCTTAAGCCTCTAGAAGCCAATTTACATGAGCTTCCAACTGCCACTTAGGAACTGAATAGCCTCTTTGATGGGTTGTGAACTTGCTCCCAGAACTGAGACAAAGGCTTTGGGTGTGGGGAGATGTTCTGTTCAACTTCAAACAGGCCTACCCTGTCGCAAGCACCTGTAGCAACAACTGAGCCTGTCCCCTCGTTGGATCTCACTATTCAGCCAGGCACCAATCTTAGTGGGAAAGGAGCCCAGAACCAGGTTTGAGTGCCCACAGAGGATGGGTTGCTTAGTTCCTTTGCCACATCTCTAGGGTGGGCACTGAGCTCTGCACAGGGGAAGACAGGTTCTGCTGTGTTGGATTTAGGTAGAAAGAGGCATTGTGGGATTGTCTGCAGTATGATACACAGGAACTGTTGCAAAAGTGCATAGGGTTACCCCTTGGAACATCTCCCTACATGTTAGGGAGGGACCAGGATTCCCCTCCACCAAAAGGCTGATGCTAGACAAAAATGTGGCACACCTGGGAACCCTCTTCAGAACACTACAGGACCTGTGGAAGGCAGAAGACAGACTTGACTTGCTCTTGAGGATAGTGAGGAGGACCCTAAGGGCTGGACCTGGTCCCACTTGTTCCCAAGACAAATAAGTGGGCTCCAAGATCTCTTGATGGGCCTCTTGTTAAGGTACAGGGACACAAAAGCAGCAAGAAAGTCTTTTCTTGAAGAGCCAGATGAGCAGTTCCAACTGGACCTGCCCTGCACCATGCTGGTGGCTTTAGTTGGAGCGAGTCCTGACCCCAAATACTGTTCCTGAGGTCTGGAATCAGTGGCTGGTCTCAGACTGTACTCCTCCTGCCTAAACCCTAAATCCTTTGACTTGAAACATTCTACAAACTGCTTTCTTGGAGAAGCATCGGGCGACGGACACCAACCTTCCCAGCTCATCCAACGAGGGTTCATAGCTGCTGGGCCTGATTTGATGGCGGGACCTGCTTGGTTTAAAATTGCAGCTTCATCGGTGCCACTGTCAAAGGTGTGCTGATCGATGCCAAAGACCTGTGGTGCACAAAAACTGAAACTTCTCCCGTTTTTGAGTTTTCATGCTTCAAACCAACAGCTTCGCTGAGGCTCTATCAACATCAAGCCCCTTCCCTCAACACCAGCCCCACTGAATTTTTCACTTGAGGCTGTTGACATCAGAAGGTAACTTTTCCACTGGGATGAATCTGGTCCTTGTATCTTACCCTCGCTCCAATGCAGTCAGCCTTTAACCTTACCCTTGTGCCGGTTAAGCTCAACCGGATGGCACTTTTTGGCACTATCTGTATTTAAAACTTTAAACATTCATATTTCTGCTTACCCTAATGGATTTATGTTGTTTTGGAGTCATTTTGCTCATTAACTTATTCTTTAATTTGATAAATTTGAGTGGGATTTTTATTGTGTCGTGTTTTTGACTTTTTAACTATGTTGGTACTTTTAAATGCTACACGTGTTCTTAGGTTTAGCCTGTCTGCTCTGTAATATAGCTACCCGTGGTTGAACTCAGGTTTAAATTACTGAAACCTTTTATGGCCCTATCAAGAATAGTGCCATTTTTGCTTGTGGTGGACTGCCATCCACCCCAGCTAATAATCCACTTTCTCACATCTGTGCATTTAAGTTAGCTGCAAATTGATTATCACCTAGAAAGATTATAAAATCTGGTGAGGGCCAACATCAGAGTCAGGGAACCTCTCATTAATACACAAAACAATACATATGCTCCTAATAAAGGCCTTTGAAATGTAGCCTCACCCTGGCTCATGCAAGAGAAAGTGTATTTATTTATTTACCAGTTTCATTAGCACTCCAATCCCATGGGATTTGGGCGCTGTACAGAGCAAGTACAACAATTGAAAAAAACGTATAGAATCAAAGCCTATGCTAAACATTCTCTGGTGTAGATAAAGAGTGAACAGGAAATAAGAGGAAGAAACAAGTTATGCAAACGCCAGAGGGTAAGCAGCTAGGTGAAGTCCAGATGGAGGTGGAAAGGATTCATTTTCAAGCCATTACTGAATGAATTATGGCCAAGTACCCTATTATCTGTATGAGAGCATTAGTCAACAATTCCTAAGAAATACAAACTTGAGATGAGCATCCTTACATCATCTATAAACTATTTGTATTTTATAAAACAGTTAAAAATTTCTTTTTTTTATGTAAAGACAGACACTGTACCTAGAAACTCTCACTCTAGGCGGATGTTATACTCTATGTCATTATGAGCTTAGCAGAGAGGATTTTCTTAGGAGAGACATTATCTATGGGGGTGTCCCAACTCTATTAAGATTGCTATCACACAGAAAAAATACATATGCTCTTTCATGAAAGATCATATGCTGCATTTGTCTCAGACAGTGGCCCAGAGTGTGTATAGGACTTTTCTGATCCTGTTAGACTACTTGAGACTTGTTTAGAGGCAGGTCCTCCTACCTGGTCATATTTGAAAACTGAGATCTTTTGATATACTACTAAAGAATTTCTGAGTGCTAATGAACTTCACTCTTGCAGCTGAGGTTAGCTTTAGGCCCTAGAATTCCTCAAACCTTATCTGGCCAATATGCTGACGTTCTTATGGAGGAACCGAAGGGCTCTCATATGTAGAAGATATTTATGTGCATATATTGTTCTGGATCTTTAACAATGTGCCAAATGCATTTTCACACTCGTTTTCATATGTATACATTGATATATTGATTATTTTTCTAACACACTTCCTATGAAGTGTGGAAGTGTGTCTTTTTAAATATGTTAACTAGGCCAAACATTTGACATAAATGGTATCTTCTCCAAGATGGAAGTCACCTCTGACACTCATGTTCCCTCGACCACCCACCTTCTCCCCTTGCAAATTCTGCAAAATATAGTCAAGCTGAGATGTACTGGTTTATTTCCACTGTTATTGTCATTCCGCTGTAAATGCACTTTCAGTCTCAACTTGAAAAATTTACCAAGTTCCTTCCTTTGACTCACAGTGTTTATTTATTCATACAACACATTAGTTGTCATGTATTGTTGAAAATGAATTACTGGTTGAGTAGGGTGAAACTGTACTCAAGCTGCAACCACAATCTCTGTCAGGGTGAAACAGAAGCAAATCCCAAATTAGCATGCGTTTGACCCTCTAGTAGCTTAGCACAAAGCAGTCAGGCTTAATTTAGAGACAATATGTAAAGTATTTATGCAGCTTTTCAAACAGTAATAAAGTAGAAACACAAAACATGGAAAATCTAACATCAATTTAGAACAAAGAGTAAAATGTAATAAATTATTGGAGACCAAAGCAACGAACATCCAATCAGTAGAACTGAACTTATGTCATTTTAAAGATTTAAGTGAAAATATTGCCATCTGTGGTTATGTGGTCATGCTGGACAGGGACAAAGTCTCAAGTTCAGGCCAACCATGAGGAAGTACCAGCCGAATACCGAGACCAAGTTTAGGACAACTGAACAAGAGTAAATCCTGGTTGAGGAGTGTTGCAAGATCTCGCATTGAAGATAAGTTGTGCAGCGGAAACGATGCAAGTTCCTGGTGTAGAAATGCGTCACACAACAGCAGTTCCAGGATGCTGCAAGGCGGAGATGTGAGGTCCTGCATCATTGTTGAAGCTGTCTATGAGGGGCTTGTGATGCGAAGATGTGCATCGAAGATGTGTCGTGCACCAGCTGGTTCCGAAGAAGCTGAGGGGCTTGCGAAGCAGTGTCCTCTGTCACCACCGTGGAAGCCGCCAACAAGGGGCTTGCTATCCGCAAGCACCTTTAGGATGCACCTTGCAGCAGTTCCAAAGTGGAGTTTTCAGAGGCAGTGTGTTGTGCTACATTGGTTCTGCTGGGGCCACAGCAGTGCTGGCGGGGAACCTTCAGGTCCACTTCCAAGGGTCCGCAACTGTGGTAGAACCACTTGGGGAAAGCAGGTCCAGTACTTTACTCAGGCAGCAGAGCAGCACATCAGTCCTTCTGAGCCTTCCACAGGTCCAGAGGTGTGCTGAAGGGGTGGGTCTAAGGGTTTATGCCTGGTGCCAGCTTTGAAGTAGGTGATGCTTTTGGAAGTTTCCACCATCAATGTAATATTGTTACAAGATCCTCCCACCCATGATGATCACTGATGGACTCTGACCTGGGTGATCCATGTTTAAGCTCTGAAATGCCCAGGGCCAACTATCCATCAGTGACGCCTCATCACAGAGTAGGGTGGCATTGGTTAGTCTCACTAGCCCATCCCACTCTCTGATGAGTAACAGAAAAACCTCCTCTCATTGACGGACCCATGAGATGGTCATACAATGGGAAGAGGCTGTGGAATCTTCCTGCTTTCCCTTCCCTGAAGCTTCCAGGAACCACCAAGTCTTTCCTCCTGCCACACAAGATCACTGCCACCCTGGTAAGTTTTTTTTTAATGTTGGGTACACGCGTGTGTTTATGTATGAATGTTTGTATATTTGTGCACACATGCAGTAAATGGGTGTGTGCAGGTTTACATGCTTGTGAATGGTGCATACATCTATGAGTGCTTGTGAATGGATAGGTGTGAGTGACTGGCGTGCACATGTAAAAGAGAGTGCGCATGTGTGTGTACCTGTCCCACCGCTACTCCACATAACGGGCCACCACTGCTGCAGAGGTAAAGCACATGGATGCATAGGTACACATGGGATACTAACTGTCTCTGTGCTAAGCCAACATGTGCACCTCTGCATGTATATGTTTGACATAAATGTAATGAATCAAATTCTTCTTATATATTTCTGTACTCTCCCATACTGGCAGTCGTGGCACTACAACAAGCTACATGGACTATGCAAATATTTCCGATGTGCCTATTAGACACTTCCCCGGAATCTCCTAGGTATGCTGCAGAGATACTTGAACCTGGCATCTTGCTTGCTGCAACAATTACGCCAATTGGCTCATATCATTTGGTACTTTGCAGCTTAAAACAACTGCCAATCAGGCATGGAATCATATGTTAAGCTGGCCAAAGAGACTGGTGTTCATTAAAAATAATATTAAATTTTAATTGCCTACCAGAACCTTCCATTCATTAACAGTATCGGCTGGCAAACCCGAAGACAAGTCACATATCCTCAGTCCAGGCCACCCAAGCATGGATTATTCTCACTTTGCATCTTTTTTTAAGTTCAAAAAGTAAGTTTATTGAGGTAAGGGAAAAACAATAATACAGATAATATAATAGCAATGAAAAAGGAAAAATGTCAAACAATAAAAACAATCAATTATTGATGAACACAAAGGTGAACAATGTAAGTCATCCAATTGTGATAAAGTAAAGAGGAGCATCAGTGACTTGTAAAAAATCAGTGAACAAAAAAGAACTGCATTTTATACCAAAATGTATACTACAAAGTCAAACATCAATAAATCATATAATGCCAATATGAGAGAAGTCATGGAGGTTTAGTCACTTCTTGTTGAAAGGGGGTGAGGAACAGAGAGCGCCGAGCACTTGCATCAATAAATAATGTAACAGGCGACCATAGGTTTAAACGCTTGGATGCCATATGTAGTGGGTAAACAAAAGTAGTGTCCAATCTGTGGTTGTAACAAACAGCATACTAACATGCTTGATATGACAATTGAGTAAGATCTTTCCAATTCTTAGTTATTTGCTGAAAGGCGACCGCCAACAGTAAATCTATTATTTTTACATTGGATCTGTGTAGTATTTCCTAAGTTTAAGCCAAATTCTATCCCAAAATTCCACAGACCAAGAGACTTCTAATTCTTTTTCCCAAGATAGTTCCGCTTTAGATTTTTCTCTGAGAGTGGAGGAGCTGTGTAAGAATTTATATATGGTCGAGGCTTTAGGGTGTTTAACTAAGAGAATGCGTAATTTCTCTGTAGAGGATGGCTCACAAGGAGCGGATTGAGAAGAGATTGTGTAATGCAGAGACGCATCTCGGAGAGCTTGCGATAAAAGGGAATACTTAGAATGGAAAGATGCAAGCAAATGAAAGGAGCCCCTGGCATGAGAAAAGGACATAATCTCGTCCCGCACATATAATTGACGTACCCAAATCAAGCCCCGGTGTCTCCAAGACTTCCAAAATATAGGCTAATTATTTATTAAAATATGAACGTTGTGCCATATGGTAGAGTTAAGAAATGTGGTCCAATCATTAGAAAGCGAGGAGGAAATAGGTGACAGAAGCTTAGAGGTGTGCTTAATTACAGGAGTGGAAATAGATTGTGGTTTACGTGTAAAAGATAAATATTCTTGGAAGGAGAATGGGGAAATGAAGGACTGTTCAAGTGTGGCCCAAAGAGGGCAATTAATGGGAGTTTCAGAAAGCCATTTCGAGGCCTGATGTAATAAAAAGGACCTATGATCAGTAGAGAAATCAGGGAAATTTACTCCACCCTCCCATTTTGGACGAACTAGTTTAGAGATAGACATACGTGACTTCTTCTTATTCCATAGAAAAGAAGACAAAATGGAGTTTAATTTCTTAAAATACTTTAAGGGGATAGACAGGGGAATATTAGAAATTGTATACAAAATTATAGGAGACAACATCATCTTTATAGTGTCCAGATGACCCCACCAAGATAAATATAAAGGATGCCATTTCGATGTCAGTGATGACAATCTAGAAGTGCAATTTTCCATGCAACGTGATATTGTTGCTGAAATTGAGGGGGTAAAATGCAAACCTAAATATTTGATGAATTGGGGACTCCCTGTGAAACCTGAAGCAGTAAAGTCAGCTTTAAAAGTATATTTTGTTAGAGGCAGAATTTCACTTTTATCTCTATTTAATTTATAACCAGAGGCTGATGCAAAAGAATCAACCTCTCCCAAAAAGGCGGGGAGGGAGGTTTGGGGCTGCGAAAGAAATAAAAGAACGTCATCAGCATAAGCTACCATCTTGATGTCAGTCTCTTTGGAAGTGAAACCATGGATATTGTCGTTTTGACGGATTCTTAAAAGAAAAGGCTCCAAGGCGAGATTAAAAAGAAACGGGGAAAGTGGACAACCTTGTCTAACACCCCTACCAAGCGGAAAATAGGAAGACATACCACCATTTACACAAACAGCTGCTCTCGGATTAGAATACAAAATAGAAATCAAAGCAATAATTTGTGGGCCAAAGCCAAACCATTTAAGTGCATGAAAAAGATAAGGCCATTCAACTCTGTCAAATGCTTTCTCTGCGTCTAAAGCTATTGCAGCTAATGAGTGTGAGATGTGTGAAGCCTTGGAGAGGACGTAAAAAAATAAACGAGTATTATCTGTAATGAGTTGACTCTTGACGAAACCAGATTGTTCTGTTCCTAAGAGATTGGGTAATTGAGGTTCCAAACGTAAGGCTAGGGCTTTTGGAAAATCTTTATAATCAATATTAACCAAAGAAATAGGTCGATAATTTTTGCAGTGTTGTGGATCTTTACCAGCTTTAGGTATAAGGCAAATAAGTGCATCAGAAAAAGAGTTAGAAGATCCACCTGATTGTAAGAAAGTAGTTATGAGAGTATGTAATTTAGGGATCAGTAAATGTGCAAAATGAGTGAAAAACTCAACAGTAAAACCATCTGGACCAGGTGCTTTGTCCTTTTCAAGTTTGTGCAAGGCAGTAAGAAGTTCCTTTTGTGTGAGGTCTAATTCTAAAAGTGAAAGATCTGGGTGCGTAACAGAGGTGTGGTGAATGCTAGAAAAGAAGTGTGCAATAGAATGGTCAGAAGAAGAAGTCTCAGATGTGGACAATGTTTTGTAAAATGGAAGAAATTAATTTAGGATATCCTCGTCCTTAAACTTCAATGTGTGAGTATTATCAAAAATAGAGTCTACATTAAGTTTATTATGTTTAACCTTCAAATAATTAGCTAAACGTTTTCCAGCTTTATTCTGGCCACCATAAAATTTTGCACTGGACTTCAACAAAAAGTTGGAGGCATTGTTAGTGGTCTCCTTGTTAAATTGAAATTTAGCATTTATAAGTGCAGACAAACAAAGTTTTGATTTGGAGGAATAGTAGGAATGTTCCAATCTCTTTTTTTTGGCAAAAAGGGCGTTAGTGATTTCTTGTGCTTTTTTCCGCTTTGAAGAGACATATCTAATAATAAAATCTCTAGCAGAAGCCTTGAAAGTGTCCCAAATCACATGAAAAGGCAAAGTATCTGAGTGATTAAGGAGGAAGTATTCACTAAAGAAGGAAATGAAAGAGGACGTGAATGTCGAATCCAAAAGTAGAGCATTGTTAAAACGCCATTTCCGAGGGAGGTTGGGTTTCTGCAAAACATCCAGCTGAATAGTAACAGGAGCATGATCAGATATTAGAATAGAGCCAATATCTGCTGCCGCCAGTGATTGAGATATGTTGTGGGATATAAAAAAAAAGTCTAGTCTTGATTGGGTGTGATGAGTCGGAGAGTAGTAAGAGTATTCTCTCAATGTAGGATTGCAAAGCCTCCAAGCATCAATAAGCTTGTGTTGCTTAATGGTATGTGTGAAAAATCTATGTGAGTTACGAGGAACATAAGGGATTGACGAATGTCGATCTAGAAAGGGGTCGAGGACTTCATTACAATCTCCTGCAAGGATGAAATTATCATCGAAACATTGTGTGATCTGTTGGACTAAGGAAGTCCAGAAAGAGTCATCTCCAGCTGTGGGTGCATAAATATTCAACAAAGAGATTGGAGCATTACCCACCATTAATTTAACAAATAGCCATCTACCCTCCTTATCTGCACATTGCGATAACATTTTGACAGGAATGGATTTACGGCAAAGAGTAAGAACTCCATTGTATTTGCCATCACCCGGGGAAAAAAATACCTTCCCCACCCAACCTCTCTTTAACTTAACAGATTCCTCAGCGGTCAGGTGAGATTCTTGTATGCAAGCTATAACTGCTCCCAATTTGTCCAGATGAGTCAAAACTCTCTGTCTCTTGATAGGTGAATGTAAACCTCTGACATTCCATGACACAAGTTTTAAGGACATAATACAAAACTGTAGATGAATGGTAAACAAGAGCTGCAGTGAATCTCTAAGCAAGTCAAACCGTACCGAACATTAAACCAACTATAAAGACATTGAGTCTGATACGAAGAAAGATAAAGGAGAAAGGAAAATAAATAAAAACAAATGAGCATCATTTGAAATGTAAAAGAGAGGCGAAGAGAGAAGAGCAGTGTTAATGTAGAAGGATATTGAAGGAGAGCTCTTGAAGCAAAGGGAATACAGAAAAGAAAATGCAATGCAAAATACATAAAAACTTAATACAACGAAAGACTTACATATAATCCAAGACAAACGAAAGGTGGGGGGGTGTGAGGCCACAAGGAACAATGACGTGTCTAAGACCCAACAATTAAACAAACAGGGGTAACCCTATAACCCAAGGAACCTGGGCTTTATCAACAAAATATGAACAATGGTTCCAAAAGGGGGAAGCAATTATTTATACTTGAGAGAAATCAAACTTCACAAAACACAGCATTAGTAGATCAAAAAAGGATTAATCAATATTACACAATGAATAATATTTGCAAAAAACCAAATAATTTATTTTTCGAGATTCATTTGAGTGTCAACTCATTTATCAATTCATTGGAATATGAACGGAAAATGAAGAAGGCTGTATATACAATAATATTAACAAAGAAGCGACGCAGTGACAAAGTGAATAAGGTGACTAAGTGTAGTAGTGAAGATGCAAGTATTTACAATATATATACGTGATAATCAATAAAATACACAAACAATTTTTGCAGAGATTCGCAAAAAACGTCCTCAGCTTAATTATGGAGAAAGGAAAAACCTTATAAGCCACATGTCCTAATTGTTTTATAGTATATACAAGGAGTTCCAATTGATACGGGACTGTAGAACCGTCAACGTTTCGACCCTATAGTAACCAGTCGTTGTGCATAGTTGTATCAGGTCTTCTTCAGGACATAGGTAGTGTATAACAGCCTACACAAAATAAATATATATAGATCAGTATCTAAGCTGTGTTCAAAACATTTTATTGACAAGGAAAAAGTTTCCCATCAACTCACCTAAAATTCAGGAGACAAGACAGATTTTTCCCAAATTGCAAATATTGCCACTCGATTTCAATCCGAAGGCACTGCCTGAGGACATGTGTACATATTAGTACGTATATACTAAATGCGCAAGGTATTTAGATTACAGCATTGAAAACATAAAAAAATTATTATTAATTACCAGAATCGTAGAGGGTCCTGATTCGTCTTGGTCTAGTTTTTAAGTTTTTCTTTCTTTATACTCTGATTGCAAGGACCTGTTGTGGATATAAACCCAAATGGGGATAATCCGAATTGTATTCAAATAACTAAGATCGGGTAGTGTTATAAATTAATGAACCCCGTAATTGCTCACCTGACTTCAGGGTAGAAATTTGGATTATAGTGCTGTAGACATCAGGACACAAGTTCAGCTGTAAAAAGCATGAAGCAACCCAAATTTAGTGACACAGGAGTTGCTTGGTCTATTCAGACGTTAGTTTTAGGTCAGGTGTTCCAAACATAGATGCATGTCGTGATTACTAGCAAACAAACGATTTTGGATATAGTATTATCAAAGTTTCACACAATGGATAATCGCTCCACAAATGGTAAAAACTAATCGAGAGTCATTGCTAGCTACTAGCAAAAAACGATACTATCAAAGTTTCACACGATATTTAATCGCTCCTCAAGTGACAGAGACTATGCGAGAGTCACTGTGTGCGATAATTACGCAGACTCCCCAGATCGTGACGGGCAGCTTAACATTCAAGCACCGGAAAGGCTGTGACCAAGCCACACGGTTAGCTAGCGCTAAAATTATCATGTAAAGCAATTTCACATGCTTCCTACCTGATGTCTTTCGTATTCATCTTCTAATTAAAGGGAGTCCGTCTGCTGCATGCAACCGGTAGCGAGCCGAGCGTGCAGCAGCTATATTGGAGCTGTCAGTGGACATAAAAACAGGACTAGTGTGGGCCAATTCGATTGGTCTTTCAAGGACACGCCAATGCTCGTGCTTTTGAGGCGATTGTGTACGCACTTATCTAGCAAACAAGCTAACATGTTTAGGAAGTGTTAGAAATTCTATAATTCTTCAGAGTATAATTTCAAAGGCTTATTCGTGAAGGCTTCATTATATATTAAAAGCCAATGTGCCTAATTATTTTAAATCGTCGAACGCTTGATATCATAGTCTGGCAAAAAACGTATAGCTTATTTGTAGGATGTATCGGCAAAGGATATAGCATCCCAACATTGCACGACTTTGGGAGTAGAACTTCCTCCCTAATTCCGACATATACGAAACACGTTAGATAATTGGCCCACAATTCCCTCATGTAACAAAGTCATGCTTCCAGGGACATAGTTGGTGTCGATTAGCAAGTGTGACAGAGGTGGACAAGGTTGTCAGCTCCGGCGTTCCACATAAAACAGTTCAAGCATTATTCAATGCATACACCCAAATGATAATGTAATGAAAAAAGACTGTTAGTTTCGTATTACACATTAGATTCATCTAATTAGTTTCAGTTGATGTGTTTTTTGAGAAAACCATATATACAATGCGCATTTGAACAGACACAGTGAACATAGCACAGAGCTATAATTAAGTATATCAGCTCAGACAGTGCACATGGGCCAGTTGATACATTGGTTTACACAGTAAGTATACACAAATCATAGGTTTACATTCTATATATACCATGTGTTCGTCGCACATCAGAAAGGCACAGTGAACATGACAGGTATCAGAGAATAGACTTATCTCAGATAAACGAGGCATAAGGTAAGTCTATACTTATCTAAAGCATAACATTCCCAGTTGTTTATTGGTCTCCTCATTTTCATTGAGTCCTGTTTTTACAGAGTCCAAAGAGTGGATCCATCTACACTCCTTATAGTTGAGAATGGAATGAATGTTACCACCTCTCGGATGCAGCCGCACCCTCTCAATTACTGTCCATCTCATGCTTTCCGGTAAATGGTTGAGACTTACAAAGTGGTCCACCAGAGGGGCCCCTTGTGTTCTACACTTGATCCTGCTCATATGTTGTAAAATTCTACACTTGATTTTTTGTGTAGTTTGCCCTACATACACTTTATTTCATGGGCAATAGATTGCATAGATAACGTTGTTGCTATTACAGTTGGTAAATGTGGGTCGCGTGTAGCTTTTTGTATCATAAACAAATGTGGGGCCCTCTATCGTGGACATGCAAGCTTTACAGCTGCCACATTTTTTATGGCCCAAAATCGGTGGTAATGATAACTGTGAGCGTAAGTCTGGTTAAGGGGGACTCTGAAGGTAGGCGTTAACCACAGCATCTTTTATACTCTTGCCACGTTTAAAAGCAAAAAGTGGTAATTCAGCAGTTCCAATTTCCGTGGCCACCAAGTTCCAATATTTAGCTATTGTTTTCTTGATGGCTTGGCTGTCTGGGTTAAAGGTTGTAACACAAACCAATCTATCATTCACCTTTTCGCTTTTTTTGGTCTCTAATAGAGTCTCTCGTGGGCAATACCAGGCTCTCTTTTTAGCCCGTTTCAGGAGTGTATTAGGATAGCCTCTGTCCCTTAGCCTTTGTGTTAAAACTGATGCTTCCTCAAAGTAGTCTATTCTCTGGGTGCAGTTACGCCGCAGTCTTAGGAACTGCCCATAGGGCAGATTATCTCGAAGACTGCGAGGATGATTAGAATTATAACTGAGAAGAGCATTTCTCTCAATGGGTTTTCTATAGAGTCCAGTATAGAGTACCCCTTCTGTGGTTTTCACATTGAGGTCTAGGAAACTAATAGTTTCACTGTTCTCACTCATTGTGAATTTTATGTCGTTTGATCTTTCATTTAACCATTCAAAAAATTCCCTCAGAGTTGTAGTTGAGCCGGTCCAGATCATAAAAACATCGTCGATATAGCGTTTCCACATATCGATGCTGTCTCTGTATGGATTACTCTCATCGTACAGAAAGGTCCACTCAAAATTGTCCATGTAGAGATTCGCCAGGGACGGCGCATAGCTCGCACCCATAGCAACGCCCTTGCATTGGAAAAAATATTGGTTCTGAAACACAAAATAATTTTTGGTCATTGCGATGTCTAACATTGCTGTTAGAAATTCCGTAGGGATTCTGTGAGGGGTAGGTCTTGCATTGAGCACCTCTTGTACTACCGCAAGTGCCTCGTGCTGAGGAATGCTCGTGTATAAGGATGACACGTCTAGGGTTACTAGGAGTTGTTTCTCCTTGTCAAAAGGATGATCCTCTATGAACTGGATCATCTGAGTAGAATCCCGAACATAAGATTTGGTGACAGTCACAAATGGCTGTAAGAAGTAGTCAATATACTGATTAAGAGGTTCTAATACAGAGCCACATCCCGATATAATTGGTCGTCCGGGTGGCTTGTCTAGGTTCTTATGGACCTTTGGCAATGTGTAGATTGTGGGGATTCTAGGGTTAGTTTTAGAGAGAAATTTGGACTCTGGAATGCTCAGGAAGCCTAATTCAAGGGCATGTGCCAGTAGGGAGTCTATCAGAATTTTTATTTCAGATGTAGGATCCTTCGTGATTGGTTTATAGCTATCACGATCATTGAGTTGTCTTTGGATTTCGTCAATATAGTCATTCCGATTTTGTATAACGATTGATCCCCCTTTATCGGCAGCCTTGATAATTATTTGTTCATTGTTCTTAAGGGACTGTAGGGCCAGTTTTTCTCTTACCGGGATATTGTAGGGGACAGTATAGCCAAAACCTCTTGTGTAACAATTTGCTCAAAAGCCACTATTTTGTGGCTCATAGTCTGTATGGAAGGAGTAAAAACCGAGTCAGGTTTAAAAGGTGTCGCCGCAATAGAGCGAATACAAGGTTCTCTTTGTGCAAAGAAATACTTCAGTCTAACCTTTCTGAAAAACTGCATAAGTTCAAGTTTTACCAAGAACGGATCCGTTCTTTGAGTAGGCACAAAAGATAGTCCCTTGGAAAGAATATTGTTTTCTTCTTTTGACAAGGTATAGTTGGAAAGATTGATAATGGGATCATTATCATTTAGGACCACAGATTCCATTTGAATATTGTTGGCAACTAAAGAGTCTTCAGTGTCATCCACTCTGGGCGGAGCATTTATATGTAATGAGATTACATTGATGTTCTCAGGGATTGGACTATCTAGGGTGGTTGAAATTACCACCGGTATGTCTGGCGCCTTGTTGAGATTTCCCCATGGTTCCCCTGGTCGAAGAATCTCACTTGTTGGTTGCCTCTTTGGGGTGGGGGATTCAGATTGCCCCTCTGGGTGTAGGTCTGCTGGTTCCCGCCCCTGCCACGGTACCAGCCTCTCAGCCTTGGAAAGCCCCTTCCTCTGTTGGAACTCCATGGTCCGTCCCCTAAAAAAGGCTGTTGTTGAGGACCTTGTGGTCTCTGTGCAGCACTTGTCGATGCTTGTTCACTTTCTCCTTCGGAGTTGCTCCCAAAGGAGGAATTTGACAGAGTGGTGAACCTTCGTGGCCCCTGTCTGCTACGATTGGTATAGAACCCTTGATTATCCTGCTGGTAGTAATCGTCCGAGATGTACGGATATGTTATTTTTTTATCGTAGTTCTGTATATCCTTCTGCAGTTTATCTGCCTTTTTCTGTAGTGTAAACGTATGGAATTCGGCAAGTGTTTTCTCAGCCTTTTCCAACGCTTCTTTGGCGTTAGTTAAAGTATTATCTCCTACTATCTCCCTTTTGAGGTCGTTGATTTCTTGGATTAGTTTTTTCGAGTATTCCAAAGCCGTTTCTACTCCAAGTACCATCCAGTACCTGGAGCAGTTGTTTGAAATGAAGCTAAAACCTTCTCTAAATTTAGGAATGTCAATGAAGATGGCCGGTTCGTTTCTAACTTGGAGACCTTTCGGGATAATATTGGCCTGCAGATATTTCGTCAGGAAGTGACCATGTAGTCGTGTTCTTACTAACTTCTTTTCTAGGCGTTCCAATTTAGTTAATTTATCATTTAAGGTCATGTTGATAGCAGATAACTCTACTCCAAAGTCATTTGCTGCACCTTGTTCTGCTATCAATTTAGCTATGTATTCTTCAGTATATGAGAGAGTATCTGACATATTTTATTCAAAATGAATTTGCAGAAAAAACCCTCGCAAGCCAGCGCTTGCACAGGACAACAATTAAACAAACAGGGGTAACCCTATAACCCAAGGAACCTGGGCTTTATCAACAAAATATGAACAATGGTTCCAAAAGGGGGAAGCAATTATTTATACTTGAGAGAAATCAAACTTCACAAAACACAGCATTAGTAGATCAAAAAAGGATTAATCAATATTACACAATGAATAATATTTGCAAAAAACCAAATAATTTATTTTTCGAGATTCATTTGAGTGTCAACTCATTTATCAATTCATTGGAATATGAACGGAAAATGAAGAAGGCTGTATATACAATAATATTAACAAAGAAGCGACGCAGTGACAAAGTGAGTAAGGTGACTAAGTGTAGTAGTGAAGATGCAAGTATTTACAATATATATACGTGATAATCAATAAAATACACAAACAATTTTTGCAGAGATTCGCAAAAAACGTCCTCAGCTTAATTATGGAGAAAGGAAAAACCTTGTAAGCCACATGTCCTAATTGTTTTATAGTATATACAAGGAGTTCCAATTGATACGGGACTGTAGAACCGTCAACGTTCATTAAATCCAGCACTGAGGTAAACTTTGCTGATAAAGCTGCAGTGAATGACATGCAGGCACCATAACACATAAATAGTCCAAGAAATGGGAACACAGGTCATGCAATATGTTAATTTCCCATCCTTGCATGTTTCAAGAGATGTACAAGTTACAAGCGGTAAAACATTTCAACCGTCAGCGCGAGCATGCAAAATGGTGGCCGCTAAATACAACGGAGCCGCGTCACAGCCTGTGAGAAAAAAAAGTAGATAGAAATGCCTACGAGTCTTTTATCAGCACGAAAAGGAAATTCCCCGACACCGCATATCTTCCGACAGATGCGCCTCCGTTTTTATGTCGGGAAATGCGAAAAGTAACGCGTTCAGGCCGCCTCCGCTCCCGCCGACACGGGAGAGCTACAGACGAGCCACCATTATCTTCGGGCGCTAGCCACACCACCCCCTTACTTTGCATCTTAAGTTGATAGAAGATCGTTTTATATTCATAAACAAACAAACGTTGGCTGTTTCTAGACCAGACTCTGCCATTGTTATTGGATCTTGACCTCAGGAGTTGTTTGTGTTTGTTTTTGTTCAATGCCAAGAAAGTATGCTGTAAACACTAACCACGCAACCAAACATAAAATAAAAACACCCCTTAGGATAGCTTAATACAACATGGCATGAATTAGCAAAACAACAAGTTTAAAAGCTTAACAATGATTACTTATGATCAACAGTAATCATTGTTCACAAAACCCATAATAAATATGGATACACACAGATAATGTTGACAAAAAATAAATATGGATGAACACAGACGAAATGACAAAAAAAAATATACCATAAAAGCGGGAGCCCTAATCATTAGCCACACTAGATGTGAGACTGAAAAAAGAGCAACTATATAAAACAGAAATTAACCAAAACACACTACAGTTATGTATCTATATATTTATTACTTTACTCCTACTGTAAAAGAAGAAAAAAAACACCTTTGACTCTCTTGTGCACCACTCTGTCTTACTCTATACCTCTCTCAATATATCCTCTACTTCCACTCTCCGACTCATCCCAAACCTCATTCTACTAATCTGATATCCAAAAAAACCCGTTCTAGACTCTTCCTTCATCTATCCCTCCTTGGCTCACACCAGACCTCTTCTTACTACTATAATCTCCCAAACAACCCTTTTTAAATTCTTCCCACAAGTATCCCTCCTTCCACTCATCCCAAACCTTATTTTACTAATCTATTTCTAGAGACTCTTCCCACCTCCATCTCTCCTTTTACTCATCTCGCACCTCATCTTATTACTATGATCTCCCAAATAACACTTTCTAGACTCTTCCCTCTTCTGTCCCTACATTATCCTATTCAATCCATCAAGACTTGCATGCCCACCACTCAAATTAACTCATATTTCCCCACTAATTCGTTTTGGGTTCCAGAGTAGTGTGCTTGTTAGCAATGGGATTTCTGGTTGGCTAAGGCTTGCGCCAGAGCCAGGCAGAAACCACCACTCTAGTCAGGGCAAGGGAGTTACACACTGATGATAACCCCTGCTCACCCCCTTGGTAGCTTGGCACGAGCAGTCAGGCTTATCCCAGAGGCAATGTGTAAAGCGTTTGCGCAACACACACACACAGCAGCAACACACTAGGCACACTGCAAAAGGAACTCCACAGAGGGTAATATGAAAAAATAGCCTTTGTATTGTCATAAACACATTAGAAACGTAATCACACATTTACACTGTGCCAACTGGCACTAGGCAATATCTACAGGGGATTATATACAGGACCAGGCCAATCGGGCCACGTCAGAACCATCAGAACAGGTGAGTAAATGTAAAACACAACCAGAAACTACTGGTACTATAATGACCTCAGCATTATTACGTCAGGCATAAAACACATTAGGCCCCAACCTCCTAAGTATAAACACAATCCTAAAATATCATAACCTGACAATAGGCATAAGCAGTAGGCATAAAACACATTAGGTATAAATCCTATTAGGCCCAAACCTCATTAGCATAAACACATTACGCAATAGGCCTCACCAGCATAAACACAAAGTCACATTATGCAATCACATTAGACCTAAACGCCTCAGTTATAAACCACCATGGACATATATCCTACATTAGCGGTGCACCTGACTGGCACTTAGCCTAAACATGTTATGCCAGACATAATCAGCAGTGCACTATAGTAACACTGACAAGGGCCATGCGCCCTTCTGGTACACACAGGTACCACACCTGACCCCAGGCCAACTGGCTTTACACTGGGGCTCCAATGCCCTATGTCCAGACAGTCAGGGCTCTAAGGGGGACCTCTCAAATGACCCCCTGGCTGCCTCAGCAGCAAACACAAAGTGAGCAATGCGCTGGGGCCTGGGGTGCTTCTCACCCTTTTTCTGTTGCAACCACAAATGCCCCCAAGTTGCAGCTGCCCACTGTCTGGTAGGGCAACTCTGGAAAATTGTACTGGCACTAACTGTGCCTGAGGGGAGCCCCGCTTGGGGACTCTATGCACAAAATTGCCATCTCGGTGCAGCTGCCTGCAACTGCGGAACAGCTGTGAAATTTGACCGTGCACCAATGTGCCTGGGGATCCCCTCCATCTTGGGGCTCCTCTCTCGGAAACAAAATGCCCCCCTGCAACCAAGGAGGCCTCCAAACTGGCACGGGCACCCCTATGCCACTCGAGCCCCACTCACCGGGCTCTCTGGGGACTCCTTTCAGGCTGAGGGGCAGGCACCGGCAATGCCCTCCCAGATGGGGTAGTGCGGGGTAGGCTCCAGCCGGGAAGCGGATTCCTCTTCGGGTTCTGCGGCTTCCCTGTTTCACTCTGGCTTCCTGGAACGCAGGCGCAACTCCGCCTGTGTTCTGACTGGCGCTTTTCTTCTGGCCTGCTTCCCTTTGGCCCCGTCCACAACCAGGCACTGCCGCCTGGCTTCCGGGTCAGGCCGCGGCAGTGATCTCTCCTAGATCTCGGCGGCTCCTCTGGGCAACGGCAATGCGGGGTAGGCTCCCGCTCTAATTAAATACTAGTGCGGGGTATGCTCCCGCCACAAGCACAAATGCGGAGTGGGCTCCCGCTGTGGAATCAGAATCTGGAATCAGAACCGATGCGGGGTGGGCTCCCGCTCGGAACACACAATGCGGGGTAGGCACCGGCTTTAAAGACACCGATGCACAATCCAGTGGCAGAACCGCGGGGTGGGCTCCTGCCGAAGCACACCACAATGCGGGGTGGGCTCCCACTCGATTCCTGGACAACTCAGGGGAATGCCTACGCCGGGGATTCCCTCCCACCACGCAGCGCTGCAGGCCAAACCTAACTCTCCTCTGTTTGGTGTCCTTAATATAGCGCTCCCGAGGCGTTCGAATCCCCCAAGCTTCAGGGCAAAGGCTGGACAAGGTATCGAGCAATAGAATAATCCAGCACTCACAAGGCGCTAAGTCCAAGGCAAGGTTTAGGGTAAAAGTCAGGGGGCACAAGGCTGGGCTCAGGCAGGCCAGCACACAGGGCCCTCCAGCAGGGAAGCAGTCCCTCGTGGCGGTTCCTCATGGAGCCCAGCAGTAGCAGCCCCCAGCATCAGAACCAGCACAGGAACAACCTCATGGGGTCACAGACCCTACATTTATACTTAGTTTTCTTTTGTCTGCCCTGGCACAGGGCTTGGGGAAACCAGTTAGAACTGGTTCTGGAGCACTCTGTTTACCAGGTTCCTCTTCCCTATTGTGAGGTGGAGGCTCGTCATCAGACACACCAAAGGGGGGCGGAGCCAGCATTGTATAGGCTGGGCACAGTCCTATTCAGAGTCAGGGGATTACTCCTCCCACTACTACCAGTGCAGATGTCCCATTCAGCCTCCTGGAGCCACACACACCTCCCAGCCCCTGTCACTCACAAGCCAGATATGCAATTCACATCAGGCAGGCAGACACATAGCACACAGAAATGCCAACTTCTAAAAGTGGCATTTCTAAAATAGTTCTAATAAATTTGTGCACACCATTGCGTAGCATTTATTATCACTATTCCAAACATACCAAACTTGACCACGTTGCGCCTCCCATATCAGGAAATACCAATGAAACACTTTACAGGGAATCCCCAATGCATTCCTATGGGAGGGCAGCCCCACAGTAGTGAGAAACCAAAATGGCAGTTTGTCACTACCAGGACATGTCACACACTTAAGTTATATGTCCTATCTTTTACGTACAATGCACCCTGCCCATAGGGCTAGCTAGGGCCTACCTTAGGGGTGACTGACATGCAGTAAAAGGGGGTCTCAGACATGGCACACACTTTAGGTGCCACGTCACAGCAGCAGTGACACTGCGCGCACAGGCCCTGCAATGGCAGAGGCCTGGGATAGGTTTGAAAGGCTACTTTGGTGGGTGGCGCAATCAGCGCTGCAAGCCCACCAGTAGCATTCAATTTACCCGCTCTGGGTATATGAGATACCACTTTACTAGGGACTGACAGGTAAATTAAAGATGCCAAACAGGTGTAGACCAATCTTATCAAATGTAACACAGAGAGCGCACGCACTTTACACTGGACAGCAGTGCTAAAGTGCCCAGAGTCCTAAAACAACCAACAACATGTTAGAAAAAAGGCTAGGAGAAAGGCAAAAAGTTTAGGAATGACCCTGCAAAAAGGGCCAATTCCAACAGTGCTACTCACCGAAAAGCTACTTGATGCTTCGCCAGGGGTAGTATGTGCTGTATAGATACAATTACAATTACCCACCAAGTGGAGCTCCACCATTATTTAAATCACTGTGAACCCTTCTGTGATTAGTGCTCCTCCAAAATACCCATAAACCTCAAAATATATGCCCGGATAACTTGCTTTGCCTGCCAACTGAAGACTGATACTCATATGAAACAATGAGGCTAATCTACAGAGCAATAGATATCCATGTCCTCACAAGCCACAAACAATGAATATAGGCAGGTGTATCTTATCCGGCTATAATTGTAAAGTCTTCACCTGCTCAAAGACCACAAGGTCTGAATTGCCTGAGATGGCAGATGCCTCTTCTAAACAGGTGCACAACTCTGGAACAAATTAAATTATCAACCGATAAGAATCAATGTCTGTGATAATTTTAGGACACAAGTCACCGAGAGCACTAAATCATCCTATCCCGACAGCACTTTCTTTACATCTTCCAGGATTCTATGTTGACAAATAGGTTTACAGCTAAATATTACTACAATACACATATATTTTACATTTGACAGGCCATTCGAGGATGGTTCTGTCATTTGTAAATGGCTTGAGCTACTTTTAGTGTGTGAAACTTGGCAAAACTGGCACTCATCGCCACAGTTAGAGTTGTCCTTTACACAATACATTATACACTTCAAATACAGCATTAATATCATATCATCAACCTCAAACTACGTGGTGTAATGCTATAGATTCTCGTGTTAACAAGTGAGAGAGATTATTGAACAATTTAGAACCTATTCACAAAAGCATTTTGGAGTGTATAAAGTAGTACCCCAGTCATACTCTTGTGTACTCTTACATGCCTTAGTGAATTGACACACAAACGTAGAAATTGGGAATATTCATACACAAATAGTACAAAATAGAAAGGACTGTGCCATCTTTGCACTTTCACTAATGCGTAGTTGTACGTTTCACTGATGATTCAGAAAGACACATAAGAGTATGTAAAGGGCACTCCCCTTGTACCACTTCCTGTACTCATAAGTGCTGTTGTAAATCGGTCTCATGCTTGCCCTCTGCGTCTCCGTACTCAATATGTAGGAATCACAAAGCACAAAACAACATGTGGGAACACCTCTCCAATACCTTTCTTTGTTATGCCTTTGTGGCACATCATAAACACAACAGCTCAAGGCCCTGACTGCTTGATCACCCATTATAAATGAGATGTAATTTGTACGTCTTCAATCAAATGACAAGTGATAAAATGACGGCCTGGATATGGTAATTAAACAACCCTATTTGAACAGTCTTAATGGAGTGTAGAGCAGATCCTAAATACTATTTGTATATTGATGGGTTTTAAACCGAGAACCATTCCAAATCTGTGGCTTGACTGAATATTCTTCAGAATCCCATCCCCCACCCTAAGATCACATGGCACCCGCCTGCAGGGGGGTCTGTGCAGCCCTTTCAAAAGCAGGCTGTACGACCACCTACACACTGAAAGAAGGACTGACTACCTCAAATGTCTGCTCTACGTTTCGCTAATGCGCTGCTTCCCGGGCAAGTTGGTGTTTGCATCTGCGAGGAGGGCAGCCATTGCATGTCATAGAGTGGGCTGAGCTGGGCACAACCACATAAAGTTGGCCCCGCAGTGCTGGTGAGAGCTGTGCGCCTCTACGCAACAGGGACCTAAATAGCCTTACATTTGCACTGTTCGGGGAAATCACTTATAAGGAGTTGCAAGAAACCCCTACAAAGACCTTTCAGTGGCGGGGATGCAATCAATGGACTGAACCCTGTTCCCAAGTACTGCACAAGGCAGAGGGCGCTACTGCAAATAGGCTTTTGACTCAGATCTATGAAAATTGTCGGCCCATATCCCTCTGCAAGATAATTCTTTTACATGGATTCATGGAAGTGCAATGTGTAATGTATGCATTGGGAGCAATAATGCACATGCTGGGTCGGTCGCTCCCTACAATAAAGATGTTGTGTGAAGTGAAACTGCAAAAAGAAAAGGATGAAACATTTGCTCTGTTGATTTCAATTTGAATTTCTGGATGTTACACTGCTTATAATCATCACTAATTTGATGTAAACAATAAGTCTTATAGTAATCAAGTTAAACACACAAAGTTTGACTCGTACTGGCCAGCGCCTGCTTTTGCAATTTTCAGTAAGGTATCGTTCATTCGAAACTGTGCTGAAAGATAAATAAAAAAGCAATGTTCGCAGTGATGTTTACCAAAGCCGAAAAACAATCACCGCTAAAGCAGGACGGGACGAGAAGCTCAAAGCCGCGAAGAAAAGCGCTGTCTGTGAAATGACGCCTAATCCCTGTTGGTAATCCCTGCAGAACCCAGACCACAAAGTGCCTCCCTCGGCACAGTCTGTGCTTCAGGGCAGACTGCCTGCCAAGCATGCCCGGGCTCCTGCCTTCCATCTGTGCGGCAGAATTCAGTGGGTACGAGCTGGCACATTTACTAGAGAAAAACACACGATTGCTATCTAAACTGGCATTGCTTTAGTTCCTACAAAGAGAGCGCACCCCAAAGAACATGCTTTGCTAGCCTGCCGCCACTATCACTCTGTTCCAAAGGGAACCTGTACCACTTTGTAAAAGCGGCCATTACTGTATCCTATCCAACATAAAGGGAGCAGCAGGAATCTCCCTGGCAGATACAGCTGCTGCTGTATGAGAGTTATCTTTTATTGCAACATTTAAAGTCAAGAGCTACAGGTAGCTAAAGACTCTTACAAGCTCAGTAAAAGGCTAATCTGCCTTTCATACCCACTAACCAAGGAGGAAATGCAGTCGGGGAAAGACCAGAAGGCCAGCCCTTTAACTACGCAGATTGGATCCGAAACACCATCCCCATGACGTCAGAACTGCGCCTTCTGCAATTCAGAAATACATTGAACCTGCGAGGTACCCAGCTTCTCGTGTTCCCACTGTGAATGTGATAACATTCTTCCTGGGGTCTCTCCAATGTTCATTGCTCTGTTGTTCCTCTGCTGGATTAATACATGAATTCAAACTCTAAGTAGGAGTGTGGAGTATGCCAGTTACGTGTTCCAAAGATCTGACATTCATTTGTTGAGCATGTGGTACTTCCTTCCTTTAGGAATCAACATGCCTTTTTAATATAAGTGATGCATGCTTCACTCTGGCAGGTGGTGCGCGGGAGTGGGGGCGGGGGTGCGGCCATAGTGCTTTCTCCCACTTTAGGAATGTTTATGTTATTCGTATTGTGCGAGCACACACCGTGGTCACCCTATGAAAAGGTCCAAGCATTGCAGTTTTATTCGGAACACATCCTTCGTCCTCATGGGGGCATCACTCATTTCCAGCCTACGCTCCGCACACAGACCCAGTTTCTGGTACATACAAATGCACTTCACACTTCTCCTGTGTTATAGCTATGTCTCATGCAAAGTAAGTTCAAAATAAAGCCTGTGTATATTGTAAGCTTTACAAAGGAGAGGCACTGTAAGTAAGGTCTTGTAACAGTTCAGGCCACCTCTCTCCGTTAATGTGGAAGATGTGATTTTAAAAAAATAATCTTTTTATTGATGACATAACCAGGGTATTCCTGTAACATTACAACACATCAGCAGTACGAAAGTCACAATGAGAGAATGTATAACTCCTTTAACAATCATTTAGGTTGCTACACATATTTCTTTCCCAGAGAGATGATGACCCTTCGGTTCATTTTCCGAGGATGCATGTCACGCCCAGGTAGGGTGCATATGTCTCCTCTAAATGAGTTCCATATTCCCCATGTCTGTGCCCATTTCTTAGGGCAGTTCTCATAAACTGTCTTTTCAGATATCATACACCAGTCCATGTCCTCCATCTATGCCTGGAGCATTGGTGTTTCCGTTTCCCCCATACTTTCGCTATGTTTCGTTTTGCTATTGTTATTCCCAAAGTGACCCACGTGTTCTCTTTACTATTTAGATCTGTAGCCCCCCACACATTAAGCAGGCACTGCTTAGGATCAGGTTCCATTCTCAGCCTTAGTGTTTCTCCCATGCAGCGTATAACTAATCCCCAATATTCCATTATATGTATACAGTCCCAATTTATATGGTAAAAAGTGGCCTCTTGCCCACAGCATCTTCTACAAGTGGGATCTGTCCTAAGATCAATTTTGGCAAGGGTGTGGCATGAGAAGTATATTCTATGAATTATCTTGAGTTATATTAATTTGAGTCTAGAAGAAATAGCCACCTCTCGGGGTGAGGCCAATGCCTCCTGCCACTGCTCATTGTCTAGTTCCCTAATATTTAGTGTCCAGTGATCTCGGAGTGGGGGAGCGGAACAGGGGAGTTATTAATCAGTTTTTTATACGTCAGGGAGATCACTTTTTGTTTCATATATTCTAAAAGAAGTCTGCCTTCCAGTGGAGAGGCCTCTGAAAAGTTCACCTCCCCACCCACCCCCCGCACCACTGCCTGGAGAGCATGCTTGATTTGTGTGTATCGGAACCGTTCAGTATTTGCTAGGTTGTATTCTTTCTGTAGTGTAGCAAAGGGGACCACCCCTCCTAGTGTCCACAAATCTCCTACCCAGGAAATACCTATGAGGTCCCATCTGTCAAATGCCTTAGCATTCCTCAAAGTTCCTAATCGCTCGGTATCCCAGAGCGGGGTAGCCCGTGTAATCTTATTTGTCCAACCCAGAGCCGAACAGTGTGTTTGGTGGGGCCAGTGAGTGGTGTTCGCTCCGGTTAAGTGTAGACTGCCTTTTCCTATTAGCCCCCTGGTAGGATGAGTTTATCCATTTTATATGCTGGTTCATCGTAGGGTCGGTACATGCATTGAATGATCACCATCATTTGTGATGCCCAGTAATACTTCTGTATATCAGGGAGTCCTATGCCCCCATCGTACCATCCCTTTGCCAATTTCTGTGTTGCTGTTTGAGGGGGCTTGCCGTCCCATAACAGCGTTCTCCGCTCACTCTCTATGGCCTTGAAGTAGGAGGCCAGAACTGGGTTCAGTGCATTCTGTAGTTTGTACAAAAATCTAGGAAGTGCCATCATCTTAAATAGGGCTGCACGCCCGAGCAGAGAGAGAGGGGAAGGGATCTCCACTGTCACACATCTCCCCTCAACCGCTGTAATGGGGGGAATCTATTACCATATCGTAACATAGGGCCAGATTAGTGGTCATATATATATGCCTGGATATCGAAACCCCTCCGTGTTTACCGTAAATTCACATCCCCTGGGCAATGAGGGGAGTGTGCCAGTCAGTATATATATAATTGACATTGTCCAGTTAATCGTGTAACCTGAGTATTTCCCAAAGTTTGTAAATGTTGGGTAATGCAGGGGTAATATAGATTGCAGCAATTGTGGTTGGCTGTTCCTCCCACTGTCCCGCCACAGCGACATAGCTACCCTGTGTGTCTACCCAGGTATGTTCTATTGCAATGGGGAAGGTGCCTCGCATAAGTATTCTCACCACTCAAGAGCCTGTGGAGATTCCAGCATATGCCACAAGTTTGTACCCCCAATTCGTTAGAGCTTTACAGGAGTTGCCGACCAGGTGTGTCTGTTGAAGTAGAACAATATCGGAGAGTGCCATTTTATTTAATGTAGCACTATCCGACGTTTAAGTTTATCAACTTCAGAGACAGAGACGCTATTCTGAAGGAGGCGCGAGCGCAGTCTCCCCTGTCCTTCAATAACCACACCATCATGGTTTTCCCCGACTACACCCGGGAGGTTCAGGAACAACGCCGCTCATACCTGGAGGTGAAACATAAGATGCGCTCCTTGGGTCTTCGATACCAACTTCAATTCCCGGCCCGCCTCCGCGTGGTCTTTCAGGATAAGACCCTGTTTTTCGACACTCCCCGGGCGGCCTGGACTTGGCTCACTGAGGAGCGACCCCTGCGCCAATCTGGGCGGGCGTCCCCGGCTCGGAGGCCTTCGGACCTGGATACAACCAGACCTCCTCGCCCACGCCGCAGGAGACGCACACAGTCCCGGCGGCCCGGGGGGGGGTTGGCAGCTGGACCTCGCTCCACGAGCGTGTCGGGCAGGAGGCCAAGGGACTCGTCGGCCTCATCCGGGACATCCTCTCGGGCGGCCGGGGGCCTCCGGAGCCGGTCGCCGCGCCCGCCGGACCCGTCCCTGACCCCCCTCATCGCGCCTGTGGACCTTTCTGATCTCTCCCGCAGCCCGACCATTTGACTCTGGGTGGTCTTCTGTCTTGGCAGCAGCTCTGGCGGCCCGGCCCCGCGGCTGAGGCCTCCATCACGGTCCTGGACTCCGCGGATCTCCGCTCATGGGTGGTAGTTTAGGCCGGAACTCTTGCATCCGTACTTCTGGAGGGGTCCACCACGCTCTTGACACCCGAGCGTTTCGCTTGGGGCTTTTGAAATAGTTGTTGGAGTTAGGGCGACAGATGCTTCAGTTCTCGAAGTGTAGGGTGGGGGGTTGGGGGGTGGGTTTTGTTGGATGTTTTGTTGGATGTTCCTCCTAGGGAGGGTGGTCCTCTTCGTTTGTGTCTGGTTTTTCCTGGGTGCGCCACATTGCTGCTTCCCGCGAACGTTACTGCAGGGCTCCGCGCTTGCTCAGACACACGGCCAGCTGCTGCCCGCTCCCGTTTTGGGGCCCCTTGGCTTCCTCCCGCAGGCGTCATTGCTGCGCTCAGCGCTGACTCACACACACGGTCCGCTGTCGCCCGCTCCTGGCCTGGCACCCCTGGCCCCCCATTGCCTGTCCCCTGCTTTCCCCATGGGTCCTGGTCCCTGCGCGCCGGTGCGGCATGATGTCCTCCTGGCTCCCCTGGGGTGGCTCCGACCCTGCGGCGTCCCAGTGCGCCCGTTGTATCTATGGCTGACGTAGCCCCCAGGGCGCAGCTGCGTATCCTGTTCTGGAATGTGAACGGCCTGCTGGATAGGCTTAAGCGCACGGCGGTCCTTAAGTATGCTCAGCGCGTTGGGGCCGACGTCCTCCTCCTTCAGGAGACCCATCTCCTTGGGGAAAAATGCCCTTTCTTGGCGCGTTACGGGTACGACCGGGTGTGGCACTCGGGGTTTTCCCGTGGTTCCCGCGGGGTGGCGGTCCTGCTGCGTCGTTCCTTCCCCTTCGTCCTTCAGAGGGTGGCCCGTGCGCCCCAGGGAATCGGGATTGCTATTTGTGGTACAATGGAGGGTCGCCCGGTCAGCTTCCTTTCGCTCTATGTGCCCTCCTCGGGATTGTCGCAGGCCTTATCCCACGCTGCCTCGTTGCTGGACTCTCTCCCCGTGGGCGCTACCGTCCTTGGGGGCGACTTTAACGCGGTCCTGGCCCCACAGCTGGATTCGTCGGGACTGATTTCGGACTCCCGCGCCGCGCGGGCGAGACAACTGGCGGGATGGGCGGAGGCCCAGGGCCTCTGCGACGCCTGGAGGCTCTGGCATCCTCATGATCGTCAATACACCCACACTTCAGCCGCTCACCACTCTCACGCCCGTATTGACATGATTTTTGTCCCTCCCGCCGAGTGCGGAAGCGTCCAGGATGCCCGCATCCTCCCCAGGGGCATTTCAGATCACTCACCAGTCCTCCTGGGTCTGGGCCCCCCGCCCCACGCGGCTCGGCCGGTGTGGAGGTTCAGCGCCTGGTTCCTCCAGGACAAGACATTGCGCGAGGCGGTTGGCACTGAGCTTACTCATTATTACGGTGCCAATGAGGGCTCCGTTTCGTCGGCGGGCACCCTCTGGGAGGCTTGCAAGGCAACCATCAGGGGGGCGGCCAAGGCACATGTGGTGCGGCATCGCCAGACACAGCTGCGACAGCTCACTGCTTGAGAAGCCCGGGCGCTGCGGCTGGAACAGTCGCTCTCCGAGCACGACGACCCGGCAGTGGACCGTCAGTTGCGGCTCCTTCGTCAGGAGATTTGTCAGCGGTCCCTCGAGGCGGCCAAGCTTCTTTGGCAGTCCTCGGTAGCGAGGGTGTATGGCTGGGGGGACAAGAACGGCGCACTGTTGCACCGCCTGGCCACTTACCCCAGGGCGTCGCGCATCATTCCGGCGATCACCGACTCATCGGGGGTGCTCCAGTCTTCCTCCGTGGCGATGGCAACGGCATTTGCCCAGTTCTTTTCTCAGCTCTACCGAGCGCGTGCGCCGGACCTTTCTCTGGACGCCCTGCTCGCGCCCGGGACCGCCTGCCTGGCCCGGCTTTGGCCGGACGAAATGGAGAGCCTGGAGGTCCCCATCTCCGTCGAAGAAATCGGGGAGGCAATCGGGCGTATGTCAGCGGGGAAGACACCGGGCCCGGACGGCTTTCCTCAAGAATTCTTTGCGGCCTATAGGGACACCCTGGTCCCGCGGCTGAGAGCTCACTATGCGGAGGCGCTGGAGAGGGGTTCCTTCCCCCCGGAGTCTGACCTGGCCACGATTGTGGTTTTGCCCAAATCCACGCCGCCGTCCACCGATAGAGCTGCATACCGCCCAATTTCGCTCATCAACACCGATGTGAAGCTCTATGCGGCGGTCTTGGCCCAGCGGCTTAGGCCCCTGTTGTCTACCTTGGTCCACCCAGACCAATGTGGCTTCATGCCCGCTCGGGGTACGCGCCACTGTCTGCGCCGTCTCCACGTGGCCTTGGCTCACCGCCATCGTCTGACCCCGTACCTCGCTTTACTCCTCGTCGACTTCGAAAAGGCTTTCGATTCGGTGGGGTGGGCCTACCTCTTCGACGTCCTGTCCCGCATGGGCATTGGCCCTCGGTTCGTGGGGATGGTGCGGGTCCTCTATGCCCGTCCCCGTGCCAGAGTATTGGTTAATGGTGCGTTGTCACGGCCTTTTCGGATCGGCCGGGGGACGAGGCAGGGTTGCCCACTGTCGCCCCTTCTCTTCGCTCTGGCGATGGAACCTTTGGCCGCCCTGATTAGATCTGATCCCCTCCTTCGGGGGTGGGATTGGCCTGGCTTGGAACCCGACAAAATTGCCCTCTATGCGGATGATGTCCTACTGTACCTTGGGGACCCAGCGCGCTCCGGACCGCGCGCACTATCCATTCTGAGCCGTTTCGGCCGGGCATCAGGTCTCTCCCTCAACCCGCGGAAGTCGATCCTGGTTCCGTTGCACCCCTCCAGGGAATGCTTTGACTGGCAGGAGACCATCCCTCTGCGCCGCCTATCATTTCAGTACCTGGGCATCTGGGTCTCCCTCCTCCCGGAGCTGAGCTGGGCGCTCAATGTCGCCCCCCTGGTCCAGAGAGCCAAGGTCGACCTGGCGCGATGGCAACAGCTGCCCCTTAACCCGCTAGGGAGGATCGCCCTCTACAAAATGATGATCCTTCCCCGGTTTCTGTACGTATTGCAAAACGCCCCCCTCTCCTTTCCGCGACCGTGGTTCCGCGAATTAGACGGGATGGCGACGAGATTTCTCTGGGGCGAGGGGAGGCGGCGGCTGGCTCTGTCGACGTGCCGCATACCCACCTTTGACGGGGGCCTGGGCATGTCTGATCTTTACCTCTACTACATGGCCACCCGCCTCCTGGTCATTCACGACTGGTTTGGAGGGGGTTGGTCCGACCCGGCCTACAGGGTGGAACTTAACGGCTTGGGCTTCGCCGCCATCCAAGATCGCCTGTACGGCGCCCCCATCCCTGCTTCTTGCCCGGACATCACCAAGGCTGTATTCCTGTCCTGGCGCGCAGCGCTCCGCCTCACCCGATGGACGGGACAGTTGACCCGGGTCACCCCCTTGTGGCACGGGGCGTGGTTGTGGGAGGTCACGAAGCTGGAAGGCTTCAAATCATGGGACCTCATCGGCATTTCCCAACTGGGGGACATCTGGCGGGGAGGGCGGATGTGTTCCTTTTCAGAGCTGCAGGCGCGTTTTTCCCTTCACTCCTCTCAATTTTATAGATACCTCCAGCTGCGCCACGCCATACGCACCTACACCCCACTGGACATCCGGCTGCCAGACCACAGCCCCCCGGAGGCTCAGGTCCTGCTGGGCAACCTGGGGAGGGGGGGCATTTCCAGGATTTACCGTTCCCTCGTCAATTGCACCCCTACATCCTTTGCGGGTCTTAAGGAGCGCTGGGAGGGGTGGGTGGGTCCCCTGGATGAGGCCGACTGGCGGGACGCCCTTATGGCCCCCCGCTTGGTGACGGCCTCCGCTAAGCTACGACTCATCCAAATTTACTATCTCCATGCGGCATACCTCACACCGGCTCGCCTTCACCGTGCGGGCCTCTCCGGGGACGCGGCCTGCCCCCGCTGTGGTTCCGAGCCGGCGGACTTCCTGCACATGGTGTGGTCCTGCCCGGCCCTGGAGGGGTTCTGGAGAGGCATTGAAACCGAGCTTACGGAGGTCCTGGGGTGGGAGGTGCCACATGACCCCCGACACTCGCTGCTGGGCATCACAGATGGCTTAGATGGCACACGTTCAGAACAGCTGTTTCTCATGACGGCCTTGATGGTGGCCAAGCGCGACATTGCAGCGGCATGGAAGCAGCCGTTGCCGCCGAGTGTGGCTAAGTGGGGAGCTGGGGTGGACTGGTGTGCGGCGCAGGAGCGGACTCTCTATCGGGCACGAGGATGCCCCAAGAAATACCGGAAAGTTTGGGGGAAATGGCTAGGCAACATACTTTAGTAGGGTGGTTTGGGGGGTGGGGGGGGCTTCTGGGGGCGGGGGGGAACGGGGGGTGCTTCCTAATGTATTGCTGTGTGGTACTGCTTCGGAATACCAGACTGTTTCTGTTGTTGTACCGTTTAAAACAATAAAAACTTGTTTATCAAAAAAAAAAGTTTATCACCCAGCCCATTCACATTCAAGGAAAGGAGTTTCATCCCTTTAGACATTGGTGCTTCTGTTGTGGCTAGTGTAGGGTTTGTACCAAAATCCCACCCATGCCCAGATCTCCCGCTCGGGAAGAGCATGACAATATTTGTCCCAGATAAAGGCTCCCTGTTCCTATTTCCCCTTATGTGATGCTTTAGGAGGATCATTGCAAAGTTTCCCCCGTAAATATCAAAAAGCAAAGCACCTGCCCGCCTAGTGTTGTTACAGCCACTCTTCATGTCCTCTACAATATTAACATTAAAAACACAAAACATGTATTCCACCTCCCTGCCTCCCTGCAATCCGGGTGTAGAACTACCTGTTTCCCCAACTATGCAGAGTGCCTGTCGCCCCATTTCCAACTTGCTTACAAGAAGAAAAAAGAGGGGGGTGCCCAAAGCGCAAGCGTGTAGCCCGCCAGCCCCCAAATTTACTTTCACAGCTTCTGCCTTGTTTGCACTACTTATAAAGGATATTGTCCAATGTCTGCCGCTTTGTCTCCTGATTCGGGGTCAACTGGGCCCATCTCTACTTGTCCTTGTAAAGGAATGGATTGGATTGCCATGGGACTATTTCGGCAGGTCAGTTGTCTTTGTCCTCGGTGTTCACCGTTTTGGTGTTGGCAGTCCTTCGGTCTCTGTGTTCATTCTATTTGTGGGGCTTCTCACTTTGTGATCTGGGACTGTTCCCACTCACTGTTCTCCAACTGTCCAGCCATTCCAGTGCCACTTCTGAAGTATTGAAGAGCCATGCCCTTCCTTACGCTTCAATCTGCAGTTTTGCTGGAATTAACATGGAGTATTTTATCCCTTTACTTGTAGCCCCTTCTTGATTTCTAGGAAGGATCTTCTTTGCCTTTGCACTTTGATTGTAAAGTCGTGAAAGAAGGAAGCTGTACAGTTTTCATATTTCACTGGCAGGGCAATATGTGCTGTTTGTAGTATGACATGTCAATCCTTGAAGTTGAACAGCCTAGCAAGCAGGGGCTTAGGAAGTGCCCCTGGCCTTGGTTTGCCTCCCGGAACTCAAAGGCATTTGACTGAGAAGAAGTTTGAGAGGCCCCGCGGCTGCAGGTGGTTTGTGATAAGATCTTCCACAAATAAATCCCCCCTGAGGGTCCTTCATTTGGGAACTCTGAAAATTCTGACATTATTACGGTGAGATCTACCTTCGTAGTCATCAAGTTTCATCTCTAAGATCTGGCTGGAGGTTTGCATTTCTTTAATTTGTTGTTTTAGATTTTCCGAGGCAGTTTGGAGCTCACTTGTAACAGTTTCCATGGATTTGACTTTGTCATTTATTTTCTGAAAGTCAGCTCTGATAAGGGTAACCTAAGTATTAATTGGGTAAATTCACTGTTCGAGTAAGGTGTGCACTTCATTAATTGCTTCCATTATGTCTTTTAGTGTGGGGTTTCTTTGTGTGGCCACCGGTTCCATCGGCTCCACTTTATTGGCTGTGACCACTATCTCCGTTTCAGGGACCTTTGACATTGTGTATTTATCAAGCCTGGTTTGGTGGGTCTCCTTCTGCCCTTTAACTCCAGGCATGATGTTTGTGGGGGGAAGGGGCTTCCTTTCCCCTCCTTGCTCGGACACTACTGTTCCATGGGTAGTAGCTCCCCCCTGACGTGAGATAATAGTACTTCACTCGGCCTGACGGTTTTCCCCCGGGGTAAGATATGTGTATCACAGTCGTTCGTGGAGTTCCACACCACTTATTGGCCTTCCAATAGCCGCCAATGTCTTCCCTTGCGGTCTCTTACTCTTCAGGGGATGCAAGGTCCCCCACACTCAGACAGAGGGCTCCGCTGTGTCTAGAACGGGCTGCCCCTGGCACCAGTAAAAGCCAGGTGCACCTCACGGGGTTTCAGTGGTTACCGGTACCAAGCTTGAGTAGGAGGTTTGAGGGTACACCCCACCCCAATTGCGCCACTGGGCCCACCACACTCACAGGCCAGCCCGTCCACTCTGCTAATGCTCCAACTCTGATATACCTCCCCCTTTAATGGGGAAGAGGTCTCCGGTGTTAAGCCACTTTACTCCTCGCCCAACACAGGGTTGTTATTTCTGGGAGTTCCAGTACTTACTGGCTCGTTTCTGTCACCATATATTCATTCAGGGTCCTCACAGAAGACAGCAGTAGGTCACAGGGTGTGAGGTTTGGGTCCAGGCCTCCCCTTTCAGTGTGTCACATTAGTCCCATGGGGTTCAGTGCCTCCTCAGATCCCCGGAGCAACCTTCCACCCTCCGGCTATTTAATAGTATTACTCCCGGGATTCGTCCCTCAATAGCTGGGTTTGACTCCCACCTTTACTCCTCCATAGCCGCTTCTTTCAGTCACTACTCGGAGGGAAGGGTGGTTGGGGACAGTTACCTCCTGCCAGCAGGGAGATTGTGGCCTCCTGATTCCTCCGATAGACTCCGTTGTGTGGGCCATGCCCTGTCTCACTCTCAGGACTGCGGCTCCAACCCCTTATGCAAGTTCAGTGCGGTGTGCCCTCCGGAGGCCGCAGGCGACTCCTTCTCTCTCGCTCTCGCCTAGACCTGTCGGTGTTCACCCCAGGCTCTGAGGACATGGCAGGGAATCGGCGGCACCCAGCAGGTACTGTTAGTGTGCGAATTAATGACGAAATAATTGTCGGGAGGAAGCGGTCCGCGGGAGTCTTGTTAAGCAGCAGCCATTTTTGCCGGTGCTTGGCCACGCCCCCATGGTAGATGAGATTTGAAGAATGTGGCTCTCCACTGCAATGGTGGCGCAAAACTGGGATAGGTCTGGTCACCCCCTACCGAACATGTCTTAGTGTAGCACTTGTCATTGTTGTTGGTTTACCAGCTAAGTTCTTTTATAGAAGGAGTTGTGTCTTTTGGCCCATCATACAGCCTGTGTAAGAATGTCCAACTTTGTCTGAGGATGCAGGGATGTGGCCATGCACTGTTGTGTTTCGATTTAGATGTCCGTACATAGGTTTTCTTAAATCATGTCCTTATATAGGCCCTAAATCATGTCCTTATTTAGGCATAGAATCCCAGTCCTTATTTAGGCATTAGCCATGCTATCCAAATACAGGCATGGTCACCTACATCCGTCCATCCCCATGTCACAACGAGTTCTTAGAAACCAGACCCTTAAGCCATTGGGACTTTCCCTAGCGAGGATTATTGATGTCTCCAAGAACTCATCTATTATGCATGAACTACTATTCCTTAGGGGTTCATTCATGACGTCTTGCTCTGCTCGACTTTACGTCAATGCTAACATTCCTAAGCACCTTCCAGGTATAAATATACCTTCCCTTACCATGGCAAACCATGGCTCGGCTCCACAGCTTGATACGGTTCGCCGCGGCAAGTTCGGAAGAATTCGAGTCCCCACCTGGCGCACTGACCAGACGCTGTCATCCCTGCTCGCAGAGGATCCAGCTTCCAGTGTTCTGACTCCCTTTGCGGGGTGTTAGAGTTTGATACCTGGAAAGAGATTCCCACCTCTCCCATTCTAAGGTATGGAGCTGACTAGAACCTAGAGGGACTCTTGGCATACAAACTTTGCATTTGCTAAACTATAGCTTACCATGCTATAGAATACGACACCTACTTCTTACCTTGTACTACACTTGGGTTAGGTACACTTGGGTAGAACTATTTAGAAACATCAAACGAGTATCCACTTTTTAGCCTATGTTATTTATGTATGTGTATATGAAATATATGTAATAGCTAAAAATCAATGCTGTTGCAGTATTATTTCTTCTTACTGCTTACACTGTACGTATTATATCTCGCATACTGTCTTGAGATTGTAACAGCTCATATCTCTTACACGAGAAACAAGACTGTTCAATAAATCCTTTTATTGAAACGCCCGTCAATCTATTTCTGTGTAACTCTGAAGAAACTAAGCATGCACGATTGACTGAGTGAAACTGTTATCTGTTGTTTCCACGATTCTGAGACATGTTCCGATTCTAAGGGAAACAAAGTTGTCATGTTTATGCGGTTGCCAGAAACGACTCCCTTCTTGTCTATTCCAGGGGTTTCTAGTGGCCTCTGAGTTAGCTGGCACGCAAAGTAATTAAGTTTAATGTACTCGATAGAGGCATACTGACCTCAGTCCTATGCTACAATTATAGTGTATATTATTCCAATGTGCAGAGCCTATAAGGGAAATAGGAACTACACCACATGGCGCCCAACGTTTGGTAAGGCACTAATTTAACGCTAGATACTGAAGTAACTCAGTTGTGCTTTTCTCAGAGACCCCTACTCATAGTATTCCATAAGACGTATGGAGTGGGTAGGGTTAATATCCGCCATAGCTGAGTAGGACAAAAATCCTATGTATTAGCTGTTTGGTTTGTTCAGCGTTGAAGGAGACAGTGTTCCAAAATATTGTGCACCTTATCTTTGTTTCCTTGAAACGTGTTCTACATTTTTTTAAAACAATGTCCCAAAACGGGGATAATAATATCGTGACCGGTTAGGCTACGACTGACCAAGTCGTAACAGCCTTTAATCTTACAGGTTTAAATGAAACCGATGAGGGTGTTATAAACATCCATCCAAATTTAAGGAGAGCCATTGCGCTAAAACTTATAAAACATGCCCTAACACCAAGAGATGGTAGAGCAGTTTTCATGATAGAGGCACATGAATCTTTTCAGACAGAGTTATTCTATTCATGGATTGTATTTCCAGAATCAAATGCAGTAACACAAGTGTTTCACTTCTATAAAGAAGATGAACCACCTGAGGAATATATTCCCTTCGAGGATGTTGAAATTCCACTCACATACCAGGAGCATCATCTCTGGTTTAAAGGCGCCCTAAAACATTACAATCACATTACCAGGCTCGTTCCACTAGGTAGACCATGAGCAACATGGCCGATTTTAGCCGGCTACACACCTCATCCTGACATCGAAGCAATGTCAGAAGAGGAATTACTTAATCAACTACAAGAATAAATAGAATTTCACAGTTAAACCACAACTGTCTGAAGGTCCTGAGAAGGACTCTATTAAACATAATCCTACATCTTCTAAAAAGAAGTGGGAAATTAACGAACAACATTCAAAAGAGAAATGTTCTCAATCCCGAGGTAGGTCTCCTCGAAAGGAGCCCTCTGAAAGGAGGTATAACCTCAGGAATAGGGATAATTTGAGAAAACCTGACAGGTATTAAGAGACTGATACACGTTCCTCTCATATCTTTCAGATGGTAAACGACCAAAATATAGAATCCAAAATATATACAGGACAGAATATCGACTCTAAAATATAGATAGCACAGAATATCGAATTACCAAAATATAGATAGGATAGAATATCGAAATTGGGGTATGAAATATCGATTTCCATAATATCGAATTAAAAAATATAGATTTCCATAATATCGAATTTTTTTTAGTGTTATGTATGGTAGTATATGTGTTAAAATTATGTATTATTTTTGTAATGTATGTTGAATTTTTTTTAAAGTAATGAATGTTATGTCATTTAATTTTTGCGTAATTTAATTCCGTAACGGGTTGTGGGTTTATAGGGGAATAGGGTGGGAAGTAATTTAATTATAGTAAATTAAATATTAATTTTTATTTATATGTATTCATAATTAATTGATTGATAATTAATTATTAATTGGTAATTATTTTTTATTAATTTATTAATTGATAATTATGTTAATTGTATTTTTAATTATTAGGAGCGGGTTGTGGGTTTATAGGGGAATTGGGTGGGAAGTAATTTAAAGTAAATATTACTTTTTATTTATGTGTATTGATAATTAATTGATAATTAATCGTTAATTGGTAATTAATTTTTATTAATTGGTAATTATTTTTTTCAATGGTAATTAATTTTTATTAATTGGTAATTATTTTTAATTAATTTTTTATTGGTATTGATAATTCATTTCAGCTTATTTTAATATTAAATCATTACTTTCCCTACTGTTGCACTCACTGGAGTGGGAATAGTGATTGTTACCCTCCCGCTATCCAACGCTTTCCCTACTGTTGCACTCACTGGAGTGGGAATAGTAATTTATATCCTCCCGCTATCCAACGCTTTCCCTACTGTTGCACTCTTTGGAGTGGGAATTCAAACTTTTACCCCTACGCTATCCAACGTTTTCCCTATTGTTGCACTCACTGGAGTGGGCATAGTAATTTATACCCCTACGCTATCCAACGCTTTCCCTACTGTTGCACTCACTGGAGTGGGAATAGTAATTTTTACCTACCCGCTATCCAACGCTTTCCATACTGTTGCACTCTTTGGAGTGGGAATAGTAATTTTTACCCTCCCGCTATCCAACGCTTTCAATACTGTTGCACTCACTGGAGTGGGAATAGTAATTTTTATCCTCCCGCTTTCCAACGCTTTCCCTACTGTTGCACTCACTGGAGTGGGAACAGTAATTTTTACCCCTATGCTATCCTACGCTTTCCCTACTGTTGCACTCACTGGAGTGGGAATAGTAATTTATACCCCTACACTATCCAACGCTTTCCCTACTGTTGCACTCACTGGAGTGGGAATAGTAATTTTTACCTTTCCGGTATCCAATGCTTTTCCTACTGTTGTACTCTCTGGAGTGGGAATAGTAATTTTTACCCTCCCGCTATCCAACGCTTTCCCTACTGTTGCACTCTTTGAATTGGGAATAGTAATTTTTACCCCTACGCTATCCAACGTTTTCCCTACTGTTGCACTCACTGGAGTGGGAATAGTCATTTTTACCCTGATGCTATCCAACGCTTTCCCTACTGTTGCACTCACTGGAGTGGGAATAGTAATTTTTACCTTCCCGTTATCCAACGCTTTTCCTACTGTCCTACTCTCTGGAGTGGGAATAGTAATTTTTACCCTCCCGCTATCCAACGCTTTCCCTACCGTTGCACTCTTTGGATTGGGAATAGTAATTTTTACCCCTACGCTATCAAACGTTTTCCCTACTGTTGCACTCACTGGAGTGGGAATTGAAATTTTTATGTTCTCACTAGCCAACAAAATCTCGACTTTTTTTTACATTACATTTATTATTTTTATATTTTAAGCTTTTTTATAATATTTTAGTATGTTTTATTTAATTGTTTCTAATATTTAATTACTTTTATATTATTTTCAATACATTTAAAAAATTCGATATTTTAGCTAACTATATTTGAACATTCTATATTTTGGAATCAATATTTTAGTACTTACCTGTTTGTCGATAGGTATTCTATATTCTGTACTTCTATTGGAGTCGATATTTTGGGCATTCTATATTATATCCCTCGATATTTAGTCACTGAACCCTTTCAGATATCGTCACAGACATCCAAAAGAAGAGGACGGTTAGATCGCAAAGAAGAATGCGTGGAATCCAAAGACGAACAACACGTTCAGAAAAACAAACCAAAACCTCAATTCAATAAGAAGAAGGTAGCAGGTCTGAAGATCAGACATGCCGAGAATTCTGAGAACGGAGAATGGGTTTAGACAATGCTGGACAGTGCAGCAGAAGTAACAATAGCTCGCCAGAACCTGAAGGAACTTCTGGAGATAGTGGACTTGAATGAGTACATCACAGTTGAGACTGTAGACACCGGGGCCAGTACTCCACAAAGGTTATATGAAATAACACTCCGGATGGAGGGAGACATACCAAGAAAAGTGAGAGCACTCTTTTGGGAGAAACTTTCATGGGGTTATGATATACTTCTAGCAGAAAAGGACTGGCCACCAGAATTTATCAGGGAGTACCCACATGGTGAAGACATTGAAAGTACCAATTGCATACAAATCACATTTGTATACACAGGCGGAAGTGCAATTCACTTCGACAGAAAAAATTCTGACAGCAGTTCAAACCGCAGTGGCAAAAGAAAGAGCTCTAGCTCAGGGGAAACGCATTATTGTTGTGACTCCGGGACCAGCCTTAGAGGCAGTTACAAAGCGAGCATTCCAAATGCAAAAGCTTTACATCCAAGATGGATACAATGGGTTAATTCTCTTGCTGCAACGAATGTTGAATATGTTTTTGATCCTTATTTAAAAACACAAGCATTCCTGCAATATAAACATGAATGTCCTCTGCCTATTGAGATTCTCCCTCTTGATCAGTACGAATTTATAATTTATACTGACGGTTCAGCACAACCCGCTACGGAAAGTAAGCAAGCTTAAAGTGCAGCGTGCGCAATCGTTAAAGGTCGCTTGCACGATGGTAAATTCCGACCAATGGTCACTAAAACACAATCTCTAGGAGATTGTACAGCTCAGCGAGCTGAACTACAAGCATTCAAATTGGCACTTGAAAATATGGATCGCGAATTACCCACACATATAGGTGCCGATTCCGATCCGTTAAAAATATTCCCCGTACGAATCGTATCTGGATTTTTTACCGTACGAATCGTACAAGTAGCGTACAAACTGCCAAGTACGATTCGCATGGGAAAAAGTCCATACGAATCGCATTGGGAAAATTTCCCCACACGTCCTCGGGTCGGAAAATGTGTCCGACACATCCCCGGACAATTTACCGTACGAATCGGAAAAATGAAGTCCGACCGCGCAAGTATGATCAGTCCCGTCCTTTCGATATTACAACCGTATTGAAAAAACACCGTACGGACCGAACTCCTATAGCAACCATGGAGACATGTGCCCGCATATGCGCCAATTACCCCACCCCAGACCCCGTATGTATGCGCAGAACACCCCCCAGCCCTCGTATGTACGCGCCTAACCCCCCCCAGCCCCCGCATGTACACGCCAAACGCCCCCGGCCGCGGATGTACACGCCGAACCCCCACCAGTGTATGTACGGAGTGTACCCCCACCCGTGTATGAATGGAGCATACCCACACCCCACCAGTGTATGTACGGAGCGTACCCCCACCTGTGTATGTATGGAGCGTACCCACACCTCACCAGTGTATGTACGGAGCGTATCCCCACCCGTGTATGTACGGAGCGTACCCCCACCAGTGTATGTACGGACCGTACCCCCACCCGTGTATGAATGGAGCGTACCAACACCCCACCAGTGTATGTACGGAGCGTACTCACACCCGTGTATGATTGGAGCGTACCCACACCCCACCAGTGTATGTACGGAGCGTACCCCCACCCGCATATGTACGCAGCGTACACCCAGCCCCCCCTGTATGTACGGTGCAAAACACCACCACCAATGGACGGTGCGGGCCAACACCCAGCCCATGTCTGTACGCACCCTACCCCAGGCCCCTACACCAGCACCCTCACCCAACATCGCGCATGTACGAGTCGTACTAAGTCATAGCAAAGGACAACACTGTACAACAACATGGCCCATGTACGCACCGTACAGACGCAAAAAACACTCGTACTGAACCAGGACAAACCAAAACAACACAAGGAGAATCAATTCGATGCACACAACACCACAAAACATGTTCAACAAGCCCAAATACATCCTATACACTGACCTGCAACTGCCAAACAGCTAAACAGAGGCCCAAAACACAACCACTCCTTATAACACACCCACCCAAAGTTCAAACACAGCCACACCCACAAATGGACCAATAAAAAGGCCCAGCACACACAAACCATGATCCTTTGCAACAGATCCACTACTGTCAGACCACAGAGACAACGCACTGCACCATACTACATACATCAATACACCTTACACTTGCACTCCTTCACACAACCACTATCACAAACACACCCTCATCACATTCACACACACACACCTGCACAACCACAATCACACCCCCACAACCATCCACACCCACACCCCCACAACCATCCACACCCACACCCCACACCATGCCCACTAACAAGAATCCAAAGTTCACAAAGGAGGAGCTGGAGGTCCTTGTCGAGCCACAGCTCTTTGGAACATTGGTCAGATGGACCAGCATAGCCGAAAAATCAGCCATGTGGGAGAGGATTGTCAATTCTGTGAATGCTGTTGGGTCCACCAGAAGGACCAGGCATGAGTGCCAAGCCAGGTGGTACGATCTGCGGAGGACGGTCCGCCGCAAAATGAGGGATGATCACAACCAGGGGAACATCACTGGAGGAGGGCCGCCCCGCAGACCGGTACACTACCATCCCTGGGAGGAGAAGGTGATGGCCATTCTGCCGCCGGTGGGAGTAGACGGGGTAGAAGGAGTCCGAGAGCCTGGTGAGTACACAAACAACTCACCTCACATGGGGGGAACGCCATACACAACCAAAATACCAATCATGCACGCAACCCCCCCAAAGCCAGCACCGTACACAACCACACTCCAAAAACACACACATGCCACTAGCGCCTCCATGCCCCATGCCCCAAGCAAGGCCATGCCAAGTCACAGGCCACACAAAACACCAACACAAGACAGGATGTCCCCGATGCCGGGAGGGTGGGCCTCAAAACTAACATAGAGCAACTCAGAAGCACACAACAATGCCCTTAGCCCATATGGCCTAGGGCACAGCCATACAAACAGTGTGTCCCCACACAGTACTGTGTTGCCTGCTAATGGTGGCCGCGTTGCAGGATGACATGGTATGAAGGCACAATTTGCACATAACAGCAGCTAATGAAGACGCATCACTCTGAAAGAGTGTCAGCACACACCGACACAGCAGCAGCGCAGACTCAGACACTCCGCCCAATGGGTGCCCGGAGATAGGAAACAAACCCACATGAACAAGCCAATGGCCTTTGAAAGACCTGCAAACTGTGTGTGCCCAGGAAGCTGGGCTGAGGTGACAGAGGGTGACTCACAGAGGGAGGGAGAGGGGGAGAGAGAGGGACGGAGACAGAGGTGGACACAGGGAGACAGACAGAGGGAGGGAGGAGGGTGACAGAGGGAGTGAGAAAGGGAGACAGAGGGAGGAGGCTGACAGAGGGAGGGAGGGAGGGAGAAAGGGAGACAGAGGGAGACGGACAGTGGGAGGAGGGTGACAGAGGGAGGCAGAAAGGGAGACAGAGGGAGATGGACAGAGGGAAGAGGCTGACAGAGGGAGGGAGAAAGGGAGACAGAGGGAGACGGACAGTGGGAGGAGGGTGACAGAGGGAGGGAGAAAGGGAGACAGAGGGAGACGGACAGAGGGAGGAGGCTGACAGAGGGAGGGAGAAAGGGAGACAGAGGGTGACCAAATCACCCTTGGGTGGTGTGGCCATGTCCGCTCGTCAGCAGGTGGACTGTGTGCATGTAGACAAGGTTTGGCAGTGCGTGAACCCCCCCTTCAACCTTTGATAAACACTGGGCCATGTGTCAATCTGTGCACAAGTACATCCGTGCTGCAGGCACAAACCTAACCTTACACCCAGTATACCCACCCACTGTGTTTGTTAGAACCCTGTCACAAATGCTTAAGTTACCTACCTGCATTCTCAAATAGCATGGAAAAAACACCATTTGGCCACGTACAGTGCAATACGTAAGGCGGCTCTGCATGGCTTGCTACGCCCGCTCACTACACTGCTGACTGCGTTCCAAAAATATGCATCAACTAAGATTGTGTCACACATAGGTAAAGTGTCGAAAGCTGTGGCAAAGGGGCATACCCATGCACAAGTGCACTGTGAGAGGTATGCAAGCCAAGTCCAACCACCCAGAGGAACTGTGCCAACTCAAAAATGAATGAAGCATGGATGTCGCATGTAACACAATTAACATTGTCTCTCTCACACACAGGTCAACGTCGTCGATTTACCCCAACACTGGGGGGGAAGACTCACAGGACCAGGCTCTGCGTGAAGAGGACCCCACCGGCAGTGATGACTCTCACCACTCCGTGGATGACCCAGACCAACCTGGCCCCTCTGGTGTCCAACCACCTGCAGCACCTGCGTCAGGTACAACTGTGCCAACCACCACCCCCATTCCTGCCACATCCCAGGAGACACCCAGGAGCCCTGCCCGCACACAACAACACAGCCAGTCTGTCCAGGAGGGACAAGGTTCTCCGGGCGCCCAGGAGGAGGCAGGCAACACCGCAAATGCCATCCCTCAGGGGTCCCGGAGACCCGATGTGCCCACAACGGCAGGCCAGGCGCAAGTGGACAGGGGTGGTGGGAGTGGAGGACGGCGGAGGTGCGAACCTGACCAGTTGGCTCAGGAACCGGTAATGTCACACGTCAGCAACATCCTGGACACATACCGGCGTGACGCCAGGGGCATGGTCCAGATTGCGTCCACCCTCACAGACATCAAGGGGACCCTTGAGGAGATGAAGACCCTGCAGGCCAAGCAACATGCCTGTCAACAGCGACACCAAGGACGGATGGAGGCAAAACAGGTTGAGCTCGTGGCGGTGCAAACGGACATGACCCGTGTACTCCGTCGGATTGCCGAAAACATGGGCAACCCCCCCTGTGCCACCATGCGAAGAACATCACCACCCACAGGGAGGGATCAGGAGGAGGAGGATTCATCCGACGGAGCATCACAAGCATTGTCACGGCCTGCTTCTGAGGGTCCCCGCAGGAAGGTGGGTCGTCCACGCAAAAGACCGTGAGAGTCAGCGGAACATCACCATCTCCCAGGTCACCTGGCCTGGCACCTGGCCCTGTGGCCCAACAGCAGCACATCAGCAAATGACATTCTCTGCCACATGGCCTTGCTAGTCACAGTCTGACCAATGTTGACAAAGACTGTGGCATAGACTCTGATGACTTCCAATGGCAAGGATACCAACTCCCCCTGTGAACTTTGGATTCTACACTCCCGCCAAGCACCTCTTGTCATCCCCCCAAACACGTACCCCACCACAAATAAAAATCATCACAATCACGAGATGATGCCGTCATTTTGCATTATTCCACTACATGTGTGTGTTGTAAAGTCAAACCATGCCTGATTTCAGAAGTAACTCCAACCATCCATACCCTGGGGTCTGAGTCTGGCACAGGACACACATGGGTCACAATGTATCATCCAATACTGACATGGAGCACCATACTCACCCATGATGGGCCCAACCAGCTGAGGGGGTGCCCGCACAACTGTGCCTACAGACCTATTTAGAAGAGCAACAGTCATGCGCAGAGGTCAGGGATCATGTGGAGTGTCCTGGGGTGCTACTCCCAGGTATGTGTAGACACGTGGCAGAACCATGTCCTGCATGCTTGAGTCAGGTGGATGTGGTGAATGGTGGGCCGGCCAAGGTTGGATGCATGGAGATGGCACAATGGGGTGTTGGATCACAGTGCCACAAGGTTGTGTTGTGGTTGTGGGCTGCATCCTGAGTGTGTGCGTGGATTGAGAAGGTCATCCTGCAGCTGGCAGTGATCCATTCCCCCCATCTCTGTTGGATGTTGATGTGGCCTGGTCGCCGGATGTAGAAGCAGAGCTGTGCAGATGCACCCTGGATGTGGACAAGTATCATGGGAGTTGTAACGCACATGTCCGTAGAGTGCAGGGTAGGATTAGACACGGATGTCGTAGTTGACCTGGGGGAGGGTCTCTCTTGCCTTGAGGTGGATGGAACTGGGGATCTTGTGCATAATGCAGAGTGTGCTGCAGCATGAGGCACAGATGCTGCTGATCAGCATAGCACATGTCAGCAAGCAATCCATGATGAACATCAGCTCGTTTGCGTGGACACTGGGTGCCCTTGCTGCAGGGCCTGCAGCAGCATGCGCCATGTCAAGAAAACAATGCCAGAAGTAGCACACAAAGACAAGGATCTCAGGAAGGAACTATGCAAAAGGTGTATGTCAAGGAAGGAATATCTGGTTCAACATGGCACACACACACACAATGGATGCACATGCAGCACAGTGGCCGTCGTGGAGACTGACATGCCACAATACCTACACAGCCATGGACATCATGCACAATACAGATTCTAATCCCTGACAAACAGCTTGCATCTTGCTGCTCTACACATAGACTCATATGCACCATCTCTGAGAACTATGCCAGACATGCCGCATGCACAGTGGCAACAGACCACCATTGACAGAGATGAGGCACCTTGGAGGCAGAGGGACACCTTTATTAGTCATGTGTGTCGGAATGCTAATGCAACTCTGTCAACACATACACAGGTCATGTGGATGAACACATGGGACCAACAGTGGCACCCCCCCTTTGCACCACAGATGCTGGAAATCCATAGAACTGGCACACAAGTGACAGGTTACAGCTAAACACCCCCTGCTGCTCACGGAGAGGCTGCTATACACCATTGAGCCTCTAATGGGGAATTCACACACCATGTCAACCCGGTGCTACCCGTATGTTTCCGAGGGCAGTGTTACACACTTCGATGACTTCATCACAATCCCCAATCCCATTACAGATGACTGTCACCAAGTCTGACCATAAATTCAGGTGAATTCAGCTCCATGTCATGTGCCCCATGGTGATTCTACATGTATGTAAAGTATCCAAACATGAACAGGAGCAGTGCACACACATTCAAAACAAATACTACTCCCAAAAAGCCGTGCTGCATCCCTTACCCTAAGGAGATTTTCAAACTTGTCCGTGCATGTAACGCTGATTCAGCACATGTTGCTGTGTTCATGAGGAATAGCAGGAGCACAACAATGCCACCAGCAGACAGCATGTGCAATTACCTGTGGATGAGAGACGCACTAGAAGTCAGCCAAAAAAGCACATCCGCATGCATGTGCATGTACTCGACACGTATAAGGTTGTCAACATGCTAGGTGACAATGATGACTCTGGAAAAACATTCTTCTATTGCACCATCACTCGAGTGACACATACAAACACACCTCTAACTCACTTGGCAGACATGCAGATGGACACACACATTGCAACATATGCCACACACGGCCCAATGCGTTCACACTCAGACACTGGAACTCACCACTAAGCAAAGAAGTTGCGTATGAGCCGACTCCGGATGTCCTCTACCGCCTCCTCCTCCTCCACATCACTTGCCTCGTGACCAAGCCCTTCATCCTCCACGGGTGGATGGTCCTGCTCATCTGGATCCAGGATGAGTGGCACAGCTTTCTCCACTGCCATGTTGTGCAGCATGCAGCACACGAGGAAGATCTTGCAGACCTTCACCGGTGCATATGGGATTGCGCCACCAGTCTTGTGGAGGCAACGGAATCGGCTCTTCTGGAGGCCAAACGTCCTCTCTATCACTCGCCTGGTCCGCCCATGGGCGTTGTTGTAGCGGTGCTCGGCAGCCGCGCTGGGGTTGCGCAGAGGCGTGATCAGCCATGGCATGTTGGGATAGCCAGCGTCCCCTACATGGAAACATCATGGACAAAAGTGGGTCAGGAGAAGCAGTAAGACAGGAAGATGACGTTAAATACAGGACTGCCAGAGTATACCCATCAACAATACATGCTCGTTCGTTGCTCAGCTGCAGCATCATTTCAGGCACCCTGTTACGCCTCATGATGTAGGCATTGTGTGCTGATCCTGGAAAACGAGCACAGACATGTGAAATCACCACAAGGGCATTAATGCGGTTCCTATATGCTACCTCCTGTGCCTGTGGTGGTACCAAAGCCACATGTGTTCCATCTATGGACCCAATGACATGGGGCATCCCTCCCAGGGCATAGAACTCACGCTTGACACCTGTCAACTGCTCAGGAGTTGGGAATTTTATGAACTCATCCAGGTGATCCAACATGGCCTCTAAAAAATCATGCAGAACACGGCTGAACATGGTTTGGGACATGCCACCAACATGAGCAATGGTATGTTGAAAGGTACCCGTGGCAAAGAAATGTAGGGCTGCCATCACCTTCATCTTGGGTGTCAGTGCAGTAGGATACCTGTGTAGCGGTTGGAGGTGTGGTGCCAGCCGTGTCGTCAAGTCCTCAATCAAATGTTGGGGGAAGCGGTAGCAGCGTATACAGTCATGTTCCCTCAGGTCAGCCAAGTCTGGAATTGGTCGAGGGAGAGGCGGAGCCCTGCAGTGAATTTGAAGGGACAACGAAGAGTGAGTACAGTACACCACCAATGTCAATGTGCTGAGCACATGTTCAACAGGCAATACACATATGCTACATACAGAGTCAGGTCTGTGCAATATGCCCTGGACACGCATGCCGGGCAGGTGACACTCCTACCAAGAGCCAGCTACAAAAGTTGATTCTCAACCTCAATATGCCATGCCATGAAACTAGCTGTGGGCCAGGGTAAGTGAACAGGCAGACGCATTACAGGAGTTACAGACATCCACATATGTGCAGAAGAAAGATGTTTATTGTACAGACAGGTTGCGGAACACTAGAGGCACAGGTCACATGTCATAGAAAAAGGACAGACCACACACCTTGCCATGAAGGAGTACATGTCAAGACTGATCACACATACATTGAGAGTATGCAGATATGTCCTTGTTTTGAAACTCCATGTCGATGCATACATACACACCTTACGTCGGATTACACATGTGGGCTGGTGTGCGTAACAGTGTGCCATGCCCATCTACACACAGACACATGTTGGTTGCAGCAACTGCAGATGCATTTGACCAAACACCTACTGCAAACCTATGGGAACATATGACACACACATGACATAGTTACAGCGTGCAACGCGGGCATTCACATGTCAGGGGTAAAATTCCGTGTACCTTGCATCAGGGGACAGTTGCGGGTGTCGGTGACTGTGCCATGCCAGTGACGCATGGCTCAACAAGTCTGTACTACATGCACACATGTCAAAGGAGTGAAGGGGATGTGTGGCACATAGGGCACCATCACACATGACATGTGTACACAGCTCATCATACTTTTATTTGCTTCACACCTCAGGAGTAAAGTGCCACATCACAGCCTGACCCACCTGTGCCCGACACATGTAGTACTGCACAGACAATGCCTTGATGTCCAGCCTTGGCCAAGTATGACAGCTCTTTTCCTGTCTGTGTGCCGCCTGTCACCACTGTCAGGTGTGAAACGCACCGTACATACGCTCTGAGGGCATGTGTAGGGTCCCTATCACTATGGGAGTGCTGGCGTAGGCGTACGCCATAGTGATACGGACCGTACACGCGTGTGTGGGGTCCCTATCACTATGGGAGTGCTGGCGTATGCGTATGCCATAGTGATACGGACCGTACACGCGTGTGTAGGGTCCCTATCACTATGGGAGTGCTGGCGTATGCGTACGCCATAGTGATATGGACCGTACACGCGTGTGTAGGGTCCCTATCACTATGGGAGTGCTGGCGTAAAGGAAAAACCAGGACATAAAGCGATCTATAACAGCTAGGGTATTAGGTTCGGGTGATGGGTGGGTCAAACATCTTTATGGGGTCCAACGCTCATTAAATAATTTACCAAGAAGTTCTCTAGAGGGGGGGGTCACTCCATATGAGGTCCTATTTGGGACAATAATTTGGGTTCCAGATCTCGAATGTAAGGGCACAGTGGTGGAAAATAAACCACTTGATATCAAAGATAGTTTGGAAGTCTTACAGCACTTAAATGAACTAAGATCGAAACAAAGCAACGTGTTCCTGAAGCCAACCACCACTGGGGAAAATCTAGCCATCCCAGCAAGGCCTGTCTGGATTCCAAAGCTTGGGGATCTAGTATGAGAGAAAATCATGGATAAGAAGGAATTTGGGCCTTTTTACAGACAACCAGTACCTGTCCTAGCCATCCACAGAACAAGAACAGTACTTCTGCCGCCAATTGCTGGAAAAAAAGGAGAAAAGATTTGTGTCAATTGACCTCATCAGACCACACTATATGGCCAAAACTAACCAGTAGGTCTTGTGGACTCCGACCAAGTAGCAGACACACTCCTCTAGCTACCATTCAAGAGGTTCAAACTGAAAGACTCATCACCTTCGAGGATTCAGCAGTGAGAAATGGAGGACTAAGCAACAATGGTATGGAACTCATTCCTCTTGAAACCCAAATAACAGTTCATCCTGATACACCTGTCTGCACCAACGTAACACGTGATCAACTGGTGCCAGCGATTTCAACGAATCCTGATGCAATTTTAACCTTTGAACGAACTGCCTCTGGCTATTTCATTAACTTTGATACGTTTTCTGAGGATCCAAGCGAATCTGAAACGACGCCAGCCAAAAGAACTTTCAAAGAACAAACACAAGACTTTTTTCATCTCCTGAAAAAAACTTATCTGGTTTTATCATGGATTGAACTATGGATTATTTCTGGAATATTTTTCTTTCTGCTTCGGCTAGCTTTCGTAGTGACTCTTAGCATGCTAATAAATGGAAGATATATTCACTTGGACACAGAAAGTAAAAATGTGAACTTACTTTTGAAACCACATAAATCATCCCATAGTGAAGCAAGAGACTTGTCAGCAGCGAACATCACAGCCGTTCCTATACAAGATGGTATAGTTTGGGACAAAACAGATTATGATATATTTGGCCCGTCGGAACTTTTGAAGATTCCACATTTATTTAAGATTTCATTAAGTGACTTTATTACCTCCAGTACCTATTCTGACGATTGGGACTTTGAGACTGTTAATAACATGATGTTTGATCTAGAAAGGTCTGCTGCATTCTCTAACCATGAATACTTAGAGGGTTCAACAGACTATGAACAGCTTTATTGTTACAACAACTATGGTCATCATTTCTTGCATAAATCTGCAACACCTAGAAATGTATTTATGTATAACCGATGGGAACATTGTCCTACACCACCAAGAGGTAGCTCAAAAACATTTGCAATGAAGTTTTCCATATTTTTCAGGGTACAATACATCCAATCTGGAGATGTTTTACTTTAAGAATGTGAACAAAACAGGAGCAAATAATATGTTGACCAATACAAAACAGATTTATTCTGCAGCCTTTATTGCCCAAATGTCTAGACAGTGTTTCGACTTTTGGAAAGACACAATTGAGACAAAATCTGTCTGGGGTACAAAAGATTGGCAAGTGCAGGGGATAGAAGCTTTGTTTAGAGCCTGCATCATCCCACAGCAAATAATGTTTTTGAATGACACTGTCCAACAAGCGTCTTGTCTTGGGTTAGCGAAGATTAACCCCTTCCCTGCTCATGACGGAACCACTCCGTCATGAGCCACGGTTGCGCTGTGCTCATGACGGAGTGGTTCCGTCATGCTGCAGCCGTTGGCGGCCGCTCCGCCCACGCGGCGCTAATTCCCCACCTGTGCGGGCCGATTAGCGCAGTGGGCGGAGACGTGACGGAATCACTCCGTCATGAGCACAGCTCAACCGTGACTCGTGACGGAGTGGTTCCGTCACGAGCACAGCGGTCGCAAACTGCCCCCAAACCCCCCTAGCGCCGCGGTGGAATTCCTGCCGCGGCGAAGGGGTTAAAGACATGAACACACCAGCCATACCTAGACCTGCAAGTAATAGCACTACACAGGGGAAGGTCGACGTACATACAATTTTACAAAACAACAGATCAGATCCTGAATGGGAAAAATGGTTGCTCTGGCCCACAGACACAAACATCTGTCAAGAAAGATTCCTGAACAGAATACAGGGTTTTAAAATCAATAGGCCAAACCCACGTTATGTTCAAAGACAGCATCCAGGGGTAGTAACAACATACAATGTAGGAAAATTATGCCTTGATTGGCTGCAGAAATCTACACTAGAGGATGGGAAATAACACTTATCTTTACTTACAGAAGGCGCAGTCCTTAGGGATTTCTTGCTAGGTCCAAGAAAACCGCGTCAAAAACGTTTCATATATGCCGGCATCTATGCTGCTTATAATGAAATATATGGAGGCAGACGCCGCAGAAAGAATACGAGAAATTGATCGTATTAATTTAGAGAAGTCTCTTGCTGTGGTCGACAATGGGTTAACAACTCTGTCATCCAGGATATGTTCACTGGGCAACATTGTATCCTCTGCAATAGACATTGTGGAACAAGATTTGGTCCTGCTGCGACAAGGCCAGTCTCAATTACGTTCTATTCTGTTATTAGGCTTGACGCCACAAAACTTGCGTGTAGGCTATGTGCCTTGGCGTTTCATCAACACGTCGTCTCTGTTTTCAGAATACAATCTCACTGATAAACAGATCGCACTGGAACAAAGGGGAGCAAAGTATACAGTGCTGGACACAAATAGTTTCAAAACTTGCCCTGTAGGGAGTGTTTTTTATGGCTTTTCAGGCATGTGCTACTTGTTAATGTATTAGACAGTTTAATAAACTTTTTCAATTATCTCTATAGTGTACCGTAGGGAGATCTCTGCCCCGACTGTGGAGTCTCCCTATGGTATAGTATGAGGGAAAGTAAAAAAGTTTATTTCACACAAAATAAATTGTAAAAATATTTTTATATTAAATATTAATGTAAAATAATGTATACATTTATTATAAATATCAACCAAAATAGAAAATCACATTTGCACTATTAACTCATTTTTGAACTAAAACTTTAAATAATTTAAATATATTAAAATAAATAAAAATATGTTTTAAAGTTTAAAATAAAAAGTTAATTTACTTAAAGTAAACAATATATTTTTTATGTTATGCAATAATAAATAGCAAAAGCGATATCTACAATTAATTAAATGTAATCTAATTATATTTTCATAAAACATAATGTTACGTTAATGTATACATTCAGAAAAGGTTGTTAAAATATGTTATAATTAAATAATAAATATGTTTAATTTTTAGATTTTATTTAGCATTAAATTATATTTTGTTATAATTTTAATTAATTTACATATTTTAATGTAATTAGTGTTATTTCATATGGGGTTTTATTTCCCTACCTCCATTATCTTGTATGGGTGGGTGTTGCAGTACTAGTGGTTGGCCATGTTTGGTGCTAGACTTACTCCAGCTCTAAGCTGGAGCAATTTACAACTGTTTTGAGTCTCTTTTCGAGTGTAGTAACTTTGGAAGTGCAATTTGTAAGTAGCAATGGGCTTACTCTTTTGTGAGTAGTGGAATGTATTTTCCTAAACCCCTCCTTAGCCCTCCCAGAAACCATCCTTACTCCTCCCTATACTCCCATTTAGTAGTAAATATGCCCCTTTTTTCAGCCACTTCCCTGGTCCCTCCCACATTTAATTCCAAGGGGTTGATTACGATGTCGTAGGAAACGGCTCCGACTCTCGGTCGGAGCCGTTCCTGCAGTGTCGTAATCTCCTGTTTGGATTCATTTCCGACCGATCGATTTGGATGGAGTCGGTCGGAAATTAATCCAAACTGGATTTCCAAATGGCTTCCAACAGGCTCGACGAGCCCATCTGCCATTCGGAAAGCCTTCTGTAATCCCAAGGGCGGATCTTTCCGCCTGAGGGATTACAATGTTGGATTCCGACAGCCATTCTGTGCCGGCCTTTCCGACACAGAAAGGCTGTCGGAAGTCAACTTTGGGAGCCCCCAGCAGGGCCCCCATTTGTGCAAGGCCTCCGGATGGCGGCCGAGGGGGCACCTATGGTGCCCCCTGTTGATCCCTGCACCCTGTGGCAGGCACCTTGAGGTGCCTGCCACAGGGTGCAGGAATCAACTGCACCTCTTCACTTTACACTGAGAGCATGAATTCCAGATGGAATGCATGCTCTCATTGTAAAGAATAGGAGTGCGACCGAACAGTGTTCAGTCGCATTCTAATTGCTGGGTTAGGACCGCCGACAAGAGGTTGGTCAGTCCAAGTTCCCAAACGAAGTCGGACGGACTCAGGTCAGTCCGACATCATAATCGGGCCATGAGCAGTAAACTTACGTGTGATGATCTCCCCATAGAATAAGATAGATGCCATGTAAGGGAAGATTTACACTTGTAGTTTTGTGAATCGCATTTCGTAGTACTTTAGTTGTACTATTGTAGTACTATTAATTCACCAGCAGAGGGGGTTTGAGAATAGGCCCATATTTGTTGTACTACATTGATAGAGTTCTGTGGAATGACAGAAGAGACATGCTTTAGAGTGGGAGCTTTGTGTACTCTGGTCAAAGAGATTGATTAACAGGTTGTATAGACAACGTCATCTGTTTATTCTACAAGAAGAGCGATAGACACCCACTGTAGAGCTAGAGAGTGGGTTCTTCACACGTCTAAAGAAACAAAGGCATGCAATGTATGGAGGGGACTCTATAACGTTGGAGTTTAGTCACAGCTCAGATCAAGTGTGTGAATGTTATTCCCCAGTGCAATGCGATCATGCTTTAGGTTTAAACTTATAACAACTGACAAAACTCCACCAAAAGGGAAACAATCCTGCATCAAAATAAACATATTTACACTGATAAACATCTGCATAACCGTAAAATAAATTGCCATTCAAGGAAAGTAAAGCAAGAGAGAATGAGTCCTTTTTATTCATTCCTGAGAGAGCCAGCACAGTGTTCCTTTGTTTTACAAGTTAGCAGCAAGAAAGACTGGTCTAAAGTTTTTCAGCTTGCGTTTTGTGGTTTAGGGTTGTACTATACTGTTTACAGGATTGACCGCTACTACGCTATAATAGTTAGTAAGTGTAGTGTTCTTCATACCATGTCATCCTGGAATGCTTATGGCATTCTTTGGTCTGTGTTCTACTCCAGGCAGTTTGTCAGATCTCTTTTCGCCATCCATCTGAAGTGGTTGTTCAGCTGTCTTCGCATTGCAATAAACTTACAACAACGTTTGTGAATGGTTACTTCACATTTGGCGACGAGTGGGAGTTAAGCAGAAGACAGCGTTCACTCAGCGTTCACCTTTCTCGACAGAAATTTTAAGGTATCTTTCAATTTAATTATTCAGTGTGTGAATGCACCAGCGGCTGTGTCAATTAACTGTGCCTTTGATTGCACCCGCGGGAGACCTCAAATATAAAGAGTTAATAATGTAAGCGTTGTCATTGGTCCTGTGTTACCGATTACGATACGCTTTAAATGCTTACTTTCGAATTGTTTACTGCTCTGATGGCAGCTGCGGCTGTATTGTACTGTTACGTGCTTTGATCGCACCTGCGGCAGCTGAATTTCAATTTTAATATTGAAATCATTGGTGTTTTCAAACTCATCTTGTTGCGTGTGTCCAGCAACACGCAACGGTAATATATTTGAAAGATAACATCAAGCATTACCTGCGTTCTTTTCCAGAGTGTCCACACTCGAATCTTCCGGCGCGCTAAGCATTCTGAAGCTTTCCTCACGATGTTCAGCAAAGTATGATGGGAATTCGAATATGTGAAAGCATGCTGGGAGCGTCGTGATGTCACACGCACTCCGGAGGCCATCTTTAGTGAGTCATTTTCACGATTTTACCGATCTCACATCGTTTAACTGAAGATTTCTCTACACGGAGCCTCTAATCACAAAATAAAGTATTTTTTGTGTGCGAATTCAACATCGGTGACTTGCACAACTCATTTGAAGTAAGCAAAATATGTTACATTTAACATTTTTGTGTGTGAATGTACATCAGTGATTCGCACACCTTTTCTTTCAGGTCCTCCGACTCATTATTTGACACCAAATACTGTTATTGCATTTATATTCTGCCATAATATTTATTTCAATTTATTACTTAAATTATCACTATTTCTAACATCTCAGCACCACCACATTTTTTACCTGTCGCTGGTGAACCTAAGATGGAGTGGGACCTATGGTATCCCATGTTTTAGCCTATGTTAAAGTCTTGGAGGAAGATGGTTGCTCTCCTAAAAGGAAACTTGATTTGTTAAGACATTGTTTAGGGGGTCAAGGCATCAAATAATTCGATAATTTACCTCCCATTGAAGGATCTGAAGGAACTAAGGTATTTGAAATTGCAGTTAAACAAATGAGCATTAGATTTGGAAAGAAAATTAACATAGTGATGGAGAGGTTGACTGGATGAACCACAACCACCTTAAGCTGAACCCGGATAAAACCGAGCTGGTTCTCACTGGTGGTCCATCCAGTCCCTGGAACTCTCTCTTCTGGCCCCCTTCTCTTGGCTCTGCACCGACCCCCTCCACCACGGTCAAAACACTTGGTGTCAAAATAAACAGCCAACTCACTCTCCACTCACAAATCAGTTCTGTGGTGTCCTCCTGTTTCTTCTCTCTTCGCACTATCCGCACTGTCTCCCGCTTCTTTTCCCCCAGGCACTTAAGATCATTGTGGCCGCACTCGTGATATCAAAATTGGACTACGCAAACGCTCTTTATCACGGTATCCCCGCTTTCAGTTTGCGTAGACTCCAGACCGTCCAGAATCAAGCAGCCCGGCTTGTGTACGGCCTCCCTCGTTATCACCACTCCACCCCCCTTCTTAGAGAGCTTCACTGGCTCCCCATAAAGGAACGGGCCCTATTCAAGATCGGGTGCATGGTCTTCCAGGCCCGCCAGGGCTCCGCCCCTGCTTTCATCTCCTCACTAATCAAGTCCTATTTTCCCACAAGAGAACTTCGATCTTCCTCCAGGTCCCTCCTCCAGATCCCTCGCTTCACTCGCAAAAAGTGGGGCGGGGCTAATTTCTCCACCCTAGCTCCAACCTTCTGGAACTCACTTCCTGACCACCTCCGGTCTGCCACCCAGTATCTCCCCTTTCGCAGAGATCTGAAAACGTTCCTTTTTAGCCAAGCCTTCCCTATTTAATCCCCTTCAAATATCCCTTTCTTCTCTCCCTGGTCTTCTTGTTTTCACCTCAGTTGCCGATCTCCCCAGCGCCAAGAAACCGCATGGTGTATGCTGCGCTTTACAAGTATTTTAAATTAGAAATTAGGTTTACATTTTAATGAAGAAACAAAGAGGGACCCTGAATCAATAAGTAGGAGGGGAAAGGAGTCAGGGAATAATCAATACAAAAAACAGAGGCACTGATACGATATTCATAGGCAATAAGTCCATAAATTAGAATGTACCCACAGACCAAGCATAATATTTATATTGTTTTTACTTTCATTTATTTATCAAAAATAATTGTATACATTTTGATATGAATGTTGTAGTGATGTCACTACTAATGTTCATTTTTTTATAAAAACAGACACATTTTGAATTCAACATTGACACAATATATAGTTTAGAAAAGAGAAACAATCCATATACCCGACGCGAAAAGCAATTAAACATACAGACAATGCATACAATGGGTCAATGCATACAAAGGCACAAAGAAATACCTAAAAAGAACAAAAGCTGAACAATGCACAATACAATATAACATACATAAAGGACAACTATGAACAAGTACTTAGAGACCAAATATGATGAAAACCAAGTGCAAAAAGATTCAAGAAAGATTATGGTTGGGCACAGAATCCTCCCTAAGTGCTGTAGTTAATATTGCTAAAGGTATTGAGCAATCAGAAAAGTTTGTCAGTGAAATCAGAGGTCAACCACAAACTCAAACTGTGAAAATACAGGATTCGGTACCAGAGGTTACCTTAATAAAAAACCAATTTTCCGCAAAAAGGGCCTCGCTTCCCAATAAGAAAGACTTTGGATTTAAAGATAAAACATTTGGCAGTAGAAGAAATCCTATAATCTGCAACAGATGCGGTAGTTTTGAGCACGTAGGAAATTACAAAGGATGCCCAGCGTGGAATAAAATTTGTCATATGCAAGAAAACAGGTCATTTTGGGAAAATGTGCAGATCATCTCAAAAAGTCAACTATATTACTTGTGAAGAAGAAGAAATTTCTACTGAATTTAGTGAATTCAACTGCATTTCATGTGTGTATAACAATGATTGTAAAGGTTTTCCTTCATGCGTAATATTGATTAATGGGAAAGAGGTATCAATGATGGTTGACTCATGTGCCTGGTATTCCATTATTGGGAAAAATGTTAATGAAGAGTTGTGGGGAACTAAAGAAGTACTACCCCCAGATATCAGACCTGGTGGATATTCAGGGCATAAGATTGATTTAGAAGGATTTATGTGGGCGGATTTGGATTTTAAAGGGAGAAGAATTAAAGGAAAAGTGTACATAGCCACAAAGGGAGTATCCATACTAGGATGGCCCCATCAGCAAGAGATGGGTATAAAATTAGACCCTGATGCTTCTCCACCCGTGTATATTGTTTCACCAGACAATGAGGAATTTGTTTCAAATATCAAAAACAGGTACCCCAGTGTATTTGATGGAATTCTTAGAAAATATGCTGATTTCAAACATAGAATCATTCTCAATGACACTGCAGTTCCTGTTAGACACAGAGCTCGCAACGTACCGCTAGCATATTGTAACAAACTAAAGTATATGTTAGCAGAATTAGTCACACGAAACATCATTGAACCTATAGAATCCTCTCCATGGGTTTCTCCGGTAGTTCTTTCACTTAAAAGTAACAGAGATCTTCGTTTATGTGTTGACCTTCGTCGTTTGAATAAAGAAATCTGGATTGATAGACATCCCCTACCAAATATACATGAACTGATTTCTACTCTCTCTGGGGCCCGTGTTTTCTCTACAGTAGACTTAGCTAGTGCTTACCACCAGATAATGTCACATGATGAATCAAAATATTTGACAGCATTTATCACACCTGAGGGCATGTTCCAATTTTTACGCATGCCATTCGGTTTAACGAGTGCTGCGTCAGTATTTCAAAGGCGTATGAAAGAAGTGTTAGAGGGTTGCTCTGGTGCAATTGCTTTTCAAGAAGATATTCTAATTTTTGGGAAAGATTTTGAGGAACATGATTGTAATTTAAAAGCAGTACTGAATAGTATACAGAAGAAAGGTTTGACTCTGAAATTTTCAAAATGAAAGTTCAGACACAATAAGGTTGAATACTTAGGGCATGAAATATCCAGGGAAGGCATCAAGCCGAAATTAGATCATGTAGTTAGCATTTCCAAAGCTCCTGCACCTACTACTAAAGAGCAATTGTTTTCTTTCTTAGGGTTAACTGAATTTTATAGCAAGTTTGTGCAAAATTATTCATTAAAAGTTTTCCCTCTACGAATGTTGTTAAAGAAAAATGTCAACTTCATGTGGGGTAATGACCAGGAATTAGCTTTTGAAACATTGAAAAACGAAATCAGTTCTGCTCCTTTCCTAAAACCTTTTACTGTTGGGAAGGAATGCATTGTAGCTGTGGATGCGAGCAGCACAGATTTAGGTGCTTTTTTAATGCAAAAGAATCTTGGAGACGAGTATATAGTATCTTATGCATCAAGGTCTCTACGTGGCGCAGAATATAATTATTCTACGATTGAGAGAGAATTATTAGCTTGCACTTGGACATTTCAGAAAAAGTGTGGGTAAAGGCCATGTCTGAAGATGAGGTTCTGAATACTGTTGTGAAATATTTACAAAATGGTTCGCGTGAGGAGAGGAAGTTGAGTAGAGAATTGGGTTCATTTTTTTAAATCAGAGATGAACATATGTATTTGCAAGGCATTGTTAATAGAGGTGATAAAATTGTTCCCCCATGCTAAATCAGAGAAAGATTAGTAGATATGGCCCATGAAGGTCATATGGGTATGTCTAGCACTAAGCGACGAGTAAGAGAATTTTATTGGTGGCCAAGTATCGATGGCATGATTGATAAATGGGTAAAAGAATGTGTACCATATTCCAGGAGCGACAAATCAGTCAAACCTTTATCTGTAGATGTTACTCCTGTTGAATATTCCCAAGGTCCATGGAGGAAACTTGGAATTTATATAATAGGTCCTTTATGTCTTCCTTCTGCTAAACAGGTATATGCTTTAGTTCTTATAGATTATTTTTCGAAGTGACCAGAAGTTAAGATTGTAGACAAAATTACGTCAACTCAAGTTGTGGAGTTTTTGGATAACATTTTTTATCGTGAAGGCCTACCTGCAGAACTTGTTTCGGACAATGGTCCACAATTCATAAGCAAATAATTGGATTCATTTTTAAGTAAGTGCGGCATTGTCCACAAAAGAGTTTCTAACAATAATCCTCAGGCCTATGGTCAAGTTGAACGCTTTAATAGAGTTATAAAAGAGTCTATCCAACTAGCTGTTAAGAATGGTATTGAGTGGAGAAAAGCTTTGAGAGCCACTTTACTTACATACCGTACTTCCCCCAATTCAGTCGCTGGTTGTTCTCCTTTTGAAATGTTAAGAGGCAGAAAACCTGGTTCAAAGCTCATGCCTTGGTGGTTGAAAGCAAGTAATTCGTATGATCCTGGTTTGGATTTTTCACAAATTAGAGAACATGTTCAAAAATACCAGGAAAAAATGAGGAAAAGTAGTTCAAAGCATCATCATTCAAACCATAAAGTCAGAACGGGAGATCTTGTGCGTATTACATTTGGTGACTCCACCAACAGAATGTGGTCAAAATGGTCTGATCCTGTCAAAGTGATCGAAGTATTTAGTAAAGCTGTTAGAGTAGAAGATGGGAAGATTTGGAATTTTAGACGTCTTTCAATGTGCAAATCCAATGATTTAGTAAGTAAACCACACATGATTCCACAAAGTAAGGGAGATAATGTTAACACTGGAAAGGAAGATTTTCAGAATTTTTTGGACACGCTTGGTTGTTTTGACTCTAATTTTAATGTTTCTAATTCATGTTTCAATGATGCTAATGTTGAGGTAGATCCTGTTCCAGATGCTAATATCGAGCCAAGTCCTGTTCCTGACATGAGCCAAAGTTTTGTTCCTGAAAAATCTACATCTTTATATGACAAAGAGTTGATTGAACCAAGAAAAAGTTTTTGAATGAGACATTCACCTGTTAGAATGAAAGACTTTGTTCGATTTTAATTGTGATTTAGTTTAAGTATGAGCATATTTTAATGTAGTATTTACTCAGGCTCTAAGGTTTTTTTGTTGTTTTTTTTCCCTCAAAAAGGGGAAGATGTGTAGTGTTCTACATACCATGTCATCCTGGAATGCTTCTGGCATTCTTTGGTCTGTGTTCTACTCCAGGCGGATTGTCAGATCACTTCTCGACATCCGTCTGGAGTGGTTGTTAAGCTGTCTTCGCATTGCAATAAACTTACCTGCAATTTACAACAACGTTTGTGAATGGTTACTTCACTAAGGAGTGGTGAATGACCACCAGCTGGTCCAGAAATGTGTTTATTAAACCTCTAAGCATTAAAACATTTGAATACAGCACTCTTACTTTTTTATTCCATTCATAGTCCTGTAAACCAGACAAAATATTGACTTCATTAGTGTGAGATGTAAAGAATTGGGAGAGAGGGTAATGAGATGTGAGTGAGATACACAGACTTTCTGTGCTTAAAATGGTCTAACATAAGGCCAATGTGCAGACTGCCAATGGAGAGACGTTACATACCCTACATTACTTCTCCTTCAATTTAAATATGCGTTTTCTAAAAATCAATGCAAAAATATGTTTTGAAAACACTGTAAAAACCCAGTTATTGTCTATTTTAATGATTAGACAGCTGAATAAACACTAATAACTACTGAATTAAAAATATTTGGAGAACATAAGGAAAACACTACTGAACTCCATAAAAAAACTAACATTGAAAACAGGACAGGTTACCCATAACCAAAACGTAGATTTACTACCTCATCCCTCCCTGTGCCAGTTTGCCTCCAACCCGAGTCTCTATCAGGGGCTACTCCTCCGCTATCGCGGAGGAGCGTCGCCCCACTGCTTTTGAGCAGTTAAGTAAAGGAAATATAAAATGATAATAACTTTAGGTTATTATCATTTTATGTTTCCTTAGCGGGCAGGCGGGTGGGTGGGGCGCTCTGCTCCCGCATCACGGTAGGAGAGGAGTGGTTTGCCCACTCCTTTGTGTGCAATGACTGTTTGGTCGACCCTGTCGGGCCGCCCAAACCAGTCATGCGCACTTTCCCCGTTCTCCATGCAGGCTGCATTACAATCTGCATGGAGAACAAGCCCAGGCCCCATTCCCTGGTTGAGCGTCGAACTAGGAAGCTCAAAACCAATTAAAACACTGCATTGCAGCGTTGTGATTGGTCAGGGGAGCCTGGGTGCTTACAAATCACAATGTTGCATTGCAACGTTGTGATTGGTCAGGGGAACCTTTTCCGTGCTTCCTGTGCCTTGGTCTGATGAGGACAGCAGGAGCAGAGTTGCGGGACTGGTGCAGCAAGGTACGTTTTTCTTTTTTTTTCTTTTTTACCATTTTCCTCCTCACTCCCTTTGCCCCCTCACACGTCCAAACTCACCACGCCACCCGTTAAAAATGCCGTCCGCCACAGGTCTCTATGCATTTCTCCATGACCCTTCCTCTCTCAATTTATTATGTATTTTATGTAATGTATTTAGGAGAGTATGACCCCAGCTCCCAGTAGCAATGGATTACCCCCTCAGAGAGCATCCCATACATGTTGCATTTTCCAGAGAATGGTTTTGCGTCTACAACTTCCGGCTGAATTCAGATAACACACAAAGAGGTGACAGGGGATCATACAACCTCAAAAGCGCCTGACGTACTAGGACACTTCTCAAATCTCTGCTAACTGACAGGCAGTCACTAGCTGTATGTAAAACACAACTGGAGGTTAACGACCCGGATGACAACCCTCAAACCTATATAAAATACAACCATATCAATGTGGCCATTTACAGCTTCAGAAACGCCCAGTTACTGGCTCGCTAGAGGTAAAAGGTTCTCCCAGTGGTGGTTGGTAACACCAAAATATGGTGGGCACAGCGCAATACCGGAAAACTCACCATATATGCTGCTGGCCCTCCATCCGATGTGTTTCTCCTCTCCCGGTGGGATCCTCAAGGTGACAATGAGCAGGAAAGAGAAGGAAGGTGATTGACTTCCTTCCTGCCAAGTGCAACGCAAATCTAACCAATCCTGGAGCTGCTCTCATGCTGTTTTCCGTATTAGAGCAGGTCTAGGATTGGTTGGAGCAGCCTAACCCAGCTCTCATTTTGAGGCTAGGGGCCTGTCCTAGCAATCCCACAGCTGTTTCACGGTACTGGGTTTGTTGAGACTGAGGTGCGCATGTCAGGCTGGCAGTCGCAGACAGCCGGCCAGTCCGACGTGCACACTCCACAGAGACAGGAGCAGCAGTCATCCAGCAATCCACAGGAATCAGTCCTTCCCCCTGCCCTCACACTCGCACTATAACAGCGCAAGCTGGTGGCAACCGTATATTAAAATGGTAATTCGCATTTTATTAATGTGTGTTTACCTGCTGCGCTTGCAGCAGGTGGGGTGACACTCCTCCAACCTTTAGGGGAAACTGCCACTGGGTTCCCCTCCATCTCCTGTTTATTCGCTGCAACACTGCCACAGTTATGCAGGAGTCGTCATTTGCTTACTGGGCAATGTGTATTGCAACCATTGCATTGCATTATGCTGACGACCAGGATCTGTTCCTTTAAAGCTTCTTCTGTCTTCTCATCGTTATGTTAATGTATTCTTTTTTAAATATGCAATGACATTCTAAAACAGGTAGTTTGAATGCCTCTCCAAGTACAAGCATCTTTTACTGCTCTTTCATGCCTCTCATTCACAAGACCGTTATAGCGTTCTATAAAAATAAATAATGCAAGCGAAGCCTATACACAACGCTCTAAACCAACTTCTGTGCAAATGAAAATAAATACATTCTGATATTCTTGTATTCTGCTAGGAATAAGTGAATGTGACAAAAAGCGGTTATATTTGATTCGGCAGGAGATAAGACTGCTGTCAATTCTATTTTTAAGAATTGTATAATTAATTCTAAGACACCTTGCAGTACTGGTTTAAATATTGTATACACACAGGAAGAATACATTGCCACTCTTTCTTCCTACAGTCCTGCAGTCAAATGAAAGCTTTGATACCTGACGACTTCGTTACCTTAAGTAAAACATTCGCTTTGGTTATGTAGCTCGCTCCATTAAACTTAATTAATCCCTGGTGGTGGCAATAAAATGCAAATACAATATTTAATAATTCAGTAAAACACAGCATTCATTGTTTAATGAAAGTGTTTGAAGTTGCTATATGTACCACTTATGCAGGTCAAAAATATTCTCTATTGTATCATGAGATTAAATATAATTAGAGCTGACAATACGAGAGATGAGACGGCTTTACATGGCATTCGCAATGATACAGCAGGATTTAAAATTGTAAGCGTCTATATTTCTATTCTGTGCGTGCCGCGGGCTCAGGTTGAATAAATCACTAGAGACTGCATGCAAATCTAGAAGAAACATTGATATAAGTTATATATCTGCACCTCAAGTGGCTTGATTTGCTGCCATACCTACTGCTGATCGATTTTTGGAAAAACAAAAATATGCCTTTCTTCACCATTTATTACATGGGGAAGAATTTAAGTTGTGTTGAGATAAAAGGGCATCTATGAGACATGCTGCTTTTTCCTATGGAGGCTTGTGTTTGCCTTGGAAAAGTATGGGTAACTCACACTTACACATGAATTGAAGCAAGTCTATTCAGTGACCAAGGTGGTCATTGGGCAGCATGAGAACCTGGGGATCTCCAATTAACAGAGAGCCGATGCTGTTGCAGGGCCCTGTAGGTCTCTAGTAAAGGATCGCAGACTTGATTAAGTCCAGAGACAAGACAAAGTTGCAAGACCCACTTTGACCTATGGCAGTTGAAGAGGCATCACTGATTTAACAGATGCGGATCACAGCAAACAGCGAGATGTCTGGTGGAGTGCCCAAAGCCAGAGAGATGGAATGGCTAAGCAACTGTACAGAGTCAGCCATGAGGGAGTATTAATGCTTCCCCCACATGAGTCCCAAGAACTTGCGAACTTCATGGTCGCGGGATCTAGGTAATCCTGGAGTCGTAGTAACCAGTGAAAAGGCACTAGAGGAGAAGGCTGGCATGATCTTGAAGCACGGTGGACCACTACAGTGATCCCTGGACGGGGTGAAGGTGCCCGGATTGGACTACTCTGGTATCATGCCTAACCCTAATAAGAAGCTCCTCAGAGACAGAAAAGTGACATCTTTTGCTTTTAAAAAGTAGACTAGTACCAACTGGGTGGCGATGGCATTGAAATACATTGATCCTTTGAGTCAATGGGGGCCTAGTCCTCTCCAGACTTATTTTTGCGGGCACTGTTGCAACAGATATGTAGAGACACCTCATAGCTGAACACCAAGTGCAATGCTCTTAAAGTGACAGTGGTATTCCTGAGTAAAAGGGTTACACGACTGGAGAAAGCAACGAAGGACATTCTGAAAGAACCAATATGTTGCAAGCAGGTGTGAATGCAATATGGAGGAAAGCAGTAATGATTTCAGAGAGCTGTTGAGAGAAAGCTTAAACTGATCGATAATGCCAATAAAGCAAGAAATATCTGGATAATTGGTACCTCAAAGGGCACAGAAATGGAGGACTCCCGGTCGTTCTTTATGGCTTGGTTGGCCGAGGTACTCGAAATCAACAGAGAGATAATAGAAGGGGGGTATATATGTATGTTTTCAAATGTAGTTATGCACGCTGCCTTCACCAGATGCATTTTTATGAGACACAATTGTTTTAATTCTGTGAGTTGAATCCTGAAAGACAAGATCATCCAAACAGTGAGGCAGAAAGGCAAAATATTTCTAGAGAACCGTGCAATAAGATTCTTTCCAGATATCTCTTGTGCTACTAAGAAATGGAGAAGGGACTTTGAGGCAATAATGGAGTTTGTGATAGCGGTGGGGTCCAACAGTAAGCATTCCATATTTTTGAACCCAGGGGATGTCCATCAGCTACCTTCACCTATGCAGAAGGGGATGACCCCTCGCAAAAGCACCAGTCCATCTAATCCTTCTGATGTAGAAAGAGATCGTGAGGGGATATACACCAATTGATTATGTTTGTGACTGTCTGAAATATGATTTGGATTTTTGCTGCTAAGCAGTTCAGTTTGTGTATTTTTCAGTTGTCTGGGGCTTCACTAATTGGTCCTGGTACTGGTTGGGAACAGTCTCCTTCTTTGTTGCACTTGTTTAACAGTTTTTGCTGCTTCCTTTTATATACCACAACCGTAACCGTAAGGTTTTGGGATTGGAATGAGTTAAAAAAAAATAGTTCTCTAACCTCCATGTGCATGCTCGTCAGGCTCATACATCCTTTTGCTTAGGCTCACAGTCACTCGAGGAGAAACCCGGATACAAGCCTCTTCTTTAGCTAGGATAGGATGCTGAGATCGACCTGACAATACAAAAAATAAAACAGTCAATACAACGTTAATGGAATCCCCTAATGTAGTAATGCAAACTCATCTGAGCTTATACCCAGTTTTAGGTATAAGGCTATTATCAGTGCAGCATGCGCATTGACATTAACTGTCGTGTCCCCCGTGTTGGGGCCCTGACCCCCCAAAAACAGGGAAGCAGGTTAGTGTAAGGAAACTTCTTTATTTATCTTTGCAGGCTTAGGCAGCGAGGGTGCGAGCCAGTCCTCCCTCTTCATGTGCTGTGCTCCTAATGTGTTTGTTTGTAAGTGTTTCCTGCTCCTCCCTCCTGCTGCCTGGAAGTGGTGCCCAGCTACCCAGTGTGTGGCAAGTTCTACTGTACTGCCACTTCTCCATCACTGTGACATCTGCCCCCTTTCTGGCAAACAAAATACCTTTCTGTGGAAGAGGAGAGAAAACAGAGTGGGGAAAAGGAAAGATACAAGAGATAAAAAGGAGAGAGCGAGAGAAAAGCAGAGAGAGGTGGAACAAATGTAAGACTCAGTCTTTCTGGTCTTGGGTCACATTTCTTCCATCAGTCACTTGGGCCTTTGAATCATTCACGATGGGCGTGAGCTGTTGTGGTTCGGGGACAGGAAGCCACTTGACCCTAGATCCGTTCCATCGTCATGGAAAGGACCTGAGCCATTGGGTTGAGCTGTCTTGTCAACTCCCTGTGAGATGACACATCTGACTGGCACCTGGGCGTGCCTGCTCCCATCACCCTCATTGTCTGCTGGCAGAAGGAAATCCCTGAAGTGAGAGCTGTTCCTGGTGATGGAGGAGCGACCTGCTGCTGCTGTGATCACTGACCCTTTGACATTTGTAACAGTTAGCGGGCTGAATCAGAATCAAGTGTCATACTTCCGTGTTTGTTACCAGCATGCCAGTACAAGGTCCCTGGGCTTGAGCTTGCATTCAGTCATTTGTCCTTGAGTGTCTGCTTGTTTCTTGATCTTCACCTTGGCTACCTGGTCACCTGGTCACAAGTAACTATACCGCTGTGCCCCGGTGGGTCCGGGTTCTCCAGTTGTGGCAATCGTGTCCTGCTCTTTCTTCCTAGTACGAGTTCCACTGGGCATCACCCATTGGAGCTGTGTGGGGTATTGCGATAATACCACGGTACTTGACACAGGGCTTGGCGAACTGAGATTAGTGTAATCCTGGCTTTTTGCACTGCTTTCTTTATGTTGCCCATAAATCGCTCAGCCATGCCATTCGCTTGCAGCCATTATCTTTGCTGGTGTATGCCTAGGCAATTCATGAATCTGCAACATTCCTCCCCTGAGAAAGGAAGTCCATTGTCACATTTGAGCGTTAGTGGGATGCCCAACGCTGAGAAGATTTAATCTAGAAATGGATAGAATGGCAGCTGCTGACATGGACGCCACCTGTCGCACTAGGAGGAAACAAGAGTATTCATCAATTATGACCAGCAGGTACCCCCCAGTGTCTAGTGGCCCATAGAATTCCGTGGCTAGTGTTGTCCACTTGGTGTCCATGAGGTTGGACATTCATAGTTGCTCTGGTTTGGGAGCCTCCCCATGGCCTGGCAGAGATGGCATGTCAAGATCACTTCTTCCATTAGGCAGTCTAGACCAAGGAAGCATACTCTTTCTCTCAACATTTTCTTGGTTGCAAACATCCCCCTCTGACTCTCGCTCACAAGAGTGTTTGTTCATCTGTGAAGGGTTAGTGGGATGACTAGCCTAGTGCCTCAAAGGAGTAGTCTGTGCTCTGTTTTAGGCACTTCTTCCTGCACATGTTTGAATGCGAAGGATCTCCTCTTTTCGACCTCATTGTTGAACTGGCTGTTGTTGTTTGCATGCCTCCACCGTTGCTGCTTCATGATGCTCTTCACTGCCAATGTGATGTCAGGCTTGGATTCCTGTGTCTGTTTCTCTACAGTGATCTGAGCTGGAGTGTTTTGCCTGAGTGCAAAGTTAATGTATTCCTCCACCATGGAAGGTGACGTTTGGGTACTTGGCAGAGGGTGTTTTGACACGTAGTCGGCAGGGTTGTGTTCTTTATCTGGCTTGTGTATTATTTTGAAATCATAGTCTATCAGCCTTATTCCCCACCTCATGATGGGTGGTGGAATTTTGGCATTCGGGTTCCTGTATATCGTGACCAACGCTTGGTAGTCTGTTATGATTGTGAACAGCTTTCCATACAGGAACATGTGATGGTGTTCACAAGCCCACACAACTGCCAGGCTTTCTCTCTGGGGTGCGAGTATGCCTTTTCCACTGCGGTCAGGCTCCTACTTGCATATGTGCCAATTCGCCTTGGAGAATGTCGGAAGCACTAACCTGAGATATCCTAAACCCAGCGAGAGCCATGCTCGTGGTTGTCTGACCACGTCCCTCACTGTGATGCAGGCCATATTTCTGCCAGCCGGTGTCACAATGAAGGGAATGGGAGAATGGGACAAAACAATAAAGAAACTAGATCTGGTCCATTGGCTCACTGGACACCCTCATCTGTGTTTGCCAGGTAGGTGTTGCCCTTGACGTCATATTAGGTGGGCATTTAGGATGTAGTACACACTATTACACACAGAATTAATCACATATCATCACACCTAATGCAAGCACTTCCCTGCACATCCCACTACACTCACTTCAGTATCTGTATTAACTTTTCATGCAACCAGATCAGCAGGTAATCTAGGATCTTAGCTCAGGAGGACTGCAGGCTGGTGCATTCAGTTAAGTCACTGAATAATCACCTGAAGGAATGGATCCCTTCTCCAATTCATAAGTGCTGTAAGGTACCATACACACATGCTCCACAATAGTGAACTGTCCAGATCCGAACCAGGTGAACCTTTGGGTTACTTCCCCCACCAACTATCCCTAGCGGCTATCCCTAAACATTGCAGCAAGCTGGGCAAGAAATCTTGAGGGCAGTGTCATACATCGTAGTAGTTGTAGTCCTGTATGTTCTGATTTGTTACCTTTGCCAAAAGCTGCTGTGGTCAGATTCTATTGTAAGGTGTTAAGGATGCCCCCTTGGGGGTGCGTGGCTGGCGGTGTGACTTAGTGTGCACGTCCCTGACACAGGGTAACGTGTGGATGCCCACTGCAGTCTCATCACACAGAAGAGATACAGATGTCCTCTGCAGGCTTGTGACTCAGGATCCACGAGATGATGATATCATGAAGTCCAACGGCAACCGGAGCTACTCTGAAGATGCGACCGAAGCTGAACCGATTCCTGATTTCCTAGCAACCGGGTGCAGGCACAGAGTGCCTTTAAAGTCCCGGTTCAATTAAGATGGCTTCTGAGTGGGTGACTCATTTCCTGATTGTATAATCATCTGGCCCAGTTTGGGTGACTAATATCCTTATTGTATAATAACCAGGCTCATACCATGACTGGTGGCTCATTTCCTGATTGTATAATCATCAGGCATAGTCTGGGTGACTTATTTCTTAATTGTATAATCATCAGGCCAAGACCATAACACGAATGGTGTCAATACAACATCTACATGTAATCCATGGTGTGAAAGCACACTCCTAATCAGACCCACATGTGGAAAGCACACAGATACGCCACACAGAGGCACATAGGTTATAAATGTGGGTTTATGCAGTGTGCGTCCTCCAAGATCACACAGCTCCTGTCCAGGGATGCACATCACAAGTGTAATTTATGGTGGTGTATGTTCCGTTACAAAGATTCACGCCCCGGCGTGTGTGGAGCCAGTGTTGCCCCATGTCCCGGGGGACTGTGTCTACTGAGAGTTCAGTGCACAGTGATGCATCAAAGTAGGCAAGGTGGTCCATTGATGCAACTGTCTTCCTGATGTCTACAAATGCCTTCCTATACTCCCTGGTCCATGTGAATGGCTGTCTGTTGTAAATATCGTTGATGAATGCAGCAGGACACTTCTTTGTAGTTTTAAGATAGATTTATTAGGAACACAGCAGAGTGCACAACTCGCCAGCTGACCAGGCCACCAACTGACAAGAGTGGAACCTTCCAACAGTACAAGGTAGAATGCACACAGGTATTTTGGGAGGCTGGGGAGATGGAAACACAAAGGAAGGTCTAATGGCCACAGGTGGCCATCTTGTGAGGAGCACAAGTATACTACACATCTTCCTCCTTTACAGAGAAAAGGAAATAAGGAAACATAATACGAAAGAAAGTTTAAAGCAAGGGAAACACAACAATAATCATTACGACATGTAGGAGGTCGGCGACCTCTTGGACTTTCAGGTCACGAAGGCAGTGAAGCGTTTAGGGTCAAGGGTGAAGTGAGGAGCAAGACCCAAAACGACCAATAGGAATCACCATCACCTACTCCCTTTCAACTGACAAAACAGGGAGAGACAGACACAGTCAATAAGACTTAGTCCACCACTGCTTTCCACTGGCAATCGTAGATAAATTGTTGAACTGATGCCTGCTTTAATTTAGAAGTTTCAACTACAAACACTATAATGGTGTGTACTTTTTAAAACCGCTTGTAACGTTTGCAGTGGTCACACAAAATAATCGTTGGTCAGACATGCTTCAACTTTATCAAATGTCTGGGCGGATTTACTTGTGGGTCCCTTAGTCTCGATTCTGGTTCTCTTTCTCTGGTTCTGAAATCTGTGTCACATTTTTTTATATATATATATATATATATTCACTGAAAAAACCATAGGTTTCACACATGTTATAGTTAGCGGAAATTTTACTGATAAAAAACCAATGAAATTCCCCCGTTATAGTTAGTGCAGGCAACTATAACTCACGCGACCGCAATCTTCTGCTGATGCTAATACTGTATTTAGACACTTATTTGCCCATGTCTTCTTCCATACATTTTTAGCTATACATATATTACAAATATTTTTTTTTCATAAAGACACATATGTCATCAGCAGAAGATTGCGGTCGTGTGAGTTATAGTTGCCTGCACTAACTATAACGGGGGAATTTCATTGGTTTTTTATCAGTAAAATTTCCGCTAACTATAACATGTGTGAAACCTATGGTTTTTTCAGTGAATTTGCAAGGTTTTTTAAATGCTAATTCCTAACTATAACGTGTGTGAAACCTATGGTTTTTTCAGTGAATTTGTACGGTTTTTTAAATGCTAAGTTACTTTACGCCATTCGCCACTTTACGCAGTTAGTGCCGTGCACGCACGGTGGGCACGCGGTGCGCGTGCCCACGTTACGCTAGATGGGCCATGTACGCACGATGCGCTTCGCGCACCGTGCGCACATGGAGGACATATGATGCACTTCGTTTTGAAAGGTAATATTTTAATTTTTCGTAATTTTTATAAGCCATGCACAAATGGTGCCCTTCGGGCACCATTTGCACACGGGGTGGACAGAGTGTGGATAATTTTTTTTTTTATTTTTTTTTTTTTAAATATTATAGTTTATCTCACCGTAAATAAGCCATGCACAATTGGTGGACTTCGGCCACCAATTGCACACGGGGTGGGGAGAGTGTGGATAATTTTTTTTTTATATCATTTTTTACCGTACGGGTACGGTAAGCGTAATCGGCGAAATTAGCGAAAAAAAAATAATTCCGTTTTTGGCATTGGGGGATCTTTGGGGACTCCCTCAACATGGCTATGTGTGTGGGAGCTGTCTAAACAGACCCTTTACATGTTTTTGTGCTTTGTATTTTCATCATCACTCTCAGTGCGAGAGAGAAAATGGCGGCCGCCGCTTCCTGGTTTCGGCCGATTCGAATGTTTACTAAGATCTAAGAGCCAATCAGAATCGCGCTCGCGCACGCCACCGTACGCGTACGGTAAGCGTACCGTAAGCGCACCGTAAGCTGGCTCAGATATATATATTGATTTAAAGGCTATTTTCTCAGAATCTACTGAACAGATTTACACCAAACTTACAAAAGGCACTTCCTTGACCTGAGGACTACCTCTCTGCCAAATTTCAAGTAATTCTGTTCAGCCGTTCGGGCTGTAGCCCTGTCTAAAGGTCCTATGGAAAAATGCATGGGAAAAACGCGTTTTGGGACCCCCCTTTTATCTCAGCCCCCGCTTGACGAATCCCCCCGAGACTTTCAGGGTAGGAGCGGAGCGTAGCGCCCCACCTATTTTGAAAAATTCGCGAGGATTCGTCGACCGGCGCCAAAGTTATTCAAAATAGAATGTTGCGGATTTCCTATGGAAACGTGGTCCTAACTATAACTACCTACTGGCGACTGCCAGTAGGTAATATATATATATATATATATATATATATATATATATATATATATATATATATATATATATATATATATATATATATATTATCTACTGGCAGTTGCCAGTAGATAGTTATAGTTAGGACCGCGTTTCCATAGGAAATCTTAAAATTCTATTTTGAATAACTTTGGCGCTGGTTGACGAATCCTCGCGAAATTTTCAAAACTAATGGGGCGATCCGCTCAGCTCCTACCCTGAAAGTCTCGGGGTGATTCGTCAAGCAGGGGCCGAGAAAAAAGGGGGATCCCAAAACGCATTTTCCCCATGCATTTTCCCATAGGACCTTTAGTCGAAGGTACAGAATTACTTGAAATTTGGCAAAAAGGTAGTCCTCAGGTCAGGGAAGTGCCTTTTGCATATATGGTGTCAATCTATTCAGTAGCTCCTGAGAAAATTGCAGTTAAAAGCACATAAATATCTATAGCCGTGCACCGTGCGCGCAGCGTGCGCGCACCGTGCCGTGCGCGAGCGTAATTCTGATTGGTGGATTCATGTCAGTCAACATTCGAATCGGTCGAAATCAGGAAGTGTTGACCGCCATTTTGTGTGTTGTATGTGTGACAGGGAAAAAGAAAGGTGGAGAACGTGAAAAGGGGGCAGGGTAGAGAATTCCTGACCCCCTAGCCTTTGTCAGGGGGTCCCTAAAGGACCCCGAAGGGTAAAAAAAAAAATATATATTTTTTTAAATCGCGGGGTGCACCCACGGTGCGCGCACCCCCCAGCCGCCATTTTGAGTTTTAGAGGCAGAAGAGAGCTAAAAACACAAGTGGAGAACGTGAAAAGGGGGCAGGGTAGAGAGTCCCTGACCCCCTAGGCCTTCTCAGGGGGACCATGAAAGACCCCTTAGGTCACAAAAAAAATATATATATCGTGGACGGCGGCAAAAAAACCATAAAAAAATAGAATTAAAAATCAAGTTTAAGTGTTTAGATGTTGGTTGGCTATAAAAAGAGCCGTTGTGTTCATTGAGTGTTTTTTTGTACCTACAAGTAAGTACCGATGCACAGTCTAAAGTTCAAGAGGAAGACTCTGTTGCCTTCATCTGTGAAATGTACACCGTCTCCTCTATAAATGCCTTGCATGTTGTAACGCAAGATGTTGTGGTATATAGAACCCATACCATAGTCTCTGAGGAAAGCAGAAACAGACTTATTGACGTGCTTTCATGCTTTGTCAATCTGCGGACAATATTGGTTGGACCAGTTCCACTTTTGCCTTTGGCATATATTAGAATATACAAAGGTAGTTTGTGGAAAAAGTGACATCAATTGCACAAAGGTGTCCTTAACAAGCATTTCCAGACCTACCCCAGTTAAAGTGCCGAGGTCATTTCCACCACAGTGCACAATTATAAGGTCAGGCTGTGGGAGATGTAGAAAGGCATTAATTGGTGCCACTTTAACCCTCTCTGACCAATCCATTTAATGTCTACATTTGGCAAAGCAAGGTCTTTCACAATACCTCTTTTTTTCTGCATACTTTTCACTCCAGAAGACATAGCTATGACCTACAATCCACACTGTGAACATCTTTCAAGGAGATCTGGATGCACTCAGAAGGTGTCTTTCAGTAGAATGGCAATATGAAAAGAAAGATAGTTGTAAAATGGAGGCTTACATACTTTTTTTAAATAAAAAGAACTCATTGGCTGTTTCAGACCATTCAACACTAAAAACTAGGCTGTACGTTTACATTTTTAAAAGCATGTTTTGTATTGGTTCAAAAAAATGTGTTCCCACAGAACGTTACTTTGAATTTGCTGTTAGGTTTGAAAAGTCAAGCACTCTTGCTCTTTGGATTAGAAACATTGTGTGCTGAACTTCTGACCTCTCTGCTCACACCAGTGTTCCATGACCTGTTGCTATGTTAGCAGGCAGAAGTCATGTTGGGGGTAGGGACCATTTGGAAAGGGTTGAAATTTGCAACCAATAGAAATGTGTGTTTCCATTTGAAAAAATGTGGGAAGCACTGTGATTTGAAGTTAACATGTATATGTGTGAAAAAAGAGAGGGAAAGATTGCCATTTACTGGTTCTGCTGAGAGGTGTACAGCTCAGAGATTCTGGCTCTGATAATCGCCACATTTCTTTCTCAACTAACTACTTTTAAAGGTGAGTTATGAATTTGAGAGGGGATGTATGTGGTGCATTTTGATATAAAAAATAGAAATGTGATTCTTGTTTTAAAGTTGTGTTTTACATTTTATGTTTTGGAAGATATTTAACTGCCTTGAACTTGTAAGATATTATGGAGTATGTCTTCACCATAAGTTAAGGTGTACTGGTATCACCCAGGAATAGTGTTTTCTGCCTAGAATCACACCATGAGTCTGTGTGCACAAAGGAATTCTTGTCAGAGATTTAATTTGTGTTGGTCTGGTTCTGTAAGCCTTGCATTCGTAGGAAAGGGCAGCTTGTTTTCTTGAAGTGTGATGGCTAGCATTCAGCACAAATCAATATCTCACAAATGAGAGGCAAATGCTAAGACATTTGAAATCAACATGGTAGATTTTCCTTCCACTCCTGCAATGGGTGAGGTAGTTCCTACATGTTACAAACTCCAATTAAAACTTACCACACATGTACTCTTACATACATCTGTACAGTCTTCATGCAATTGTGCAAGTGTCCATGCAGATCTCTCTTGCACCTGACAATACACAGTCTCCAGAAGTATGCTCTTAGCACACAGGCAGCTGCTTCTCCTGCACTCCCATGCTAAGTATTCAGCACTGTGTGGTATTTTAGATAGTAATGTGTAACGCTACCACATTCAACATCACCAAGGCTCATTTCCTTTGCTCTAGTCTAATCACTCACTCAGGTTCCACATGTTCATGGTCTCAAGTAGCTGTTAGGACATGTGCTCTTTTCTGCCTCTCTAAACTATAAGGAAAATGTGTCAGGCTGTTACAGTAAGTATCACTTGCAAGGGGGGCGCTAGAGGGTGCCAAACCAAGATGGCCGCACTCGTATGAGGCTCCCGCCTGACCGGGCGATTCCGCTATCCTTTCCTGCATCCTGACAGCGTGATCCTCTGCCTCACCCCTACTGCTGGGTCCGCGGTGCCCTGCGGGACAATCTGGTGCCTGGCACGTCTGCGGGGGTGGCCGGAGCGCCCCGATATCTCCCATTGTTGTGCCGTGCGGAGTGAAGCGTGCATCCGCGGCCTGCGCCTGACGGGGGACTCTGCACGCGAGCCCGGTGCTGCGGGGCCTGTGCAGCGTGGGCGGACCCCGGTCCCCGGGGCTGGCGGCTGAAACGGGCGAACATCGGCTGTTCCTGCCATCGCTTGGAGGTCTCGGCGGAGGTAGGCGGGGAACCCCCCTGTGACCCGGACGCCCTGTGGGTCCTTCCCGCTCGCTGCCCCCCGCATCTGCCGGAGCCCGCTCCCGAGACTCGAGGTGGTGGGCTGCTGGGGTCGCTGTGTGGCTGTGCATGCCCGGGTCCGCCGCGGCTGACTGGGAGGCAGGGATAGACATCATAGCTCCCTCGCCGGTGTGAACGCTTGACTGGGCCTGGCTGCGGGGGACGCTCTTGGACGGGCCGGTGAACGTCGACCAGCACGGAGAATCATACGCCGCTTAGCCGGCTGGATGTACCGAGAGACCGGAGCGGTTGCTGTTGCCCCCCCCCCTCCCCCCCGCCGCTTAGGTGAGAGGCGGGGGCTGTGATCCTTCGATTGTCTGGCCGTGGACCTGGGGCCGGGGCCGCTTGCGGTGGACCACGCTGTGGGGCCACTTGGAGCGGGAGGATTGCGATCCGGACATCCCCCCTCCCCCCCCGCTGCCATTGGGACGCTAGCTGCTGTCTACTGCGGGCCTGGGAGCGCTTCCTCGTGTGGTCCGGCCGGGGTGAGCCTGCTGGCCGTGGGACCCCCCCCCCTCCCTGATTGCCCTGAGGGGGCGTGCTCCTCGAGGAGGACCTAAGAGCTACGTCGGCCTGATTTGCACGGGCGGGAACGGGGTCCCCCCCGGTGCCCCGGTTGTACGTGCTCTCTCCTCGACTGCGCTGGCTGCGGGGTGGGCGTGGAGGGTCGGATGCCTGGCGCCATGGGGCGCAAAGACGCTAAGCAGTCCAAATTGCTGTTTGAAACCCAAAAAGCCCCCGCGTCGTCGCCCGAGCCTGGCCCCTCCGTCGCCGACCCTCCGGACGAGGACTGGAAGTCCCTCCTGCTGGGATTGAAACAAAGCCTATCGACCATAGACTCCTAGATTGACAACATTACTACCAGGCTGGATGGTGTGGTTGCCAAACTGGACCAGCATGACGCCCGCATAAAGGAGACTGAGGACAGGATCTCCACGCTGGAAGACGGAGCCGCATCTGCAGGCCGGCATATGACACAAATGGACCGTCTTCTCAAAATAATCGCCGACAAGAACGAGGACCTAGAAGCGAGGTCCCGTCGCAACAACGTTCGCATCCTCGGCCTGGCGGAGACCACCAACACTGGGAGACTGGAGGTCTTCGTCGAGAACCTGGTGGCCGAACTGTTTGGTAGAGACTCCTTCTCCCCGCACCTCATCGTGGAGAGAGCCCACAGATCCCTCGCGGCCCGTCCCCCTCCTGGCGCCCAGCCACGGCCCATCATCGCACGTTTCCTCAATTATAGGGACCGGGACGTGGTGCTCAGACGCTCGAGAGAGATGGGAACTGTGAATTACTGCAATACTACGCTGTCCTTCTTCCCTGATTTCACCGCATCTGTGCAGGAAGCTCGTCGGAAATTCACTGGAGTTAAGAAAAAATTGCAGTCCCGTGAGATTCCGTACGCGATGCTGTACCCCGCGAGGCAGAAAATCTCGCACCGTGGCAAACAACTGTTCTTCCAGCAGCCGCAGCAGGTGGAGGACTTCCTCAAACAACACAGCAGGGACTTGGCCAAAGAGGGCGCAGAGCCACGGCGCTCTCGGTCGTCCTCGCCGACGGAGCGGCTGGACTGAGTGAATTGGGGGGATGCTTCCCTTGGCTTGGTATGTCGCTGTGGCCGGACTTGCCTGAATGGGCCACTGTCACTCCTGGTGAGGTACTTTTATGTTTATTCAAAAACATGTCACTTGAACTATCGCTGTCATATTATGTGCCCGGTCGCCCACCTCCGTCCCATACTGGGGCCCTGGATTATGTCTGGGTCCTCGTGGGTGTAAGTAGGGAGGTGGATGGCAGGTCTGGCGCCCCTAGAGTTCGATCCCCCAATGGGCGCTCCCCATTACGCCCCTTTCCTCATCAAGGCAGGGGTGGTTACTGCCAATGTTCTGGTTGTTATGATGGGTTTGGTTGGGGGGTAGGGGATGGGAGGGCAAAGTGTACCCGGCCAGTTGGGGTTGCCGGCGTGGGTGGGTTGCTGTTCCGACTTTCTCCGAGGTTTATTGATGGCTCCGGACAGGGTATGAACAGTCGAATGGGTTGGGTAAATAAGTGGGACCTAGGCTTGAAATGTTATGCTGAGTGCTATGTGCAATCCCGTACTATGAATACATGCCACACACACCTCCACCCGGGTGAATGGGGGACCTAACTGACACGCGCCCTGCACCTAACTTTCGGCTGCTCTCCTGGAACGTACGCGGATTAAATGACACAAGGAAGATGAGGCAGGTTTTGAGTTACCTGACCAGGCAGGGAGTGTCCGTTGCCATGCTCCAGGAGACACACTTGAAACCGGGAGGGACTCCCCCCTTTGCATCACGATGGGCGGATAGTAGGGTGTTCTCGTCTTACTCGAGTTATGCGAGGGGTGTGACCATCCTGGTGAGACGCGGGGTAGGGTTTATACTTGCGGGGGCCGAAGTAGATCCTGGCGGGAGGTACTGCATGGCATGGGGGACACTGCACTCACATACAATGCTGTTTGCGTACTACTATGGCCCTAATACGGATGACCCGTCCGCGCTCCTCACTATGTGGGGCAGGATTCAGACCCTAGGAATATCGCACATCCTACTGGGGGGGGACTTCAACACTGCACTCAACCCTGCAATGGACAGATCACGCCCGCAGGCATCGCACTACACAAACACACAGCGCGCGTTAGTAAACATAGTGGATGAGCACCACTTAGTCGACGCCTGGAGGCATTGCCACCCCACGCTCCGGCAGGGCACGCACTACTCCGCAGTGCATTCCACTTGGGCACGTCTTGATTACATATTCCTTACGCCCGGCCTCTCTCCTTGGCTGGGCGAGGCGCTTTATCTCTCCCGCACATTCTCGGACCATTCCCCTGTCCTGCTGTCCATACGTAATCCCCTTGCGGTATCGCCGTACCTGAGCTGGCGCTTAAACCCCGCGCACCTCACAGACCCCGTGTTCCAGGCGGAATTAGAGCACGACATAAAAGATTTTTTTGAACGTAATATCGATTCCGTATCTAGCCTCACTACTGTTTGGGAGGCGTTCAAAGTCACCGTAAGAGGTTGGTGCATAGCTAAGGGGGGGGGCGTCCTCAAGTCTCTGCGGGGAGATCTGCGCAGGCTGGAGAGCGAGCTGCGAGTGCTAGAGCGCGAAATGGAAGGGAACAAGCGGGGGCCTGACACTGCAGCGCGGCTCCGAGAGAAACTCAATGACTACACGGAAGCTGCTGCCAAAGAAAGCAAATTTCTGGGGCGACCCTTTGTCGCTAGGGTGTACGGAGAGGGTGACAGACCGGGCAGGGCGCTGGCCTCCGTGGTTCGCCCCCCCAGATACCATAACTACGTTGCCTCCCTGCTTGATGAACAAGGCACCCCGCAGCGGGACCTTGCTGCCCAACTCAAAGTCCTCACAGACCACTACACTAAACTTTACACATCCCACAGGACTACACCGCTCGTACTGCATGAGTACCTTGACGACACTGCGCTTGCGTGGCTGGGCCCCTCCCAGCAGAAGTTCCTTCATCACGAACTAGAACTAGATGAAATAACAGACGCCATAATGGCCATGAAGTCGGGCAAGGCGCCGGGATCGGACGGGCTGCCGGTTGACTTTTACAAGGCCTTCAAGCATGTGCTGGCCCCCATTCTAAAGCAGGTGTACTACTCTGCGCTGGAGGGGGGCGCCCTGCCGGCCACGATGCGGGAGGCACTCATAACGTCACTGTTGAAACCTGGTAAGTCACCGGAACACTGCGACTCGTACAGGCCCCTTTCGCTATTAAACACGGACGTTAAGATTTTGGCGAAGGTCCTAGCAACGCGTCTTAACCTCCTGATGGAGCGCCTCGTCCTCCCGGACCAGGCCGGGTTCGTTCCCAACCGTGCGACTTCCCACAACCTGCGCACGCTACAGGCTGTGATGCAGGATATTGACCCTTCGAGTGAGGCTGCTGCGGTTTTCCTTGACGCCACCAAGGCGTTCGACTCCTTAGAGTGGGATTACCTTCTTGCCTTGTTGGAGCGGATGGGCATGCCATTCAATTTCCTAGATTGGATACGGCTGTTGTACTGCCAACCTCGAGCTACGGTCCTGCTCAACGGCGCCCGCTCCCCCCCCTTCGCGATCCATAGGGGTACCCGACAGGGGTGCCCTCTCTCCCCGGTTCTGTTCGCAATCGCCATAGAGCCCCTTGCGGCCAAGCTTCGGCAACATCACAAACACCGAGCTCTCATTTATCCAGAGCGCCAACTACTCATTGCCCTATATGCAGATGACATGACTCTATATGTGCATAAGCCGCGGGAACACCTGAACCCTCTGCTGCGTGAAGTCACCAAATTCGGAGCCATCTCGGGGATACAAATCAACTGGGCAAAGTCGGCTCTGTTCCCCTTGACTGAGAACACCACGCAGTTTCCTCTAGATTACCCCCTGGTGTGGGAATCGGCCGAGATAAAGTACCTGGGCATTCAGGTGGCTAGAAATCGGGAGGCCCTGATTAGAGGCAACTACGGGACTGTCATTAACAAAATCACGGACAACATTACTCGGTGGATACGCCTCCCGCTGTCAATGGCGGGTCGGATCTCGCTGATAAAGATGGTGATTCTTCCCAAACTGTTGTACCTCTTCACCAACATACCGTATAGCCCTGGCGCATGTTTCTTTCGCACTCTCGACTCCCAGTTGTCGAGACTTATCTGGGGTGGGAAGCAGGCCAGACTTAGCCTGCGGACCCTCATGTTGCCTTATCACCAAGGGGGTTTGATGTCCCCAATTTTCGGCGATATTATGACTGTGCACAGGGCCACTTCGCGGCCTACTGGTTCCACCCCCCTCCCTTTATGGCGCACCTGGCAGTAGAGGACGGGTATATGAGGCCAGAGCAACCCTCCGGGTATTTATACACGACGGCACGCACAGAGCGTAGAGACCCCACCACGGTCGACTGCAAGGTCAATGCCTGGAAACGATTGGCAGGATATATGGACGTGAAATTCCTATACTCACCCCGCATGGCTCTGGCGAATGATCCCAGATTGAGCGTCACTCGTGAGGAGATTGGCCGTAGGCTGCTCACAAAACTCGCGATTCACACTTGGGGGGATTTATACCACCAGGGGAGTTTTCGTACGGCGACGCACTTTTTTGGGGACAACTCTCCCTCGGTTATGGATACCTTCATATACGTTAGGCTTCGGCAAAATATCAGGGCTGTCACGCCTGACTTTCCGGGGGAACCGGACACCGTGGCGCCGTTACATGCTCTGTTGCAGAAGGGAACGCCGTCACACGTGGTCTCCATGTTGTATGGACACGCGCAGGTGGCTCCGTCTCCCCCCCCTCTTCGTGCACGCGCCAGCTGGGACACAGATCTGGGGGAGCCACTGTCGGATGATCAGTGGGAAGAAAGTTGCTCTCATACCAATGCGGTGACAGGCAATGCTCGTCTTAGGCTAGTTCACTTTAAATTTCTACATCGCCTCTACTTTACCCCCGCCAAACTGCACCGTCTCGGACTCCGTGACAATGATCGCTGCTTACGGTGCAGAAGGCCAGGAGCAGGCTTCATGCACTTAGCATGGGTGTGCCAGGCCGTGGCCGCCTATTGGGTAGCGGTGTTTGCTGCCATTTCTGACATGATCGGGGTAAACATTGAGCCCTGTCCTCGGATAGCGCTGCTGGGTCACTCCGACCCCGCTGTCAAAACACACCGGAAATTTTTCGCTTTGGGATTACTGCTGGCTAAGCGACACGTCGCGTGCCGGTGGTAACGGGGGCGAGCGCCCAAATTCAAAACCTGGCTGGACACGATGACAACTTGGCAGGAGCAGCAGCATAGTTATGCAGACCTTTTACCACACAAGTCGCGCCCTAGGGACCTCTGGGGCCCCCTGACTGCGTACCTCCTTCGCTCACAGGTTCCAGACGCATCCTCTGCTGACGCGCCAAGTGGCGGGGTGATGTGCGGCCGGCCTTCCACGCTAGCTCTAGCGCCCCCCTCCACTGACAACTGACGTTGCCTGATCCCCTCCCCTTCCTCACACCTCTTGCTTCCCATGCACAAGGGCTTACGTCCCTAGTACGAATGTCAGGGCAACATATGTCCCGTGGAGCGTCCGCTGACACAGGTTAGTGGAGTGGCGGACCTTCCGCCCCCCCTTGGGACTGGAACGCAGCGTAGTCCGCCCCCGGAATGGCATCACATACATGGCACTACAGGCAGATGATTCATGACACGCTTCTCACTTGGGTCATTACCACTTCCTCCCAGAGCATTAGATAGGTCTGTGGGGCGTAGGGCGACGCGATGCTGCTTATCGACTGCATTCCAGGATGGACGGCAATGCCCTCACAGCACCACGCTTCACCCTTTGAACACCTCATACTGCATATGGAGGGCAGCTTCTGGGAGGGAACAGTTCACAATGCACTTGTTTTGGGTTTGTTATTAAAGTTGAATGAAACCTCAGGTATTTCACGCTTGAATTCCGCTTGCTGGTATGCCTACTTACTACTGCATTCTTCAACAGCTCAACCTTCACCACTACGCGGCCGGCCCGACTGGGTTGTAGGCGACATGCTGTGTACTGTAGTTGCTGCTTTTCAAACTGTGCTTCTTGATTCTTGCACTGCATGTTGTCGCTGCCGGCCTGTTAATTCAGGATGTAGGCGTGGAGCTGTGTATTACTCTTTCAGGATCAATAAAGGTTTTGGAAAAAAAAAAAAAAAAAGTATCACTTGCAAAACCACAGTAGTAAATGTGCTCTGAAATTGCCAATCAAATATTGTTTTCTGCCTAGAATCACACCATGAGTCTGTGTGCACAAAGGAATTGTTGTCAGAGATTTAATTCATGGTGGTCTGGTTCTGTAAGACTTGCATTCGTAGGAAAGGGGCAGCTTGTTTTCTTGAACTGTGATGGCTAGCATTCAGCACAAATCAATATCTCACAAATGAGAGGCAAATGCTAACACATTTGAAAACAACAGGGTAGATTTTCCTTACACTCCTGCAATGGGTGAGGTAGATCCTACATGTTCAAAACTCCAATGAACCCTTACCCCACATGTACTCTTACATCATCTCTGCAGTGTTCATGCAGTTGTGCAAGAGTCCATGCAGATCTCTCTTGCACCTGACAATACACAGTCTCCAGAAGCACTCTGTTAGCACACAGGCAGCTGCTTCTCCTGCACTCCCATGCTAAGTATTCAGCAATGTGTGGTATTTTAGATAGTAGTGTGTAACGCTACCACTTTCAACATCACCAAGGCTCATTTCCTTTGGTCTAGTCTAATCACTCACCCAGGTTCCACATGTTCATGGTCTCAAGTAGCTGTTAGGACATGTGCTCTTTTCTGCCTCTCTAAACTATAAGGAAAATGTGTCAGGCTGTTACAGTAATTATCACTTGCAAAACCACAGTAGTAAATGTTCTTTGAAATTGCCAATCAAATATCGTTTTCTGCCTAGAATCACACCATGAGTCTGTGTGCACAAAGGAATTGTTATCAGAGATTTAATTTGTGTTGGTCTGGTTCTGTAAGACTTGCATTCATAGGAAAGGGGCAGCTTGTTTTCTTGAACTGTGATGGCTAGCATTCAGCACAAATCAATATCTCACAAATGAGAGGCAAATGCTAACACATTTGAAAACAACAGGGTAGATTTTCCTTACACTCCTGCAATGGGTGAGGTAGATCCTACATGTTCAAAACTCCAATGAACCCTTACCCCACATGTACTCTGACATACATCTCTGCAGTCTTTATGCAGTTGTGCAAGCGTCCATGCAGATCTCTCTTGCACCTGACAATACACAGTCTCCAGAAGCACGCTCTTAGCACACAGGCAGCTGCTTCTCCTGCACTCCCTTGCTAAGTATTCAGCACTGTGTGGTATTTCAGATAGCAGTGAGTAACGCTAACACAATCAATATCACTAAGGCTCATTTTCTTTGCTGTAGTCTAATCACTCACCCAGGTTACACATGCTCATAGTCTCAAGTAGCTGGTAGGACATGTGCTCTTTTCTGCTTCTATAAACTATAAGGAAAATGTGTCAGGCTCTTACAGTAATTATCACTTGCAAAACCACAGTAGTAAATGTGCTTTGAAATTGCCAGTCAAATATCGTTTTCTGCCTAGAATCACACCATGAGTCTGTGTGCACAAAGGAATTGTTGTCAGAGATTTAATTCGTGGTGGTTTGGTTCTGTAAGACTTGCATTCGTAGGAAAGGGGCAGCTTGTTTTCTTGAACTGTGATGGCTAGCATTCAGCACAAATCAATATCTCACAAATGAGAGGCAAATGCTAACACATTTGAAAACAACAGGGTAGATTTTCCTTACACTCCTGCAATGGGTGAGGTAGATCCTACATGTTCAAACCTCCAATTAACCCTTACCCCACATGTACTCTCACATACATCTGTGCAGTCTTCATGCAGTTGTGCAAGCGTTCATGCAGATCTCTCTTGCACCTGACAATACACAGTCTCCAGAAGCACGCTTTTAGCACACAGGCAGCTGCTTCTCCTGCACTCCCTTGCTAAGTATTCAGCACTGTGTGGTATTTCAGATAGCAGTGAGTAACGCTAACACAATCAATATCACTAAGGCTCATTTTCTTTGCTGTAGTCTAATCACTCACCCAGGTTACACATGCTCATAGTCTCAAGTAGCTGGTAGGACATGTGCTCTTTTCTGCTTCTATAAACTATAAGGAAAATGTGTCAGGCTCTTACAGTAATTATCACTTGCAAAACCACAGTAGTAAATGTGCTTTGAAATTGCCAGTCAAATATCGTTTTCTGCCTAGAATCACACCATGAGTCTGTGTGCACAAAGGAATTGTTGTCAGAGATTTAATTCGTGGTGGTTTGGTTCTGTAAGACTTACATTCGTAGGAAAGGGGCAGCTTGTTTTCTTGAACTGTGATGGCTAGCATTCAGCACAAATCAATATCTCACAAATGAGAGGCAAATGCTAACACATTTGAAAACAACAGGGTAGATTTTCCTTACACTCCTGCAATGGGTGAGGTAGATCCTACATGTTCAAACCTCCAATTAACCCTTACCCCACATGTACTCTTACATACATCTGTGCAGTCTTCATGCAGTTGTGCAAGCGTTCATGCAGATCTCTCTTGCACCTGACAATACACAGTCTCCATAAGCATGCTTTTAGCACACAGGCAGCTGCTTCTCCTGCACTCCCATGCTAAGTATTCAGCACTGTGTGGTATTTCAGATAGCAGTGAGTAACGTTAACACAATCAATATCACTAAGGCTCATTTTCTTTGCTGTAGTCTAATCACTCACCCAGGTTACACATGCTCATAGTCTCAAGTAGCTGGTAGGACATGTGCTCTTTTCTGCTTCTCTAAACTATAAGGAAAATGTGTCAGGCTATTACAGTAATTATCACTTGCAAAACCACAGTAGTAAATGTGCTTTGAAATTGCCAATCAAATATCCTTTTCTGCCAAGAATCCCACCATGAGTCTGTGTGCACAAAGGAATTGTTGTCAGAGATTTAATCCGCGGTGGTCTGGTTCTGTAAGACTTGCATTCATAGGAAAGGGGCAGCTTGTTTTCTTGAACTGTGATGGCTAGCATTCAGCACAAACCAATATCTCATAAATGAGAGGCAAATGCTAACACATTTGAAATCAACATGGTAGATTTTCCTTCCACTTCTGCCATGGGTGAGGTAGATCCTATATGTTCAAAACTCCAATTAACCCTTACCACACATGTACTCTTACATACATCTGTGCAGTCTTCGTGCAGTTGTGCAAGCGTCCATGCAGATCTCTCTTGCACCTGACAATACACAGTCTCCAGAAGTACGCTCTTAGCACACAGCCAGCTGCTTCTCCTGCACTCTCATGCTTACTATTCAGCAGTGTGTGGTATTTCAGATAGCAGTGAGTAACGCTAACACAATTAATATCACTAAGGCTCATTTCCTTTGCTGTAGTCTAATCACTCACCCAGGTTACACATGCTCATAGTCTCAAGTAGCTGGTAGGACATGTGTTCTTTTCTGCTTCTTTAAACTATAAGGAAAATGCGTCAGGCTGTTACAGTAATTATCACTTGCTCTACCACAGCAGTAAATGTGCTATGCTTCTGTAAGACTAGCACTCGTAGGAAAGGGGCAGCTTGTTTTCTTGAACTGTGATGGTTAGCATACAGCACACATCACTATCTCACAGATGAAAGGCAAATGCAAACACATTTGAAAACAACAGGGTAGATTTTCCTTCCACTCCTGCAATGGGTGAGGTAGCTCCTACATGTTCAAAACTCCAATTAACCCTTACCATACATGTACTCTTACATACATCTCTGCAGTCTTCATGCAGTTGTGCAAGCGTCCATGCAGATCTCTCTTGCACCTGACAATACACGGTCTCCAGAAACACACCCTTAGCACACAGGCAGCTGCTTCTCCTGCACTCCTATGCTTACTATTCAGCACTGTGAGGTATTTCAGATAGCAGTGTGTAACGCTGAGGTTACAACGTGTATAAGACGGCCATCTGTTACCAAGGAGACGTTGATGAATAGAATGATGTTCCAGCAGCAGCTGAACGATCTGATGAATATTGAAATAGATTCCGATCTTGACTAGTGCTTGCCTACATGAGGGCAAAAGGAGCGTCTGAGGTTCCGTGTGGGACGGAACGACACTTTTGAGTGGTGACGAATATGGATGAGTTTGATGTCTACGAACCGCAAATGACGAGTATAGTGGGTGTACGCAGTTTCGCTACGCAACCACGTATGGTTCGTCTTATTTTTGGGTTGGTTCATCCGAACCCTCGGGTTCCATTTTAGATACAGCATCCATTTTGTTTCTTGCCCTCAAGTAGCCAGCGAACGGACTTTGTCCGCTTCGTGACCCTGGGACTCCCAAGCTTACATTAGGGACACGTGTTTCTTTGAGGTGACTTTTACAATGAGGGAAATGACACGGCTAAGGCAGATGGCCCCGCTCGAGGCTCATCTTGCCGCGCCGGTCTATTGTTTCAGCCATGCATACATTGGACACGAGGCCTTTGATCCCGTTATCAAGTTTCCCTTATTACTCCAAACACCCTTTTCTAATCTGTTGTGCATCCTTGTCCTTTCTTTGCATCTGTTTTCGTCCTTTCTCTTAAATGCATTTACGGTTAGGATGGAATGTGTTTATTGCAGAGAAGATATGTTTTTACAGTTGGGAACCGGCAAGACTGTTGTAATTGTGTTCCGGCCTCCTGAAACATGAACGCGACCCTTTTGAAGTTTATTGTGGGAACTGAGTTGTAACCTTTGTTCGCCATACTGTGCTATGGCAAAAACTTGTATAAAAGGACCGATCCATTTCTACAATTTGAAGCAGTCTCCGAGAACCTACACGTTGTGTACTTCTTGTGACCTCTGTATCCCTGCAGTAAATAAACGCTGATCTCTGACGTCGCTGGAAGTGTCCCGTGTCTCTGTGTTTCGTACGCCAGAACAGGTAACCCACGAATGTTTCAGGTGTTGTTCCCTGGCACCGCTGGGTCTTAAGAATAACCCAGTCCTTCAACGCTAACACATTCAACATCACCAAGGCTCATTTCCTTTGCTCTAGTCTAATCACTCACCCAGGTTCCACATGCTCATGGTCTCAAGTAGCTGTTAGGACATGTGCTCTTTTCTGCCTCTTTAAACTATAAGGAAAATGTGTCAGGCTGTTACAGTAATTATCACTTGCTCTACCACAGTAGTAAATGTGCTTTGAAATTGCCAATCAAATATCGTTTTCTGCCTAGAATCACACCATGAGTCTGTGTGCACACAGGAATTGTTGTCAGAGATTTAATTTGTGTAGCTTTTATTCTGTAAGACTTGCAGTCGTAGGAAAGGGACAGCTCATATGATAGGATTTGAAAAGATCATAAAAAATATAGTAATATATTTAAATTACATAAAGGTATTTTGTTTTAGTTTCTTTCAGGTATTGCTGAACAACACTGAAATAAATTAAAGATGCCTATAAAATCAAGAAAGAGAAAAGAACAGCAACAACATCTATATTTGAAGACAACTGGACAACAAAAATTAGTTGAAGAACCTCTTGTTGGAAAAAAGAAAAAGTCTTCTGGTAAGCAGACTAAGGATTTTATAAAAAATATCCTCAAGCAAAGAAAAAATGTAAAAATAATATCCACTGCAAATAGTGTTTCAAGTAGAAAACAACAACACAATCGACAGAATATACTAAATGCTAATGTACAATCAGAAGTAAGAAAGAATGACTTAAAAAGAAAAATAGATTTTAAAAACATTCGTAGAAAAATGTTTCAGAGAAGAGTGATGTTCAATTTGCTAAAGGATGTGAAAAAATACAGGAAGAAAGCCAAATTTTATAAGAAAAAGAAACATATTGAATCAATTGTTGCAAAGGCTTTAGAATTAAAAAGAAAACTATTCATTTTAATTTTGAACAGGATCCGTACATTAGATAAATTAGTGAATGTAATGAAGTCCAAAAGGAAAAGAGAAGTGAAAAAAAAAACTTTTGTAAAGTGTTCTTAGGAGAATGGAAGCATAGTTTAAGTACTGAATCATTTTTTAATGAAGAGAGTTATCTTCAAAGTAATAGCTTGCTGCATGCAGTTGACACCAGTGGTCGAGCATATGAAGTTAAAGATGGTTGTGTAATGGAAAAGGAGAAAATGGTTCCAAGAAATGAGGAAGAAGTGTTAGCTGATGAGGTTATGGGGAGACGTCCTAAAGCCCCAGTGTACACTTGGAATTGTAGTAGTATTTGTACTGTACGACAGGAATCTATTGATAAATTACGTGACTTTCTAAGAGAATATAGTAAAAAAAAGTGTTAAACAGAAGATTAAGGTGCTTCAAAGACTAGATCCATGCAGAGTGAGAGAGAATACTGGTTTGCAAGGACATTCTCTGGCTTGTCTTTCTAGGAAAGTTTGTCAAAGTGTTTTTCACCATTTTAGGATGCTGGCAGTTCATCATACTGAAATGAGAAAATTTGTGAGAAGATTGTATCTTGCTAAAAGTCCAGCACTAACGTTAAATGAGTTGAATAGTGATCTGTATCAGATGTGAAAAAGGTTTGTGAGGATATTGAGTTTTGTTACTTTGGTCCAGAGCAAGAAAGTGCAGGAAATGACACAGTTATTGAAGAAAATGTGGAAGAGAATGTAGAACTCACTGTTAGTAAAAACTTTGAAGATCAAATGACAAAATTTGCTATCATCTCTAATGAAGACCAAATATTACTTGTATTTGTTGCCGGAGAAGCCATTATAAAACTCAAACAAGGAATGTTGATCTCTATAAAAAAAGTGAAAAAGAAAATAATTCTAAGTGGAAAGATTTTGCTATGTATTTATTTCTGGAAAATTGTTTTGATTTGGGTGAAGATCAGTGTATTTGTAAATACTGTTATAACAAGTTAGAAGAAAATAAAATGCCAGCTAGAGCTGTACATAATAATTTAGAATTGGTTGATATTCCTGCAGAACTTAGTGATTTAAATACGCATGAGTCTATACTCATTCAATGTATCCATCCATTTCAGACTTTAGTTCGTATGGAGCCCAAAACAGGTAAATTACCTCCTTCAGATTTACAAAGAGGTTTAAAAGGAAGAGTTGTCTATTTGCCATTAGATTTGAAAAAAAATATTGAAACAATTGATGCAGATAGTTTGGAAACTGAACCATTAGTTATTCTGGTTAATGGTGTACCTACAAAGAATAAGAAAATTTGGCAGGAGCTGGTAGATGTACGAAAAGTACAAAGAGCAAATTTATATTTGAAAAGAAATAATAAATGGTATGAATCAATTTATATGGATGAAGATGAAGAAGTTTTACTAGCAGACACAGGAATACCAACTGGGCAAATTGAAAAAGTGGATAAGTCAAAAGAAGAAGAAATTTATGAACATTTCAGCATACATCCTCTTCATTCTAAAGAAGTTATGGGAAACACTATTGATCTGTTTCAGATGAAAAAATCAAAAGGAACTCCCGTGAGTGTATGGGAGGAGAGCCTGGAAGCTCGTTGTTTTCCCCAGCTGTTTCCTACAGGAAAAGGTGGACGATATGATGAACGTCCAGTACAGATTCCTGCTTCTGAGTATCGGACTACAAGATTATATGCAGAAGATCCAAGATTTTATCAAAGTATTCCTTATCTGTTCCATCTTTTATTTGAAAGTGACTTGTCTGCACAATCTTATGCAGTAAATCACATTTTAAAAACTGGAGTACATCTACATAATGTGTCTGCAAAGGATTTTCTGAACAAAGTGCAACAGCGAGATGATCATTTGGAATCTCAATTGATTAATCTGATGGCTTGTCAACGTGGGACTAATGAATATTGGTATCAACGCCATGGAGAATTGAAGTCATCGGTGTGGAAAATACTGTCGACAAAAGTACAAGAGTAAAGATAAATTCTACAAAAAATGTCGATTTGGATTTCCACGATCTGTTCTTTCAAAAGGAAGAGTAAACAGTTTTATGTCAGCTGTGCGACATGCTATTACAAGAAAATCGCCTAAAAATACCTACAACCTAAGAAGAAACGAAGAGTCAAAATATATAAATGACTACAACCCAGTCATTTTATCCATGTGGAATGCTAACATGGATATTCAGTATGTAGCTGACAATTCTATTGCTGTTGCTCGGTATGTCACAGCTTACATCACTAAATCTGAGAAAACGGAATTGAAAGAAATGTGGGAAGAGATTTCTCATGAGAAGACTGTCAGTAAAAAGCTATACAGTTTCAGTTTAAATATGTTATCGCATCGAGAAATTGGGTTATACGAATGCTCAGATAGGTTATCATCTGCAAGTCTGTACTCCAAATCCAGAAGAATAATTTGGGTAAGTTTAGGCCTTGCAGGAATGCGAAATCGGGTATTGAAATCTATTCGAGAAATGGAATATTTAGCAGAGTATGAACCAGAAAGTACAGACATTTTAAGAACAAACATGTTGGACACATATTATCCAAAGAGAAGTCATCATCTTGAGAACATGTGTCTCTATGAAGTGCTGCAGAACTACATTTTTAAACGGAATACCACAGAAGACATCAACAATGGAAAATATAAAGTCATTGGTGAGGAAGGATGTTTGGTAAAACAAACAAAAGGAAGTTTGATTAATCACAGAAGGAATTTTACTACTTAGCACTTTTACAGTTGTTTAAACCATGGCGTTCAGAGGATGAATTACTTGGACATTTTCAAAGCTATGAAGATTCCTTTAATGCATGCAAATATACCATAGAATGCAGTACTTTCACAACTTATGTACAAATGTTAAATGAAGAAATTGAACAAGAAGCAACAATTGCAGCTGAAGTAGCTAGAGACAGTTCTCAAGAAAGTCAAAGTTCTGGGACGCTCAGTCAAGATCCTCTAGGACAACCAATCGTAGAAAATGAAGCTGCAATAGCCATGACTGAAGTGGAAACAGCTATTAATCAAGCTCAGGAAGATTTAATAAACTTACCAAATTTGGAACAACAACTGAATGATGAACAACAACAAATTTATGAGGAAGTCACAAAACAAATTGATCATGGATTACTACATGAAAATAAAGAGTGCTCATGCACATCATTTGAACCAATCAGAATGTATGTGAGTGGAAAAGCTGGAACTGGAAAAAGTTTCTCAATTAAAGTAATTAGAAGCTACCTACAGAAAAAAACTGATTCAACTTTGTCTTGTGTTGTTACTGCTCCAACTGGGTTAGCAGCATATAACATAAAAGGAATTACCCTCCATCGTTTGCTAATGTTACCAGTAGAGCATGAGAACAAAATACAATACCACAAGCTAACAGGAGAAGCATGTTTTGAAGTTTCAAGAGTATTGAAAAAAATGAAAGTTCTCATTATTGATGAGGTAAGCATGGTATCAAACTTAATGCTTGCCTTTGTGCATTTAAGAATGCAGCAAATTCTTAAGACAGACTATGACGTGCTATTTGGAGGAAAACATGTTATAGTTTTTGGGGATCTACTGCAGCTCACTCCAGTTAAAGGACAACCAGTATTTCATACTCTTACACATGAAGACACGAAAAAGTCATTAGGAAGTATAGGTAATGTGAATATTTGGACATACTTTGAGTACAAAGAACTCATTACCAATATGCGGCAAGCAAATGATGATGATTATGCAAGTATTCTCAAAGATATCAGAATTGGACTACTCACAGAACATGGCAGAAAAGCTTTACAGAGTCGATTGCTATGTAATTTGTTTCCAACAGAACAAATAGTTCCAGAGAAAAAATACAAGAAAATTGCTGGAAAAAATACTGTAATCTGCTTAATGCCAACACTACATGAATGCTCTATATTCAATCAAGAACTTTTGAAATTGGAAAATGAAGAGATTATAAAACTGGAAGCTGTGGATAAAATACAGCATGAAGGAATAACTATTATATTGACAAGCAAATTGACAACTAAATTGGATTCTCTAGAGAAAAGCATCTCGAAAACAGCTGGTTTAGAAAAGAATCTTTATGTATGTATGAACTGTCGAGTAATTTTAAGACGTAATTTGGATGTAGAAAAAGATTTAGTGAATGGAGCCATGGGTAAAGTTGTGGGTTTTGTTAATTACCAGAAAAAAGATGGAATTGAATTTTTAAAAATAAAATTTGATCAGATTGAAGAGGTTAAAGACATTAGTCGTTGTTCAGTTCGTTTCTTGCTTGTGAAAGACTTATATGTACGTAGGAAGCAGTTTCCGTTTTCTCTAGCATATGCTGTAACTATTCACAAATCTCAAAGATTAACTGTAGATAGTGCTTTTGTAAACATTGGATCTAGTGTGTTTAAAAAAGGTATGGCATATGTTGCTTTGTCACGCGTGAAAAAAATATCTGGTTTATTCATGATAGACTTTGATGAGTCAAAAGTTAGTGCTGATGCAAACTGTGTAAAGGAGTATAATAGATTAAGAAGAAGCTATGCTCCTCATTTAGGTCAGTATCCTGTGTTTGAAAAACGTGTTGTTTGTCGGAAAAGGAGAATTGAGAATATCTGTAATGAGGATGTACAGAAGTGTAAACAAATAGAGACTGATGTGATTGCAATCAAAAAGAAGAAGGACAATGCTGAAGAGGTTGTTGGTTGTCATTTTGAAAATAGCTCTGGTGACAACTGCTACGCTAATGTCTGGAAAAGTGAAATAATTCCAAATGAAGGAGGGTTCTATTTGCTCTTTCTTGGTGGTTCTTGAAAGGTCTCCTCACTGTCTGAAGATGACTGGTGTTCTGCCATTTCACTGGAGTAGCTCTTCAGCAACCTTCTCTCAGGAAATTAGTAGAAAAAGTGAGGGGAGTGGGTGTGGTGTTTGAAGATTCTGAAACAGAAACTAATATGAACCAATGAAAAGTGTTGTTTTGTAATCACATGACTTGCCGTGCGCGCACCATGCGCGCACTGTACGTGTACCGTATGCGCACGGAGCACGCACGGAGCACGCACGCATGCGCTGTGGTAAATATTTCGTTACCGGTACTATTTTTTATGCGGTAAAATCTATCAAGAATAACTCAGTAAATATAAGAGGCAGAATCCGTGGTATTAGAGGTTTAAAAATGCTTTATTCCTATACAAAGGAAGACAATTCGAATTGTGGGCCTTCTGTTCCATCACCACGAAAGTTCAGGAAGGAAGGGGGCCTATATTATTTACAGGTAGGCAGGTTTATAGAAAATACATTACAGTGAAACAGATGCAAGAGGCGTAACAGCTGATAAAAGGTACATACGTAGCTAATAGAGGGCGTAATTCAAGAAACGTCACTAAATATGATATCACAAGTGGGTGGATCCATAAAAGAATCCTGCAATGTCAGCAGAAATGTTTGGCAAAGATGCGCACGCAGCCGCATGACGTGTGATTGACGTGCAACTAGAGGGTGAAGGGGACTTGACATTTAGCTCTACATGTGGAGACAGAAGTCTGGGGTTATGTCAACCTAATTCCAAATCATATCTAATATCCTATGTTTAAAGAACTGTGTTATCCAAAAGGAAAGGTCTCTTAGGATAGAATCTTATTCTATACTGACTATACTGACTGTTAGTGCGTGTACAAGCGTCTAAGTGTCTACACTAGATGCAAGGGGGTAGGAATATTCCATGGTAACGGGGCTATGAATTACTTGCATGAGGACAGCGAGCGAGGCCTGGCCCCTTTGCATGGTAGCTGGAGGAATGTTTACCTAAACTACTAGACAGGAATGCATCGGATGGGGAGCGGAGGAGATAATCTTGAAGGTGAAATACAGTTTTTGGCAGGCGACAGGCTGGATCAGGCACCGTTAGCCGCGCAAGGAGTAAGACAAAGTTCATGGTCACAGATGCAGGCTCAGACTGGAGCTTTCAGAAGCAGAAAGCAGGAAAAGGCTTAATGACAGAATTCGGGCCTACTCGCCTGAATCTGTGAAATGTGGAAAGTGAACCACATAAAGTCGGTGGCCTTTCATACTTAGGAATGGAATATCTGACCCATTCATGGCGGATCTGAAAGAGGACATGTTGACGGTGGACACACATATATTTGCGTCTTCAAAAGTGGAATAGGAGGGAACATACATGTACTTATAGCATGCACATGGAGCCGTTGGGGTCTACGATAGGGGACATAACTGATCACAAAATTCATATTTCCTCATTCCCTCCTTGTCCCCTTCGGACCCTTAGGAGATATCGATCTTCATCAATCCATAGATCTGTTCATATAGCATCATTTGTTCTTCTTTCTTCTTCCGGGATCTCGAACGAATACTTGGATGTGGGATACACGAGGTGGCACACAGACCACAAATCGCTGGCCCACATTGTAGACATAAGCAGCAACTGAATAGTATGAGAAAGCCAATACTTAGGAAGGATAGGATTCTCCATCCCCAGGCTGACAACACGCCCCAGAACCAACCGGACCAAGTCCAGGTGCCTGGACTCTGGTGTATCTGGCTTATAATCTTATGAAGGCGGATTATGGCTTTATATACAGACGGCGAATTTTCTGGTATGAAAATGCAACAACTTGATCCGATGACCCTACAAGCTCCGCCCCTATCGGCCAGGATGACGTCAAGGACAAGACGATTTTGGAGCACAACAATCCGCATAGCAGACTGCTCTTCTGTTAAATTGCCTAAGGCGGAAATAGTTTCGTTCACTACTGCTTCAAGTGTTCTAGTTAATCTACGTATCAACTTACTATTAGTGACTGTACCTATATAGGGAAAGAAACCTTTATTGAAATCTGTGTATTTTTCCCATGCCGTTTCAGTGTAATCGACAATTGGGAGATCTCTCTGCTGTCTATTGTGTACTAAATGAGTATTTCTATGATAATCAGGAGGAGCTAGGAAAACAGGTGGCAGAAGGAATGCTATGTAACAGGTACCATCCCAATCTAAAGGTAGACATATATATGCGGTCTGGCCACATATGAAGTAGGAATGATGGGAAGCTCTAAATGTAGACTTGCCTTGATCACTGAATTTTATTACAGTGGTGCATTTACTATGGCCCATGTGTATGGAGCCATTCTTTTTTATACATAATTCCCCCTTTACTGGGAATACTGACATGGCGGGCAAGATTGGTGTAGCTTCAGATTCAACGTTCAGGATCATAACGTTAAGTGTAAAGTTACCTAATCCATATACTTCATTTTCTAGATCAGTTCCTGTTCTTTTGGGAAGTCCCTCCTTGTTATGGTAGCAGACTTTAAGTAAAACTAGGTTCAGGTTTCCCCATACCCAGTTGTCTTGATAAACTGCGGAATTTGAATCTAGGGTATTAATCAAACTAAACCATGCTCCACAGGAGCCATTGTGTGTGAACGGATAGGGAAAGAGGGGCAAAACTCCCTTATAGTTCTGATAGGGAGGGAGCCGGCCACATATCCAACAATTTGTGGCATTGCTGGTTTGATGGGAATGATGTAACATACTAATGAAAGTGTTATTGCGCAGCGCAAATCTATATGACAACTCATGCGGAGGAAATTCACTAAAAGAATGTTCTGCAGTTATATTATAAGCATGCTTAGGAATAGGGTAATACATGTGCAATAGGATGCTGACAATGATGATCAAAAGACTTAGAAAAAACAAAATTAATAATGTTACTGTACAATGACTACGAAATGATTTACAATACGCTTGCTTCTTGAGCAGCATTTGATTATTTCTTTCTCTATTCCGGTCTAGAGGATACATGTCAGAGACAAATTCAACCGATTCACCTTGGAGAGGACTTAAACAATCAAATTGTCTGACTTATTAGACCTCAATTTTAGTTTATATAGTTCTGAGTTCGATTGCTCAACCAAGGGGAGCTTTGAGTCTGTCTGTGAGGGAATACAGGAGTGAGTCTCTATACTGGGTGGTAGTCCATAAAATTTCTTGATATGACTCAAGTGCAACCACCCTTTTCTTCCTTCGATTTTCACGGCTGTCCTTGTGGTGAGTAAAACTAACTTCGGTGACTTCCACCTAGGATCCAGTTGGGTCTTCCTGTCAAAGTTCCTGACCAGCACCAGATCACCAGGAACCACGTCATGGGGCTTCACCTCAGTATTATCGGGAAAAGCTGCGGATACCTGTGAACGACAAGATTGTAGTGCAGACATCAAGGAAGCCAGGTAATCTGTCAGCATATTACAGTCAACGTCAGTGATTTTACGAGGTATAGGCGTCCCCCACATATTTGGTGGTCTACCGAAGATCACCTCATACGGGGATAGCCCTGTTCGAGAATGTGCTACCATTCTCATGTAAAAGAGCGCAACTGGTAAGGCTACTATCCAATCGACTCCTTTTTCTCTACATATTTTGGACAATCTAATTTTCAAAGTTTGATTATGGCGTTCTACGAGACCTGCTGCCTCGGGATGTCGGACACAGTGAAATTTCCATTGATAGCCTAATAGAAGGGAAACGTGTTTCATTAGTTCGGATGAGAACGGCTGGCCGTTATCTGAGTAGACAACATGTGGTAAACCGTACCGTGGGAAGAATTCTCGAACTAACTGTTTGGCAGTAGTCGGGGCAGTGTAATCTGAAACCGGGTATGCTTCTGTCCAACGGGAAAGAGCACAGACAACTACGAGAACATATTTGAATCCTCGACATCGTTCCATCTGGATATAATCCATCTGGAGGACTTCAAAAGCATGATCGGGAGTTTGAAATCCACCCTGCTCTACGGGGATGCTTTTACCTGGATTAAACTGACAACATATCATACAGGTACGAACCTTTTGTTTAGCTGCGGCTCGCAAGTGTTTGTTGAACCAAATGTGTTGAATGCTGTCTAGCATAGCTTTCTCTCCTAGGTGTGCTGGACTATGTATTGTGTTAATAATAACTTGGACCATAGAGTCGGGAAGAAACCATATAGATTTTTCCTTCGTCATCCATCCTTGATCTGTTTGGTTCCCTCCTAATTCAGTCCATTTCTTTATTTCTTCTGGTGTAGCATGTGTCTGAATGTCAATTACATCAAGGGCGGGATCCTTAACTGTCATGCAATGTGTTAGTGTCGGGACTATTGTCTTTGTCATGTCAGTTGTGAGAGTCTGATTCTGAGCAGTCTGTTTAGCTGTTCTGTCAGCTAGGTCATTACCCTGAGAAATGATATCGGTAACTTTTGTATGGGCTTTGCATTTCATAATCGATATTTCAGTAGGTAGATGAATCGCATCTAATAGGGCTTGAATGAGGGGTCCGTGCTGGATGTGGGCACCGTGAGAAGTTAAATAACCTCTCTCTCGCCACAGTACGCCGAAGTCATGGACGACTCCGAATGCATAACGTGAATCTGTGTATATGTTGACTTTCTTATTTTTGGCTTGAATACAGGCTTGTGTCAGAGCGATGAGCTCTGCTGCTTGAGCTGACAAAGTGTTAATACGATTTGTTTCAATGACTTCAGTGTCTGTTGTGACTGCGTAAGCGGCCACTAGCTCTCCTGTACTTGTTCTCATACATGACCCATCTACATACAATGTCAAGTCTGGATCTGACAAAGGGATATCTGTCAAGTCTTGTCTGGGTTTCGTTGTGATAGTAATAACTTCAACACAATCATGTGCCAATGGATCTGTTCCGCTCACTGGTAACAGTGTGGCAGGATTTAACGTATTACAACGTCTGATTTCTATATGTGGCTGAAACAATGTTAATTCGTAACCGGTGAGTCTCGCTATAGTCAAGTGTTGTGTCTGTGTGCGGTTCAAGAGAACCTCTACTGCGTGTGGTACTTGTACTGTCAATTGATGTCCTAACACTATGGCATCGCTTTGTCTGATTGCTAAAGCTGTTGCTGCCACCGATTTCAGGCACGCAGGAAGAGCCTGAGCTACTGGATCTAATGTACTAGAGAAATAAGCACATGGTTTGTGTGATCCTGCTTGTTCCTGAGTGAGTACTGACAAGGCAGTACATTCGCGTTCTGTAACGAAGAGTGTAAACTGTTTACTGTAACATGGTGTTGCTAGGACAGGTGCTTGGCATAAAGCTTTCTTTAAGCTTTCAAAGGCGTGTGTATGTTCTTGAGTCCAAGGGAGGACAGTCGATGTGGCTGCCTCCTGTGTTGTCAACTGGATGAGTGGTTTTGCTAGAAATGCATATTGAGGGATCCACTGCCTACAGTATGAAGTGAGGCCTATAAAAGCCCGCACCTCCTTTTGTGTCTTGGGTGGTGGCATGTTAGCGATTAACTGGATGCGGTCGGGTGTAAGCTGCCTTCCCTCCTTGGACAGCGAGTGCCCAAGGTAAACAACTCGCTGGACACAGAATTGCAGCTTAGAAGGGGACACCTTGTGCCCCTTGTCAGCCAAAAATTTTAAAACCGTCAGTGACGCTTTTTCACATTCAGGTTCGCTTCGGGCGGTGATCAGCAGATCATCGACATATTGAAGCAAGGCAGTGTTAACTGGCATGTGGATACTGTCAAGTTCTCGTTTCAGTGCTTGGCTATAGATGCTTGGGCTTTCTGTAAATCCTTGAGGTGCGCGTGTGAATTTAAAACTTCGTCCATTTAAACTAAATCCGAATAAATATTGACTTTCCGGATCAATTGGGACACTAAAGAAAGCATTCTTGAGATCAATTACAGTGAAGAACGTTGCTTCTGAGTCAATAGCTGTGAGTAATGAAGAGATATCTGGGACCACGGGGTATTGTGGCACAATACATTTATTTAATTCGCGCAGATCAATAACTAATCGATATACTGGTGGAGCTTTTGGATCCGTTCTTTTAAGAATCGGAACTATCGGAGAATTACATACATTGGAGTCAGTTTCGACAACCACTCCTTGTGTAATGAGCTCGTCAATGATTTGCAGTAAAGCCACTACAGCATCTGGTGGTAACTTGTATTGTCGCATTCGTGGTAGTACTATTCCTGTTTTCAGTGTAACTCGATATGGTGTAATGTTCATGCAACCAACATCAGTGGGGCCTTGTGCCCATAAATGTATAGGTAAATTCTGCAGTCGGTGATCCATGTCTCTGGATACGTAGTGACCTTTAAAGTCACGTAAAAATAGTCGTACTCCTTCCGGAGAACAACATATTATAGCTCCTAGAGCTTTCAATGTTTTTATGCCTAACAAGTTTTCTGGACATGATTTAGTAAGCAATAAATCTGTAGTATGTGTCAATGGACCAATCGTTAGTGGAAGAGGTTGTGTTACATCATTAATTATAGGTTTTCCTGAGAATCCAAGGGAAATATTCTGTGAGCCTGAGAGGGGTGCCCCTGGAACTTCACTACGTCTTATAGTTGTTCTGCTTGCCCCTGTATCAAGTAAAAACTTTCTGTCTTCCCCTAATAGTTCGCTATGTACATAAGGTCCCTCTTGGTCTACAGGAACCTCAATAAGGGGTAAGCCAACTTCCCTCTCTAGGCTATTTCATGTGTATCGCTGATAATCGGGATAATCTGCTTGTGCATACTGATACATCTGTTGTGTCGTTGCTTGTGTTGCAGCAATAGGCTGCGCTTGTGGTGGTGCTACAATTTGTTGTGGAGCTGCCTGTTGCGGAGCTAGCTGTTGCGGAGCTAACCTAGGTTGTGCTTGCTGAGGTATTTGTTGTTGGTTCTGATCCTGTCTAGGTGGACGTGGTCTCTCATGTGTTCTACCTGTAGCAATATTATGTTTCAGGACTGGACAATCGTGTATATAATGACCTGGTTGTTTACAATAGTTGCATGTCCCTTTTGTAGAGCCTGCGGAATCACCCCTTTGATGACTATCGGCTGGAACCGACTGTGCAACAAGCATTTTCATTTTTGTATCTTTCATACGTCTTTGTTCGTGTTCTTGTTCTTCTTTAATTCTATTGTGATGATATTGTAACATCTGTAGCATCTGCGATGGGGTATTACCTTGCCAGGTACTTTCGAATTTCAATACTCTATTCTTAACTTGTATCAGAGAATTTTCAACTAATTTTGTCACAAACAGATGTGGGTATGACTCACTACTGGCTTTTATGCCACTATTTATACCAAAACATTTTTCAAATCGGGAATAGAAATCACTAGTATCTTCGTCTGGCTTTTGTTTACAGGCTGAGATTGCACCCCAGTCTTCCTTTTTCGTAGTTAATAAACGTGGCAGGACCTGTATTAGTAATCCTGCTAGTGCTGTAGTCTTTTCCCCAAGCCCTGCTCCTGCAGCTCGGGCCTTTTCTTCGTTTTCTAATGCTGTCCAATCTATTTTCTGGTCTCCCACCTCCCATTCTTTTTCTTTGAGTTTTTCATAAACACCTGCGGGTAATAGGACTTTTAATATTTTCATAATATCGGGGTAGGTATACTCTCCCATGAGTAACATGTCTTTTATCTCACGGTGGAAACCTGCTGGATCTTTGTCATGACTGGGTACTACTTTCTTCATTTCTAATAATTCCAGTTTAGTTATAGGCGTGTACACAAACACGCGTGTGAAATTATCACCGGCACCTCTAATTGGGTGTACTTCGCGTAACGGGTTCTGTCTATCTATGTGATACATTTTTCTTCCCATTATGGGAACTGGAACGTGTTCTGGGCATACGAAATTTAAATATTGGTTTCGGGATTCTAGTATTTCTTTAATCAAATCAGTACCTGACCCTTTCCATATGTTCGTGAGTAGTTCTGTCAATATGTCAGGTAAGGGTCCTGGATCAGAGTGTTGGCTTTTATATAATATAAGGAGGTGTTGAATCATGTATATACTAGCTAAACGCTGTTCATATGGGTCTAGATTCAGAAATGTGTGTGCAAGTACATCATCATTGTAGTCGCTGGGACTGTCAGCCCATTGTACTGCTGACCTGGCTAATTCTTGTTCGTCCATGGAATCGAGCATGTGGTACCCCCTTCGATCTCGGAGTAATTTATCAGCGGCTTGGAATAAGTGTTCGGGGGATTTTGTATTTAACATAGGGTTTGGAAAATGTCTATTATATTCTGGACGTATTGGACGTACCGGATCATTAAAACCTCTGGTATTATTATGGGGTCTTCCTCTACCTACATAAGCTATCGTTTCTACTTGCTCTGACTCTTGCTCCTCCTCTTCTCTGTTTAGGTCAACGGCGTCTACCTCTAATCTTTCTTCGTGTATTCGTTCTACTTCTTTGCGGATCTTTCGGTACATAGCTACTATACATAACTGTTTATCATGTCTCCCTTCTGATATATTCCGGCCCCAAGTGACAAGTTTTTGCATTTCTTCCGGATTTACCCCAGGCCGGTCTTGATTTCTGATTACACAGTTTATGAGGAAACGTAACAATTGGCCCTGTACCTCCGCTTTCTGGTACTCCATGGCTCTGCTAATACTTTCAGGACTTCGCCCTGACTGGACAAAGTGATACATACTTTCTAAATGTGTATTCATTCCTGGTAACTTCGTTAAATATATTGCAGCTCGTCGAATACGTAATGATGACAGCAGCATTTCGTCCCGTTTACCGGGCACAGGATCATATCTACAATCTACTAGAAGTTCCTTAAGCATGTCGGGATTTGCTAGTTTGGGCGTACGTTGGAGGGCTAAATCTTTAAGAGTCTGTTTATTTCGCGGCGGAGTGGCAAACATGTCTGTCGTACCTCCTGTAGCACCGTCTGAGGTGCTAGGCACGAAAGGATTTGTTGGGTGTAGGATAGATATTGTAGATGCGGGAAAAACTGTAGAAACGGACGGGTCTGTTGGAACTTGTGTAGGAGTTTGTAATTGCGGGGATACAGACGGATGCTCTTGGTGTTGAACACCATCGGCAAGCGGTGTGTGTGGTACGGTATTAGCATACTCGGGAGCTGCGTCATCTAAATAGGAGGAAAGAAAAACGTCCTTTGCTGTTTTGGGATGTGATTTGGGATGCGCTTTTATCGGAAACAATGAAGGTGGCAAGTCCTTTGGTATTTCCGGAGTAGCCTTAGGTAACCCTTCGGCCAGAAGTGGATACATACCATTCATAAGGGCGTTTCTTTGTCTATCTACCTGTTCTGAGTTTACTCGAGTACCTTCCTCAAGTAATAGATTTTCTCGAGTTTTATTTGAATTCTGTCTACCTTTCTCTTCTTGTCTGTGTGCTTTTTCTGTACGTCTGTATGATTCTTTACGCCATAATTCAATAGCATCTTTCTGTGACTGTCTGGCTTTCTTTTTCCATAATTCTTCTTCTACTCTCATGATGCAATCTGCATCCCAGGTCCCCGCTGCGGGCCATCTCTGACTCTCTGGTAATTCTTTGGTGTAGTCCACCCATAAATCAAGAAATAATACGGCATCTAGGCCATGCTTATGATACATGAAGTATCCTGGAGTATCCCTAAGTGGAATGGGAACGGCTTCTTCGAGTACACCTTTTCTAGTTTTGATCTGTCTTAGTTTCGAAAAGAGCGGCATTTTTAGATCTTGTTTCTAGAACACACTTTATACAAGAAAACACAATAATGAACAGTCATTCACACCACAATATATAGAACGTATTAAAACATTTAACACTTAATAGTTTTACGAACAATGATAATTAATAGAAAACTAGTTACTGACATTATACTGACACTAGATAATACTTATTTATATGCGAAACATACTATATATACTATATATACTGCTAAACAGTACAGATACACTGCTGAAACAGTGCAGACCGGATTTGTGTACCCAAACCCGTCTTGACCGGCACAGACTATGTGCACGTAAAATGCCTCCCCGATAATGGTACTCACCGGGTAGCTCGCAACGGAAGGCCTCGGAACGGAACTGAAACTGGACCGGACTGGACTCGACTCGACTGGACTCGGAACTTCGGAACTTGGCGGGACTCTGTATACCTCGGATCTTGCTCTCTCAGCTAGGCTCTGGTCGGGATACTTCGCACTTCTCACCGCCTCGTCTGGGTGTTGATCGCAGCCTCAGTCGTCCCCGCTTGGCCGGAGGGAGATACAGGAAATCCTGCGGGTACGCGTTTTTGTCCGTTCAGCTGTGGCAGGAGACCGGGCCTGCAACGCACCGCCGGCGCGTGAGATGAGAAAGTGTCCCTGTTCGGGCGCCAATTTATGTGGTAAATATTTTGTTACCGGTACTATTTTTTATGCGGTAAAATCTATCAAGAATAACTCAGTAAATATAAGAGGCAGAATCCGTGGTATTAGAGGTTTAAAAATGCTTTATTCCTATACAAAGGAAGACAATTCGAATTGTGGGCCTTCTGTTCCATCACCACGAAAGTTCAGGAAGGAAGGGGGCCTATATTATTTACAGGTAGGCAGTTTTATAGAAAATACATTACAGTGAAACAGATGCAAGAGGCGTAACAGCTGATAAAAGGTACATACGTAGCTAATAGAGGGCGTAATTCAAGAAACGTCACTAAATATGATATCACAAGTGGGTGGATCCATAAAAGAATCCTGCAATGTCAGCAGAAATGTTTGGCAAAGATGCGCACGCAGCCGCATGACGTGTGATTGACGTGCAACTAGAGGGTGAAGGGGACTTGACATTTAGCTCTACATGTGGAGACAGAAGTCTGGGGTTATGTCAACCTAATTCCAAATCATATCTAATATCCTATGTTTAAAGAACTGTGTTATCCAAAAGGAAAGGTCTCTTAGGATAGAATCTTATTCTATACTGACTATACTGACTGTTAGTGCGTGTACAAGCGTCTAAGTGTCTACACTAGATGCAAGGGGGTAGGAATATTCCATGGTAACGGGGCTATGAATTACTTGCATGAGGACAGCGAGCGAGGCCTGGCCCCTTTGCATGGTAGCTGGAGGAATGTTTACCTAAACTACTAGACAGGAATGCATCGGATGGGGAGCGGAGGAGATAATCTTGAAGGTGAAATACAGTTTTTGGCAGGCGACAGGCTGGATCAGGCACCGTTAGCCGCGCAAGGAGTAAGACAAAGTTCATGGTCACAGATGCAGGCTCAGACTGGAGCTTTCAGAAGCAGAAAGCAGGAAAAGGCTTAATGACAGAATTCGGGCCTACTCGCCTGAATCTGTGAAATGTGGAAAGTGAACCACATAAAGTCGGTGGCCTTTCATACTTAGGAATGGAATATCTGACCCATTCATGGCGGATCTGAAAGAGGACATGTTGACGGTGGACACACATATATTTGCGTCTTCAAAAGTGGAATAGGAGGGAACATACATGTACTTATAGCATGCACATGGAGCCGTTGGGGTCTACGATAGGGGACATAACTGATCACAAAATTCATATTTCCTCAGCGCACTCGGAGCACGCACGCATGCGCACTCGGAGCACGCCGGTACGCACACCGTATGCGGACGGTGCACGCACGGATACGCGTACGGAGCGCGCGTAGGGTCTACGTGCGCATGCGCATACGGAGCACGCGCGCACGGAGCATGCACAACGTACGCATGCGCACTCGGAGCACGCAGGTGCGCGCACCGTACGCGCACGGTGCACGCACGCATGCACGTACGAAGCACGCGCATAGGGAGCACGGGCACATGCACGTACAGAGCACGCGCGCAGGGAGCACGCACGACGTACGCATGCGCACGTGGAGTGCACACCGTGCGCTCACGGTCAAAAACCCTTAAAAAAAAGAAAAATTCAAGTGTTTATAAGTTTATAGAAGATATTAACTATGCTGTTCAACTTTATCCAAATTGAAAAAAAAAGAGCTGAGCCATTCAATATTACAGGATACAGTCAATCTATAACTATATACATAGGTAGTTTATTGTAAAATAATTATATAAAAAATATAATAATACATACTTAAATTAGCATTTAAAAAACCTTACAAATTCACTAAAAAAACATAGGTTTCACACACGTTATAGTTAGGAATTAACATTTAAAAAACCTTTGAAATTCACTAAAAAACCATAGGTTTCACACACGTTATAGTTAGGAATTAGCATTTAAAAAACCTTGCAAATTCACAGAAAAAACCATAGGTTTCACACATGTTATAGTTAGCTGGACATTTCACTCGTAAAAAACCAATGAAATTCCCCCGTTATAGTTAGTTCAGCTAACTATACCTTGCGCACCCACCAATCCACTGCTGATGACGTCACATATTACATCACTCATGACATGGTCAGTGACATCACTCATGACATCATATGAAATCCATAGCTGCAGACCCACTCGGGTGTTGCGCCACAACACCCGAGTGGGTCTGCAGCTATGGATTGACTAAGCAATGCGGAGCTGGAGGGGCCGTTGTATTACAGGGAAGCGCCACAGACATTGTTTGTCCCATGAAGAATTTATATATTTTTTTTAAATGCCGGCGTCCACATAGATATTCAGATTTAAAGGACTTCAAATCCCATCATGCTTTGCCTTACTACTCACCTGATCTATATCAGTGTCACTTTTAAAATAAAGATGGAAGTTTCCTTTTTAAACTGCTGGCATCCTTCATTCAGCGTGAAAGCCGTCCAGAGGAAGGGAGGTATCCCGAAACGCCTAGGCCTCCGGTGAGTGCAACCATCCGGAGCGGCATCCCCTTTTTTCACATATATATATATATATATATATATATATATATATATATATATATATATATATATATATATATATATATATATATATATATATATATATATATATATTTATATATATATATATATTCACTGAAAAAACCATAGGTTTCACACATGTTATAGTTAGCGGAAATTTTACTGATAAAAAAACAATGAAATTGCCCCGTTATAGTTAGTGCTGGCAACTATAACTCACGTGACCGCAATCCTCTGCTGATGCTAATACTGTATTTAGACACTTATTTGCCCATGTCTTCTTCCATACATTTTTAGCTATACATATATTACAAATATTTTTTTTTATAAAGACACATATGTCATCAGCAGAAGATTGCGGTCGCGTGAGTTATAGTTGCCAGCACTAACTATAACGGGCAATTTCATTGTTTTTTTATCAGTAAAATTTCCGCTAACTATAACATGTGTGAAACCTATGGTTTTTTCAGTGAATTTGCAAGGTTTTTTAAATGCTAATTCCTAACTATAACGTGTGTGAAACCTATGGTTTTTTCAGTGAATTTGTACGGTTTTTTAAATGCTAAGTTACTTTACGCCATTCGAGGCGTGCGCGCCCACTTAACGCAGTGCGTTCCGTGCACGGTTTTTATCAACTTTAATAAGCCCTGTACATTTGGTGCCCTTCGGCCACCAAAAGCACAGGGGGTGGGGTCAATGTGGATAGTGTTTTTTTTATTTCGATTTTATAATTTCATGTTGCCAAAATATAGTTTTTTTACTGATGTAATAAGCCCTGTACATTTGGTGGCCTACGGCCACCAAAAGCACAGGGGGTGGGGTAAGTGTGGATAGTGTTTTTTTCATTTCTATTTTTTACCGTACGCTTACGGTAAGCGTACGGTAAGCGTACTCGGCGAAATTGCCGAAAAAAAAATAAAACCGTTTTTGCTCTTGGGGGATGTTTGGGGACTCCCTCAACATGACTATGTGGGAGGGAGTTGTCAAAATAGCCCCGTAACATGTTTTTTGGCATCATGTTTGATAAATAACACTCAGTGCGAGAGACAAAATGGCGGACGCCGCTTCCTGGTTTCGGCCGATTTGAATGTTTACTAAGATCTAAGAGCCAATCAGAATCGCGCTCGCGCACGCCACCGTACGCGTACGGTAAGCGTACGGTAAGCGTACCGTAAGCGGGCTCAGATATATATATTGATTTAAAGGCTATTTTCTCAGAATCTACTGAACAGATTTACACCAAACCTACAAAAGGCACTTCCTTGACATAGGGACTACCTCTCTGCCAAATTTCTAGTAATTCTGTTCAGCCGTTCGGGCTGTAGCTCTGTCTAAAGGTCCTATGGAAAAATGCATGGGAAAAACGCGTTTTGGGACCCCCCTTTTAGCTCAGCCCCCGCTTGACGAATCCCCCCGAGACTTTCAGGGTAGGAGCGGAGCGTAGCGCCCCACCTATTTTGAGAAATTCGCGAGGAATCATCGACCGGCGCCAAAGTTATTCAAAATAGAATGTTGCGGATTTCCTATGGAAAAGGGGTCCTAACTATAACTACCTACTGGCGACCGCCAGTAGGTAATATATATATAGATATATATATATGTATATCTCGAGCTCTTTGTCTCAGTGCTCCAGAGCTGGCTTGAATGTCTAAACGCGAATCATTCACAGACATGCCCTCATTGCAGGGGTACTTTTTTCAATTAATACTGGAGACTTTGGTGGGGTGAACTCCTGATCTCAGCTTCAGAAGCACAGAGTCCTCTTAGCAAAATGTACCCATCGCAACAGTGAGGCTGTCATGGATTCCCTATATTTGCAAATGCTGGATTCCATATATTTGCAAACACCTTTCCAATGAGTGTGCACTTGCCCAATGAGCAAGCTTATACTGTTCCTTTACTTGCACTGCAGAATGCCTCTGTGTCCTCACATCTAGTACTCCACAGTGCACATCAAAATTCTCCAGTATTTTCCAGTTTCCAGCAAGATCCCGGTGTAATTTATGGGACAGGTTGGTCTTGTACTACCACCAGGATAATCTTCACAATTTTGTGTGGTCGCTGAAGGAACTGTCTTCACTGGATGGCACCTTCCTCTCCAATACTCACACAAACAGGACTCTGGGTTCCAAGGGCTCATAGTTCTCTGGGCACAGTTCTGTGGGTCACTGACCAGGTTCAAATTGCAGGACCTTAGACTACGTTGTGGGTGCTCTGTACCAGTTCTGGTAATTCCCGCAGTTTCTCGGTCCCGGACTCTATGTGCTTTAACTGATTCCAGAGTCTCTGGGCCTTTTGACCTGGTTCAAGGCTCGTTGTACATTTACTAGTCCTAGGCACCTTTCGTTTGCAGATTTTAGAACTCTCCCTAAGACGCCCTTTGGATTTATGTTTAAAAACTGGACACACTGATTAATCACTGCAGGGTTCCAGGTCTCGCATTCTTTTGAGGGTGTCGTTGTGTTACTTTACGCTTGTACTCTTGCTTTGTTCAAAAGACTGAGAACGACTACATCAATACACCCTGTACAATTATTAGTTCAGTGAAGAGGATGTTCCAAGTTTTCAGTGCACAGATAATGATCCACTCTTTGTGGTCTTGCCTTATCCAGGGGAAGGAAGACCTCTCTGACCTCCTTGACCTCTCTGTCCTGGTACAAGTGACTTTCTGGAACTTTTGTCCCCTCCTGGTATTGACAAAGTATTTGTTCTCTAGTGGTTCTGGGAATCTGAGTCACAGTTCTGTGTTGTAGTTCTGGGTTCACTGTAGTGGTTCTGGGACCCTCTGAGCTCACTGGTACGACCTTTGCTCACTCCTGATCCTTTTTCTGGGACAACCTTTGTCCCTTCCTGTTCCCTCCTGGTTCAGGACTCACTGGCATGACCTTTGCACCACTCCTGATCCTGGTTCTGGGACCACCTTTGTCCCTTTTGGTTCCAGGATAACCTTTGTCCTCTCTTAGTTCTTGGACAACCTTTGTTCCCTCCTGATTCGGGATGACCTTTGGCCCTTCCTGGTCCTGTGAGGAACCTTTGTCCTGGTTCTGGAAACCGAACTGTCACGATTCGCTGTCGTGATTCTGGGACCTTAGTACTGGTTCTTCTGGGAACCTCTCTGTCACGATTCTTTGTCATGGTGTTGGGACCTTCGTCCTGGTTCTACTGGGAACCTCTCTGTCACGATTCTTTGGCGTGGTTCTGGGACATGTGCTCTGGTTCTTCTGGGAACCTCTCTGTCACAATTCTTTGTTGTGGTTCTGGGACCTTAGTCCTCTCCTAGGTCCTCTGACCTGCTTCTGGGTTCGCTGTCTCGGTTCAGGTCTCTCTGTTCCAGTTTTGGAATCTCTAGACTCTTTGCCACGGTTCTGTACTTTCGCAGTTCTGGACTCTCTGTCCTAGTTCTGAGCTTTCTTTCGTGGTTCTAGTCCATAGTGGTCCCCTGTGCCAATACTGGGTTCTTTGACCCGGTTCTGGGAGTTGTTCCTAGCTGTTCTTGTTGGTGACGCACAAATTTACGGCAGCAGGTGAATGAATATAATAAATTACATTCAAACTAGCAACATCTGACGGACTCTCCATATTGATAAGCATCTTCAACCTTTGACTTAATGTTATTTGTGTATTTATTTTTTTAGTATTCCTCTCACATTCACTCGTACTGCCTTCGTTTAGTTCTAGCTTTCAAATGCAGGTCCATATTGTGCTTCTTGAAATGGAACAACACATAAAATACTTCAAAATCCACAAGGTGGCCCTGTTGTCAATGAGTTCACAACTTCACAACTCCATGACCAATTTGTGCTTCCCTGTCTTGGTTCCAGATGCTTTGTTCTTTCGCTGGTCTCTGAGCCCAGGGCTAGTTCTGGTATATTTGTGCACATTGGTGAGTCTTACTTTGTATTCTGTTGTATTATTGTCTCTATGCACAACGTGATTCTCAACTGGCAGACACCGCAGATGCTTAATGTCTCTGTGACTGTTCACCAGTGCACCACCATCCTTCTTTTAACAAAACACACGCCCATAACATCAGTACAGCTTGCGCTTCGAATTCCTCAACGATTGTCCGATAACACGAATGTGACTGTGTGTGGCTCTGTCCCTTCATGGACGAGGTTTATCCACTCCTTGTTTCTGTTCTCTGACTCTAGTTGTGGGCTCTTTGACTGACTTTTTGACTAGCTTCTAGTTGTGAGACCTTCTTCTATTTCTTTTAGTCTCAGTCCTTGTTCCAATTCTTGACTTTCCTGGTTCCGGACTCTCTGTCCTTGTTCTGGGACCTTCTCACTTTTACCCCAAATGCTTTAGTTTTGTTCTGGTTTGCAAAGGAGATCCATATTGTGACCATCCTATTCTTAATTTTATGAAAATGAGCCACAAATAAAATACTTCAGAAATCCACAAGGTGGCAATGTAGTAAACAATTTCACAATGTAACTGTCTTCAAACACACTTACGAGTGAAGTGTAAATCACACCTAATCAAATGTGAATGCACCTTCACAAACTTGACAGAAGACGCACATCCTCTCGTGATAAGGCACCTCAAGTGTTTCTCTATGATTCCAGACGCTTTGACTACTGAGTTATCTCTATGCTCTAAAGGCACTTGATGGCACAGCGTGACGGAAACTGCAGATGCCTGAAAATTTCTGTGTCTGTCTACAAGCACACCAATATTTTTTTTAACAAAACATATAGGTACCGCTTGCGCTTTAATGTTCCCAATAGTTCAAACTACCGCGTGCGTGTGAACTTTTAATACACTGCCAGTTGTCTCTCACCAATGCGCATTCATACTTCTTCTCACGAAACATACGCGCATAACATGGGAACATTTCGCGCTCCACTCACCGTTTGTTTTATCGGGAGCAGTACGTGTGTAACTGCTGAAACACATTAAGCAGGCAGTTTTGCATTTATCTCGTAACCTGCGTTACCATGGGGACTGAAGTACACTTTGGGAACAGAGCTGCAAAATGGCTTCTTGATATTGCCTCATGACGTATTACATTGCACGACGACGCACAGAGATATCTTCTACAGCTGGGTACTGGTAACCAGGGCAACAGAGGAAAACGTTGGGCATTCACGATGTATGCGCTGCTTCTCCGCAATCACCCACTGAGACTGTGCTACGTCATCAAATAGAAAGTTGCCACAGGGAAGAGCGGATGGCTACAGAGACGCTCAAAATTTCCACGAAGCAGGCAGGCTGTCAAGAATACTGGCAGAAAATAACGGATAGGCACTCACCAGGAAAGAAGCAACTTTGCACACAAAAACTGACTGACTGGAAGTTGGTTTAATCGGTTTCTTTTTCCTTTATGCTTTTATTTCTCAAGTTTTATCATCAGCTGAGGTGACTGACGTGAAAAGTACTTCACTACGTTCTCCGGTTACACGCTCCTTCTATTTGAGTTACTGGCAGCATATGGGAAACACTTGCGACAGATTTCCTCTTATCTTCGTTTAGTGTCTCAGGTTACTGATTGCCTTTGCTCACATTATTGGTGGCAGATGAGTAATACTTGCGGCTGATTCGATTTCTTCTTTTTAGTTTAGATTTTTCACGGCTGGTTTCTTCTTATTTGCTGGTGTTTTGCGGGTTTAAAGTTTGTTTTCTTCTAGTTTTTAGCCGCAGTTGGATGGCACGCAGTCTTGGGTTCTTTGTGCGAGGTGTTGCTTGTGCTGCGCTGTGCTTCCTCCTTGGTCTGGTCAGCCAAATCGTTGCCAAAATGTTGTATATATCGTTGATGTATGCAGCAGGACACTTCTTTGTAGTTTTAAGATAGATTTATTAGGAACACAGCAGAGTGCTCAACTCGCCAGCTGACCAGACCATCAACTGACAAGAGTGGAACCTTCCAACAGTACAAGGTAGAATGCACACAGGTATTCTGGGAGGCTGGGGAGATGGAAACACAAAGGAAGGTCTACTGGTCACAGGTGGCCATCTTGTGAGGAGCACAAGTATACTACACTGTCCTTGTTTGGGGAGTTCTCGGAGCGGAGAGATTACTTTTGCAAAGTCTTTGGTGGGAGCAGTAGCTTGCTAACTCCAGGAATGACCGTATGTCTGCTCTATAAGTTGGTGCTTGAGTTTTTGTAAGTGTCTCGACCTTGCTCTGGTCAGACTGCATTACTTCCCGGGAGAAGATGAGCCCAAAGAAGATGAGTTCTGTCTTGTCTAGTTTGCACTTATCCTCAATTAGAGTGAACCCAGCTGCTTCCAGACGACTGCACACTTCCCTTAGAGCTTTGTTGTGCTCTTTTTTTGTGCATCCGAACACCAGGATGTCATTGCTGTAGTTTAAACTGTTTTTTACGAGCCTTATCGCTCTCCTCACTATTTCCTGAATGATTTCAGCTGAAGACAACACCCCAAAGCTTAGCCGTTTGTGGAAGAACAGTCTAAGGTGTGTGGAGAATGTTGTGATGTATCATGGCTGGGGGTCGAGTTCTAGTTGATGGCATCCTTTGAAGAGATCTAGCTTGGAAAATATGCAGGCTCCATTTAGATAGCTGATCATGTCATTCAGAAGGGGATCAGAGTGTCTTCCTCTTTCTATGGCTTTGTTTGGTAGAAGCATGTCCACACAAATGCATAGTTTGTGAGTATTCATCTTTGGTACAGCAACAATGGGAGACACCCATGGAGTCAGATCATCAGCAAGCTCTATGATGTCTTGTTCAAGCAGGGTCTCTTGAGTTCTTCCTCCATGTGGGGTTGAAGATGCACTGGGACTCGGTGGTGGTTTTGCGCCACAGGTTTGATTGCTTCATTGATGTGAAGGCTGACCTGCATGTCTCTTAGCTTCCCCAGCCCTTTGAAAAGTGCTGGGTGTAGGAGAGTAGGATCTGCTTCACATGGGTACCCCCACTTTTTGCTGGTGTTTCACAGTTTTTCGTCCTTAGTCTGGCTGTGGCTCTGCTAATCAGGACCACAGCCTAGCTGCTTCCTCTCTAAAATGGTTTCCATGTACATTAGGTACATATCTAATTGGATTCTGGAGTGCCTTATAAGCCCCTAGTATATGGTATACTATGTACCTAGGGCATAGGTACCTCAGAGGCCTACCAGGGGCCGAAGCATGTATTATGCCACCCTTGGGAAGCACTCCAAAATGGCACCACAGGTCTGCTACTGCAGCCTGGGTAAGGGTGTGCTTACACCCCTTACAGTGATATAGGCTACCTATATCCACATATATATATACAGACACATATAAACCTATAAGTCACTCCTATGGCAGGCCTTGACAATCCTGAAGGCAGAGTGCTTGGTTTTGTGTGAGAGGGTGCCCAAACATGAGCTGAGCCCCTCTGCAGCTTTTGGAAATACTTCCTTATGGCTGTTCTGTGATACAGCCATACCATATTCTCTTAAGTGCATTATAACCTCGCGGTAAATGCTAACTTTGGAATGGCTGCATCAAAACATGTCATGTTTGATGTCAAACGCTTTGGAATACTACCCCCCGCCTGGTGACAGGGGTAGCATTCCACCCTTCTAGAGGGAAAGACATGTTCCCACTGGTGAAACCCGGTAGGTCTTTCCTGAGCCCTGGCATCACAAAATGTTTGTCTCTGCCACAGACACGGGTCTGGCCTCCTGATGCTGACCGAAACTCCAGCAGGGGAGGCCTGGAAAATAGATTTCCTTTCGAAGGGAGGTGTAACCACCTCCCCAGACAGGCAGATGTGTATTGGGGCTGGGCAGGAGAACTCTCTGGTGCTGCACTGGGGGCATGTTTGTGGTCCCTGTGCATAGTCCAGTTCAAACCGGTTGCAGGGCTACCTGCCCCTGCTCTGGCGCAAAACTGGACAAAGGAAAGGGGTGTAACCACCCCTCTTTCCAAGCCCCCATAGGTGGGGCCTTAGAGTTAGTCCATCCCCTAAACTTACTATAAGTATAGGATGCCTGTCCCTAGGACTTTAGATTACCCTGGACGAAACTCTGCAACATACATACAGACTAGAAGAATGAAGCAATCTCCCTTGGGGTCAATAAGTGACTCCCCTGCTTGGCAGGCACCAAAGAAGCAACTGACTAGTCTGCATCGCTGAAGCTCCTGCCGGACGCCGAAGTCTTTGCATCACCAGACATGGATTTCCAGACTTCCCCGAGGCTACCCTGAGTCCACAGCAAAGCTAAGGCCCATTGCTATCGTGGGTGACATGAAACTGTGACCCCTGGACACCGTGAACCTTTGCAGCAACACTATCTTCCTGGTCCTCCTTGAAGTTGTGCTTTGGGCTCCGAGTAGCTCCATCCTTGAGCACCTCCTGCACTGAAGACTGTTGGCCTCCACTCCGCGAGTGACCCGTGGGCCAGCTTCAAGTGCGACCGCTCAAGGCTCCTTCGCGATCACTAGCCCATTGGCTAGCAGGTCCCCACGAAGGCAACTCCATTTATAATTGGGCTTTCCTGATTGCTCCAGACGTGCCACGTGTGAGTCCCTCAGACCTTGCTGGTCTGCACCGCAGTCCTTTCTCTGAATTCCAGAAACTTGCCATTGCCAAGGCTTGTTGGGTCCATTCTGGTCGCCGACACCACAGCACTCGACAGACTTTGTGGGACAGCTCGAATCCGGGTTGTGGACTTCGTCGACGCCTCCTGGACCTCATGGCTGAAGAGTCAAGACACCCATCAACTCACCTGAAGCACCCGACATCTGTGGACATTGGTCCATCCTGCCCTCAGTCACTGGCTAGTGACTCAGACTCTGTCCCCACTAGAGGGGTGTGTGTTAACCTAAATACATATATTTTAAATATATACCTGGTGTGGTTGACCTTTCATTTGATCATTCAAGAGATTATAGACTGGTAAAACAAGCTGCTTTAAATTACAGACTTAGCCTGAAGGCTGCTCTCCATAGCTACCACTAGGATAGCTTTCAATAAAGGTTGTCTTTAACCTATCACCATAAGGGGTTGTTTGGACTGATACAAGGTGCCCACTAGAACTAGTGGACAGCATATATCAGGCCACCTTCTCACACGGGAGTTTTCCCTTAGGATGCTATGATGTGTTGACACATTGTACGTCATTGCTATGTGGTCCATGAATTGTTCAGTGGCATGGCTTAAGACGCATGGCACTGGGATGTCTCCTCTTAGAACATGTATCTCGTCTTGCAGTGACAATTCATCGTACGTGAGTGTCTCTGAAAACTTTTCCAAGTTTGTCGCTGGGTGCCCTGTAGTCTTTTGTATCTCTTTTCTTTCCAGTAGTTGTATGTGTCCCAACTGCTTTTCCAGTGCTGCCACTTCTGTCACGAGGTATAGACATTCACCGGTTGCTTGTGCTGAGGAGGAATCCTTGTCCTGCAAGGGGCTGCGATTGCATGCATCCATGTGTGTTGCATGGTGGTTTGAATATGATCTCATCCTGTCTGGTTGCCCCCTTTCTGGCTTCCAGCGACCCCCCTCTACAGACGCTTGTGAAGTGGTTGTCCGTGTTGCACTTTTTGACACATTGGTTCCATTGCTAGGCAGTTGATAGCATGCAGATACTTTTAGTCCAAACCAATAGCATACATTTTCAGTCTTAGCAGTGGCAGGCGCTTGTCTATCAGGTCTGTTGCTTCCTCATGTCATCCGATGGATTTGTTTGAGCGTTCATTCACCTTCCATGTTTATAGCATGCAATGTGGCTCTGGCGCCATCCTTGCCACGGTTAATAATTTGTCCAGTGTGTAGGTTTCATTCAGTATTTTGGTTTGAAACCCAGTGGATATGCACCCTTCACTTGCACAGTCTTATTGCCTCCTCATTGTTATCTTTTCAAATGTGCAGTATATTACTAGCTTGCACAGACTCATTGTGAAATTGTCTAGTGATTCATCCACTCTCTGGAATGCTGTGTTGAACGTGTACCATTCGAAGTCAACATTGTGCTCTGGATCAAAACATTTTGTGAGGCATTTAAACAGACCTTGATATGAGTTGATAGACCCGGAAAGGGAACGTCACGAGTAGGTCTTCCACGTCGGTGCCAACTAGATTGAGGAACAGGTCTTTAGCCTGAGTGGCTATTGCAGGTAGTTCACAAGTAGAGCTTCCACCTAGCATCTTTGGTTTTGGATTCTGAGAGGTCAAAGAGTAGAGGGCTGTGAAAAATGTCACTGGGGATGCCTTCCTCGGCCATCGTGCTTTGGCTACATCCACTTATTTCTGGCCAGTGCTGTTTATTCATTGCTTTTGTTCTGCTTCATCAGCTCTTTTTTTCTTTCTTTTGATGTAATGTCCCTTTATTGTGTGCTGACGGGCTTTAAAATTGCCATCCCATTCGATTCTATGGGCAATCAGTTTTTAAAAATGATGATCGCTACCATGTGTCCCTATGGAATTATTCAGCTTTTCCTGATTTCAAGATGCCCACTCCCAATGACTTGCATGGGGAACTGGCTTGGCTTTACAATGGCCCGAGGTCCTGCTAGATATTACATGACCTCGCACTTGCAAAGCCTTCTGTGGTGCTCTCTGTTGCTTCAGGCAGTTGCACTCGCTTCTGAGCAGGTGCTTAGCCTTCTGGGGTGCGTTCTGGGCCCTCTCTTGAACTATTTGGCAAGCTCTGAAAGTTTGGTGCTGTTTTAGAGAGCATCCACATTTGTAAGTGACTCGTCAGGGTTACGGGTCTGAGATGAAGTTGCGCTTGTTGGATTGTGCACTCACGTGCCTCACGGTGGATCCCACCTTCGTTCGCTGTGTCCTCGGTGATAGTCCCCCAACCTTGAAGAAAACTCACAGAGGCAGGTTAGTGTTGTAGTGTCATGTGAGGTTATAATGATGGAAAGTTTGTGGCTCCTGATGAACACTGTCGAACTGTGACATAGGCATTAGAGCGTAGTGAAAGGAATGCAGGTTTAGAATGGTGAGTTTGCGGTTACACACAGAAGAATAAAGATGTGTTATACTAAACTCTGTGTGTAGGGTAGTCGTTGGTGAGTACCTGGGATGTGGAGGACACTACAACTGGTGGTGAGATAGGAGATAAGTAACCCAAAGATCAACAATGCTTTCCCAGAGACTATACAGCAAATTTCTCATGCATGCCATGTGAGCCTCAGTTGAATTGTAGAATAAATGTTTGGTGTTTGTGGAGTCAAAGCGAAGCCCCAATTACATGTACAGCATTTGAAGTTAATGAAATCTTCAAAGAGAAGTTTGCACATTGGTGGCTGAGAACCTGCTGGAAAGGCCACACAAAAAGGTATGGTGCTACTACGCAAATCAAAGCCATACATTCATAGGGAGTGAAAATGCTGCGAGGCAGAGATGATACAGGTTTCAGACAGGCCAAAATGACACTTCAAGGCAAATTGATACAAGAAATGATCATCTGCTTAGCAGTACTGAGTAAAAAGAGTCATCATACCACAGCTTTGGAGAGACTGACCCCAGAGAAAGCACCTGGGGTTGTGCATGCAGAGCCATCCAGATCTGAAGCAGCACCCCATCAAAGCTGCAGAGTGGGGATCAGAACAACTTCAAAAGGTTTCCAAAGTGCAGAAGGCCAAGAACGGTAATTGGAATTGTGACCGTTAGCTTCTCCAATGGAGACCAAGAAATGGGTCCTGTTTCCTGTCATTATCAAAGATGATCCAGAGGCAAGCACGTCAGCCAGCCTCAGAGATGGTTTGCACAAACAAGATCAACAAACAGCATCGGAGAGAACTATGTTCTCTAAATCATAACTTCCACCAATGGTTACAATGCTGCCGCTTTCTTGAAACCACCACCGCCTTTCGATACCACCAAAAAGTTGAATATTGGCAACAGATGGACTGCCTGGATAGAGACATTTGATAATGCAATTGATGCAATTGAAGAAGCAGGTAACAACTTTAGGGGTGGGCGGAATTTGCGTAGTCGCACTACGCAAAGATCCGCAAAACGGTAAAAAATCTCCGCGAGCACGCAGAAATCTCGCGAGCACGCGGAATTGCTTGTTTGCAATGCTTTTTCCTGTTCGCGAATGCTGTTTGCGTGCTCGGGGATAACTATCTTACGAACACGCCTTTTGAGAATGCGAACAAGCAAAAAATTCTGCAATGCCGCGGGACGCAGAATTTTGGGCAATTCCATGTTCTCCGCAAAACGTGAAATTGCCCAAATTCCACAAATTCCACGAGCGGAACAGAATTTACCGCCCAGGTCTAGTAACAAGAAAATTACCAAGTACCTTAAGAATCTTGCTGCCGAAAGTGTAAAATAAGTCATAAAGAAAATGTCACAAGCTGACGAAATTAAACCAAGCAGACTTGAATCTCAAATTCAATCCAATGCCAAATGTGGATTACAAAAGGTAAATCTTCAGTCAAGAATGACAGAAAGCTGGTGAGACCATCAATGAATTTGTTGAGAGACTGAATATGCTCATCAAACACTGTAAGCTCAATTCAATTAATGATGAGGAAGCTATACCCCTTGGAGTGATTAAGGGATGCTTGTCAGATTAGTTCAGGTGATGGATGCTACAAGAAACTCTTAGTCTGGAGTAAGTTCTCATGGATGCCAGAGCTGAAGAGCATACTGATTATCAAGCTGCTGATGGAGGCCAGAGGTGTCCAGAGTGAGTCTGTATTGAATGTGAGAAATAAGCCAAAGAACAGGGCCGAGGGACATAGCTTGAATTCTCCACAGAAAAAGAATTTGTGTTTCAGATGAAGATTTTCATTGCCACACAAAGGTAAATGTCCCGCCATTGGGCAGATCTGCAAAGGCTGTGGAAAGGAGAACCATTTTGTGACATTGTGCAAGGTGAAGGAAAAAGTAAGTGCTTCAAAGCGGGAAGACAAAATGGCCACCCAAACGTTCCAGAAGCGATGTTCGACGCATGCCCATAAGATCAACGGATCACATCAGCCGAAGCAAATCAACACCAGTTGATCGACATCTTAACCTTTGTCAAACAATTCTCCTGTATCAATATTAAGTGAAAGTGAAGAAGATGGTTGTGCTATGTCGATGTTTAGCTCAGACAAGCATGCGCATTATGGACTGGCTGCCTGTGAGGAAAAACACCAATCCAAGAGAAATCGACAAGACAAAGCACAAAAGTCAATGGCGGTTCAATACCTTCCATTATCGATAGTGGTGCAACAATAAATATTATGCCTGAGAAGAAATATAATTAACTGTCTCCATCGCCCCCACTTACGTCATCAAAAACTAAAATGTATCCATGGGCTGTATCGACGCCACTAAAAAGTCAAGGTTCATTTGTAGAAGCGATGAAGCAGAAGAAAACAACAGTACAAGAACCCATTCATGTAATTCAAGGTACAGCGTCAAGCGCCTGTCTACTTAGCTTCAGCACAGCTGCTGATGTGGGACTGATAGTCGTGAACTGTAACATGAATGCTCATCACGAAATAGTAGGTCAATTCCTGTCATTTTCAGGACTTTGAAAGTCCAATTACGCATTGATGATTATGCCAGTCCTATTGCTCAAATAATTAATTAATTACAGAGCACAGCCACTATCAAGTTTCACTGCTGACCTTGTTGTCAGTTGTTTAAATAATAAACATTGCACCATGCTGTGTATCTAGTCAAAACAGTAGTCATCCAAGTACACAAAAGAGCAAGAAGACAGATAATCTTGATTATGTTGACACGTAGTGAATGTTGTTGATGCAGACAGCCGACATGTGGTAAACAGTACGGAGGTGCTGGCCGGTGCTTTCTCACCACTGCCATTCATGCTATAATTGCTATTGCTCAAAGACACAGAAAAATTTCCTTTCAGTTACAGGAAGCTGTTGAAAAAGAACTTGAATCTTTACTCAAACACGATATCATTGAGCGTTTAACTGGTCCAACTCCATGGGTTTCTCCCATAGTGGAAGTACCTTAAAAGGACAGTGCAGGAGCTGAAACCATCTGCCTGGATATGCGTCAAGCGAACAAGGCAATTGAAAGAGAACAACATGCAAGTCCGCAAATTGCTGACATGATGACACAATTGAATGGTGCAAAGGGATTCTCTCGCCTGAAACTGAAGAAAGGATATCATCAGTTGGAATTCAAGGAGAATTGCAGGTACATTACAACCTTTTCTACACTTGTTGGTCTGTTCTGTTACAAAAGACTAAGTTTTGATGTGTCATCAGCTGCAGAGCTATTCTCCATTTGACGTATCATACAGCCTGTCATGAAAGCTTTCAATTAAATTGATGGCATATTGGTTTACGGAGCAACACTGAAGGATCATGACAAAGCTCTCGTGCAAGTGTGTCAGTTCCTCGCTGATGTCAGTTTAACTTTGAATGCCGAAAAATGTGAGTTCCATAAGACAAAGTTAAAATTCTTTGGCTATGTCTTTTCTGATGGGGGCATGACACCCGATCCAGCTAAAGTGCAAGCACTGTCATCTACCAGTACCCCAGAAGATGTTTCCATGTTAGGTTCATTCCTTGGCATGGCCAGCTATTGCTATAGGTACCTGCAAGACTTTGCTACTCTCAGTGCACCATTAATAGACTTGACGAAAAAGAATGTTTTTTTCTTTGGTAACATGAATGCTAGCTAAGTTTTCTGAAAATCAAGCAAAATATTGAGAAAACTACTGAAATGGCATATTTTGATTCAAAGCTTCATACTGAGGCTGTTGTTGATGCTAGCCCTGTGAGGTAGGGTGCCATCTTTGCACAGGACAACGGACACCCAAATGCTCGAAGACGTATTTTGGCATAAGCAAGCAAAAGTTTGTCCCAAACTGAGTGTGCTTATTCACAATCTGAGAAAGAAAGCTTAGCAATGGTGGGGGCTTGTGAACTTTATTACTTATTCTTGTATGGGAAACCCTTCATCCTCGTCACCGATCATCAAGCATTGTTGTCTATTTTCGACAATCCAAAAGCAAAAATGCCTCCTCTCATTAAATGTTGGGGTCTGCTATTGCAAGAGTACAACTACACCATCATGCATTGTCCAGGAAAGGATCAGAACCCTGCCAACTACTTCTCACGAGTGCCTCTACAATGCCCAGGCACCCATTCTAAGGTGGCTTAAGCTTACATAAATTTCATAGTGAAATCAAGCACCCCAGCTGCCATTTCATTGGAACAAATTGTCAATGCCACAAGTCAAAATAGTGACATGCTGAAACTGAAAGACATTATTACACATCAGTCTTGGTGCCAGCACCCTCGACCTCTTACTAGTGGCAATGAATATCAAAAGTTTAAGAATGTCAAAGATGAACTGTTAGTTACTCAGGAAGGCATTGTCCTGAGAGGTTTGAGAATTGTCATTCAGGATTGTCTGTGACAACAGATAATTGAAGTGGCCCATAAAGGAGATTGTGGAATTGTTGCCACAAAACAAGCTCTCTACTGCTGAGTCGGGTTTCCATATGTCGACGAGAGACTTGAAAGAGAATTAAAGCCCTGTCATCAATGCAACTGTCTGTCATTGAAAACTACTCAACACCCTTTACACATGACAGAGTTGTCAATGCATGGGGAAGAATTGCAGTAGACTTCTTCTGTCCTCTTGACAACGGACATCACCTGATGGTGATCATTGAAGAATATCCCCATTTTTCATTGATCAAAGCTCTCTCATCTATCACTTAAGAATGTGTCATTTAGAAATTAAACAGCATCTTCGCGACATGGGGTGTTCCTGCGATCTCAAAGTCTGCCACCTTTCAACAGTTGAGAATTCAGAGACTTTATCAGCCATCTTAACGTGAAGCATCAGAGGAGCATCCTTCTTTGGTCACAGTCCAAAGGCCTTATCGAATGTTTCATGTGTACTCTGAAGAAAGCTGTCCAGGGTGATGTACTAGAGGAACTTGACCTTAAAGCTGTCCTAAATTCCACTCTTCTGGCTTAGCGCTCAACCCCTCTCTCAACCACAGGTGTAAACCCTACAACCTTGATGTTCGGGATAGCTATGATGACCAAGTTACCTTAATGGACCAACAGAAGAGCAAATGTCGAGGAAGAACCATGCCTGAAATACTTGGATCGCAAGAGGAAAATGAAAGCCTATGCGGACAAACGTTGACATGCAAAAGATGTCACATTCACTAAAGGAGATCATGTGCTTGTTCGTCAGCATTGAAAATAAAAGTCTGATGCTCCTTTTAATGATGAACCATTTAACGTTGTGACCAGCAAAGGTCTCATGGTGACTGACCAACGTCCTGGGAAGTCCATTACGCCAGACTCCTTGCATTTCCGATATATGGTTCATCGCTCGTCAGGCACTGATGTCATTGTAAAAACCGGGTCTGAATGGACAAGAGAAGAACCCCTGACTGCTGCTATTTCTTCATCACCAATGCAAGTCATGAACATTTCTGTTGCCTGTCCTCATCTTCTGAAGACACAGTCAGGACGTGTGGTCCAAGCGTCATGAACGCTAATTCAAGAGCTCTAATTGTATAGTTATAAACAAAATTTACTTTTTTATTTAACAGAGGGGGAGATGTTGTGTTGTCTGAGTTTGTAATTACAGAACCTTTTTAGCTTTTGATGGACTCCATAGACCAGTGATGTAGGCATTACAGTGTAGTGAAGTAAATGCAGTTTTAGAATGTTAAATTTGTGGAAGATTAAAGACGTGTTATACTAATCTCCTTGCACGGCAAAGTCATTGGTGAATACCTGGGCTGGAGAGGATACTGCAAGTGTGATGTCGCCATCAAGGGTGCTAACCAGTCCTGCCTCTTCATATGCTGTGCTCCTAATGTGTTTGTTTGTGAGTGTTTCCTGCTCCTCCCTCCTGCTGCCGGGAAGTGGTGTCTAGTTGTCGAGTGCATGGCAGGTCCTAGTGCCCTGTCACTTCTCCACCACGGCAACAGTAACTAACCAACAAAAAATTATCAGACATTTATTTAGACTCCACAAATATTAATGATTTGCGCATTTAAAAGGTTAAAGGTGGAAATCCTGGAAAAGGATACTATTGGGTGGGTTAAAGTGAATATGCTTGTTTAAGCATACAGTTTGACATAGCTTTAAAATGTAGCTAACAGAATAGTCAGATTAAAAGGGGGCAAGTTGCTGAACGCTTTAAATTAACAATTTTTCAAACACTTAAACCCCCCACCAAACTCTCTCGCAACAGGCAGTGCTGCAGGAGCTGCTCCTGCTCCCCCAGACCAGCATGGCACGGGGTACAGGTGGACTCCCTGTGGGCAGCTCAATCCATCAACAAAGCCTTGTCCACCCAGTTGCATATCTACCAGTGGTCGAGCTCAGAATGGCACAATGCTGGAGCTCCAGGCCTAGCTACAGTAAGTAAAGAAAGTCACATGCCCTTAGGCTGCACGCCATTTGCATTTTAATCCTACAAGTCTGCTACACATTTTCATCTATTCTGTAAAGATGAAAGGTTGAGTTCACCTATCCAGGACTTAGACTAATGCTGGAGCTGCAAGCGATAACCAACTGAATTATCATTGTATAGGATTAATTTGAAAATACTATTTTAAATAGTAAGTTCGAGAATTTAGTGAGTTAATTTATCTGCAACAAAAAAACTCATTCAAAATGTAGATCTTGGCTGGAGATGCAGTACGTTGGATTTTTATCCACCCACTACTGATAACATTTGCCTGCTATTGGTATCAGAATGCTTCCAGTCTGAGAGGTAAATGACTCAAAGAAAATCTTACATTATTTTGTGGTAAATTTGATCTGTTAATAATTTCGGGGGAGAAATTTAAAGTCAGCTCATATCACGAGAAACTCGATGAATCCTTTGTAAAGCCAAACACCCAAGTGTTGACATTCACATAAAGGAGAACTTTACGTTGCACATTTCACAAATGCCTTTTGCTTTTTCGTAACAAACAATATGCAGCTTTTTTCTTTGTTGGCTACAAGGTCTATACTAATCAGATTCTCGTAAACTGATTGCAATGTAAACATGTCCCTTTGGCCTGATACATGCAGCCTGTTCTAGGAATAGCTAAATCTTGTATAGCTGACAGAAGTTGTTTAGTATCAGAAATTGCCATATTTGTTCTGGTTCTGAATTACAGTGGTGTCAGGTACTTTTAGGAGAGAGGGGGCAGATAGGTCACACACGCACACAAACACACTCACTCACACCCATGCATTCACACACACGTGCACACACACACATACACTCACACAACACTCATTACCAAATACTCAAACATGCACGCACCAAACATTAATTTAAAAAAAGAAAATGCACACTTACCTGGAGCTCTGCCTCAGAGGTCCCAGGAGGTTGGGGATGGCTGCCTTCCCTCATTGGTTGACCTAAGGAGAGCCAATGAGAGAAGGCAGCAATCCCAAGCCTCGGAGGACCCAGGAGGGTTGGGACTGCTGCCAGGTCAGCCAATGAGAGAAGGCAGTAGTCCCAACCTTATCACAGAGGGAAATGGGGTCAATTAGACTGCTGACCCCACCCCACTGTATGAGAAAGTGTCACTGATTGACACTCGGCCCTGGGCGCTTCAGGGCTTAAAACTGAAATGCCCAGTTCTGAGGCAATGAGTGATGCTACCCCTCTTCACCGAGAGGTAGTGCCTCATGGGCCTTTGCTGAGCTGAGGAGATCATGCCCACAGGCGCTGTGACATCCTCATCCCAGCAGAGTTCAGCTCAGACAGCCAGGAGTCTGTGCATTTAGCGCATGCCTAGCTCCTGGCTGCCTGACCTGAAAATGAAGAGTGTCTGTCAGCCTGACAGACACTGTTCTTGAGGGGCAAAAAGTGAGGAGATGTGGCCCCTCAGCCCCAAGTGACCAGCTGCGGCTGTTGCATTAAAATGTTACCTTAAGTGCTGACGAGGCTATGCTGCCTGAGATGACCAATCAGAATGAAGGTCAGGAGAGGGATTTCGAAATTGTCTTCTCGGGGTCTCATATAGGTTGCTCATTTGACTAGAACAGGCACAGCTGCACAGTTTACCTAAACTATTTAGCATACAGTCTTCTCCAGTGTCTGTCCAGACTTAGTTTCACCCCCAGTGCATGCAGTATAGCGCAGGAAGGTATGAACAGTTTTCATTGAGACTCATGCTGATACACTGTGCAGAATCCAGTACTCAGCTTCCTGGTTTCAGCCTCTAACCCCACCATTTCCCACCTCGCCATAGAGTGGAGTGGGTCAGTAATCCCACCCCACTCTGGGATGAGGTGGGGTAGGGTGGGGAGCCTGGCTCTATTCCTCGATTGGCGAAAAGCCCTCGGGTGCAGGGCTTTAGCCTCAAGCACCTGGGGCTAACTTTAACAAAGCGTCTTCAAGAGGTGGAGCTTAGCACAGGAGGCTATTGCTTTGCCAGACTAATGACATCACAGACCTCAGGGCTGTGAGATCCGCAGCTCTGCAATCAATAGCAGCCCCAGGGAATAGGCTGTGCATTGTCATCAGTTTTTCTTTACACGCAGTGCACTGATGTATTTACAAGATTAAGCAATCATCTTGATTGCCTAAGAGAGGCTGGAAACAGTGTGAATGTGTGTCTCTTTTGTTTAATGACTCATCACTTTTATTGAAGCGGAAAGCAAAAATAATTTGCGGCAGAAAACTAAAGGGGGTGGAGTCCCACAACCCATATAACTGCTCCTGCATGAGCACCAGTTACATTACATAAGGTCAGAACACTTTTTTAGGCACAAAGAGATGAAGTGATTTGCACAGAACAACAGGATGGTGAGCCAATGCCGAGACTCAAACCTGTTGCCAAGTTTCAAAGTCTGCAGTCTGACCATAACTCCATATCCTCTTCCAACAGTTTGTTGGTCCTTCCTTCTTGGTTACATCCATTCTTTTCTATCCACCCCTACCTTCTAATCCAACCTGCCCTATATGCAGTAGCGGCTCGTGGAGGGAGTGCTGTAACGCGGTGGGGCGGGGCAGGGGAGGGGCAGGTTGGGGAGTAGTAAACTATGGCATACGGCCAAACAGAGTTAAGTAACTAAATAAATAAAGAAAACAAATTTCGTTGCACTCGCTGCATCGCATTTGGCAATATAGCGCGCGCAATGTAATTCGTTTTATTTATTTATTTAGTTACTTAACTCTGTTCGGCCGTATGGCGTATTTTACTACCCCCCAACCTGCCTCTCCTCTGCCCCGCCTCACCGCCCGCAGCACGCCCTCCATGAGCTGCTACTGCCTATATGTTTTCAATTTCCTAGAGTACTGAGGTGCGACTGGGCACAAGTTATGGCATTTTGCTGGGCTCCCTGATTCTAGATGGAGGCAGTAGCAGGCAAGCACACCATAATAGGAAATCCAATGGCCTCCAGTATTTGGACTTGAGAACTACAGTGGATTGGGCAGTGGGAGGATCTGTACATGATGAAGTATTAAGTGCTGACTTCTTGACACATGGGAAGTTCTCTTTTGTTGGAGTTTTCCTGCATTTCCTCTCTGAGCTGATATAGTATAGTTTCTTATAAAAAGTAAATAAATATATAGTTAAAAAGACACATATATTCGCAAAAAAAACGTTGTGAATCAGGCCTGGAAATTCAGGAATATTTCACAGTTAAACACAGGAGTTAAGGACTGTGAATCTGGGTCAAAACAAAATAAAACTGTAAATCTGAATCGCATCTAAAATTAATGAATAAGTCACACTATCCAACAGAAGAAACACTGTGACTCGGGTAACCATCCTTCTCATTTTGGAGATGGATTTGTTTAAATTCATTTGCGGACCACTTTATGCAATGTTTTATTTTTTATTTCACTCAATTGTTAATGTAGTTTAATATAGCACTGAACATGTCGCCTTTGGTCCGTTTATGAGTCAAAGTGGAATGCCAACTGCAGTGTGAACAGATTGCTGCTGAAGCCCAGCTTCAAAACTTGGCATCTGATGATTTCATTGCTGCAGAAATTGCCTTAAACAGCCTAGAAGATAAGGCACCAATATCAGATGACAAATTACAAATTCCGAAGAAGAATTGTCAATTTATTTAAAAAGTTTAGTAAAATGCAGAAATCTGTACTATCTAAAAGGACATTTGTGCAGCAGTCTGGAGGCTTCAAGCGGTCATTGTTGTGTAGAGTCCTATGGATAATCTCCATCGTTTTAGGTGGAAACTAATGGAGAATGCCCAGAATGCAGCACTGGGGCGCTGAGAATAACATTTTGAACCACTTAGACTTAAATCCCCACAGCAATGTCAACCTGTACTCAACTGTTGTTCAACGCAGTTTAAAATATTATAAACAGGGTCTGGGGGAAAAAAGGCTGTTGTGTCTGGTTTGGAGGGGGTCCACACGCACGGGTCTGCTCCCCCCAAGAAATCAGTACCTGGAGCCAAGTGGACTTTCTGTCACCCAAGGAGGGTGTGGAGCAGATTGAGGGCCAGATTGGTGATGAACACCTTTCCATTCCCCCCCCCCCCCCCAACACCCACCCAGGGACAGAAAGACTATGTGGGCAGTTAAACTAATCAATTCAAGGCAGAACATTTGATTTTTTTAAACACCTATCGACCAGTATCTTGTCTTTAAAATGTGAAATTATGTCCTTGTAAAAGAGCCTTGTTGAAAGTCGGGTGTCCAGACCAGCACAGCATTGCTGTAATTGAAAATACTCTGAAAAAAATGATTTGTATGCAAATCTTATCTCTTTGCATCATGAGATAGTCCAAAAGGGGAAGTGTCTTCTTGGTTAAAAAGGGTTAGCAATGTACTAGGTGATTGCTACAGCATTTACATAATCTTTTAGCTTCTGTGATTTTAAAGATCAAATTCAAAATAGCATTGCTGAGATCCATATTCATGACTGTGTACCTGAATATAAAAAAAATCTATCAATGGCAGAGGGGTTAAAGAGGCTAGAGCTGAGGTTTCAAGGAAAGGGCTGCTTTTAATACTAAGCTGCATGGATTTGATACATTCAGTGGAGGTTCAATGCACAAAAGGCATGATTATTGCTTGTGAGTTTAAAAAATATGCACTCTTCCTTTTTTTATACTGTCAGCAGCCCTCTCCTGCGTGAAGCTTATGGCTGCCTCCTAGTGTTAATCATTTGATGGTAAATAAGCTCAACTCACTCCTGTGGCTCTTTGTTTATACGTTCAGCAGTTGCTGAAGTAAAATACCCCACCACATCCTGGTCGAGATTTACAGCAACTATGTTAGCAGGGGCCTTGGATAGTCCAAATCCTTTTCTAAAGAAAGACACAGCTCTTCTAAGAAAAATTCTACAAATACCTCTGAATAATATCAAGATACACAATTATATTGGAGTGGCTTTTAGAAAGCAGCCTTAATATATTGAATATTAGCAATCACAATATTTTCCCCCTTTGCTTGTTTACATCTTACTAAGAGGGAGAAGCTATTGACAACCCTATTATTTTTAAGAGTGTACAGCAGGCATTAATATGAAGACAGGTAGCGTCTAGCAGGACAAATACTTTGATATGCTGTAACGTTCTAAAAACACAATTCTCTGTACAAATAAACTCGGTATCAAGCTTGGAAGTTCTGAAAATACTTTCCTTATGATGGTATCTAAAAATACCTCAATATCAGACTTTGTGTCAATGCTGATGAGAGCGTTGTTGATATTATCAGAGTTTAGAAGTAGATATCTGTTAGACCTGTCATAAAAGTTTGCCTTCAACCCGCCTGTTATACTGACTTCGTTTTTGCTGGCATTAGGATTCTGTGGACTTTACTTCTGGTTCCAAGTGCTAAAGTGCTTCTACTCTCTCCCTAAAACATGGTAGACTTGGCTTATATCCAATTGGCATATTTAATTTGCTTGTAAATCCCTAGTAAAGTGGTACTACCTGTACCCAGGACCTGTAAATAATTAAATGCTACTAGTGGGCTAGCAGCACTGATTGTGCCACCCACTTAAGTGGTCCTTCCAACATGTCTGCACTCTGCCATTGCAACCTGGGTGTTCCGTTTTAAACTACCATAAAACGTGAAATAGGTCAAGAGTTCTAGGGTGTACTTCAGCTATTCTTTCTTTATGCACGACATATAGCAATTTTGAAATACAAATGTATCCAGAGTGTACATTAGACTTAGATTGTACTATGACATTCTCGAATTTGTCCTCGAAAAATTTAACGTTTAACTAACGCCAAAATATAGGCATATCCTTTTAAAGCAGCTTTGTGTAGTAGAGCACTCTACAAATCTAAATTTCATTTAATTAAATTTCAAACAACCCATATGCTGTCTATTTTAAAACTACTCATCGCACACATGCTTTTCTTTAGCTCTTTCAACCAGTCTACTAATAAAAATCAAACATTCAACATGTATGTAATCATGTTTTCGTGCAAGGGTTACAGGCATGTTGGATGTCTCTGAAATATTCTGATAAGACCTGAATCATATCTATGTTCACATTTTTCCGCTATCAACTTATATAATAGCCTTCACAATTTGTAAGCTTTGTGAGACTCTAACAAAAACATTCAATGGATAGTTCTGATCTTGAGGTTTGAAGACACTTGTGTGCTGCCTGCTGAGGATCATTGATTGTGAGACAGTGGCATGCATCTTTTGCTGTGTTTCCCCAGTCTTTTTGCTTTCTGACCTCAGGTTTTTGCTGGTATGCTGAACTTTGTTTTTGCTAGTTTAGTGTAGCTGCGCACTTTTTTCACTGCTATTTAGTGCTAAAGTGCAAGTACTCCTACTGTAAATTGTGTTTTGGTTGACTTTCCATGATTGGTGTATCTGATTTACTAGTCAGTCCCTAGTACAGAGCACTGTGTTTGCCCAGGACCTATAAATCAAATGCTACTAGTGGGCCTGCAGCACTGGTTGTGCCACCCACACAAGTAGCCTTACAATGGTATATCAGACCTGCCACTGAGGTATCTGCATGCAGTATTAACTGCCATGTCGACCTGACAATGTCACCCACTTGCCAGGCCCTAACCTTCCCACTTACTACATGTAAGGCACCCTTAAGGTAGGCCCAAGGTACCCCATGAGCAGGGAGCAGTGTATGTGAAAGGTAGGATATGTAGTTGTGTGTTTCACATGTCCTGATAGAGAAATACAGCCAATTTCGTTTTTCACTATTGAAAGGCTGTCTTTCCCATCGGTGATCATTGGAGCTGCCTTGTCACATATTACACGTGTAACTTTCAATTGGGAAAATATTGAAAAATTGAGTTTAGGCTCCTTGAGCTCAGAATTTATTAACACATCTTTTAGTAAAGGTGATTTCTAAATTGTGCGTATGAAAAAGGCACTTTTAGAAAGAGGGGATTTTCTTGTTTAACCATCCTGTGTGCCTCTGCTTGTTTGAGTGGTCACCTTTTGGTTTTGGAGTGACAGGAGCTGGGATATGCATTCACACTAGACAGTCACACAGGGGTTGAGGTATGTCCTACCTTTCCTGGGAGACTCGTAGCCAGGGTGAATGAACCTTTCTGCCTTTAGAGTAGTGGGAGAGGTTTTCACTCGTAGCTGAATAGGCTGTGTCTGCTCTGCACAATGCTGTCCCCACCTCTTGTAATAAAGATGAACCAGGGAGGACAGAACTGGTTTCTACTGTACTCAGAGACTTTATGCCTAAATCTTCAAAGAGAAAAGTAGTATAAATATTGGGGCCCGACCCCAGAACTTTATTACTCTTTTGGACGAAGGAATCTGCCAAGAAGAAGAGATGGAGAAGCTGTAAGGAGGAACTACCTCTTTGCTGTGTGCTTTGCTGTGTTGGCCTGCAGTGGCTGCTTTTGTCTTGGGCAGTGAAAGGACTGGACTGAACTTTCTGCAACTTATTTTCCAAAGTTTCTCCAAGGACTTGAAGTAGAGCTTGACTCCTGTTGGAAATATCAGGCACACCAAAGACTTCACCATCCTCTGGGAACCCGCTTCTGGAACTGTATGTTTCAGCTGCCACAGAAGGAAAAAGAAACTTGACACCATCAACAATGCCGCTGCCAGCTCTGTGACCTTTTTGCACCGCAACCCTAGTCTCACTGATGATGACGCCCAATGCCACTACCGAGCCACTGTCTGCACAGCAACCTGAGGCTGCCGCACTCCACACTGCCTCACTTCACATCACAGTCCTAGTATACCTGACGGTGAAACTCCATGCCGACATCGACACTGTTGCCTGTACCATGGCCTGAGGACAGCGCTTGTAAATTACTCTGCGCACTGCCCTGTCCCACACCACAGCCTTGGTCTGCCGATGCTGGCGCCATTGACTCCAGATCATCTACCGATGACAGCGCTTCAGCAATGTTGACGCCGCTGCTTGACCCATGACCTGCCAGGACTGCAACGAGCACCGCAACAATACACATTGCAGCCCTGGTCGCACCAATGCCACTGGACGCCGTCACCGAGCCACTGCCTGCACCGTAACCTGAGGGCACTGCACTTCCCACCACTGCACTTCGCACCACTGCCCGATGCCTGCCACTGGCAAAGCTCCTGACTTCTGCCTCACGGAGTTCGATCTGCAGCGCTTGTGACTTCAAGGGCCCGACGACTCCTGCACCGACCTCCGGGACCGACGCCTGCCGATGCTGACTCTTCGGAGCTCATCGCAAGGTCCACAACACCCAGCATTTCCAAGGTGCTGTTTGTGGGTCTTCCCAACACCGTAGCTGGCCTACGATGAAGGAGTTGACCTCTAAGGGTTGGATTTGTTTTTTCACGGCACCATGATAGCTCCGTACGCAGCTATTGACTTGAAGGAACTGTATTTTAGGTCCATTTTGCCAATATTCATATTTTGATTATGGTATGTTGGATTTTTATCATTTTGGTCTTGTTTTACACAGATAAATATTGGCTATTTTTCTAAAACTGGTGTGGTGTCCTTTTGTAGTGTTTTTATTGTATTACTGTGTGTTATGTGCAAATGCTTTACACATTGCCTCTGAGATAAGCCTGACTGCTCGTGTCAAGAAACCAAGGGGGTGAGCAGTGGATATTGTAGATGTTTAATCCCCTTACCCTGACTAGAAGGAAGGGTCCCTACTTGGACAAGGTGCATACCTCTGCCAACTAGAGACCCCCATTTCTAACAGTGATTGATTTATTGATGGATTGATTGATTGATTGTTATTGACATGACACTCCTAGTAGCAATAACACAAAAAAACCTCAGATGCCTGGCAGGCAAACACACAGGGTTCCTGTTTCAAACTCATTAGCATTATTAGAATAAGCACATTTCTTTCACAGCTCTCAGTTTGAGTTGTGGAGCTTTCAGTGTGTTCGAACAGCTTAACCAGTAAAAATGAACACCTTTAACTGATGATTGTGTGCCTTCAGCCCGGCTGATTTTTGCTGTTGCTTTCTGTGGCTCAAATAAAATAGAAAGCCAATATATTAGCAGTGGTGGCTGCTGTGTCATTAAAGTGGTGAGACAGCGTGGGGAGGCAGCGCAGGAGGGCAGCTCAGGGTCAGTGAGCGTTAGATTTGTTTTTTAAATAGTGCTTACTTGCCATCTGCAGCCTCAGTGCTCTTCTGCGCCTCTGCTCCTCAATTCCCAGCATTTTACAGGCTCCCCTACGCCAATCCAGACATTGCTCTCATGCTGGCATTATCCAGCATGAGAGCAGCGCCAGGATTGATCTAAGCACCCTTGTTTGGCGCTCACTCAGGGACTACAACCCTGTTCCTGTTCTCCACCAGGCTGTACATCACAGCTCAGGTCAAACTGTCATGCTCTTTTGCAGCAGTGCCACCTGGTGTCAACATCTCAGAATAAATGGCCCTTCCCGGCTCGGCTGAAGTGAGCGAGGATTTTTTTTTTATAATAACCTGTCGTATTGTCATTTTGGCCAATCTGTGACCTACCTCATGCATACCAGTGAGGTAGGTAGTTGTGCCCAAATAAGTATTAATAATAAATGAATGGTGTCAGGCTAACAAACACTGCATTAATAATTGATTTTTAGGTTGTATAACCTGAACACCGTACAGTTTGGCCAACATTCCCTGGGATAGTATTATATTCTTTCTCAATTGTGTTGCTTCCTTAAACTTTCCCTTGGTTTTCTCTAACTTTCTTCTTCTTTCTTTGAGTTTTTGAGGGAATTTGAGTACGCTCAAATTAGGTGTATTTAGTATATTTTGTTGTCCAATATAATGTTTGTGTCATTAGGAAATTGTAAATATTGTTTTTGTATGGTCCACTCAATGTTTTGTTTTGATACGATAATGATGTATTACTTAACATATTTTTGAAAAAGAAAAAGAAAGATTGAATATCAAAAGAAATACATTAATTTCAAAGTAATATTGTTTCAATCACTATGAGTGACACGTGTGATTGTTTGAAATAATTTATTGAATGATATCAGTATTGGCACTAGTGTGGTGTTACAATTTTTTAGAGGCAGAGCCAGGATCCTCCCACTCCTCCAGAACATCAATCAGATTTCCCTCTCAGGATGAAGGGGGTCTCCAAATATGAAAAGAATCAGATGGAGGGCTTCAGAGGGATGGGCCTTCTGGGATACCCTTCACATAAAAGTCTGCCTTTTGTCAGCCCTTGAAAAGCTAAGGACCTAACCAGACCTGTCCTGATTTATTCCTTGCGTACTTTTGACAACTGGGGACATGAGGGCATTGTAAAAAGTAGGAATAATAAGAGGACATTGGTAATGAGACACTGGGGATCTGACCAAATTGTTTGTATCGATTCTTTCCATATTTTAGTTCAGTGATGTCATGGTGCATTGCGACGTGCCCTATGGAAAAGATTTAACTGCATCCTGATGTTTAGAGTCCTTCTTCATGACTCTTGTTAAACCAGTTTTGGAAAACATAGAGTAACGATCTCAAGTGTTCAGAGCTGGTACAGAATATAATATTGAACAAGTCATCATGGCTGACAGTCCTTATCCACAAGAAACTTAGGGGCTGAATATGATGTTGGTGGGTCCGACGTCACCGCAACCTCAGCTGCGGCACGGGGGTTTAAAGGACTGCGCTACTCCTGCAGAAGGTACATTCGTGAGGCAGGGGCAGCACGCAGGATATTTGAGACCCACCCTCCCACACCAGACAAATAGCATTGTTGCAGGACTGAGAGGACAGGTGAGTGGTAAAAGGGGTACGTTGGTTGGTAAAGGAGGCACACAGAATGGGGGGTGCGGGAGGAAGGTCACTTACCTTGGGATGCCTTATGGCAGGGTAAGTAGGCCAACGGGAGAGTGAGCGGAGCATGGCACTTGGAGCCCAGACCCGCTGGTTGGCATGCACAAAATGGACAGACAAGGTAGCGTGTTGAAGCCTAACAGCAATAAGAGGCTACCCTGTCACGATCAGAGAGAGAACCAACAAAAGACCAACAAACTTTATGACCCCAAAAGCTGCATGGAGGATGGCCTCAACAGCAAAAAGTGGCAGAATGTTGACAAGCAAATGACAGGGACTTGATTGATATATGGCAGAGATGATTTGAGACATGTTAACTCTTGATGATTTATGACCTGTCATGCAGCCCGTTTTAATAATCTTGTCAACATGATTTATTTAGGGCACAGATGATTAATTATTACCTATCATCCGGGAATTATGCCCTGTCTCATAATTATGATTTTTGATCCTGTCAGAATGAATTGTGACACTCAGAATGAGTTATGACACTGTAATAATGTCTTTATTGCCTTGTCATCTTGAATCAAGGACTGACCACTGTGGCTCACGAGGTCAATGATGTAACGTAGAGTCCATGTATGTAACAAAACTGTGGTCAAGTATTCCCACAGATAATGCAAACACATGGCTGGTGTAAGTTTATTCATAAATGTATATGTGGGATGTGTACTAATTGGAGTGGGCTAAGTCTGGGGGTTATGAAGTATGAGCTGATATACTGCTGTTGGTAATGATGATGAAATCAGCTTTAGTTTGATTCAACTTCAAATAGATTCTTGAGTGATTGGCTTAGATGCATGTGAGGTTATCTTTCAAAGAGTAGATATCACTGAATCATAGAGACCTGAGTGTAGTTTGTGCACATGTGTATTTTGAATTTCTGGCTTGTCAATTGTTCATTTCTGTCTAAATGCTCCAGGATATTGTATCATATGGTTTTATTATTGCACACTGTATATTTGTTATCTCTTATTGGAAGTTTGTAAAAGTTTTAAATAACCAAACAATAAATTGAATCTGTATGGTTTGCTAATGGTGCTGAATCTGAAACCTCACTCCTGAGGCAATGTGCAAGAGATGAGAAAATGTCTCATTGTCCATAACTGTTTTCTGGTAGGAAATTAAATGTTGATAATTACCCTTAGCCCAATCATTTCACTTGATCTTGAGAATGTAGCCATTGCATTCCCGTTATGCGACCACCAAACGCAAAGAAATGATCAGGTGTGCAATGAACGGAGGACAGACTGACTGCCACGAGGGCTGGACTGGGAACAGAAACCAGCCCTGGCAAACTGCTCGGACGGCCCCCCTGGGGGCAGGAGGGGTTCCGCCGAGCTGTTTGCTAGGGCCGGTTTCGTCCGATTTTGTTACCAGGGCCGATTTTGCCGGCCCCCGGTAACAAATACGGCCCCCAGGGGCCCAAGACTGGCTCCCACCCTGGCAGCCCACTGGGGAAACGCCCGGTGCCCGCTACGGCCAGTCCGGCCCCGACGGGAAGAGCAAGACATTAGATGTCTTTTTGGATGAGAGGCCCTGTGACTAACTGTAAATTAAAGGATGCAGACTACCAGAGGCCACAGATACCCAAAGGAAGAACACAAAGGGTGAGTTACAAAAAGGCTGAGTTTCAATAAAATTATCCAGGCATCAATAGGCAAGTATGAGAAATAAGGAGAACTTCAACATGCCACGGGTGACCTTATGTTTGAGATTCCAAGGGGCGTAACACAGGCCCACCGCAGCCCCTGCGTTGTGGAAGGCCCCCAGCTGCAGGGCCCCCCCTCAGCACAGTATTCAGGACTGAGAGCTCCGGATTAAATCCGGAGTGGGTGCCCCTCCGTATACCTTGCAGGGGTGCCCTCTCATCTTTTGTTACGCCTCTTTACCAATGCCAATGCTTTTCTGGGTTTCCTTTGCATATGGAAAATAAAAAACAAAGGTAATGAATCCATGATAGTGGAGAAGTTGTGAAATGGACCTGGAGCCTGGACTGTTCTCACTCAGCCAGTGAGGGATCACCTCACTTAAACAGGAAATTCTACAGCCATGTGAGGAACTGCAAAGCTGTCATCAGAAAGCGACACCCACAGCCAAGGAACTCACCAATAGCATCCCTAAGCAGAAATGAGAAGTAGCCCCAGGGTACACCAAGGCTTTGGTAACGTAGCAGCCAAGTGCCTACACAAGGCAAAGGTGGAGGCTCAAAACTAGGGCTCCCGGTTTTATGGTATTTATTTTTTTGTCATTTCCATCTGTATTTATCCTTATTTATTTTTTGTCATTTTTATCTGTATTTGTCCATATTTATTATGGGTTTTGTGAAAAAAGTTAAACTGAAACTGGTACATTTCCACATTTATTTTACCAGTAACTATGCAGTCATGCTTGAATGCCTGCCAGGTTTCAGTGATATGAACACATGCAGAAGATAAATCAATGCACTTGTATGGAAATACCCTCATTTCAGTATCAGCCTTGTGCATATCTACTGCGGTTTAAGCCTCTTTACTAAACCTCTTTATTTTAACCCCCTTACCTATCAATCCACACTGTTATTGGCCTGGCAGTCATGGCAAAGTGCATTTAGAATCACTCAAAAAGCACCCAATTTCCGTTTTTATCCACATTTAAGAATAAATTCAGACAAGAAAATGAATGGTTTTCTGTCTGTATTTATCTGTAAAAATCTATAAAAACGGAAAACAGGGAGCCTTACTCAAAACATACCCCTCAGTTGCACCATTAACTCTATGAGCTGAATGTCCCAACATCATAGCTGTTCACATGCAGTCTCCAGTGAAATAGCATTTTAGCTTCACAACAAAATGGGTACCATACAATAAACAGAGCTCCTAAGCTCCATCAGAATGTGCACAGCGGGGAAAGAACCACAAACCAAAAAGGAAAGCAGGCTACTGGAAAAGAATAGCAAAAGTTGAGGATCTCACAAAATGCATCCCTGCCAGTCAAAACTAAGGTGTCAACCGTTGGACTAAGAGGACCCCCAACAGTTTGGAAAAAAAACAAAATGGACAACAGGAAAACACTATATGAGTGAAAATGTACAGGTGCAAAAGAGCCAGCCAAAAACGTTCAAAGGGAGCACTGACTAAAAGACACATGAGTATTTATTTAAACCAAAGGTATCAGCCGGCTGAACCATTAAACAGTTAACAGAGTATTTTAGAAGAAACAGTCGAATCCCTAACCATATAACAGATGTCGTCAGACATGGAATATTATGAAAGCATGGCACATGAACTACAGAAAAATGAGAGGCTAGAATGAGAGCTAAGTGAGATTAGATTTACAACCGAAATATGCTTAGTATACCTCGGTGGAAGGGTGAGTGGAATAGAAGTAGTCGAAAAGGTGAGGTTTAATAGAACGTCTAGCATGTGTTAATCTTGCTAAACAATGTGTGATCAAATTCTTGTGGAACTAAAAAAATATTCAGTACATTTCAGTTTGATCGGGACAAAGTTCCATAACGATAATTATGATATAGCTCAGAAAAGTGAGGTTGTGAAAAAAGATGGAGTGAGAATAAAGTTATATTAGAGTGAGAGTGAGAGAAAGGATTGGATGCGTGATAAAGTAAATATATCTTAGAGGGAGGGATGATAGAAGTAAAAGGTAAGAGAAGAGTGAGGCCCAACAGAAAAGTGAGAGAATGGACCTGTGTTAAAGGGACAGCCTGGAAAGGGACACGTATGGTAGAGCTAGAGGTCTTAATATTACCCTTAGCCATCAGTTGCAACCTTAAGACTAGCTCAAATAAACACATGTTGAACTTCTTGCGGAACTGAAATACTAATTCAAAGCATACTTGCTTATTAGCTTTTTTTAATTCGGAACTTCTAGTTTCCAAGGTTATGCTTTGTGTGATTTGTAGATTTCTGACACTTTCAGCCATCTTTAGCGCGTGGGGCAGATATCCAGGTCAGTGCAGATGGATGGCTGTGTAAAGGAAGCCAGCCTCCTTGAATACTATCCTGGCTTCCAGGAAAGCAACGTCAATGTTCGAGAACTGGTGTCATGTGATTACATGTCTTTATGCTTGTAATCAAGCTATCATAGGAGCGAAATACAGCTTTGATGGGCACTAGAGCAGATATTGACGTGCCAATAAGGGAAGGATTGCTATAATCAATTCTTTAAATAACTAATGAGTGCAATAAAACATTTTGGAAGTCGAGTGTAGTCAAGTTTCATTTTCCGGAGCAAGTCTAATCACACTCTGGCTTTAGCCGCGGTTGTCACTGCGTCACTTCTACGAGGCTTACTTACGTGGGAACGCCCCCCTTGAATACATTATACCTGGCGCAGGTATAATGTGAGCCAGGGGTTTACAAAGTGACGCATCTAGGTAGATGCGTCACTTTGTAAATATGGTGCAACAAGGCTCACTTTTTACGCTACTGGTGTGTCACAAAAAGTGACGCACTAGCGGCGCAAAAGTGACACAAGGGCTCATTAATAAGCCCCTTTGTATTTAAGTCCTCTTCATAATACACATTTCAGTAGTATGTGTTTCTGAACCGCGACCCCCAGTGTTGAAGCTGTGAGAGCAGGGCAGCCATTTTCCAAGTTTAGTAAGAATGCAGTAGTCCAATTTCATTAGCACACACACTCCCTTCCGAACACAGACCAGGTTAGAGAGAAGCACCGTGCAATTGCCCTTAGTCATTAATATCATCGAGATGACTGCACAGAAAACTGCCTGCAAGCTGCTTGCGACTTCAGGAACTATTAAAGGGCTGGTTTCTAAATTAAATCAATGACTCCAGCTGGCAGCCCTCCCTAACTGCATGAAGCCATCACTCACTCTGAGTTTAATTTTCACTTGTACGCTGCTCCATGACAGGTTCCCTCTGCTTTCGGCATTATTACTTTTCAGACACCTCTGTTTGGGATCTCCTACCTTCGCCTTTTTGTTGCATTTTTTGACCCATATTTATCTGTTTGAACTAAAAGGAGAAAAGTGTTGTACATGTACAATCTAAGAAAACAAACGTGCCTTTTCTATGTAATTTAATGTTTTCTATTTATGTACAGGCTATTAAATGACTATCACAGATGTTCACCTCCTTCATCACACCATAATAAATATGTGCAGACATTTATCATTATTGACTCTATTTCTCTTTAAATTACTGTGCCGCGAGCTTGCCATTGCAGCGAGACCATTTGATTCTGACCACAGTGACTCATCTAGAATCCCCATAAATCATAGTTTGAAATTTCTATAATACTGCCTTCATTTATTAGATGTCAAATTTAAGTGAACTTATATTTGTAGTTTCCACTGCGCAATTACTACAAGTTTTTTTCTTAGATTGTAATTTTATGTACGTAGCTCTTACTAACCCTGACGAGGCGTTGAAGCGCTTTTCGGAGAGTAGCACACTACTCCAGAACCCAAAGGAGTAAAGGTGGATTAGTATAGGGAAATATAACTTGTTAATTGGAGCTGCAGACATGTGAGTCTGTTAGTTTGATAGGATAAAGGAGGGACAAAGGATCATGTTAGTAAGATGAATGTTGGGATAAAGGAGGGACAGAGGATCATGTTAGTAAGATGAATTTTGGGAAGAGCTAAAAGAGGGATAGAGGAGGGAAGATTCAAGAAAGGGTTATTTGGGAGATCGTAGTTGTAAAATGAGTAGCAAATTCATATTTAGTTCTTAAACCTCACCCAAGAGCCCATAGGTAAAGGACCAGGTGCAGCCGCAAACCGAAAAGCAAAGGGAGGTACAGCCAATCTCGACTCTAGCAGCAGGGCAGACCCAAGCCAGTTTGGTCTCGATAGCCTGCTTCTAATCACACCACTGGCAAGCTCAATGGAAGCAATTGGAGTGTCGTGTAGTTCCTTTAGTACCCATGCAGGACCTGCGCGTTTGGATAACATAAACTGTAGGATTGGTGGCTGTCTAACTCTGAGCACCCCCACCGCGTATGTTAGCCTGTTTGCATTAGCTAGCTCACAGTGCCACTATAATCTCCTCTTATCGGGGAGAGAATAGTTTCTGGCAACCTTAGAACATGACACCCCGTTCCCCCAGGTTCGTGGAAACAATGAACTACCTTTCGCTCAGTCACTCGTGCTCACTTAGTTTCTCTCAGAGAGTTACACAAAAGAAACTGTCGGACATAGTTACAATAAGTATTTATTGTACAGTTGTTCTTCTAGTGTATAATATATGTGCTGCGACAACCATAAGACAGTAGCAGAGATATATGATCAGCAGTACAGTGAATATAAAAGGATAGTACAGTTCTACCATTTTGCAATAGTCATGAACACATACATGGATAGCAAAATGCATAATAAAGGAAAGTGCATGTACTCCTACGATGCCTATCTAGATGTACCTAAGTGTACCTAGCATGTGAGTAGGTTTAGTCTAACCCCATTACCTGAAGCAAGAGAGTGTGGGACCCTGTCCTGGTCTCGAGTTGTACACCCCGCAAGGGATGTTTAGACCACTGTCAGCTGGAGTGTCTGGAGTGTCTGCATGCAGGGGCCTCAGCGTCTCTGGTCAGTGTGTCGGCCTGGAAGTCTCGGTTCCCTCTAGTTAATACTAGCAAGAGGTGCTGTATTTATACAGAAAAGTATCTAGGGCTCCTTTGTCCCTTGTGTCTTGTATTAGCCATTGATGGGTTTGAGGATGACGTATGGGATGAACCTTATACGTAGATATTTTGCAGGTGGATGTAGCCCCAGCCTGGTTTCCAAGTACCCTTATGAATATTCTTTCACACTGTGTCAGTCTAAAGATGAAGTCATAGAATGCTATTGTTCAGGGAAACCCTCCTTCTGCGCTCAGGACTAGAAGTAGGTAAAGGTTCAATCCTAAAAGGCTTGTTACTGTGTTGTGTAGGGGAGGTGATGTAGGTGAAAGGGTATGATGTTATCCGGGCCTATAGTAGGGTACCTATATGAAACATAACAGGAGGCACTAGACCCAAAAAAAAAGACGACAAAAAAGGAAGTCAAGGAATAAACATTTCCTTAAAACTAACTGGCTGAGAAACCAAGCCATCTTTGGAAAAGCCACTCCAATGCCAGAAAAGAACATGGTCAATTCTCTCGATGAGGCAAGGGGGACAGCGGCTGACAGAACCGAAGACAAATCTACCTCAACACAAGCAGCAACAAATGCAGAAGGCCGGCGTCCATTAGTGGACCAAGGCCCAAGTAAAGAGCCTCCCTCTACTCCCACTCCCAGTCTCCAGCCAGCCAATCCAGCTAAAATACATGCAAACAAAAAGACATGCTGGCAGTTAACTCTAATCACAATGCTCTGTGTCACCTTAAAGGCTCACAATTCGATAAATAGGGCACCACCCACTCATAAAATACCACCAGCAAACCTAGCTATATATTAAAGACAAGATGGCCAATGGATTGCCTCCTCTGAGATAACGACTCCTGACATCTACCCTTTAAGCTCCAACAACAACAGCTTGCTCCTGAAGATAACTATTCAAACCAAACCATTGGGACCCCTGGCACCACAAAGGTCTTACTGCCTCTACTAATCTCCAGCTGTCACTCATGAGTACACCCTGTGAGATCCCAGAAACAAGAGACCACAGCATAACCTTGTTCATCCACTTTACCGCTCAACAGTAAACAATGATATCCTCAATCAAGGCAATATTAGAATGCTGCTGAAGGAGATTCTATACCCAGCTGGGGCAACCTCAGCCGGCATTGAATATGTTACATTTGTAAACATAAGCCATGGGAAACAGAGAGACTCTAAAAAGGTCATCTGGAGCACAACAAACAAGGCAGACAATGCACAACGAGAAAGTAACTGCTTCAATCAATCAATTAATTAGGGTTTATAGAGCGTGGCTACTCACCCATGGAAGTCTCAAGGTTCTGACGGGGCTGCTAATCCGTCTGGGTGCTGGGGTTCAGTCGAAGAGCCAGGTCTTGAGATCCTTCCTGAATTAAGTAGGCGACGGCGATTGCGTCAGGAGGAGATGGAGGGTGTTCCAGGTCTTGGCGGTGAGGTGGGAGAAGGATCTTCCTCCAGGTCTGGCAGAGGTTCAGATATTCTGGTCCTGCGTTGTGGAGGACTTTGTAGGCATGTGTAAGGAGCTTGAAGGTGATTCTTTTGTTGACTGGGAGCCAGTGGAGTTCTCAAAGGTGTTTGGTGTTGTGGCTTCCGCCGTGGATGTTGAACAGCAGTCTGGCTACGGTGTTTTGAACGTTCTGTAGTTTCCTGAGGAGTTCCGAGGTGACGCCGGGGTAGAGTACGTTGCCGTAGTCGAGTCTGCTTATGATGAATGCGTGGGTGACCAGCTTTCTGGATTCAGTGAGGATCCATCTGAATGTCTTTCGTAGCAGGGGAGCGTGTGGAAGCATGATGAGGATACTGCGTTGATCTGGCAGTTCATTGTGAGCGAGGAGTCCAGTATGATGCCCAGGTTACATGCATGGTACGTAGGGGTGGGAGGGGTTCCAGATGCGGCGGGCCACCAGTTGTCAGCCCAAGCTGAGGTGTTGGGTCCCAAGATGAGTACTTTGGTCTTGTCCGAGTTGAGTTTGAGGCAACTTTCTTTTATCCAGTTGGCAACAGCCTTCATCCCATTGTGGAAGTTGACTCTGGCAGCTGTGGGTTCGTTGGTGAGGGAGAGGATTAACTGGGTGTCATTGGCATAAGAGGCGATGTTGAGTTAGTGGTTGTTGACGATGGCATCGAGGGGGCCATGTAGACGTTGAAGATGGTGTGACTCAGGAAGGAGCCCTAGGGTACTCCGCAGTGGATCCCTGTGGGTTCTGGGATGAGCGGATGTAGTCTGACTCGTTGTGTTCGGCCGGTTAAGAAAGAGTGGATCCAACCCAGTGCCTGGTCACGGATGCCGGCATCGTGGAGTCTCATGATTGGGGTGCGGTGGGAGACGGTAGCCAAGGCGGCCGCAAAGCCCAGCAGGATGAGAGCTGCATTTTCCCCTCTCAGACTCTGCTCTTGGAACATTCACGGTGCAGAGACAGAATATCGAATCAAAAATATCGGTGTACACAAATATCAAGTCAAAAATATGTCAGAAATATCGTCAGATAAATTCTCGTTGTCAAGAATATCGAATTTAGGTAAGTAATATCGATGTTAAAAATATCGTTTCCAAAATTTAGTTGTTAAAAATATAGATTTTTGATTAATGTTATGTATTTTAGTATCTATTTTATATGTATTTGATGTATTTTTTTTGTATAAAATTTGTTTGTATTTTTAATATATGTGTTACATTTTTTGTGGTTATTAATTATTTTTATTTGTTTTTTGTGTTTTTAGTTCCGTAGCGGGTTGTGGGTTTATAGGGGAATAGGGTAGGAAATAATTTAATTGTATACAATTAATTGATTATTTTTAGTAGCTATTAATATTTATTTATTTGAATTTTGTGTTTTAGTTCCATAGCAGGTTGTGGGTTTATAGGGGAATAGGGCGGGAAGTAATTTATTTATATTAAATTTCTAGAATAATTTGTATTTATTATTATTTGTTTAATTGAGATGTTATAGTGTTAAATGGGTAAAGTAATTTATTATTAATTAATTAATTAATAATTGGTTGTTAATTAATTTTAATTAGTTAATTGTTAATTAATTATGGTAATTGTGTAATTAATTTTAGGTGTGTGTTGTGGTGTTTATAGGTGTAAAGGGTGGGTAGCATCGGAAGTAATTTATTTTTAATTGATGAATTAATAATTAGTTGTTAATTAATTTGAATTAATTAGTTAGTAATTAATTATGGTAATTGTGAAATTAATTTTAGGTGTATGTTGTGGTGTTTATAGGAGTAAAGGGTGGTGAGTATTTTGTGTTTAATTATTATATAGTTGTTGATTAATGATAATTATCTGATATTTATTTTGTCTTGTTTATTTTTGTATGTGTTGTTTTTACTTTTAAAGAGGTAAAAGTTGGGTATTAAATGCATTTTTAAATATTTAATTATTAGTTGTCAATAGTAATAGTTTTTCTTTTAAAAATAATATTTAATTGTGTTTTATTTTTCTATAGTTTAATTTAGGTGTGTGTTGTGGATATTATTGTATTAAAGCATGTGTACTCAATAAATACTATTTTGTTTTTTTTAATAAGAAGATTTTTTAAATTGATTATTAATTATGTTGACTATGGAAATAGATGTAATTAAACATGTTGAACTGTTTTGTTATTGGTGTGGTGTTATAGGGTAGGACACAAAATAAATACATTATGTGTTAATCCATTTTATTGTTTATTAATATTTGCTACTTTTAAATAATTATTGTTTATAAATGTATTTATAAATTTATTTTATTTATTATTTGTAGGTTTAAGTTTTATGTAATTAATATTATAATATGTGTTCTTTTTATATGTTTAATAAATATAATTTTATATACTTAAAATATTGTTTATCTTTTTTATAATTTTTAACATTTTGTAATATTTTTAGTTTTTTTTCCAATTGTTTAAGTGTTATTAGTAATTTTTGTTTCTCTGCTATCCAACACTTTCCCTAATGTTGTAATCACTGGGGTAAGAATAGTAATTTTTACCCCTCTGCTATCCAGCACTTTACCTACTGTTGCACTCACTAGAGTGGGAATAGTCATTTTTACCCCTCCGCTATCCAACATTTTCCCTACTGTGGTACTATTTGGAGGGAGAATAGTAATTGTTGCCCCTCCGCTATCCAACACTTTCCCTACCGTTGCACTCACTAGAGTGGGAATAGTCATTTTTACCCCTCCGCTATCCAACATTTTCCCTACTGTGGTACTATTTGGAGGGAGAATAGTAATTGTTGCCCCTCCGCTATCCAACACTTTCCCTACTGTTGCACTCATTAGAGTGGGAATCGTAATTTTTACCCCTCCGCTATCCAACACTTTCCCTACTGTTGCACTCTTTGGAGTGGGAATAGTAATTTTTACGCTTCCGCAATCCAATATTTTCCCTACTGTTGCCCTCACAGGAGTTGGAATAGTAAATCTAATACCTCCGCTATCCAATACTTACCCTACATTTGCACTCACTGGAGTGGCAATAGTCATTTTTACCCCTCCGCTATCCAACACTTTCCCTACTGTTGCACTCTTAGGAGTGGGAATAGTAATTTTTAGCCCTCTGCTATCCAACACTTTCCCTACTGTTGCATATTTTGGAGTGGGAAGAGTAATTTTTCCCACCCTGCTATCCAACACTTTCCCTACTGTTGCACTCACTGGAGTTGGAATAGTAAATTTAATTATCCAACACTTTCCCTACTGTTGCACTCTTTGGAGTGGGAATAGTAATTTTTACCCTTACGCAATCCAACATTTTCCCTACTGTTGCACTCACAGGAGTTGGAATAGTAAATGTAATACCTCCACTCTTAGGAGTGGGAATAGTAATTGTTACCCCTCTGCTATCCAACACTTTCCCTACTGTTGCATATTTTGGAGTGGGAAGAGTAATTTTTCCCACCCTGCTATCCAACACTTTCCCTACTGTTGCACTCACTGGAGTTGGAATAGTAAATTTAATTATCCAACATTTTCCCTACTGTTGCACTCTTTGGAGTGGGAATAGTAATTTTTACCCTTCCGCAATACAACATTTTCCCTACTGTTGCACTCACAGGAGTTGGAATAATAAATGTAATACCTCCGCTATCCAACACTTACCCTACTTTTGCACTCACTGGAGTGGCAATAGTCATTTTAACCCCTCCGCTATCCAACACTTTCCCTACTGCTGCAATCTTAGGAGTGAGAATAGTAATTTTTACCCCTCTGCTATTCAACACTTTCCCTACTGTTGCATATTTTGGAGTGGGAAGAGTAATTTTTCCCACCCTGCTATCCAACACTTACCCTACTGTTGCACTTATTGTATTGGGAAATGTCAGTTACATTTAAAAATTAACTAAAGATTAGAGGTACTAAAATATTTTGAAGTAAAGATATGTATACATTTTTATGTTTGTGTGTTTATATTTTTTTAATTATGTTTATTTGTTATATTTAGTTAAAATGTATATTAAATGACATTTATTTTGTTAAAAATAATATTAATATTTAATATATTTACTATTTTTAAATCTATATTTTTTACCACGATATTTTTGATTCAATAATTTTGTACTTACCTGTTAAGGTATTGGAGTCAATATTTTTGCAGTCGATATTTAGAACATCGATGTTTGTTACATCGATATTCAATCAGTGAACCAACATTCACGGCCTAGACAGTAAACTCAAAGACCTGGACCTTGTATCCTACCTTCAAACATTCTCTGTGGTTGCTTTACAGGAGACCTGGATTCAAGAACCAATCCCTCTCTCAGGCATCTCACATTATGTAACCTTGGTGAGCAAAACATCTAATTTCTGATCAGCAAAGGGCTCTTGCAATTTACATGTCCATATCAATTAAGGTCAACCACAAACAACCAAACAATAAAGACTTAGACAATATCCAAATACTGCACTTAGGGGCCGATTCCGATCCGAGTCGGAAAGCACTCCGACCGAGTCAGATCCGGACGGTTTTCCGACCGAGCCGGACCCCCACAGTCCGACCGAGCGAGTACGATGCGCACGTATGCTGTCAGACTCGGTTCGGTCGGACTCCCATAGAAGTCAATGGGAGCCAGTTGTACGATGCGTACATGCGCTCCCATTGACTGAATGGGTATGCCTCAAACAAGTGCTCCTCCTACAGTGGGTACGCGTTGGTGCCATCCGCACCGTACATGCCTGTGTTGGGGAGACCTATAGGTCTCCCCCAGTGTCCGAGTCGTAGGGCTGCGGGTGTCAGTGGGTCCGACGCGGACCCCCGAAGTCCGAACTCCGGCTCGCACAGGCTGTCCGACGCGTGCATCGTACTGGCTCGGTTGTACATCGCATCCATTGCACACCACGGTTAGCTTCCGACCGAGATGTACGGAGCGGTTCGGACCCGGAAACGACTCGGTCGGTGAATCTCACGTAGCTCGCAACGTACTTGCTCGCTCGGACAGCTGTACGAGTCGGCCGGAAAACACGCATACAGCTCGTAGTTTTTCTGGCCGGATCGCGTTCGGTGCCCTTCCGACCCGGATTGGAATCGGCCCCATAGTAGTGCAGAAAGGGCGTACAACCACCATAGGCTTCTCATTAACATTAGTAAATCTCTATGAACTGCAAAACCATAAAGATCACGCAGACATGCTGACAAAGCTGTGTGATTGCTTCCTCAGACTAGGGGCATCCCACCCACCCCTGCCCGATCATAGTCACAGGTAACTTTAACACTTGTCTACTAGGCTGCTCACCAACGAGTGAGATCTTTGAGGTACAAGAGCGCCAATGGGACATTCCAATACAGGCAGACACAGAGCTGGGGAGGACGGATCAAAGGGGCCGAACCCTGCTCGGCAAACTGAAACATATGGGTGTATGGGCTATGAACGGCTGTTTCCAACGCGATTCTCCACCCTTTCCACTCCACCTGCAGCATTTCTATGATCGATTACACATTCGGTTCTCTGCCACTATTACAACAAGTACGGTCCTTCAAAATCGGGGAAAGATCAAAGAGCGACCACCTGTTCCAGGAGCTGGAATTTGCCCTAATGGTGTCCATGAGCACACCCTCTGCAGACCCTTCCTTGGTCAACCTACACCCACGACCTAAGGAGGGTAAAATGGTCAGCAACCAACATAGACTCTCTGGAACAGGAAGCTAAGACCCACTTTAAGCAGGTTCACAGCGATAGGAACTCTCCAAAAAACACCTGGGAAACATTTCAACATACTTCTCCCAGCAATATGCCTCAAAAGCCAAACCCGACAAGGCTCAAATAAGAAAGGCCAACAGAGCCCTGAGAGCAGTACGATGGTTCTTTCAAATTAAAATTTTAACATCTGATCTCAGGCGCAAGGAAACAGAGCTAAAAGGGCCATCTGGTCCAAAAAGAGAGAAATTGCTGACAGCTTCTGGGCCAAGCTCCTCTGGGTTGTAAAGCACCACAATGCAAATGCCTTCTGGCAATCTGTTAGACAAGTGCTGTCACACCCAGGATCAAATCTGTACGAAGAAATCTGGGCCTCCTTCCACACTTCCCACTTTAACAATTCTGCAAAGTAGTATCTACATTGCGCCATCCAGGGGTGGCTTCAGAAGACAAGCAAGGCCCCCCGCATCCTCTGCCCGTCATCTCAGAGGAGGAGCGAACCCTAGACGAGGACACAGTGAAACGACAGATCACTAAAAGCAGACATACAGGCATTCCGAACCCCGACGGAATCCCCCAGGCCATCCATAAGACCAACACAGCAAAATGGGCCAGGCATATGGCCCCTCATTTCATTGATGCTCTGTCAGGTGCCACAATCTCAGCCTCCTGGCAAGAGGGTCTATCATTTCACCAATCTTTAAGGGTGGCGACAAGTCAAAACCCAAAAACTACAGTTTGATAGCCTTCTTTAAGAAGGACCCAAAGTACTATGCGGGAGTTCTATTGGAGCGACTCCTTGACTGGGCTAACAGCACTTCAATCATGCCAATCAATCAGGCAGATTTCACACAAAAAACTGGGACTCTGACAAACATCATGAACTGACTATGTTCCTTGTAGCCTCAAAATCAACCAATACATCAATTTATCTATGTTTCATAGACTGCAAAGCTGCCTTTTACTTGTTCACAGAAAATCTGCTCTGGAGCAAAATAAAGACCTGAGGTGCATCGCCAATGCTTCTAAAAGTAATTGAAAACCTATACACGGACCTTGGGTCAGAATAAAGCTGGGCAACATGGCTAACCTTTCTAGGGTCATCTCAACACCCGGGTGGTTAAGGAGGGATGTGTCTTGGCCCGAGGCTTTTTAATCTATCCTTGGCAGACCTCTCCCCATCATTGGCATGGGTTAATTCTCACGCCCCGAACTCAGCACTATTCCTCTTTCAAACTTGCTGTATGCTGATGACTTGGTTTTGTTCAGCCATATCAAGTCGGGGATGCATTGCCTTCTGAATGCCAACAATGCCAACTCTTTAAAAAATGGCCTGACAATCAACACCAAGAAAACTAAAACTCATGAATTTCAGCAGAAGAACATGCAGCAAAATCAGCTGGTTCATCGACTCCACAAAGGTGGAAGAGGTCACTAAATATAAAGATCTTGGTCTAATACTCAACAATAAAGGAAACTTCAAACAATACAGGGAGGAAATAAAGAGGAAAGGGCTTGCCCTGGTAGAGGGCATCAGGTTACTTTTCAGGAACCTGAATGAGCTATTGTACAGCCCCATTTTGGAAGTAGCCAAGGTGAAGATAGTTCCAACTCTGGCATATGGAAGTGAAACTGTTCTACGGAGGAACTCAATCACTCTGAACAAAACAGTCATTAAAATCTACAGGGGAATTTCACATCTATCCAGATACAACTCGGCCGCCCAGATCAGGCTAGGTCTAGCCAAACAAAGGATAGCCAGAAGCACAGCATTCGTAAACATGTGCTTTAGGATCCAGTCTGCTGAAAGGAACATCATAAATCATAGCATCTGGCTGGAAATCAATAAATCCCTCTCAGCCGCCAGAAAATATCTCAGGAATTCCATTGATCAGTTCTGTGTAGCTCAGCTATGGTCTGCAATGCCCACCATTGAGTCGTATCGAAGGACAACCAGCAAAATGTTGAAACAAATTAATTCAGGACAAGGCTTTTCTGGAGAGCTGAGCCCATGCATGGATGGTACTAAATTGTTACACACTGCTCAAACGACAACCATATTTGGGCGAAGCCTTCAGTAGCAGGCTCAAGGCACTTTCTTAAAACATCGCCTTCGCGTCCTCCCTACCAACGCCCATGAAGCACCCTGTCTAAGCGAAGCAGAAGAAGCTCCCTATAGGCTGTGTGGCCAACCAAAGGAAGACGTGATCCACACTTTCTGCCTCTGCAAGTCTACCATAAATTTGCAAAGCTGCTGTCACAGGGACGTCTGGAGCCAGGCTGGGGTCTGCTCCTGCAGACAAGCAATAATAGCATGTTTAAACTCTGGGGACCCTCGAGCAATCTCCCAAAAAGTAAAATACCTACAGGGAGTTGACCAGGCCTTAAAGAAAGTACTTTACTAGTCTGCACAGCTCACTCAGCAGTGACTTCTGGTCTCTACCAGGGACTGGGCTAAAGCACCTTGCCCATTAAATGCTGCACTGGACTTGAATCTCCGGCTTACTTGAATCCTAATTGTCTTAGGTAGAGCTAACTATCAAAATTTCCCTTACATGTTATGCCGCCTCTTGTTAACTTGCATAAACCAGGACTCAATTTTACAGTCGGGACTCTGATTTACGAGCTTTGAGACCATTCCGCCACTATACCCCAAGAAGTTCTTATGTTTTTTGACAAACTCGATTTGTCACTGTATTTCATATCGTAATTTCAATTAATATAACAATAACTTTTCAACTGTATCCCTCCTTTGACTCATCCAAAACCTAATTCTACTAATTCAAAGTCCAGGAAGTGTTTTTTGGGAGATCATAGTAGTAAAATGAGGTTTGGGGTGAGTCAAGGAGGGACAGAGGAGGGAAGAGTCTAGAAAAGGTTATATGGGAGATCATAGTAATAGAATGACGTTTGGGGTGAGTCAGAGTAAAGGTAGAGGATATATTGAGAGAGGCAAAGGGTGAGAAATATAGTGGTGCATTGGAGGTAGTTGAAGCCTTTTTCTTTCTTTCTTTCTTTCTTTCTTTCTTTCTTTCTTTCTTTCTTTCTTTCTTTCTTTCTTTCTTTCTTTCTTTCTTTCTTTCTTTCTTCTTTCTTTCTTTCTTTCTTGAGTAGGAGTAAGTAATTACCTAGTGGTGCTGACCAAAGATAAAGTTTAAGGCCATGGTACTGTTCTTTAAAGCCCTTCATGGTAGGAGCGCCGGCTACCTCAGGGCAAGAGTCAGCCACTACTTGCATGCCAGATCCTTGAGGTCATCCTCCATGGACCTGGCCTTTGTCCCTAGAATACTCCTCGCCAGGGCTGGGGGCAGATCTTTCAGGCTCCTGGGAGCTCAAGCATGGAACCAACTCCCGGCTTCTCTCAGATCTAAGGCTGACCTGGCGGTTTTTAATAAATTCGTTAAAACTTGGTTCTTCCAGTGCTAGGTGTGGTTGTTAGGTCTGTTAGTGCGAGACTATTAGCGCCGGGACACTTTTGCTGAGTAGCCGTAAGCTCTACAAATATGCTTCATTCTTTCATAGTTAGGATTGCTTATCCATAGTAAAAGTGTTTTTTGTGCTGCTAATAACTTTTTCCCCGTTTAACGAATCTCCACAACGCTTTAGACAAATATGCTACTTTTTGACTGGTTTGTGCATGGAACATTTTGGGGTGATCTGTCAAGAGGGGACCAAGAAAGAAGGTGTGTACCCAAATGCAAAATCCCCATACATTTTCCATAGACTTCTTTAAGATGAGCTACAGGGTCAAACTGCATTTGACTCCCTGAAGCACCCTGAAGGACCCTGTGCTCAGGGCCCCTGACTACTCCAAGGAGTTTATCATTCAAACAGATGTCTCAGAACATGACACAAAATGATGGATTTAAGCCCAGATCTCTGCACTGGGGGTGAATGTTTGACATTATTCAACATTCCATCCATCACTTGTTCTTTTTGCATTTGTCACCCCTGAGTGGGACGAGTATGTCCAGATGTTCGTCCTGTGCTCGTTATACCACTGGATTCAAGCTGTCTTGGGTGATGAGGGGTGATAACTTGACACCGGTCCTGAGATGCTGTTTCCAGTCCGGGGAGGACCTGGACTGGCAGTTTTTGCATTTGTCGCACCAAGTGGGACTGGGATTGTCAGAAGTGGGACCTGTGCTCACTATGCTGCTGGATCCAAGCTAGCCTAGCTGATATGGGGTGATACCCCAAAACCGGTCTCAAGATGCTTGTTTTCCGGTCCAGGAAGGACCTGGCCTGGCATTTTGGGATGGACTGTTCCCATGGGGAGCAGGGTCAAGATTGATTTGCATATGGCTGGGTTTAAACTGGGGTGGCACTGTGAACAAAAAAACAATGGATTTAATTCAGACCTGTGATGGACGGGTGAATGTTTCACAATGTTCAGCGTTCAATCCATCATCTTTTTGTGTTGCTATAGTCACTTTTATAAAGTGGACATTTCTCTGCTTTTAACTTTGCTCTGTGTGCTTGCAGCCTGTCTCCAATACACGTCTGGGCTGGGTGACAGCGACACTTTGTGCATTCCCTCTAGACAGTCACAAACACAGGAAGAGGGGGTGTGACTGAGGACTCATCTGCATTCTGATAGCCTTCCTGGGCAGGAAGGGGGAGAGGGAGCTCTCACTTATATCTGAATAGGCTGTGTTTTACACCCCCACTTCAAAAGCATATTTGAGTATAAGTACTGGGGCTCTGACCCTTTCAAATGTGTACACTACTGGTCCTGGGAAAAACTCTGCTGGAGTAAAGACTGTTGTGCTGTAAAGATTGCCACTTTGCCTGGACTTACTGTTCTGGGGAACTGCTTCTCTGCTTTGCTGAGCCTCCCTTCTGCCTCCTGATCTCTGCCCTGCTTAGGACAATGGCTTGATCCATCTCACTTGAACCCAGAGTGGCTCCAAGGGATTGCTGGCTTGCCTCATGTTTTCTGACATCTCAGGGACGGAAAAGATGTCCTCTAGTCCTGATGATGCTGATGGACTCTGACATCTGGGAGTCCTACCCTTGCCTGAGGTGCCCCCTTCAGTCCTGGGCCTCAGAAGTGGTTTCTGCAGCAGTTTGTCTGCAAAACCGACACATCGTCACCACTGAGCCAGTCAGAACTGAAGCACGCTCTTCAATGCTGATGCAGAAGCTGTTCAACGACAGTGATTCTAAAGCCTGTGCGGCCCAACGACGATGCATTACCTTCACTTCAACAGAGCTCGACAACAACGCAGTGACCCGACTGCATGGAAAAGATCAGTTCAACATGCCCTCAGCGTCGAAGCTTTGCTCCATCCAAGGTACTTTTTCAGCAGGATCTGTGTGAATCTCGTAGCCAGCCTGTCCCTTGGGATCTCAAGCACCATTTTTACACTTATTCTTTAATAATTCATAACTTTACTCTACTCATTGGATTATCGTCAGTTTTGTCTTGTTTTAAACAGATAAATATTCTCTATTTTTCGAAATCTGTGTGAAGTTTTTATGAGGTGTTTTCATTATGTTACTATGTGTGTGTTGCACAAATACCTTACACATTGTCTCTAAAGTTAAGCCTGCCTGCTCTGGGCCAAGCTACCAAAGGGTGAGCACAGGTTAATTTAAAGTGTGTATCTAGATTACCCTGACTATGTGTGTTGTCCCTACTTGGACAGGGTGCAAACCTCTGCCAACTAGAGACCCAATTTGTAACATTGGTGATCAGCGGTGAGGATAGGACTTGTGTTTCTGCAGTACCATATAGCAATTCAGTCTTCCCTACAACTCTATACCTAAGGCCAATTTGAGCCTTTTCCAATACTCCCTGTGTGGCCCTTTTGATTTATCTGCTAAATTATGTATATCTCTCGACTGGTGAAGCCGCACATGCACATGCAGGAATTGAGTTTGAGTTGGTCAGGTTAGAATGCTACACTGTGATGTAGCTGAAAGATTTCTGCAAGCACTTTCAAGTTTCTACAAGGGGCCTTACCAGGAAGGTACAGCTGCAGAAAGATTTGAGGGCCTGGACAGAGACCCTGGATGCCGGGTATGACATCTGTAGTGGTGGAAATCACTCAGCAGAAGACTCCAGGTGCCAATGAAAGAAAGTTGTAAGTTCCACTACAACACGAGCGATTCTGTCTTTTTGACTTTCTACGCATCACAAGTCTCAACTTGCAGCTAAAAAACCTAAGTATCTGGCTCATCGTTACTGCTGTGGAATATCCCATACTATTGAGGGAATATGAGGATTCATGCTCTGATTCGGTCAACTGTTTTACGAGCCTTGAAAAAGTTGTCTACACGACGAAACACGTGTCGGCTGTCTGCATCATCAACATTTACTCCGTGTCGACACAATCAAGAATATACATGTTTTCTTGTTCTTCTCTACATGGATGATTACTGGCTTCATTGTATACACTGAATAGATTTCATGCTTATTGAAATAACTGACAACAGGTCAGTTGTGAAACTGAATAGCGGTTGTACTCTGTAATCAATAAATTGTTATTACGTGTATGGGGAAATGTCTTCTTCACACAAAATAACACTGTGTGAGTGGCACAGTGTTGTACATTGAGCACGCCCATCTACGGATCCTTACATTAGACGTTTGGTAAACAGTACGGAGGTGCTGACCGGTGTGTTTTTTGCCACTGCCATTCATGCTGTAAATGTTTACCCTTTTCCTCCCCTTGTTTCTGCAGACTGACTTTCTGACAGACACATAAAACAGGTCAACCACACGTAGCATTTAAACATTTTCATTTGCCATCAATCTTTCACAGTACAAAGAAAGGCTGACCCTCGGCCTACAGTTCAATCATAGCCCATGTTGTGGTGAAGTGCAATTTGTTGACCTCCATTTAAAATAAATTAATTAAACTACCTGCTCTGCCTCGTACTCCAGAGTGTTCGATCGCTGCTGCTATGTATTTTAAGTACATCATATATTCATATGACTGGAGACTTTTTGCAGCATTTTATGAACATTCACGGAGCTAAACTGTTGCACAGTCTTCAATGAACCATGTTTGTGCTCAGTATCTGTACGACATTTGCACAGCTCGTCACGGGAGATGGGTGGGGCCAGGAAGGCTTGCTAACCCCAACACAACCTGTGGCGATGCTGTGGGTGGGTGAGGTGTCAAAGCGCCAGCGTTTGATTGAGTCAATTTTAAAGCCCTATGTTTCTGCCACAGGATCTATAATGACAAAGGGCCCAGGTTTCTGCGCCCTCTACTCACCCCCTACAGACCCACCCGGAATCTCAGGTCCGTGGGAACTGCTAAGATGGTGGTGTCAAAAGTTCAAAAAGCACGTTTGGGAGGCAAATCCTTTCACTTCTTAGCAGCCAAAGCTTGGAACAAGCTTCCTTTGGAATTGAGGATGCATCCTTCTGAAGCAATGTTTCGCAGAAAACTTAAGATTTGTTTTTTTCAGTCATCACCAGGGGACTGGTGTTAAGCGCTGTTGCTGCGGATAGGCTGCTCTATGCTGGGATTTGAGGGTTCGGGGAGGATATGACTATGCTGTTAGGCTGAGCTGTCTCAGTGCGGGGACACTCCGTTGGAGTAACCAAGCGCATTATAAGCTTTAATCTAATCTGGTGCTACAGGGCTTCAGACTGAGGCCTATATTACGTCCTTGTCAGTAGGGGGTGGTCCGTAGCATTGCACACAATGGCTTTGCCAGGCTGGTAACCTCAGAGGCCTCAGGGCTGTGAAATCATCAGCCCGCTAAATGTTGATAAAGTGCAACCTAGCTGCACCTGCAAATTAGTGCATTGCAATCTGTTGATAGATATGGCCTGTTCACAGCTAACATATGACTTTATTATGTTCAGCAAATCACCTTCTTTAAATTTATTAACAAAATAACTATTGGGAGGGGAAATGAAAGGGGGCAGGTCCCCGACACTCATAACAAGGAGCCTCTCGCCATTCAAGGCCTAGGGACAGAAGTTCTCCAACTGAGAGATTTGACAGGAAATATAATGTCAAACTCCAAATCAGTTCCTTATTTTTTTCAAATTGTGTGCCTCAAGCCAATCTACTAAGGCCGGAGATCTCTCTGAATAAGGAAAAGCTTGGAGTCCTTACCAATCAGCAAAGAAGGTAAATAGTCTGCCACAGATAGTGGGGTCCAATTAAGCATGCTTGACCCTTTGGGTAGAGTAGGTTCCAAAATATTGTTGTCTAAATCTCGTCCTAAATATCATTTACAAAACAATTGCCCCATTGGTGTTCATAATAGAAAATGTACACATTATGAATCAATATTTTTGTACACAATATTAAGACTCCATGGTGCAGATTTACACTTTGCACCGGGTTTGGCACACGTTGTAGAATTGGGGTTTACTTGGTTTTGCACTGGAAAGTAGCCCTAAAGTAACATAAACCATGCTATGCACTGCTTTGCATTACTTTGCATCACGTAGGTGTACAATGAGAGATATAAGAGCACTCCCATGTAACCACCCATAGTTTTTGATGCAAATCCCTATCCACTAACATTTGTAGGCGCCATAAAAAAGGTGCCTCTTTACTCCTGACGTCAACTTCACACATATTTGCATGTGTGCTGCACTGTGCAGTACACACACAAAGTGGGAAAAGTGTTAAACGTTTTCCAAGCATAGTATTTAGTATTAGAAGGCTCCTCAAAATCTATGCTTAACATCATATCAACATTCTTGCACTATGGTGCAAGTGTACGTGAGTTGGCGCATGCTAGCCTAAAGTGAGCCAGCGATGTTAGGGAGAAAATCAGCACCATCTCTTAGTACCCACGTCACTGTTCTTCCCTCTCCCTTTCACACAAATGTGGTTGCTGAGCTAATTTGTGTTAAAATTTGTAAATATGACCCAATAGTTATATGGCAGATGACATTCTATATGTAATATTCTTGCATACAACTCAGAGCTGTCCATGACATAACTCAAAAGAGGACCTGTGGGGAAGAGAAGAGTACTATGCAACACAATTGCTAAGCAATAATAAAGTATACATTTCCAGTCAGGGATGTGTGTAAAAAACATGTTTAATAATAACTCATTTTGTGAACTGCAGCTTTTCTGTGCCCCACATTGCAGTGAACCAAGGACCAGAAGGTGGTAAGAAGACAGACTTTGTGCTGTCTATTTCGCCAAATTTTACAATCGATTTTCCTCTACCTGTGACAGCCTCATTTTCACCTGTTTTGTTTGTGGGCTTTATAGTATAAAAATTGAAGTTTCACCTGTCCGTGACTGCCTCAATTTACCTGTTGCATTGAGGGCTTTGTAGTTCCAAATCAGTTGCTTTGCTTCTGCCTGCCTCAATCTCCCCTGTGTGTGGGCTTCTTTTAGTTCAAACTCTGTTGTCCTTTGCCTGCCTGTGACTGCCTGAATTTCCCTCCTAGTTTCTCCCCTAATATTTGCTCAGACCTGTGTCATAGCAATCCACCCCAGCTCCCCTTTTTCTTAGCAAGTGAGGGAAACAATATCTCCTCCCTCCCCCAAGAAACAGACATATTATACCTCAGAAGCTAAACAGAGTGTACTCTGAGACTGCAGTAATCTGCTCTTAGTGTTTAAACTGTCAAAGAAAATTGATTGTTTAAGTGTTGAAAAGCAGTTTTATTAGAGGCCTAATTTAGTCCGCTACCTGCAGAACTCCAGACTGTGGATTTAGCCTGTCTGTCTCCAAGGAGATTCTGAATTGAGGAGCAGCTCCCAGCCCCCTGCCAAGTAGCTTGTGCTTGAGGTCACACGCACCTTATATAAGCTGCTATTGGACGTTACATCTGTGCACTGATTGGTGGCTGTATCTGGTGTTTCTATTGGGCTTAGGGTTATTGTTCTGATTGGATGACAAGTCTAGGGTTCTGATTGGTCCCTGGTTCAGTGATTCTATTGGGCATAGGGCTTAGGGTTAGAGTCATGATTGGTGGATAGGTCTAGGGTTTCTGATTGGTTCCTGGGGCTAGCGTTTTCTATTGGATCTAGGGTTTAGGGTTTTGTGTCTGATTGGCTACTAGGACTAGGGATGTGAATGGCTATAAGGGGCAGGTCTCTTATTGGCACTAGGGCTTAGGGCTAGTGTTCTGATTGGTTAGAGTTAGGGCTAGGGATACCATTGGCTGAAGTGGTCAACTTGTCACTAGGGCTATTTAAGGTCAGTACTCAGGGCATCTCAGCCTGGGCATCGAGGCTAAGGGCAGAGAGGACAAGGGCAGTTGCCTGTTTGGGCCTGTGCAGGCAGGGTCAGGCCTAGGGCCAGACATGCTGCACATTATCCCATTCACCAGCACCAAACGTAACCCATCCACATCCACAACCAGAGTAAAACACTCACAGCAAATGTACTCCACTCATGTACTACAGACTAACCCCATACAAATTTCAGTGCCTCAGCACCCACTACAAAACACAATAAACCATACCTTTACACCCTTCTACCCCTTCTACCCCAACTACCACACATTAGCACATTTACTTACACACAAAACTTCACTATATCCTATACCACAAACCAATCCTCACATCACTAACACAACACAAATCCACACCATACCTTACTATATCCCATCCAGACACACTCCCTACTCTAATTACTCCTAAGATCCCTTTTTGTCACCAACAAACCTATATTCAGGCTACCTTCTTTTCATCCACCAACACCCACCTCTCTGTTTTCCACAATAATACAACCACAGAACCCTTACACTCCAGTGCACCACACATATTACATCTTTTAGCATCAACACAAACGCTCTTAACTCTTGCTCATACCCTCTCACACACCACATACTCTTTTACCAAAAGACATCCCCACCCCCTTTACCTTGTAGCTTCCATTTGCCAACAATACTTCACATACAATACTTCTCAGAAAACAAATGCCTCATCATCTCCTCTCACTATTCCTAAAAAATAAAACAAAACACACATACCAGCACAACATATTCTCTCACACATAACACCTAATAATACTTTCTGTCACAAACTAGAAATATACACCCACTCCCACCTTCCTGACTACACAAATACACACCATAAAAAAACTCCAATGCCAAGCTTTCTCTCTTCCCCCACACCTAAGATATTTACAGCAACACAGAAACTCTCTTTTAACCACCTCTCATACATTGGACAATTTAGAACCCTACAACATGACCCACAAGCTGAACCACGACCCCTAACTCATACACCTTCCACCCTAAACAAACATAAACAAAAGAAACAACATGCCACTCTTCACAACTTTGTATCTCCATGTCTACTGCACAAACAACACTACTCTACAAAAACAACACAGCTCACCAAATCAGCATCAACCAGAATCTCCACCACCTACACACACAAACCCATCAAAATGCTTTCTTAGCCTGCTAGACGAGGAACACAATACTGAGCAGCTACACAAAATACTGCTCATTATTCTACAAAACAAAGTAACACTAACACCAAAGCACATTCTCTAAACTGCCTACTAACAAATGCTCGATCACTCTAAAAAAACAAGCATCACAACTACAACCTTCTCACTGAAACACAACCTGACTTACTCTTCATAACTGAATCATGGTTGGGAGATGATATTTCAAATATCGAATAGTCTTGGCCCTATAAGTAATTCAGGCCTTGAGTTCTGATATGCTCCCCTTAAGATGTGTCTTCTGCTTCCCTCACCCCTTTTTTTTAGAATTTTCCCTTGGCAAGAAAATTAGTGAATAAAAACAAGCAGGCCCCCGGGTTACTCCGGTCTGACCACCTCCTTTTTCTCTTTTTATTTGAGAGATATTCGGTGCTCACACACCTGTCCTGAAGATAATGTCAACTGAATGAGATGGAAACACTGTAGACTATAAACGACCTAACTCCTTTTTTTTATTATATTATCACTAGGAGTTCAGTGTAATGTTTTTTAAAGAGTTGCATGTTTTTACCTTTTCTCAATCACTAGAACACCTTTTTCTTCACTTACTTGTGAGCACTGGATTGTGATAATTATACAACAAAAAAGAGTTTAAAAAAATCAGTTGGTATTCTGCAATAAATAAACTAATTTCATTTTAAATATTGGAGATTGTCCTGCTTTACACCTGCCTTGCCTGCTGGAAAATGCATATTTTCGAGTCCCAAATAAAAATGTATAGGACTTAATGTAAAAAATCTTTGTTCTCTCCAAAAAGGGACTCATACGGGACTACTGGCCCCATTGAACCTCTATTTGCTCAATATTATCTAAGACCTCAGGTTCCTGAATTGTGGGGTTCCCTTGTTTTGAAAACACATGGACCAATCAATTAAATGCTTCCAAAATGGAGATACTCACTTATGGCAAATGGAAAGATTATGACACACTCGCTTCCTGGCCTGATGATCTGGAACACCACCTACAGTATCATAGGAAGTAAGAAACCTCAGAATTACCATGGACTCCGAGCTATCCAAGTGGACAAACTAGCAAGATCAAGCATTGTTACTATAAAAACTCTGCAATGCATCTTCCTCCGCCTGGGAATTCCACACAAGGTCTAGCCTATAATCTCTCTTGCTCTGTCTAAACTCGATTACGCCAATAGCCACTACCACAAATCGTCTTTAACAACTTTGAAAAGACTACAGCAAATTCAGAACACTGCTGCCAGACTAGTCTTACGAATAAAGCCACAAGCCCACATCTCCCCTGCCTTGTAACCCCTACATTGGTTGCCGGTTGTGAGAAGACCCACATTCAAGCTGCTCTGTATCACCTACAAAGCGATACATGGAACAGGACTGCTCTTCATGAGGAATACAATTACCAAATACATTCACAAAAGAACCTCTGCTCTAGATTGGCACCTCGCCTCAAAATCCCACCACTCAAGAAAAAAAACGTAGGTGGCACATCCTTCTCTGTTCAAGCAGCCAAACTTTGGAACTATTTACCCCCAAACATAAGATCCATGGATAACTATCTTATCTTGAGAAGACTACTCAAGAGCTAGGTCTTTCCCACATAACCACCATACTCAAACATGAATATACAGCATATCCCTCTGAACATAAGCTTTTATTTGGAATATAGATGTGTACCTACATATGTATATTGCTTAGTATAAACGTGTATAATAATAATATTTTTTTTAATATATAGATATTCGTTAGTTCTGCTTAACATATTACTTATAGTTATATTATTCTATGTTTACCATGGATATAGGTGACTGCATGAATAAGTAAATGTTTTATTACAACTATTTATCTACAATTGCTTAACTATTGAATTACAAAAAAACCCAATAAATTAGCTTCTGAGCAACACTTGAAAGTCTATGTTTGTTGAATTGGCAAAATCCTGGCCTATAAAGCTGCTGAGGATAGAGCTCGAACACTGATTACCAACATTCGGGGCAGTGGCAATAAAATGTATAACCAACCGACGGATATAGTGGAACAATTCGCAGACTACTATAGAACTCTATATACTCCAGAAAGCACACCAAACTTAGAAATAATACGGGACTATCTGGACAAATATTCAACAAATTTGCCGACTGATTTAAGAATGGATTCACTCTCGGATGTTATTACCAGGGCAGAATTATGTCAAGCGATAGACCTTCTACCGATAGGGAAATCGGCGGGGGAAGATACAATACCTCTGGAACTGTACAAAGCATGTTTAGGTGAACTGGCCCCCCTTCTTTTGAAGGTAATGCAATATGTCGGGCATAATGGTAAAGCTCCAAAATCATGGAATAAAGCAAAAATAATTTTCTTTTTAAAAAAAGATAAACCAAAGGAGGAGAGAGGGTCATACCGACCTATATCTCTAATTAATACTGACGCCAAAATATTCGCAAAAATTTTGGCTTTAAGAATATCACCTATTCTGCCCCAAATAATTAATCCCCAACAACACGGGTTTATAATCGGGAGGGACACAACCACACACGTGAACACGGCTATTACAGCTTTCGATGTAGCAGAAACAGAATCCACCCCACTCGGAATGATCTTACTGGACGCCGAGAAGGCTTTTAACCGTGTGGGATGGGATTATCTTTGGTGTGTCCTCTCCAAAATGGGGTTTGGGGGGCAATTCTTACGAGGTATACAGGCTTTGTATGATAACCCTACGGCTTGTACCTGTTACGGGGGTCTGACCTCTACAGACTTTCCAATCTCACGTGGAACCCGTCAGGGTTGCCCCCTCTCTCCCCTCCTTTTTGCTCTCACGCTTGAACCATTTTTGTCCGCCCTTCAACTTCAAACTCAAATCCTTCCCTTTAGATCAGGTACACAAGAGCTAAAAATAACAGCATATGCCGATGACATCGCGGTCTATTCACAAGACATAGTGGAGGCACTGCAAGGCATTGCTTTTGAGGCCGGGAAATTTGGGACAGTCTCCGGATACAAGCTTAATATTCAAAAGACTCAAATCATAGCTAACTACACCCCAGCTGTTGCGGTCCCTGAGATATGTAAAAATGTAACTTACTTAGGAGTCAAATTAACGGCCAAACTCCAAGAAATTAATAATATAAACTATAATGAATTAATTAAATCTACTATACTTACACTTAAAAAATGGCATAGGCTTCCTCTGAATATAATCGGAAGAATTAATTTAATTAAAATGAAGGTTCTGCCTAAATTTGTATACTTATTTCGTTCTATTCCACTAATCCTAAACAACGCCTTCTTTAAAAGACTTGATGGGGTACTCAGTAGTTTCATCTGGGGCTATAAAAAACCTAGAAGGTCGTTGAATCTTTTAAAAAATAACACGAACACTGGTGGACTTAACTTTCCCGATTTCAAGTTATATTTTTGGTCTACATTTGTTTTACGCATACGTTCTTTACTAAACAGAGGAGGCGCTCTTTTCTTTCATTCCTTTATGCTAAAACAAGATTCAAATATGTTTCTACTACGAGCTAACGACCCCAACTACTTTAAAAGAGTCAAATTTAAGACCGCAAGAGACTTAAAAAAAAATTTGGACAATATACTAACCTACTGTAAAACCACTTTTTTTCACTCAAAATTACCTCTATGGGGTAACCCTGGGCTTCCAGCAATTTTCTATGAACAAAGCGATAACGGTTGGGCAAGGCTGGGCATCAGAGTATTAGGGGACCTATATGGCACGCAAGGGTTTCTAGATTTTAATGCCTTAAAACGGCTTTATGATCTCCCTGAAACTATGCGATATAAACATCGACAGATACATGACTATTTGATCAATAAAAAACATCTCGCGGAGAACTCTGATAGCGATATATGGAACCATTTATATTCCACAGAAACTAAATCTGTAATAAGCAACACTTACAGTCTTTTAGCTAGTTTTAAATTAAACGACTGCTCCAAACTAGCTGACAAATGGAGCAGGTTACTAGGCTCTAATATTACACCGAAGGACATAGAACGATCTTTTTCAAATATTAATGAAAATGTACGATCCTCAAGTTTAAGGTTACAACAACTTAGAACGAGCTGTATGTTATATTACACTCCAAAAATTATTTCTAGGTGGTCCTCTAATAATTCTTTAAATGATCGTACAAAATGCCCTAAATGCTCCGTTCATGCAGTAGACTTGGATCATATGTTGTTTTCTTGCCCCACTTTTATAGATTACTGGAGGGATATTCAGAAGGTTCTTGAAATTAAACATATTCAGTTGCCTTCATTTTCTGCTGCCTCGGTCCTATTAGATATATATCCTATTTCTCTCCCACAGCCTGCTCTGGCCTCAATTCTTATGTCCTGTGCTAAATTAACTCTGGCCAGAGCTTGGATTCGCCCTGACCCACCAACGGTGTGGGATTGGTGGGCGCTGGTAACCGAGACTCACTCGATGGAGTTAGCATTAGCTAATCTTAGGGGGGCACGCTCTCTGATGAAATATAAAAAGAACTGGGGTACGTTTATGGAATAGTGTGGTCTTTCTCCTCTGTTTTGGATTGTTTTTTTTGTTTTTTTTTCCCCATTTATCAAAATAACCTATTGATTGTAAAAATAAATACATGTATTAATGTACGCTATATCCTTCAGCCTGTATTCAAATAAAAAATAAAAAAAAATAAAAAATAAAAAAAAAGTATTCAGTCGCAGACTTCAAGGAAGCAGCTGTAAGTAGCTGCTTCACACAGCTATTCTTCTGTCAAATTGTACCATTGTGCTCACAGTGTGACTCATCCCTTTGCATTAGCAAATCATTTATCCAATAAAATGCATGTCAGAAAAAAAAAAAAAAAAAAAAATGAAAGTCTATGTTTGTTGAATACAGCTTGAATTTACATATATTGTCTTCCTTATGCATGGATACCTTAAATGTACTTATGTATCTTTGTATTACTTTGCATCTAGTTCAGCCTCTCCAATGCGCTACATTTTATCTCACCATACACGTCTCGCAGTGTGTCCTCTACCTCCACTCTGGTACATCTCAAACTTTATTCGACTACTCTCTCCGATGCACTACCCTGTTTCTCGCCCTATGCCTCTCTCAATGTTTCCTCTGCCTCAACTTTCTGACTCATCTCAAACCTCATTCTACTACTCTTTCCAATGCACAACCCTATTTCTCACCCTATACCTCTCTCAATAGATTCTCTACCTCCACTCTATAATCTCTCTCACTCATCCCAAACCCAATTCCACTACTATGATCCCCAAAATAACCCTTTCTAAACTCTTCCCTCCTCTACCCCTCCTTGGATCATTTCATACCTCTTTTACTACTCAGATCACCCAAACAAGCCTTCTCAACCCTTCTCTCTGACTCTTCCCCTCCACCTCCCCTTTACTCATCTCAAACCTCCTCCTACTGCTATGAGCACCAACAAAAAAAAATTATTAGACGCATCTTTCTTCTATCCCTCCACTATTCCTTTTCAATCTGAATAACCAACTAACCTGTCCACCGCTCAAATGAATGTTATATTTCACTATAATAATTGCCCACTAATCCTGTTTGGTTCCGGAGTAGCGTGCTACCCGCCAAAAAGCACCTCAACATCTCATCAGGGGTAACAAGCTCTATATAAATGCAAACCCTTCCCTCTTCTCTTCCTACACTATTGTTTTCACTCCGAATAACAGACTAACATGTACACCGCTCAAATTAATTTCATATTTCCCTTTACTTATTCACCACTAATCCTTTTTGGATTCCAGAGTAGCTTGCTGCTCGCCAAAAAGCACTTTAACACCTCATCAGGGGTTGCAAGCTCTATATAAATGCAAACCCTTCCCTCTTCTATCCCTTCACTATCCTTTTCAATCCAAATAACAGACTAACATGTCCACCTCTCAAATTAATTTCATATTTCACTATACAATTTTGCCACTAATCCTTTTTGGGTTCCAGAGTAGTGTGCTACTCTCCAAAAAGCACTTCAACACCCCATCAGGGGTAGCAAGCACTATATAAATGCAAACCCTTCCCTCTTCTATACTTTCGCTATCCTTTTCCATCCAAATAACAAACCAACATGTCCACCGCTCAAATGAATTTCATATTTCACTACACTAATTCACCACTAACCCTTTTTGGGTTCCAGAGTAGCGTGCTACTCTCCAAAAAAGCACTTTGATGCCTCGTCAGGGGTAGTAAGCGCTATATAAATGCAATTACAAAATATCCGACCTAATGCGTAACGCAGCCTCTCTTAAATCAGTTTTGCACTTTCATGGAAGATAAGTGTTCTGTATTTTCACTTTAACCTGAACAGAGGTCTGCCATTTCTGCATATGGAGGGAGGTCAGTATCACTGCCTAGATGTCTATATCGGATTTAGAGTTAGCACGGACATCCCATACTTGATTCTTGAGCCCGCAATAAAATCAGGATCGAATTCAGAGCTGAGGGTCAGCTAGCTCCTGTTTCATGGCTTAACTAACTATTTTTGCCATTGATGTGTGTGGCTACGCATCCGAAAGTCTATATAGCACTTGTTTATATGCCACTTTTAATTGGTATCCATATAGATTCCGCCTCCAGAGTCCTCCCCAAATTAGATCCGACTCCTTGCATAGGACACAGAGGCCACTTATATTCCAGCTTCCGAAAGCAGCACCCTTATGCCCTGCATACCTGCACTTGGCTTCTGCAGATGAGAGGGAGCTTGTTATAGTCTTGAATGCAAATAGCATTTGCCTATCTTAGAAGACTAAAATAAGTGAATGATGTAGCCGAGGTATAGTAATTAAGTAGGTTTATTAATGAAGTTCAGGTCTTAAGTACAGAATCATAGAAGCCCCACCAGGAGCAGCTCCCTTGCTGCTCAGCCCATTCTCTCAACTGACACTCATCCACCAGGCATCCCCAACATTCTATCATCTCATCACACATACCAACATCCCACTGTTCATCCACACTGGCTGAGCAGCAAGACAGATAAACAGGGAAGATGCATTGCACTCAAACAAGATACAACACACTTCCCCCTTTAAGGAACAGAAACAAATTAATAATACAACTAGTGAGCATAGTAATAGCAAAATTGAAACTTGCAATAAATCCATAAAGGAATGCAATAAATTAATTAACAAAGATTGACATGACACATGACCACCTCTTCCCCCTTTACAAAGCAAATAAAGAATGGTCATAAGGAAATGCAAAACGTCAAACTATGGTTTCAATAAACATAATTCTTGCAATAAAAGTTGTAGAAAGAATACAAGAAATTGACCCCTACGTTACCAGCAGGACATAACAGTTGGCCAGACTAGCATGAAGATGGCAAGCAGAGAACGTCAACCATTCAAAAAGAAAAGTGCAAGAATGAAAAGCACAAGAAGGTACTCCCAAAGAGTGACACCACCAAGAAGTAAAATTCTTACACACCCAGAAAAAGAAAAAGGAGTGTTGGTAGGATTAAAATAGGTGTGAGATCACTGACAGGTACCATGTAGTGAAAAGCGCACTATCAGAAAATCGTAGCTAACAGCTTTGTAATGTCATAGTTCCAAAATCTAAAGACTCCTCCCCCGAAGTTGTGAAAAGCAGTGTTGAAGTGTGGAACATGTGAGCCGCATACCAGGAAAAAACAGAACCTTATTGGTAGATGACCACAGCAAAAGTCCTGGTGCTGCATCACACTTGAGAAAATTTACTGGCAGGCAAGAAAACGTGGGTGGGAGAACATCACCAATTCTGCAGCTGGCTCACATATGTCCACGGTTAGGGGTGATCACTGGGCATCGGAATAACACCTCAAAGTTCCTCAAGATGGGAACCGGAGGCCTACCGGTCTTCGAAGAGCTTGGTTGGCAGAATCGTGGTTGGCAATAAGCCTCGCAGTTGGCAGAAAAGTGGTTTGCAGCAATCCCTCGTTGACGATGCTGGTAAGAAAAGGCAGAATCCAGTGTAGCCGCCAACCAACTGATGAAGTTCAGGTCTTAAGTACAGAATTATAGAAGCCCCACCAGGAGTAGCTCCCTTGCTGCTCAGCCCATTCTCTCAACTGACACTCATCCACCAGGCATCCCCAACATTCTATCATCTCATCATACATACCAACATCCCACTGTTCATCCACACTGGCTGAGCAGCAAGACAGATAAACAGGGAAGATGCATTGCACTCAAACTAAGATACAACAAAGACTAATGTCCATCCCATCCTCTGCCCCTCCTGCTGTCAGCTTCTCCCCTCCACGGCCTGGCCCTCTCTTTAACCCTTGCTTGCTTTCTGCTAACATCTTACAGGGTATAGGACCAAAGATCTCCTTTGCCCTAAGGTAAGCAAGCAGCTGAAGACAGCAGAGTTGGCATAACATAAACTAGCATGTCTGTTCATAAACAGGTGCTTATTTGATAAGCAAATATGTACTTCCAGAAACAAACGTTAATTTTCATGAAAAGAACCCTACACAACAATCCTGCTTTTACAAGTTGAAAGGGGGTTGGGAGAAGGCCATCATGAAGGCGCATTTGGAAGGTTGAAGAACCACATTTTCATGTGCCGGTGCCAGATAATTTGATGCCAAACTTCTTCCTGGCAAGAAAAACATCAGAGATTTGTGAGTCAGGTTCATCAGGGTCATCAAGCAATGAAGCAAAGTATGGAATACGCGTCTTCTATTGAATTAACTAATTCTTGCCCAAGTGTGTCCTCCTCGTCAGACTGTTACTGGTGTGACCTCAATATCAATCAGAGAAGGCAAACTATTCAGCATACCCAATCAGTCTATGGCAAAAAATTTGATCTCTCTCATCTGTTATTACTAAAGGGAAAATGAAGTCCATGATTTGGGAAATGCCCTATTGAAACGTTGAACGAGACGGTGCAGTGTCAGACTGAGGGACTCATCGTTGTCTCAGACCCCATTCAGCACTCTCCGGCAGGATCAGGATCGATTTTCAGTCTGCAGTGATCAGCAGCCTTCTAGTCTTCCCCATTGATCGGGACAGGTGAGCAGGATGACTCGAGTATCAAAAGGAACTGAGACAATTGGAGTCTCTGATCCCTTTGCACTATCAGCAGATGCATCTTTGCACATCTCCCTTCCACTTCGTATGGTGAATGATTCATGGTAAGTTCAGTCACAGAGAAGCCACAGAGGAAAGCTGGATAAATCAACGGTGGGTCATCATTTTCCAGAAAATTGACAATGACCACCTGGAACACTTCTTGAAAGTTCATCACACTCAAATCATATGTCAGAGCGGCCATGCAGTCATGCTGGGAGGTTGTGTATTGCAACTTGCAGCAGATGTGCTGTGTGTGAAGCATCATTGGCGCAATGCGCACATAGCCAGTGTCGGTGGCTAGAGGCACAATGAACAGGAAACGGTGGCCGTGCACATAGCACCATAAAGGCAGCTTGTTATGAAGACCAAACAAAAATGATGTCCTCTCAGATACAGCCTTTCACTCCATATTGTACCAGGCTGTAAACAAAGCCCGCAGCCCTGTGGTACCCACGGGAAAACAATGTGTGAATGGGAAAAGCGATCCAGTCGCCCAGGGGTGCTGCAGGACTCTGCAAACACGAGTATATATACAACATGTAAGATGGTTCAGAAAAGTATAATTAAAAAGCCCAGGAGGAAATGCAGGAATTACGGGGAAAAAAAAATATGTATATTTATGCAGCATATAAAAGGAGTGCTACCATATCAATATGGCCCCAAACACAAAAGTTATTATTTGCATTTATGCGGCTTGTATCAGCAATGATGCAAATTTAGGGGTAGATTCACAACATTTTGCGCTTTGTAAAGCTAACCAGCACAGCATTTTGGGGCATATTATCAAGCCAGGCGATAAAATTATCGCCGCTTTAGCGGCAGAAAATCTGCCGCTAAAACGGCGATAATGGGCTTGATAATATGCTCTATGGAATTCCAATTGAAGCCCATGTTAAATGTGAAGGACGTCTAACATGGGCTTCAATTGGAATTCCATAGAGCATATTATCAAGCCCATTATCGCCGTTTTAGCGGCAGTTTTCTGCCGCTAAAGCGGCGATAATTTTATTGCCTGGCTTGATAATATGCCCCTTACTTTCCACTGCAAAATGTGTTTTACACTGGAAAGTACCCTGAAAGTAATACAAAGCAGCACAAAGTACTGCTTTACGCTACTTAGCTCAGAGGGGGTGCTATATTGGTGGTACATGGGCGTTCCCATGCTATCACCCATGCCTCTTGATGCAAAATGTATCTACAAACAATAGTAGACAGGGTTTAGCAGCAGGCTTTGAGAGGAGAAATGTTTTTATTTCACCTTTCTTTTCTTTTTTTTTTTAGTTTAAAAGAGAGTTTATTTGGTGAAAATATAGGATAACACAATAATACAATACAGTGTATAATATTAATAAGAATAATTGTAAGTATAATGCATACCATAAAGAAGGGAAAATAGGAAGGGTTGGGAAGAAAGGATTAAATAGCGACTCGCAAAATAGGGTTAGCGACTCGCTATTAGGAAGGGGCATTCCAAGGGCGTCCCTTCCTAATAGGGAGTCTGAACCCTATGTAAGAATGTTTTGCAACCGCAATTGCAATCGCAAATCATTCGCAGTTTACCAGCCTCTTCAAGAGGGTGGTAAACCATTCACAAATGGGAAGGGGTCCCCAAGGGACCCCTTCCCTTTTATGAATGAGTGCACACAAAAAAATTCAGAGCAGGAAGTGGTCCAAGGGACCACTACATGCCCTTAAAAAATGAAACAAAAACGTTTAATTTTTTAAAAAAAATACATTCCGTTTTTCTTTAAGGGAAACGGGCTGCATTTTAAAACAAAACTGCTTTATTTAAAAGCAGTTCCAGACATGGCGGTATGCTGACCCTAGCAAGCCACCATCCCTGGGAGTGCCAGCCATTCTGAATGGGGTCGCAAATTGCAACAGCCTCATTAATATGCAGGAGGCATGCAATTTGCAACCACATTGGAATCACAAACAGTGTCTCAGACACTGTTGTACATTGGCAATTGCGACTCACAAATTGTGACTCGCAATTTGAGAGTCACAATTGCCGATGGTCGTACATCTGGCCCGTAATCCAAAAGGAAATTGCATTTAAAATAAGCTCAATGTCAAACCTGTGTCCATCAGCGTAAGTACTATGAGCACTTTCCAAAGATTACTAGTAGCACTTCACCCGCAAAGACTTTTTTATTATTATAATTTTTTTTCAGTCACAACTCCTCTGGATAAATAAGACGATGCTGCTCATGGGGTGTCTGTGACTATCTAAACGAACTGTATCTACAGCAAGACACAGTAGCTTTAAACATAAAGCGTTGCCAAGGAATCACACAGCAACGTCATAAAAATCCACCCGGTCCATAGGCTGCATTGCTGATAGAGATGTCCCGAATCTTCACGAAGACAATGGAGAGAGCAGAGCACGCAGGCATGTGGTGTTCCCACCCCTCAGGAATGCACAAAGCATACAACGTTGTGGTGAAAGCGTGTGAGTCAGCTGAAGACAGGAATCCAGGGTGATTTCAAATGTCATCAGTGATTTCACCAAAAATGTCATTTGAGTTGTCATCAGAGATTTCATAAAACATGTATTGCATGATGCCACATGTGAGGTTATAAGCAGTGAATGTCGGGTGCACATGTTATAGTTAGCTTTGCCAACTATAACTGGTGAATTTCTGTATTGTTTTAGTTCTTATCACTGACATATTCACCAAACAATAAAGTTATTTTAACCTTTGTTTTTTCAGTGAATTTTTAAGTGTAAAAAAAAAGATGAAAACAGATCTATTTATCAGATCTAACTATAAAGTTACTTTAACCTTTGTTTTTTCTGTGAATTTCTATTTTTTTTCAACCTAAAGCAATATTTTATTACTATATGTAAAACCAACTGTCATGGTTCCGGCCGGGGACGTTCTAGGGCAGGAACCGACTTCCGGTTCTCGGAGCACGTGCCGCTTTCAGGTCCGCGGTCTAGTGCTCACGAGGACCTTGGGAAGCACTTCTGGGTGTGGCCGCATTTAACCACGGCGGCCACTCCCGTCAGTGCTTCCAGTACTGGACGTGTCGCTGCTTGGCTGCCTGTTTCCACGCCCTGCCTGTTACGCCATGCCAGAGCACCTCAAGCTACTCTCTCCCGTGACACGCTGGTAGCGTGGTCATGGACTCGCCCTGCCTACTACACCACGCCGGAGCGCCTCAAGCCACTTTCTTCCGTGACACGCTGGTAGCGTGGTCACGGACTCGCCCTGCCTATTACACCGCGCCGGAGCGCCTCAAGCCACTTTCTCCCGTGACACGCTGGCAGTGTGGTCACGGACTCGCCCTGCCTATTACACCGCGCCGGAGCGCCTCAAGCTACTCTCTCCCGTGACACGCTGGTAGCGTGGTCACAGACTCGCCCTGCCTACTATATCGCGCCGGAGCACCTCAAGCCACTTTCTCCCGTGACACGCTGGTAGCGTGGTCACAGACTTGCCTTGCTTTTCACCGCGCCGGAGCGCTTTCAACCCAGTCTTCCTCCGTGACACACTGGAAGCGTGATTACGGACTTACCTTGTCCCCTCACCGCGCAGGAGCGCTTACTACCACAGTTGTGACACGCATAGGGAAGCGTGGTCACGCAGTTCCTTCTTTTGCCCCTCACCGCGTAGGAGTGCTTACTACCACAGTTGTGACACGCACAGGGAAGCGTGGTCACACAGTTCCTTCTTTTGCCCCTCACCGCGCAGGAGCGCTTACTACCACAGTTGTGACACGCACAGGGAAGCGTGGTCACACAGTTCCTTCTTTTGCCCCTTTACCGCGCAGGAGCGCGTTTGTGTGCCCATCACATGCTGCTGTCCTAACAGGCATGTATGACGGCCACTGAACCCTCTACACCTGAGACATCAAGACCAACCTCTATCCGGAGTACAGGAAAGAACCCACAACCACCTGCCAGGTGACTATACCCTCCTACTACCAGCCCTATAGCATGTAAGGTTGTTGCGTCTGTACATGTGAACCATGAAAGGAAAGCAGGTGCACTGATCATTGTTGTTCCTCTGTTTAGCTGGTGATTCTTCAGAGAACATTCCCGGCCTAGCGTGACTCCATCTCTGATCCACCACGACATCTTTTCCCTGATCCCATTCGGCATCTTTCCCTGGTCTCCTCCATGCCTGGTTCTGATTCTTCCCTTTGATCAGGTAGGGAGGGGAACGGTGGAGGTTGCTCACGGCGTCCCTGCGAGATGGCTCCACAAGTGTAACAGGTAAGACTTGTGGGGTCCCTGACACCAACTCCCCCCACAGTGCACTGCCTTAGACGGTGCACAGCTGGGAGTTGGCTATAGTGGCTGACCTGTGGCCAGGCCCTGCGGCTAACACACACGGAGGCAGCCAACCCCCCACCCTACTGGTAGCCAACCCAAAACTGCGCACAGAGTTTGATCTTGTGCAGAGTTGGGTTGGCCGCAGGGCCTCGCTTGCAGTCAGTCCCTGCTTCCAACTCCCCACAGGGCGCCAACCCCAGAGGAAAATATATATATTTACCTTTGGTAAGTAACTACATGGTATGGTCAAGCAGTACCAATAATTTCAAAGTAAAGAAACATACAATAAAATCCCCAAATCAATTTGGAGACAAATTTAATGATCAAAAAGACACCAAGATCATTAAAATGGGTTAAGGAGAATCAGACAGCTGGATTTTAAAGATTTAAAGTAAAAAGTAGAAAAATTCAAGCACTATGGAAAAATAGCAGTTTGTGCGGGACTGGGACCTAGGCACAATTTCAGGGCAAACCTGATTTGACTGGAATGGAATACACCAAGTGAGTTGTCTTGGTCAAAGGTTCTATCTTCAGACTTAGTCTCCAGCTATTGGGCAAGCTTCGTTTGGCCAGTTCTGCAGCTCGTATATACTCAATGCAGGTTTATGGGCAACATGTCTCTCTCCAGCCAGGCCTCTGGAAGGGTCTAATCCCCTTTAGTCAGATAAGACCTCTTGGAGTCAGAAGTCCTTCTGATTTATGTGTTCCAGAAGCAGGTAACAGGAGGACAGCCACTTGACTCTTAAAGAGCAGTTCCAGTCCCTGGGTGCCAGCAGGATTCAGGAGTCCATGAGTCCTTGCTTAAGTCCTCTTCTTCAGGATTCTCCTTCTATCACAGCCTTCTTTTGATGGAATCTTCTCAGGTCCAGGAATGTTCAGAGCAGGTGGTGGTGGAGATGGCAGACTTATCCTGTGCCCAAGTGAGTGGTTGGAGGATTTCACCAACCCCCTTCTAACATTTGTCTTGAGATTCCCCACCACCTTTTGCAATACCATCTCTTTGAATTGCTGCAAAATTACCTAGGAGCCACTGTTTCAAGATGGTGGGCACCACCTGCCACCATGCAGGCCTGTCTTCAGCTAGTTGTGCACTCCCCTCTTGACAGGCTCATTACTGGTTTTCTCTTCTACTGTGGCTGGAGCCTACCTACCTAGGAATGTCCTGGGAATGAATAGAAGAAGCTTTATTTGGCAACTTCAAGTTGAAATGTGTAGCACTAAAGCGGTTCTGCCAGCTGTTCCTAGACAGGTTGCTACTCTCTGCTAAGTGGTCAAGATTTAACACCCATTGACCTTTCTTGGGCCCAGAAGCAAGCCATTGTCCTCTGAAACACAATTGTTCACTCTCCCAGTCAAAAGACGTATATTCCAGATCTGGAAGAGTGAAAGGTGGCAGAATTGGTCTCACCTACTGTAACTGGGAACAACCTGTCTAGGAGGGTCCTTGGAATGTGCAAGAGAATCCCTCCCTGCCAGGTCTCGGTGAGGCACAAGCCAATTCTAAATTAATCTGTGCTCAGCCCTCTGGTAGCTTGGCACAGAGCATTAAGGCTTAACTTGGAGGCAATATCTAAAGTATTTGTGCAACACTTCAAACAGTAGTAGAGGGCAAACACCACACAAAAATGTTCCCACAGTTAGGTAACTAGAACTTTCTTTAACAGATAAAACAAGACCAAATCGGCAACAATCCAATCAGTGGAACCAGAAGATATTCAAACTTAAAGTTTTAGTAAACATAGTGCCAAAAGCACAAATCGCTAACTGTGGATATCTGGCCATGCCAGACCAGGACACAGTCATAAGTTCAGGCCAACAATGATGGCGCACGGGCCTGCTACAGGGACTCAGTTAGGCCTGCTGAACAGAATGCCTTAAATCCTGGTTTCGAAGTGTTTCAAGGATCCGCGTTGAAGACGTTTCATGCAGCCAAAGTGATGTGTCGGTTCAGAGGTACGGTGAGGCTGTGATGAGAGAGTGCGCATCGTCGTTGAGGTCCCATCGACGGGGCTTGCGGTGCAAAGTCCGGTGTCAAGAATACGGCGCAAAGTCAGGGCAATGCATGGGTTCCGAGGAGCTGCAGAGCTGCAATGAGGAGTACGGCATTGTCATCCAGGCTACTGTCGACGAGAGATGTGAGGGCCTGGGCAGAGGATGTGTCATGCAGTGACGATTCTGATGGGCCCGTGAAGGTGATGCAGATCTTCGCAACAGGTCCAAACCACCCAGCAGCAGTGATGCATTGGATCTGCTCGGACTTTCACCATGCAGCAGAGAACATGCGTCATTTCCACAGGATCCACAGACTGCAGTGGAACCACTTAGCAGGGTAGACGCACAGATGGTAGAGTCCAGGTGGAGTGCAAGGTTGTTGGAAGCTTGTTATGTCCCTAAGGCATCAGATCAGGAGGTCTGCCAACTAGCCCTTGGAATCACTCTTGGTTCTCGGTTCAAGAAGGTTCCAGGCCCATACCTAACTCAGAAAAAGAAGAACAAATGCAAAAAACATTGATGGACAACAAATCCATCACAGTCAAAAACAGTGACACGGGTGAAGGGATAGTGTTAATAGATACAGACCAATACATTGCTAAATTGACACTGATGTTGAACAATATACATCACTACCAAAGGATAAAGGGGGACCCTACGCAATCAGCATCCAAAAGAATTCAACAACTAACAATGGAGGCTTTGAATACAGGGATAATTTTTACAACAGAACGTGATTTTTTAAACGTAACTAATCCGGGGATGGCAAAAGTCTATGGAGTGCCCGAAATTCAAACCTGAAAGACCCCTCTTATAGACCGATTGTCACAAAAATAGGATAAAATACTGAGCCACTGTCTAAGTACGTGAAATTATTTCTGCGTCCGATAGTCCCGCTCATTAGATCATACATTGAGAACACCTGGCGTATGATCACAGTTGTGGAAAGATTGAGCTTTAATGTGCACAGGGAATGGGAGGTCACCCTTGAGGCAGAGACACTTTATAGCAACATACCACAAGAAGTTGCAATAAATGGCATCAGATTGTTTATGCAACAGCACTTAAGCGATGCCCCCAAGCTTTCATTGTAAAGTGCATGCAAATTGTTCTACAAGACAATACGAGGGAATTCGGAGGAATCCTATATCAACAGCTCAAAGGAGTCAGTATGGGCGCTTCATGTGTCCCCAGTGTGGCAATTACTTCATGAGTGAGTTTGAAGATGAAAATATAAATAATGAACTTGCACCGTTTTCTGAATCAGTGAGAGTTTGGTCACTCTATATAGATTGCATTGTATTGTATTGTAATTGCATTTATAACGCACTTACTACCCCTAACGAGGTATTGAAGTGCTTTTTCGGCGAGCAGCACAATACTCCGGAACCAATAAAGGATTATTGGTGAATTAGTATAGTGAAATATGAAAGTAATTTGAGTGGTGGATTTGTTAGTCAGTTATTTGGATTGAGAAGGATAGAGGAGGGATAGAAGAGGGAAAAGGTTTGCATTTATATAGAGCTTACTACCCCTGACGAGGGGTTGAAGCGCTTTTTCAGTAGTAGCATGCTACTCCGGAACCAATAAAGGATTAATGGTGAATTAGTATAGTGAAATATGAAAGTGATGTGAGTGGTGGATATGTTAGCCAGTTATTTGGATTGAGATGGATAGTGGAGGGATAGAAGAGGGAAAAAGGTTTGCATTTATATAAAGCTTGCTACCCCTGATGAGGTGTTGAAACCCTTTTTTTGGCAAGTAGCACGCTACTCCAGAACCCATGAAGGATTAGTGGTGAAATAGTATAGTGAAATATGAAATTAATTTGAGTTTTTCATAAACTCCTTTTCATAAATTGTATTCGCCATTTGGTTCTTTGGATCTAAAGTAGTGTTACTAGGAAACACTGTGTTTTTTGTTATATTTATTACCCCAGGTCCCCAGTGATCCTTGGGTCTCCCTCATTGAAATATTAGCTTTAAATTCCGATTAACAAAACATGACATTAATATTTGCAATTTTTAATTACGAAACATATAACCTCCCCCCACCTGTCCCAAACATCTGTACCGAATTTTATGTGGGAATGCCTGCAGGCAACTTATTTCAGTTCATTTAAGCACTCAATTAAATTATAATCTGCCAAGCATTAGGGCATTTCTAAGGGGTCAAGGACTGCTATTCTCTTATGGTTAGGTATTAGCGAATCAATGAAGGTTCTCTCCTTCTCTGGGAACACCAAGGTCTGTGAAGCACCAGCTATGCAGTTATATGATCAAAATGGTTGAAGGGGCACATATGATCTGCCAAAAACGAAAAACTCAGAGAATCAGCTATAGAAAGATGAAAAATGGGTGGCATAGCCATTGTGCTGGTACTGGAGTGTCATGTTCTCACTGCAACAAAAATTGTGAATTAGGCATATGTTTCTGAGCTGCTGCCATTTTTTCCACAAGATTGCCCATTTGGTGGTGTGTGTGTATACTTGTTGTGTTAGGGACTTTCTGGCTTTAAGGCAACTATGACTAGCCAGGAGGTATCATGGCAGATGATAATCCTAGGACCAATGTAGATTCTTGCATACTGAAAGAATACTAAACTGTGTGTCTGCCTTTTCTGGAAGTATGTGATTCAGCTCATTCACGGCTGTTGGACTGCCAGGTCATTGGAAAGCCAGGTCCGTGGGCCAGCAACTGGCACATCTCAAGCAATGGTTTATTTAATCTGTTGTGAGAGCAGAGATGGCATCAATTCGTAAAGGGTTAGACAACATTGTTAAAAAAGCTGTTTGTGTGATCACAATGATTGGTTATTCTACCCAACAACATCAATAGGTTGTGGCATTCTCTAAATTTTGTATGTCATGTCAAGTGAGATGTTTCGATATATAATGTGACGCAGTTCTGTACATCCTAAGAAGAGGCATTATGAGCACAATCTCTGCTCTGTCTTGGTGGCTTAATTTTCCAGATGGCTTCTAAAAGCAGACCACAAAACAGGCAAAGACATGTAATCACACTTCTTCCAGCGAGGGTGTGATGTGAAGCTGTAGACTCCCTCAGAATGCACGCAAAGTCTTGTCTGAAGTATTTTTTTATTTCTTCTCTTGAAGGAAAGAGCAGCTAGCAGATCGGGGAAGCTGAAATGGAGCTCTGTCCAATGCAATCAATATTTTCCTCAGAGAGCTTTCTACCACTTAATATCCTTGATGATGCAGGTACTTGGACCCCTTTTCTCTGGCACTGGCATTACCTCTAATGTTTAATAGGCGTAATCAACAAATGCATTCCCAAAGGCTGGGCCCATATTCATTCTCTCACTAGTATTGGTAAGCTGGTCTGTTGTCATCTGGAGGTGGAATATAGTCTTGTAGACAGCATAGTCTTTCCCCGCTTGTTATGTAGAGGGGCAGGGGAAGCAGAGAACCTCTGAGATTAAGGTATCCTGCCAAATCCACTGGCTAAGGGAGCTCCAATTCTCCTCAGCCTTCTAGGGTATGCCTTATAGCAAGACTTTGGTGCTCACCTAAGAGACTAAGACTTTCCTATTTCATTGGCCATGTGTGGTAGACATGATATCAGTTCAAGGTAGGGCAGTTAAGTGTTCAGCTTCCAAAAATGTGCATGGGACTTCACTTCCTGGCAGCGAGTGGGACAATTGCCCAACCACGCCAGTAGCTTTGAAGTTCTCCTTATCCAAATGAAGGGCTGGTCACTCAAAGCCCAGGTAGCACCCATCTTCCGCACTAGTCACATGATAACCAGTGCTTAGTTTGTAAAAGAATGAGTGCTGGTGACCAAAGCCCAGTACAGAAACCCACTGTGGGTGTATTAAATGGCGACACGCCAAATACCAAGGTGTGTAGTCTTGAATCTACCTCATGCCTTTTAATTCACTATCAGACACTCCCTGCCCCTTCATCTCATTCGTTCAGGTTCCTACTTTCTCTCTTTGTGACAGGGATAACGTCTTTTTCATCCTCCTTTTTCCTTTTGTGAACTTTTCTCTCTGTTGCTGTCTGTAAATGTCAGATGAGGAAAAATAAGTGCTGGCCCCCCAAAATGGATGCCTGTGTCCCCCACCGGCAATCACCGACTCAAAATATGCACTTCTGATAACCATTCAAAAACTCACACTACCTCAGCCTGCTAGGGATTGCAATGCGAGTTAATGTAATTCACAGGTACCTGAATATATAGCAAGCACCTGAAAGGTACTGAATCTGTAATATAAAGTAATATTTGTAAGTGTGATGTGACCTATGAGCATCTATAACTATTCATTAAAGGCCTGATTACCAAAAGTAAACTTACACTTTGTAGTACGTTTAGTACTGTTTCAGTATTCACGAACTACAAGTGTAATTTTTCTACTAGCAATTTTACTACTGCTGAGCCTTGCCAGGAGTGGCCAGCACAGGTCAGAGCGGTGCGGCAGTGGGATGCAGTGCGGTGGGGGCTGGGGGGAGTCAATGGGATAGGAAAAAAATAAATAAAAAAATAAATAAAACCACTTACCTTGCGCTCACCGCATCACCGAATCAGCAATGTAGTGAGTAAGTGATTTTATAAAATTTTGTATTTCATTTTTCCTATCCCGTCGTCTGTTGACACACCGCCCCACCGCTCTTACCTGTGCCAGCCGTGGCTGAATATTGCTAGTCATAAAATTGCACTTATAGTTTGTGAACAAAACAGTAGTAAACTTACAACAAAGTATAAGTTTTCCTTGGCGAATAAAGCCCTAAGGGGCATATTATCAAGAACGGCGTTAAATTTATTTCCAGTTTCCTGCCGCTAAAGCAGCATTAATTTTAACGCCGTTCTTGATAATATGCCCCTAAGACTTTTATAAGTTTCTGCGCTTGTATAAAGTTTGTATATCTATCATCTGATGAGTGTGGGTGGGACTCGGCAGGATGTTTGAGAATGCGTTGACGTTGTCACCTTTTATAACTCTCTCAACATGAGGGCAATTCCACTGTGTAAGGGCATTCAAGTCATAAAACCCAGCCATAGTTTATGGCAGGGCGGTTGGTCATGGAATACATATCGGCTATTTTAATGCCTCTGTCACCGTCAGCTTCATAAATTGTAGAATCTCATAATTGTTGTTTAATGATTTGTCCTTCTCCAGTGCATGCTTTGGGTTGTTCGTCCATAAATTACTCCCCAGTCCTACATAGCATTGTATCATCCAACCAAAGGTCATGTCATCCCAATATTGAATGTAGTGACTCTGCAATAAATGCTTAGGCCACGCAAAGCTTAGAGGCCCACATTTAATGAACCACTTTGAGTAAATCTGCGAATATACCATGTTCTGTTTCACTTAGGTTTTGGGAAACACCTTAATGATTTGTAAGTGCGGTTAACTCACTAGAACTCTGGCTACTCCTATATATAGCGCCAAGCAATCAACCGGTAGACGTGCGCTCCACACATAATTTTAACATAACATTTGTAATCTTTTCATATTCTCATATATCCACCAAATACGGATCTGGCAAATATAGAGCTGTAAATTGGGCAAGTGGCAGAGCAATTCAGCTGAGAGGCGTTCCAAATTTGGAACAGGCATTGGCAAAGGTAATAGGTCTGGTATTGGTAGGCTGGTGCAATGATCATTATTTTATTGCAAGCATATTACACGAAAATGAAACAAAAAATAAAATATAAAATACATATTTACCTAAAAAGCAATGGTTATTGCAATGAAAATATATTATTAAAATAAAAAACCTTCAGATACAATTTTAATGAAACAGTAAGGGTGTTTCCAATTGCAGCAAGTGAACTTAGAACACGGAAAGATCCCCTTTTAATTTCAATGCACATCACAGGGAAATGTGATTCTTACAGGAAACAAAAAAATCGACTATTGGCTATGAATTTCTGCAACCTGGAGACAAAGTTTTAAAAAAATACCATAACTTACACTTCAAGAAAGAAAATGGCTGAAGTGGGTTCACCAGTTGCCCCATGCTGCACGCTGTAGTAGAGGGAAGCAAAATGTAAATGGCAGTTGAAAAGTTATATAGATATATATATATATATATGGCGGAAACCGGTAACTTCTTTCAAAGGAACCAAAGGACACAGCGGGGATTAAAAGGAAGACATCTTTAATGAACACAAATATGGCATGATGCATTTCGGCATAGTAGCCCTCTTCGGATGCCTTTGACACCGGAGTTGGAATCCCACCCTCATTTGTACCTCCTTCGGCTCCTCCCATTGATAGGCGGGCACCTGGCTTCAATTAAAATAAGGGTCTTTTAATTTGTAGTCCGCTGTAGGAGACTACAACTCCCAGAAGTCCGTCTGTTGGGAAGTGACTCCAGTGAAGCCCAAGTTAACCCAAATGGTGCTGCTAATGACTTTTAGAGGTGGGTGAAGTATACCACATTCAATCCGATGTGATGGTCTCTCAGTCTTCCTTGGGTCCCCAAACGCTCTTCCTCCATTACCTCTGCCAGCTGGGTCACGGAACAGCAGAACAGTGTCCGCGTTCCCCCGTGAGATCCGGGTTGCTCCTGGCAAAAACCACTCGCTGGGCTGGTTCTTGAGGCGGTCCGAGGGAAACCAAAACCTTGGATAACGTCACATGATGCCAGAAATCCCTCCACCTCTTGTAGAGTGGGTCCTTTTCGCACGCAACTGGCGGACGTGCATAAACATGACGGAAACTGGTAACTTCTTTCAAAGGAACCAAAGGACACAGCGGGGATTAAAAGGAAGACAGCTTTAATGGACACAAATACGGCATGATGCATTTCGGCATAGTAGCCTTCTTCGGATGCCTTTGACACCGGAGTTGGAATCCCACCCTCATTTGTACCACCTTCGGCTCCTCCCATTGATACATGAAAAAACACAGTTCTACAGCAGCCCGACCATGTCCACTCAACAGAATCAGTGCGAGTTCAAAGTGTAGAACCCGTAATAATATCCAAAGGAAACCAGAATCCAAACATTAAGATTCACACACCATAATCTAAATTCCACAATAGATTATTGGGCTATGTGTTTCACCCCCTCAGGGGCTTCGACACGGCCTGATTACAGAATACATTGTGCCTAGGGTGACCAGATTCTCAAAACAAAAAACGGGGACAGGTCATAGACATAGAAGTAGGACTACGGTTTGCAGTAACCATCGACATAAAAGTAGGACTATTTGACAGCTGCCATGGACATAGAAAAAGGACTATAATGACCGCTCCCTCCACAGACCGAGATGAAGCATTACAGACGACAAATCAGAGGTCTTTTATTGGCTGTAACCATTAATTCCATTTAAACAGACTTTGCCTCAACATTTGCTATAGTTGGTGACCACGGCTTTAGTGCTGGTGGCGCCCTGTGCGACAGTGTTTGTTGGCGCCCCCCCAAGACCACCTCCACCACGGATTCTCTCACTAGCACCCTTTAACAGTGACCAAGTCTCCATAACCACACTCTCTCAGATGCATTGAATTAGTTATATAGCGCCACTCATACCAGTGTAGGGTGTCCGAGCACTTCGCATCACACACACATTACACAGAGACAATCAATCATGCATGTGTAATCAGTGTATAGGAAATGTTACATAAGCCAAAGGACTAAAAGTGTAGGGAGTCACATTTCATCCATACTGGTAGGCAGTATAGTTTAAGAGTGCTTTGTGTGGAGAAGCACAAACGCAGAGTCGAAAAAGAAACAGCATAGGTGGGAGTTTTCTTTAATAATAAGAATCGATTTCTAGCCAAATTATCCCTTTTTGCAACATTAATCAATGCTCTAATAATGTATACTTTGCAGTGTGTATGCAGTTCTAGGATGAAAGTTAATAGCTCACTATTCTATATCAGGACTTTAAGTTATAAATTGCAAGTAACAAAAGGATATCTCTTTTGAAAGCAGTAATCTGCTGATCTGTTTACATCATACGCACTCTGTAATCTACTTGGTACAGGTTCTTTGCAGCAGGCATGTTAACCCTCTACACTAACTTCACCGAAGTCAAAACCTCAACTATACAAAATGCTGATCTCTCTCCAGGAAGATTATTAATCACACGAGTTATCTTGACATTTATGTGAGGCCTGGTAATTGCTGGGGGTAAAGAAACACTGCAGCAGGTGCTTCAAAAGCATAATAAACTTTAAAACACGGCGCCCCCAGGAAGCCAGCACCCGGTGCGGTGGCACTCGCACCGCCCTAAAGCCGGCCCTGGACACGAAGTACAAACAGGTTACTGTTTCTAAACAAGGATATAAGCAGGTCCTGCAAGTAGGCTTTTACAAAATAAAGACATTCAAAGACGCACTGCCATCAGTAGCTGTTGGAGCAGGAGCGCTGCATTAACAAAACAAAGGTATCTCTGGAAGCACCCTAAGTGACCGGCATTCAGGTGTGAATGTATGCAGATTGCATCCTTTGACTTCTCGGCCTGGAGACAGAGGTCACATTCAAAGCGCAGAACCTCACGCTGTGGAATGAAAGGAGCACCTCTCCCCACCCCCCATCCCATTCAAAGCCCGATTTCCCTTCCTGCTACAACGCTCACCTAAACGTCACGCTTTAATCAGTGCAAAGAGAGCATGCACGCGCATGCTCAAACAACCGAAACAAATGAAAAACCGGGACATTTGTATGTTTAACCCGGACACTGTTTAAAAACCCGGACATTTCATTGAATTGGAGAAAAGTGTCGGGACACGGGGACACTTCTCCAAAAACGGGGACCGTCCGGGGAAAACCGGGACGTCTGGTCACCCTAATTTGTGCCCCATCACCTTTAGAAAGGAGGAAATGTCAGGTGAGTACATGGACATTGAAAACATACTAGTTAACACATATAACAGCGAATGCCAGTAGACATTTTTTGTTTACACAGGATGATGCCGGATCATAATTTCTACAATTATAAGATGATTGAAATTAACAAACAAGCATATTCATACATTTGGTACATATTTTAGGGAACAATATGATTGCCAGCAAATGGGAAATCGAAGTATTAGAATCATCATATATGATTTTATTTTTAAAATGCACATCCAGTGCAAGTGTCACTACTATGAAATAAATTAAACCCTGTCTCGTGGAATGTGCACACCTGCACATAATGCCCAAGGTGCATCATGCATAGAAATCTTATTCAATAGTGTCAGATAAGTGGCTAAGCTTTCACATTGCATGGTTGTCCGTATTTAACACAGGGGTGAATAGCTGCCTAGTGGCCTCTATCATGAAGGTCAGAAGAACACTAATTACAAAGAACGTAATGTGGTGCTGTGGGATGTCAACAAGTATCTTAGGGAGGCATATAGACAGCAGCATAGCATTAGGGATTTTGTGTAGAGAAGTCTCAACTCATTCAACTCCTACATCAATAGCTACTATGCACTCCTGGGGGGATGGAAAGAGAGAGGTCTTCTGAGTGTTAACGAATACCTCTTTCTATATGTAAAGAACCTGGTGGCCCCCTGTTTTTATATGTTGCCTAAAGCGCACAAAAACAGAGGAACCACCTGGCAGACCTATTATCTCTGCAAATGGAAATCTTTTAAAACAGACCTATATTTATGTGGACTTTTTCTTGCTGCCATACTTTTTAGTGCTGCCCTCATACTGTAGGGTCAGCATTGATTTCATCAATAACATTTCTAACATTCCATGACAAAGATATTACACATTGGTCACATTGAATGTGATATCCCTTTAAACTTGTATTGATCACAATCTTGGTATTCAGGCATGTCACCATTTCTTTCGTGATAAACCTCTAAATATGCATATTGGAAATATTAAGATTTTATTTTGAAAAAAACTTTTTTTCTTTTTAATGACGTGTGGTACCGCCAATTGGTGGGGACTGGCATGGGGAGTTGCTTTGCTCCAAGTTATGCCTGTATTTTTATGGGTTGGTGGGCAGAGCAGTATGTGTGGACTGATGCAAATGAAAGAAGGATCAAACATATGACGTTCTGGACCAGATACAAAGACAATTTGTTTATGACATGGGAGGGTCCAAAAGACACCTTGCAGGACAGTTCTGACTCACATTTCCCACAATGACTTAAATCTCATTTTCACACACATAATTAATGATAGTGAAATGGACTTCCTTGATGTCCCAGTCAAGGTGGTGTACAACAAAGTGCAGACCGACCTTATCGGAAAAGTACGGCAGGCAACAGCATCCTTCATGCAGAGAGTCCCCATGCGAATAAGTTGAAGTGGACCATACCGTATGGGGAGATACTTAGAGCCACGCAGAACTGTAGCCTGATATGGCTTTTAAAAAGGAGGAGGGATGCATGGCAAGAAGATTTAGGTCCAGGGGTTACCCTTATAAGGTAATAAGAGCGGCTAGTGACAAGACAGCACACACAACTAGAGAGAACTTCCTCCACACATGAAAGCCTGAAATATCTAAGGATCAACAGGCAGTCAGACTAATAACAGTGCCCAAGGCGGTTGTCCCGCCGAAACGCGTCTGGGTCGAAGTTGGAATAAATCCTTCTATGCTAATTACTCACGGAGTCGGTGCCTGTTTGATGGATGCTGTCAGGATGGTAACATATATATATATATATATATATATTCACTGAAAAAACCATAGGTTTCACACACGTTATAGTTACGAATTAGCATTTAAAAAACCTTGCAAATTCACTTAAAAAACCATAGGTTTCACACATGTTATAGTTAGCTGGACATTTCACTCGTAAAAAACCAATGAAATTCCCCCGTTATAGTTAGTTCAGATAACTATAACTCGCGCGACCGCCACTCTATCAAAAGGATGATGTCATGAGTGATGCCACTGACCATGTCATGAGTGATGTAATATGTGACGTCATGAGCAGTGGATTGCGGGCGCGCGAGTTATAGTTATCTGAACTAACTATAACGGGGGAATTTCATTGGTTATATATATAGCAACACAATCCCGGTAAGAAAAAAGGGCTGTCTGACAGGGCGGTCCGTGCAGGGGTAACCGGCAGCCCCAAATATCTCGCACCACACTCTCCAATGGAAAAGTAACGCAACGGACACCTTGGAAAATTGCAGTTAAGTACATTTATTGACTGCAAAAACAACGCGTTTCAGCTTTCGCCTTGTTCACGCTTAAAGTAAAGTTATGTGACAACTGCATTTAAACCAGTGCTATCAACATAAAAAACGGACTAGTCATAACATTGATGATGAATAGAAAAGAGAAAGTGGTGGCCATCTTAGCACTATACATGATTCAATTATAATGTCTCAACCACCAGGCCAATATGCCATTTGAAATTGCATTGCGAAGTGGCAACACTACAAATGAATGATTAATAATGCATAACATTCACATAATCAATCACAAAATGCAAAATTTGTTCGTGAAAAAAATACTATTCACAAAATGATTGAAATACCTACATAATGCCCCAGTGGGCACGTGGCATATACATGACTGTGAATATAGTCCCGCTAGCAGTACACAAGTGTCAGACAGCCCAAGTGGGCTGATAAATCAATAATATAATTGTGCACAAACTAAATACTTAAATTCATCAGTAGCCTGTTCAAAAAGTGGATACCAGTACCTAAAAGAAAAATTAATTGCATTTTAGTATAAAAAGACCAAAACTATTCACAGACAGCATCAATTTACACAGTTCATAGCATTTCAAATTATTGGTTGTGCAAGTGTACAGACAATTCCTCGCTTGAGTACAGTCCCTTCGGAGACATTGTCTCAAAATCCACAATGTATCTAGACTCCATTTGTCTCAAATGAAGTAATTTGTTCCCTCCGCGCGCATCGTCATAAACAGCATCAATAACCACCATTCTCAGTAAACTCTCATTCTGAGCGTGCTGGTCAAAAAAATGTCGAGCAACAGGATATTGTCTGTTGTTATGACGCATTGCTCTAGTGTGTTCAAGCACTCTTTTCTTGGCACGATGGATTGTGCTCCCGATATATGCCTTATTAAATGGGCAGATCAGTGCATAAAAACAGTACATTGTGTTACACGTAAGTGCCTTCCTTATGATAAATTCCTTACTAATGCTAGAAATGTGCAACACAGTACAATCAATGCTGTTTTTTCATGCTTTGCAATTTTTGCAACAACGGAAGCCAAGACGGCCAACAGTCCTAGGTTTGATAGTATTATTCACCAAATTGGGGCTTAACTCATCTCTTAATGATTTGTTCCTTTTAAAAGTGATTTGTGGATGATTGCACAAATATTTCTGCAGATTGCTGTCAGTTAGCAATACATGCCAGTGTTTCTCTAAGATATGGCGCACATCCTGCGCTTGTCCTGAATACATAGTAATAAAACGCAAAATCTCAGACTCAGTTTGTCTTTTTACTGGATGCAGTAGCTGGTTACGTGTAACCTCATCAACTCTCTTGCAAGCTTCAGTAATAGTTTTTTGTTGGTAATCCCTCTCTTTGAAGCGTTGTATCATAGTTTCCTTTTCCCTTAAATAGCTACTTTCAGTACTACAATTACGCTTAGCGCGTAATAGTTCACCATAAGGGATACTATAAACCAGCTTGCGAGGATGTGAGCTGGAAGCCCTCAAAATACTGTTTCCAGCAGTTGTTTTGCGAAATAGTTGTGTGTGTATAGTATTATCTTTTATCTCCACTACAGTATCCAGAAATTCAACAGTGGTCTTACTAATATGTTCTGTAAACACCAAATTGTACACATTGTCATTAAGTTTCTTGACAAACCTATTTGCAGAATCGATGTCACCATTCCAGATTAAAAAGATGTCATCTATGTATCGCAGCCACAGGACACAGCTAGCAAATTCCGCCAACTGTGAGGCCACCTGCTCCTCCCACCAGCCCATGACTAAGTTGGCATAGCTGGGGGCGAAGCAGGTACCCATAGCTGTGCCCTGTGACTGCCGATAGATGACATCATCAAACAAGAAAACATTGTTTGTCAGACAGTATTCAATCTTTGCAAGGATGATTTCAGAATGATGGGGTAACGAGATAGAACGGGTCCTTAGAAAATGTTTGACAGTCCTTAAACCTAACTGATGTTGTATGCTGGTATAAAGACTGCCAACATCGAGAGTAACCAGAGTATAATCCGTCTCCCAATGGATCCCATCAATTATTGTTAAAAAATGTGTAGTATCCCGTAAATATGCTGGCAAGCTAACCACATAAGGCCGTAAGTAATGGTCAATAAACCGGATGTATTTTCCAACAAAGAACCAATGGATGAAACTATAGGCCTACCAGGAGGTTTGACCGGGTCCTTATGTAGTTTGGGAAGTAAATACAAAATAGGGATCCTGGGATGAGGACACATAAGATAGTTAAATTCCTCCCACTCCAGAAGTCCCCTCTCTCTCCATTCAACCAAAAGCTCACCATATTTCACATTAGATTGTGCTATTGTACTTCTATCAGAGATAGAATAACAGGTATGATCTGCCAACTGTCTGTATCCTTCACCCAAATATGCTGATTTGTCTAGAACAACAACATTACCACCCTTATCGGATTGGCGAATCACAATGGTGTTGTCTGATTTTAAATTCTCTAGTGCCTTTATCTGATCCCATTTCAAGTTTTTCTTGAAAGCAGGAGTTTTGATATACCTCATTTTCTTTAAGTCACTAAGAACACCCCTTTCAGAAACCTCAATTTCATCACAATCAATGGTTGGTAGAAAAACTGATTTGGGTTTGAAGCGACTACCTGGGTTAACATTGGGATCAATATCAAAATCTTCTAAATTCAAGATCTCATTATCATCACCCATTTCTAAATCAGACATAGTTGACATAGCATGTAAGACTTCAATATCGTCAATGTTAAGTTTACTCACAGGTATACCTTCATATGCCAATTCCGCTTTGTTATGCTTAGTATCAAACCATTTCTTTAATTTTAATTTGCGTGAAAAATAAAACAAATCTATCCTTGTTTGTACAAAATTTAAATTAGAAGTGGGGCAAAAGGACAAACCTAGGCCAAGGAGTTCTCTTTCTTCCTCAGACAGAGTTCGTTTGGAGAGGTTGACGACAGTCATGATTGAGCTTTTTTGCCCCTTGTTACCATTCCCATCGGGGTTCCTGCTTCTTTTCTTGCTCCTCTGTTTGGCCTGCTTATTCCTCTTATTTTTCCTCTGCCGCCTCGCCCTCTGCCTCTCTGACCAACCTGTTCTTGATATTGTTCTGTCCGTCCCTGGTTCATCATTTGAAATTGGGCTAAAAAATTATTCGATTTCTTAGGAGGAACTTGACTGGCCATGATGTCAACTGCTGATGTCGGTGCATCTGATAAGCTCCCATCAGAGACATCACTCTTGCGGCCACGCCCCTTTTTACATCACGCTGCAAACGCAGCTTCTGATGCACTGCTGCTCGGAGGATGAAGTCCACTTGTGTTCTGAGGTCCTCAGAACACAAGAGGACCTCATCACCCCACCAGCAGTACACCATAAGCCGTGTTTGCAGAGTGGTGTAAAAAGGGGCGTGGCCTCGGACCACCTCTCTGCAAAGCAGCTCTGTGGCGCATACTGGAGGTACCTGGGCTAGTTGGCATCCAGGGACCCTCAGTATTCAAGGGGAAATATTTCCACAACTTACAACGCGCCACAGGGTGCTTTTGCAGAGTGGTGCAGGGAGGGGGCGGGGCCTCCGGCGAGATGCCGGCTTTTTTTCTTTGTTATTTTTTAGAAGGGGGGCTGTGTGGTCCCACTTCTTTTACTAATTTTGGGGCCCTGGGGAGCCCATCCCCCATCCCCCAGGGCCAGGCCCCCCTCCAGAGGCTAATTTAGGCCCCGGGGACCCCATCCCGGGGCATGCCCTCCTTCTTTAATAAATAATTGAAGGGAAGGGGCGGCATGGCCCCCCTTCCCTGGGCCACTATTGGCCCTGGGGATGCCCTCGGGGCCTGGCCTCTTTTTTAAATTGTTCAAATTAAGGGGGGGCCCCGTGGCCCCCCTTCCCTCAGCTACTTCTGGCCCGGGGACCCCATCCCCCGGGGCCGGCCTGTGTTTTTTTAAAATTAGTTTTGTGGGAGGGGGACACGTGGCCCCCTTCCAGGCCACTTCTGGCTCAGGGGACCGTGGGGGACGCCCCAATGCCCCCACTGTCCAACCGGCTCCCCGCCTCCTGCGGGAGCCGGCATTGGTTTTCTGCTTTGCTTCATTGAAGCGAGAGCAGGTTTTCCTGCTCTTGCTTCAATGAAGCAAAGCAGGGATTGCTATGGCAGGGCGTTAGCCGTGCTCCCATTCTGCCATAGCAAACAGTAATGTCCCAGAGGTGGGCACCCCGGGACATTGCAGGAGCCGGCCCTGGGGGGTGGCGGTCCCCAGGGCCATCAAGGGCTCCAGGAGGGGGGCAGTGCAGCCCCCCTCCCCGAATTTGCATATTTAGTGCTCCGGGGAGGTGGTGGTCCCAGGGGCGTGTGGGGGGCTCGAGCCCCCACATACATAATTTTTTTTAAATAGAGCCCCGGGGAGGTGGCGGTGCCCGGGGCTGTGGGGGGCTGAGTGCATCCCGCGTTTAATTGGAAAAAGCCCCAGGGAGGTGGTGGTCTCTGGGGCATGTGGGGGGGCTCGAGCCCCCCCACACACATTCTTTTTAATAAAAATAAGATCCCTGGGGAGGGGGCGGTCCCCGGGGCTGCGGGGGGGCTGCATGCCCACCGTGCAAATCATCAACAAAGCCCCGGGAGATGGCGTTCTCCAGGGCTGTGCCTCCGCTATATAAGTTGGACATGCCCCCGAGATCTGGCCCACCCGGGGTCTTAACAATAACGAAGCGCGGGAGCCCGCGCTTCATTTTTAAAAACTTTTCTCTGCAGGATTCGCGCACCCAGTGCGAATTCTGCCGTTTAAAAAAAAAAAATCCTTTATTTGGCCTAGGGGGTCAGGGTTTTTCTACCCCCTTTTCTTGTTTTGTAATGTTTTGTTTTCACTGTTTTCTTGTGATTCGGTTACCGAATCACAAGATGGCTGCCAACACTTCCAGGTTTGGATTGTTGGCAGCCAATCAAAAGTCAGCTCGTGCCCAGGAGGAGTCGCGACTCCTCCTCGGTACTCAGACATCGATATTGTTTTGTTTTTTTATCGCTCAGCAACTACTGAATGGATTTACACTATTTAAAACCAAGACCTACCTTTTTGCCAAATTTGGTGTAATTCCGTTCAGTAGTTCGGGCTGTAGCCTGTTCCAATTTTTCCTAACGGAATAAACATGGGGAAAACGTGTTTTGGGACTCACTTTTTTTTTCGGCCCTGCTTGATGAATCACCCCAAAACTTTCAAGACAGGAGCTGACGAGAGTGTCCCATTAGTTTTGAAAATTTCGCGAAGATTCGTCAAACGGCGCCAAAGATGTTGGCAAATCAAAAAACGCTTTTCCTATGGAAACTAGATTCTAACTGTAACTACCTACTGGCGACTGCCAGTAGATAATTAATATATATATATATTCTGTTCAAATCTGCTCTCCTTCAATCCTCAAAAGCAAGCACCGGCAACATCGAATGTGGAAGAAGTGTTTATTGGGCAAAAAAACTCACAGGACGAAGCGTTTCGGTGGACACAGCCACCTTGATCACATGGCGGGGCCACCATTGATCAAGCCTTAAATACCACCAGTGAGTTTCAAAGAAGTAGTGGCCATGGAAAACATACTCATGCCTCCATGCATGTAAAGTAAAATTAACATAGTAAATAACGCAATGATGTTTCATAGTAAGATCTAACATAAAACATAAAACACATTAGTTCATTGCTGAAACAAAAGGAAAACGAACACCTTTCTTTAAACAAATTAGTGCTGTACAATGTAAAGTGACACAATATGGCACTTTATCACATCCTCTGCATTATGTAAATAAAACTACAATGTAGCCTTGATATTATGATCATGGTAATCTGTTTGGATGAAATGTGTACACATAAGAAAGTGTTGCGGCTCCAGAATTCTACTCAAATTGAGAGGATGCGACAAAAACAATACAATAAATTGCCAACTTAAATTTATTTGAACAAGCTGGTACAATCCAAGACCCCCAGTCATATGTACAATCAGCCAAGAGAGCAGATGAAACCCAAGCGGCTCTAGTTAGAACGCATATGTAACTCCCAAGTGGGCATGTACTCGGCAGAAAGTTAAATTAACATATCGTGTCTCAGAAAGAACAAATAATAATAATTTAATAGACCAGTGTCCCAGACGTCCCATCTTAATCCAAAACTGTTAAAGAAAATCCTCCCACTGAATCTCCCAAATACACAATATAACAAAAAGGTGATCACATTAAACTAAGAAATAAATGCACAAATATGAGATTAGTGTTCGATACGTGAAATAACCCTACCCCATCTTTGGCAAAAAATTTGAAAGAATTATATAAAAGGCCAGCAGAATGTTCTGCTTGCAGCTGAAAGCGCTGGAACTGGGCTCAAGGGGTGTGAGGAGCAAACCCAATGTGACTGAAGACCGGGAAAGTTACAAATGAATATACAATTCCTCATCCAAATTCAGGCCATTGGGAATCTTACTATTGAGCAAAAAAATGGAATGGGGCTCAAATCTACGCAATTTAAGTTCCCTATTGCCACCGCTTATGTGACTAGGGACTGAATCTATGGCGTAATACACCAGATCTGCACTGTTGCCACCATGTGTGTCATTAATGTGTCGTGCAACAGGATAAGCCTTGTCATCCTTGGCAATTGCTCTAAGATGTTGGGGATCCTTATTTGGACCATATGTTTAGTACTGCCCACATAGCGTTTGGGACAAGAACATTGGAGCACGTACACCACGTACTCACTCCTACAATTAAGTGAGTGACTGATTTTCACCGTGGTGTTACTCAGAGGACTGTACACCTCACTAGTGTTTTGGCCAATGGTACATGCCTTACATTTGTGACATTTATGAAAGTCTGAGAGTGCTGTCAGCCAGGAATCTGATTTGGCCATTTCCGGACTACTAGAGCATAATTCCTCCCTCATGGATTTCGCCCGCCTGAATGATACCAGTGGATGTTTGGGCATGGAGAGTCCAATAATCGTATCGCTGCAAATTAGATTCCAATGTGAATGACGGATGTTCCTGACTATCTGGTGAAAGATATTATACCCCGTAATCATTCTCACAGAGCCCTGTGTTTTAGTTTTACTGGGTTTGAACAGTGTCTCTCTAGGATCGATTCAACTTTAATCGTAGAATTTTTAAGCACTTTTAGGTGGTTGCCACGTGCTTGAAACCTGAGATCCAGCTCAGCCTGAACTTCCCTCAGAGACTGAGCCTAGCTGCAATGCAATGTGCAGGTTCTCCGCATACGGAATGCTCTGTCTCAACTCGACTCAACTCTGCACATGAAGTATGGAATTGCCCGCGGTCTCCTTGCGGAAAGTCCGGGTATGGATACGATTGTCCTGAACATGGACCTTCAGGTCCAGGAACTCGACCTCTGTTGTGCTGATGTTACTGGTAAATATTAGATTAAGGTTGTTGACATTAAGTTAATCCACAAAGACCCTAGCTGATTCAGTGGACCCTTTCCAAAAGCACAAAGAGGTCATCGATATACCGTGACCACAGGACAATGTTCTCAGTCCATTCTTCTGAAAATCCTGAAGTGAGCACCTGCTCCTCACACCAGCCCATATGCAGATTTGCATAAGTGGGAGCGAAGCAGGTGCCCATCGCAGTTCCCTGCATCTGTTTGTACAGATGTTTATCGAATAGAAAAAAGTTGTTGTCCAAACACCACTCTATCATTTGTAACAACATAATAGCATGTTGATACAAACTGATGGCTCTGGCCCCCTGTAAGTGTTTGATGGCTCTTAGGCCTTCTTAATGCCTTATGCTTTATGCTGTATGTATAGAGCTGTATATATACGTATGTATATATAAAATCGAATAGAATATGTTTTAATTAAACATGTTTCAAGATGGCGCCCGTATGGAGGATGTAAAGAACTCTATGGTGCCGAGAGAGGTTAGTCCTTCGTTAATGTTGTTAGTCATGAGAGTTATTTTAATACATCGTGAACAGGGCAGCATGAAGCCGCCCAAATGCATAGATGTTGTTACTGGAGAAATAAAAACAAGTGATGAATACCCCTTGGAGTGCTGGATGGTTATTGTGAAAAGCGTTAGTCTCATTGGGATATATATATATATTCACTGAAAAAAACATAAGTTTCAGGGGAGTTATAGTTAGCTGGGCATTTCCCTTGTACAAAACCCTAGAAATTCCCCAGTCATAGTTAGTTCAGCTAACTATAACTCACACGCCCCGCAATGCACTGCTGATGACGTCACATATTACATCACTCATGACATGGTCAGTGACATCACTGATGACATCTCAAATGACATCACTGATGACATCCTCCAGTGAGTCTGTGTTTCTGTAGAGTTTTAATATGTTTAATATACATAGGGAAAGACCTATGGAAAAATGAGTGGGTGTATAAGTGTGTGAATAGATGATTTTCTAGGTGTGTGACTGTCTCTATAAGTGAGTCATTAAACGTATCTTACTGCAGACTAGTGACTAAACTGTGTGAATGTCTGTATCTGTCTGTCTGTTGGTGTATAAGGGCCTGCATGGTTTGTTTTGTGAATAGATATATGAGTGTCTATATGAGTTATTGATTGGTTGTCTGAGTATCTGTATGGGTGCATGAGTGTTTGTGTGGGTAGGGTGTGTGTGACTCTGTGCATAGATGTGTGAGTGGGTGATTCTATGGGTGCATGGTTTTAAGAGTGCATCTGTGATGGACTGTATGTTTGGGTGAGTGTATGTATCAGTGTGTTAGTGATTGAATGTATATCTCAGTGGTACATGTGTGAGTAACTACATATGTGAAAGGCAGGGTATATGTGTGTAAGAGTATATAACTGGGTACATGTGAGAGTGTGTGATTATGAGAGTGGCTGTATGGATGAGTGTGTGCTTGTATCAGTAATTGTATAAGAGCGTAAGAATGTGGTAGTATTTTTATGAGTAAATGAACTTGTGTGTGTATAACTGTATAGGTGAGTAAATTAGAGTGTGCTTAATTATTTGCATGATTGACTAGGTGTTTGAGTATGTCTATGGATGATTGGCGGTGTCTGAGTGTCTATATAGGGGTATAAATGCATATGATAGTCCTGTACTGAGTGATTGTAAGTATGAGTGACTCTACAGATGAGTGAGTGGAGGTGTGTGTAGACCTAAGAGTCAATGAGTGGGTATGTAGTTATTGGTATTGTAGTATCTATGGTTTTGAGAATGGCCGTCTGAAATTTTGAGTCGGTGTATTAAAGATTATATTAGGGTGTGTGAAGATGCACTAATTTATTACATGGATGACGTCATCAGTGATGTCATCAGTGATGTCATTTGAGATGTCATCAGTGATGTCACTGACCATGTCATGAGTGATGTAATATGTGACGTCATCAGCAGTGCATTGCGGGGGCGCGTGAGTTATAGTTAGCTGAACTAACTATAACGGGTTTTGTACGAGGGAAATGTCCAGCTAACTATAACAACCCTGAAACTTATGGTTTTTCAGTGAATTTCTAAGGTTTTTTAAATGCCAATTCCTAACAATAACGTGCATGAAACCTATGGTTTTTTCAGTGAATTTCAAAGGTTTTTTAAATGCTAATTCCTATCTATAATTTGTCTCTAAAGCTATGATGTTTAATGATTTTCATTGAATTTCTAAATTTTTCAATTTCAGTGTGTCAATTCCTTTAATTATGATTTTTTAAAATACTTTATCACCTTTTTTTAACTTATTTTTTCAATTAATTCTTTTAAAAATTAAAAAATATTTTTTGTTTTTATTGGGTGTTAAAAAAAAAATTGTTAATGTTTTAAAATATATTTTTATATTTTTAAAAATAATTTTGAAACTATATTTTCAAAACGTTTTTTTTTTTCTTTTTTCCATTTTTTGGGGATCTGCACACCCAACGCGTTAGGAACCACGCACCGTGCGTGCATTTCGCTGTTTAAAAAAAAAAAAGGGGACCCCCTAAGCAACACTAGAGGGTCAGAGTATTTCTCCCCTGCCCCCTTCACATCTTTCACACACTTATTTCCCTTACTTAATCAGCCTCGCTTCTACCGAGGCACAAAATGGCTGCCAACAGTTCCTGGTTTCGAATGTAGACAGACACTTGACAACAATTAGCATTCAGCGCGTGATCGGGAGGGTGCGCGCTTGGTTCGGGGAGGGTGCGCTTAGGGTGCGCGGATCCTCCGAGGCCATAGATATATCTATCTTTTTTAGTCTAATCTTCTCAGGAACTACTGAACGGATTTACACCATTTATGCAAAAGGCACGAGTCTGAACTGATGACTATCTTTTTGCCAAATTTGGTGTAATTCCGTTCAGCAGTTCGGGGTGTAGCTGCGTCAACAGGTCCTATGCGAAATTGCATGGGGAAAACGTGTTTTGGGACCCCCCTTTTTTCTCGGCCCCCGCTTGACGAATCACCACGAATCTTTCAGGACAGGAGCAAACCGGAGCTGGCCAAAAGTTTGGAAAATTTCACGAAGATTCGTCAACCGGCACCAGACTTATTGGGAATAGAATGTTGCGGATTTCCTGTGGAAAATAGGTCCTAACTATAACTACCTACTGGCCAGTAGGTAATATATAGAAGGGCATGACTACTCCAATACTGTTATCAACCTTACGGATATAGTGTTGAAGAAGGCAGAGATTCAGCTCTTCTCTCTTGGGCTGACATTTTGTCCACCTAACCAATTCTCTTATAATCAAACTAGAATTGGCATTTTCAAATTTATTCATAAAGTTAAGTTAATTAAATACTTTTGTTTGATTAAACCCAGTGGGAAGCCGCCTGTTTCACCAGGTCCAACTAGTACTACCGACGCCCTTCAGGTAAGGGACATGCAGAGTTTACGGACATTACACTCTTTGTCCACAGACACTGTTGACCCATCTACACAGGAAGCTATGACAGCAATAGAGATTGTAACCAACAAAGCAGCCATAAGTCCATTTAAAAAGACCTCTACATTTCTCCCCCTCATGCCTAAGGATGCTGTCGACATCTTTAGCGATAGGGTGGTTGAGGAATTGAAGTCTCTCAATAGGTCTGTGATGTTAAGCAAGCATTCCAGAACATATCACAATGTCCAATATAAATCCCTCATTAACAAATTGAACAATAATCATGATATTGTAATAAATAAATCGTATAAGGGGGGCAATATAGTTCTCTGGCCTCGCCAACAATATCTGGTTGATGCTGATCAACATCTTTCCAATGATTGCTGCTATGGAAAATCCTCCAAACAGGACATGCGACAGGTACAGGACAAAGTATTTAAAAGCTTGTCTAAATGAAAAAGGATGGGGCCCCTTACTAAAGACGAATATAGTTGTCTTAAAGTTGAGCACCCAGTAACTCCTGTTTTGTATTTTTTACCCAAGGTGCATAAAAAAGCAGTTCCAATTCCCGGACGTCCCATTATTTCAGCACAGAAAATTCTGCTTGAAAATGTGTCAAAGGGCCACATGTACGTAGCCTAATACCGGTCGGTAACGGACGATTTTCGGTAATTATACCGTTACCGACCGGTATTTAGGCTTTTGACATGTAGGGGGCTCATTTCTGTATTCGGTAATTTACCGAATCGGTAAAATTCGGTATTTAAGAATCGGTAAATGTAATTTACCTACATAAGGCCCAAAGTATGTAGATTGTTTTCTCCAACCCCATGTGACATCTTTATCTTCCTATATTAGGGACACAACAGACTTTCTGAGTAAGATCGATAAACTTACTTTGCATCCCAGTTATTTTCTCGTTGTCATGGATATCAAATCCTTATATACGAGTATCAATCATAGGGATGGTCTATCAGCAGCCATGTACTTTTTGGACAGAAGGGACATCGGTATGAAGGAACACAATAATATGCGTATTGAGATGACAGAAATGTGTTTATTTAATAACTACTTCTCTTTTGATCAGGCAATATACCAGCAACTCGGAGGGGTGGCCAAGGGGGCATGTTTTTCCCCCAGCTACTCATGTCTTCATGTGGGCTGGTGGTAGGAGTGTGTCCTCATGGCCAAACATGCGGATTTGTATACACATGTTGGTTATTACTGGCGTTATATTGATGATGTATGTTAAATCTGGGACGGATCACAAGAAATGGCCCATGAATTTGTTAATACCATCAAGCAAAATGAGTTGAATTTGAAATTCACTGCAAATATCAGTGACAAAAGTGTGGAAATTCTTGACACTTTAGTCTATATAGATAGCAACAGAGTTCTTACCAAATTACATCGTAAGCAAACTGCTGGTAATTCTATTTTACATGCAGAGAGTTCTCACCCCGCCATCAGATCAAGAGCATTCCATACGGCAAATTCCTGCGTATTCGCCGTATCTGTAGTTTAGACACTGATACACATGCCTGTCAGCAGGAGGCTCTCTTTAGGTTTTTGAATAGAGGCTACAAATTGTCATAACTTAAAGTAGCCTTGGAAAAAGCTAATCAACATACTAGAGAAGAACTGCTAAAATACAAAGAACCTACTACCTCTGTGGAGGGAGCTTCCTCTAATTGCATTACTGAGGTTAAATGACAAATAATATTAATAACTACTTTTAGTGTACAGGAACACAAGATTCGCAAAATAATTTACTCCCAGTGGCCAATTGTCCTTACCGACATGACTTTGGGGTTAATTTTTCCTGCATTGCCTGAGATCACTTTGGTTAAATCTAGTCCGGAAACATTGCCCAAAAGTTCATGGTTGGTCAGTAGGGGTTTCCATAAATGTACACCTTGCCGTGCGTGCACTTTTGCATGCAATATCGCTCACTATGTGATGACCTTTAGCGACAAAAGAATTGAAATTATGGAATACCTAACATGTCGTACTGAATTCAAGGTATATATCCTGAAATGTACCTGCGGTCTTGCCTATGTAGGGAGTACCAAACTTCCTGTACATAAGCGTATTCTCCAACATGTCAGGGCTATTGTAAACTCTGATTCTAGTTATCTGGTTGCCCGACACTTCAAGCTAGTTCATCAGAACAAACTGAAGGATTTAACATACTCTGTGTTAGGTGTTGTTCTCAACCCCGGCGGGGGTGGGAATCGAGAAAAGAAACTCAGGCAACTGGAAACACATTTTATCTTAGCCCTCGACACAAGAATGCCGAATGGTTTGAACAACAGTGAGGATATGCATAATTTTTTATAATAAGTGTTGGATTTCCTGTTCTGTTTTAAATTGAGCCTATGAATTTACTGGTATATTTTATGCCCCTCTTTAACGTGCTTTCTGTATGAACAGTTTTTTAAATTTTGAATTTTTTATCTGCTCGTTTACACACTTTTGGTCTTTAAGCTTAAGTTTTTAGAGTAGTAAAATCTTTGATCAATGGTACTATATGATGTTGAATATAGTCTAAGGGCAATAGTATGCTGGTTTAGAAATTCACTTTTGCATAAATGTCTTTTGCACACTCTTTGTAGGTTTGCACATTCTTTTGCACTTTATTCAGATAGGACTGGCATTTCCATTCTCTTCAGCAGGTATTTGTGGTATTCCGCTAGGCTTTGTATGAATTTGCATCCACTCTAAATATGTCATGGTTGCTGCTATTTGGTACTCTATGAATTGCTCTGACCTTTGAGTGGTCTTTGCAATATGTATTCAGCTGCTATTTGCTTTAAATCCCTTATTTTAAAATCCAAATATATACTGATTATTGGTCAATTGACATCATCCATTAGGATATTTTAATAATCATGCACTTACAGTTTATTGGTTGTTATTGTTGTAGTATTTTATATACTGCTGATCGGTCAATTGACACAGTTTATCTGGAGTTTTTAATAATCCTGCACTTACAGGTTATTATTTGACAATGATCTATTTATGTATGTACTTATTTATATATTTATATATGTGAAAAATATGTTTTTTCAGGGATTTATCTTGGACTTGCACTTTATACTTATGTATACTTTATACTTATGTATACTTCATTGTTTGCATTTGCACTTTATCAATATAATAGATGAGCTAAGTTATACCTAATATTAAGGTTTACATCAGTTTCAATCTGACTAATGTGAATGCATATTTTATGTCTCCTATTTTCATTACCAACAGCCACTCTTTGTATTTAATTTTTGCAATACTGTGCCATCTTGGAGTACAATGCCGATATATAATCTGTTTTCTATTTTCTTCACAGTGCTATTCCTTGTGTTGAAAGGCAGTTGAGCACTTTCTGCCATTTCTGTTATTTAATCTGTCTTCCGACCACGAGACGCGTCATGTGATTAAGCTTGCATGATGCGAGCGAAACGCGGCATGGAGGGCACTAAGCCTAATTATTTGGTGGCGATTTTCTATTAAATAAATCTTCACTGCTTCACCATTATATGTGGTCCTGATCATCTGCTGAATTGAACTGAGCGCACTGAGGTCCGTGCCTGGGTGGTTTTGGTGTGACTGCCAAACCAGGTTTCGTTAATATATATATATATATATGCTGTGCCTTGGTGGCTGCTGCTTTTATGACATCTGGTGAGTACCCTCTCTGGATAAATCTATCTATCATTTCCTGCTCTGTTCTGCAGTATTCTTCCTGGCTACTACACGCCCTCTAACCCTATTGAAGTCCCAAACGGGATGCTCCAAATCAGAGGTGCAGGGTGGGCACTGTCCGCGTGAAGAATAGTATTGCCTGCTGTAGCCTTTCTAAAAACAGTGGTCTCTAGCTTCTCCCCTACTGGTTTTATTCAGATATCTAAAAAGTCTATGGTGGTTTTGCTATGCTGCCCCACAAACTTAAGATTGAGAGTGTTCTGGTTAAGGTCCCTGATGAATAGTTCTATGTCCGTTTCCTCGCCCTCTATGAACCTAACCCACAGTAAAATCTGTTCTGACCACTGTTCTAGGGGCGGTCCTCTGAGCACCTGCTAGATAGATTTATCCAGAGAGGGTACTCACCAGATGTCATAAAAGGCGCTGCCACCAAGGCTAGAAATCTAGAGAGACAAAAAGTATTATTTGAACCGTCTAGAACCCAACAAAGGAAAAAAGATAAAAAACAGCAGAAAAGTCTGGAGAACCATAGATTCATAACAACATTCAACATCAAGCATAAAGAAATCAGATCCAATTTGAATAGACATTGGTATCTGATAAGGGATGATCCCGTATTGGGTTCTAAAGTGAACAAATGCCCAGATATGACTTACAGGAAATCTAAATCATTAAAAAACTTGATTGTGAAAAGTGAATATCCGGAGAGGAAAGGGGGTGCTCCAACAGAAGCCAGGTTTTAAAAAATGTTTTAAATGCAAGGCGTGCCAACATCGCACTGTTTTTAGTAATTTTTTTATTAAAACCATTACCATCAAAGTTTTTTAACCTGCAGATCTAGTTTTGTTGTTTACCTACTACAATGTTCCTGTCTTAAGATTTATATAGGAAGTACAACCTTACCTGTATACAAGAGAATTTTGCAACACAGGAGAGCGATTGCAAATCAGGATAGAACTTATCCAATTGCAAGACATTTTGAAATCCATCATCAAAGTAATCCCTCCAGCTTACAGTATAGCTGTATAGCAGAAATCTCCAGAAAAAGAAGAGGTGGGGATAGGGAAAAGAAACTCAGAAAATTAGAAACATACTTTATACTGGAGTTTAACAGCATGGAACCTCATGGGCTAAATGTAGATGAGGACTTATATACCTGCTATACTAAAAGGAAGATGGAAATAAGAGAATGAGGATGAATTTGCACATAGCGAAACTATTTGTTCTTTTTTTAGATTTTATTATTTATTGTAAGAATGTAAAGCGAGGGACATGGCCATAAGCAATTGATGGAACCATCTTTTGATGCAGATATTTTGTATTGAGGATGATACAGTTCAATTATAGGAAATATAATTCAAAAGGAAAAAAAGGAATGAGAGACCTCTTAAACTGAAGCATTTCATGATATTTGAAATATCTTTTAAGTGTTTTTATTAAGTATATGAAATATGTCTTAAAACAATATACTGTAAAGCACTTGCACTTTCAATAATCTAGTACTGTAGATAAGTATTCAGGATTCATGAGGAAATGAATTGTTTCTTGTATACTTAAGCACTGGCAATTTATTTAGAGGATAGGAGTATAAGAGATACAATGTAATATTAGAAACAGTCCTCTTCCTGTACGTGTAATTTGAAGTATATGAAGGTTATATTTTCTTGAAGGTTTGAAATATAATATACTTATAAGCATTTGCACTTTAAAAAGTCTAGAACGGCAGAAGAGTATGCAGATCTCAGTTAAGAGAAATGACTGATTTGCACTAAAGCACTAGCACTTTATTATCAAGAACTGTACTGTACATAATATGCACTAGCACCTTTCTACAATAATTGTCAAACGAGTTTTGCACATGCACCTTGATTGATAAATTAATTATCGTGAGAATGAATTTATGAAGCGGGTTTGAAATTAAACTTAAGGGTAATGATACAATTATGAAGTGATCAACTAAAATACTGGACAGAGAAAGCAAGGAATGTATGTTTCTTCGAAATATAGGAATCCAGATAGGTTTACTACTCGTATCATTAATGTCCCATTATTTTAACAATAATTAAATATCCGTTTCTATGAAAGCAATGTTATGAAGGACATGTAATAAGTTGAACTGTTCTTATAATCATCATTTATTTAAATTAGACATGCTTGAAGATGGCAGCCGCTTTGCAAGTAAAAGTGGGCTGCGTGATGGTCGTTGTAAATGAAATCCCTCTTAATGTTCTTTATTGTAATGAGTATTTTAATGAGAAAAAAATGGTGCTCGGGCATCGTGAACAAGGCAGCGTGAGACTGCTGAAATGCGTTGATGTAATCGTCATAAAATAACTTCTGAGTGATCAACACCTCTAGGAGTGCTGGATGATTGTTTTCAAATGGGATAATCCTAAGCAAATATTTAGAAACGTGGCGAAACGTCTCATGACCGGCACCACCGGCGTTTTGGAAGCACACCAGTGTAAATCGCCAATCTGGATCTTACATCTATATATTACCTACTGGCGGTCGCCAGTAGGTAGTTATAGTTAGGACCCCTTTTCCAAAGGAAATCCGCAACATTCTATTTTGAATAACTTTGGCGCCGGTCGACGAATCCTCGCGAATTTCTCAAAATAGGTGGGGCGCTACGCTCCGCTCCTACCCTGAAAGTCTCGGGGGGATTCGTCAAGCGGGGGCTGAGATAAAAGGGGGGTCCCAAAACGCGTTTTTCCCATGCATTTTTCCATAGGACCTTTAGACGAAGGTACAGCCCGAACGGCTGAACAGAATTACTTGAAATTTGTCAGAGAGGTAGTCCTCAGGTCAAGGAAGTGCCTTTTGTAGGTTTGGTGTAAATCTGTTCAGTAGATTCTGAGAAAATAGCCTTTAAATCAATATATATATCTGAGCCAGCTTACGGTACGCTTACCGTAAGCTTACCGTACGCGTACGGTGGCGTGCGCGAGCGCGATTCTGATTGGCTCTTAGATCTTAGTAAACATTCGAATCGGCCGAAACCAGGAAGCGGCGGCCGCCATTTTCTCTCTCGCACTGAGAGTTAGGTTGTTAAATAAAACCAATACACATGTCAAGGAGCTGTTTTGACAGCTCACACACACATAGCCATGATGAGGGAGTCCCCCAAGACCCCCCAAGGCCAAAAATGCCATTTTTAATTTTTCGCTAATTTCGCCGATTACGCTTACCGTACGCGTACGGTAAAAAATGTAAAAAAAAAAACACTATCCACACTCTCCCCACCCCCTGTGCTTTTGGTGGCCGCAGGCCACCAAATGTGCTGGGCGTATAAGTTTAGTGAAAAACCACAATATTTTTAACAAAAATAATAAAAGAAAAAATTATCCACACTCTCTCCACCCCGTGTGCAAATGGTGCCCGAAGGGCACCATTTGTGCATGGCTTATAAGCACCGTAAGCACAGTAAGCACCGCGTGCTTACTGTGCGCGCACGGTGCGCGAAGCGCACCGTGCGCGCACGGAACGAACTGCGTTAAGTGGGCGCGCACGCCATGAATGGCGTAAAGTAACTTAGCATTTAAAAAACCGTACAAATTCACTGAAAAAACCATAGGTTTCACACACGTTATAGTTAGGAATTAGCATTTAAAAAACCTTGCAAATTCACTGAAAAAAACATAGGTTTCACACATGTTATAGTTAGCGGAAATTTTACTGATAAAAAACCAGTGAAATTCCCCCGTTATAGTTAGTGCAGGCAACTATAACTCACGCGACCGCAATCTTCTGCTGATGACATATGTGTCTTTATGAAAAAAAAATATTTGTAATATATGTATAGCTAAAAATGTATGGAAGAAGACATGGGCAAATAAGTGTCTAAATACAGTATTAGCATCAGCAGAGGATTGCGGTCGCGTGAGTTATAGTTGCCTGCACTAACTATAACGGGGGAATTTCACTGGTTTTTTATCAGTAAAATTTCCGCTAACTATAACATGTGTGAAACCTATGGTTTTTTCAGTGAATTTGCAAGGTTTTTTAAATGCTAATTCCTAACTATAACGTGTGTGAAACCTATGGTTTTTTCAGTGAATATATATATATATATACACACACACACACATATATATATATATATATATATTATATTACCGACTGGCGGTCGCCAGTAGGTAGTTATAGTTAGGACCTAGTTACCATAGGAAAATGGCAACATTCTATTCCCAATGACTTTGGCGCCAATTGACGAATCTTCGCGAAATTTTCAAAACTAATTCTTTGTTGAGATCAGCTCCTATGTTGAAAGTTTGGGGGTGATTCGTCAAGGGGGGGCCCGAGAAAAAAGGGGGGTCCCAAAACGTGTTTTCTCCATGTTAATCTCCATAGGAAACTTTAGACAAGGCTACAGGGCGAACGGGAGAACAGAATTACCCCAAATTTGGCAGGGAGAAGGGTCTTGGTCTAGAAAGCACTCTTTTGTTTATTTGGTGGAAATTCGTCCAGTAGTTTTTGAGAAGTATCGAAATTTACAGATATCGATATTTGGGTATTCTGCCATCGGATTGGCTGAGGCGTTATGAGCACGAGCTTGTTGCTGATTGGCTGCGAGCGGTTGAAACTAGGAAGTGTTGGCCGCCATTTTGTGATTCTGTTGAAGCGAGTAAGTTGAAAAAAGGGGGGAAAAAGTGGGAAATAGGAGGTTAGGAGCACTGTAACCTCTGTGGGGTGTTTAGGGTGTGCTATAGAGGGGGTGCAAAGCGAAGTATCTACCCCTACCAGTGTGTAAGTGGTGGGCTACAGAAATTAAGTGAGGTATTGTGTAGAGTCTGATGCGGGTAAGGTGAGCTGGTGCGGGACTCGGGGATTAAAGCGTGAGCCCAAATTGTGTGTCTTATGCTGTGAAGTCATGTGCAGTGGCCACTGCACTACAGTTGTGGAAGTAGTGTCCGGATGTGTTTATAACTACTAGGACGAACTACTGACCCGTACTGGTATGAAAGTCCTGGTGTACGGAATATATGTGAGGTATTGTCTAGAGTCTCATGTTGCTAAGCTGAGCTGCTGCCGGAGTCGGGGATTAAAGTGTGAGCCCAAACTGTGTGTCATATGCTGTGAAGTCATGTGCTCTGGCCGCTGTGCCACACCTGTGCAAGTAGTGTCAGCATGTAGTTATAGGTACTTGGATGAACTTTTGTTTAGAACATTGTAGCTTGTGTTTGGTGCTTAGGTGGTGTTGTATAGGGAGTGCGAAGGTAAATCAATATGGTATTTGTAGAGCGCAAACTACTCACCCCTAAGGGTGAGTAGAGCTGGGGATCAAAGCGAGAGATCTGTGCTGCAAAGTGAGATAGTCTGGCTGCTGCACCCCAGCTGTGTGGGGAATACATTTTGGCGAGGGTGCGGGAGTTGGCATTATATGACCCTAAAATAGGGGGCCTAAGTTGTAAGTTATAGGGTGGCTCTAAAAAGAGCCCTTGTGTTCATTAGTTGGAGCTACATATGTGCAGATGCACAGCTTCAAGTTATTCAGGCAAACTCGGTTTCCCTGATCTGTGAAGTGTACTCTATCACTTCTGTATATATCCGCCATATCAAAACGTATGTTGTTGTTGTATATGGACCCCATTTTGTGGTCTCTGAGGTAAGCAGAGACAGCTTTGTTGACTTTTTTTCTGAGATTTTTCAATCTGAGGACAACATTGTTTGGACCATTTCCACTTCTGTCTTTGGCATATATTGGAACATGCAAAGACAGTTTGAGGCAAAAGTAACCTCAATTGTCCAAAGGTGTCCTTTATAAGCATTTCCAAATCTACCCCAGTTAATGTGCCTAGGTCGTTTCCACCACAGTGCACAATCATGAGGCCAGGGTGTTGGAGATGCAAACAGGTTTTAACCAAAGGCAACAATTGGTGCCACTTCAATCCTCTCTGTCCAAACCATTTAATGTCCACATTTTGTAAACCTAGGTCTAAGTCAATACGTCTCTGTTCTGCATACCTCTTGCACCAGAAAACATAGCTATGTCCTACGATCCACACTAGCATTTTCAAGGTATGTCTGGAAGGTATGGAAAGATGTCAGTAGCTCATGCAGTTCCTTCGTAGAATAAGAGATATGTTTAAAGATGGGGAACTAGTTTCTTTTCGAAATACAAAACGGTACCTGATTGGGAGATGAAAAGCATTGTTTTTTAAAAGTAGGGTGCACATTCGTTTTGTGGAAAAGTATGTTTGTGATTGGTTAAGAAAAAGCAGTTTGCACGTACATATTATAGTACATATTATAGGATAAAATTTGCTCAACTCAACCACACCTGCTACTTGCATTTGGAAGGCACTGTTCGAACTTAAAACAATTGTGAACTTTTAACCTGCATGTGCCGTTAAATGTTCGAGAAAATGTTGCAAAAAAATGTTGTTAGGTTTAAAAAAATGGATGAACTTGTAACCTCCACGTGTTGTAGAATGTTCTAGAAAGTGTGTTGATAGAATACGTTGCATTTCTGACTTCGATGTGTACTTGAATATTAAAAAAACTATTTATATGGAAAAGTAGAAGGACAGTAATAGAGAGAATTTTTGAAAGCTAAAAGAATCAAGGAACTATTGTAATTTGTTCTTGATTATCTACTGGTGGTCGCCAGTAGGTAGTTATCACTGTTAATGGTCTGAAAGTGCTGTGTTGCTCAGAGTGGTATGGTGGTGATATGATATGGTGCTACACTCGGGTATGAAACCGAGAGTCTAAACTGTCAGGTCATTGCTGTAAAGTGATGTGGTCTGGTGTTTGCAGCATACGTGTGCAAGTAGTGTTAGTAGGCGTTTATACCATACAGGGAGTTGGAAGTGAACTATTGACGGCTACTGTGTGTTGATAGTATACCGGAAGCGGGAAGCGAAGTAGTTACGCCTACCGGTGTGAAGACTTGGGGATGAAACCAAGCTGATTGCTGTAAAGTGATGGGCTCTGGGTGGTGTAGGATACTAGCCGCTGTAGTACAAGTGTGTAAGTAGTGTTAGTATGCGTTTATAGTATATAGGGAATGGGAAGCAAACTACTCATCCCTACTGGTGTGAAGACTCGGGGATTAAACCGGGAGCCTAAATTGTGAGCTCATTGCTGTAAAGTGATGTGCTCTGGGCGCTGTAGCATACTTGTGGAAGAAGTGTTAGTTTACGTTTATACAATATAGGGAGTGGGAAGCAAAAGTCTTACCCCTACCGGTGTCAAGACTCGTGGATGAAACTATGAGCTCATTGCTGTAAAGTCATGTGCTCTGTGTAGTATTCCATTGTAAGTCATAGTAGAATGTTAGTATGTAATTTTAATGGAATATAAGGGGCATATTATCAAGAAACGATGTTAAAATTATCGCCGCTTTAGCGGCAGAAACTGCCGCTAAAATGGCGATAATGGGCTTGATAATATGCCGTCGAGAATTCCAATAGAAGCCCATGTTAACACCAGAACATGGGCTTCTATTGGAATTCTCTACGGCATATTATCAAGCCCATTATCGCTGTTTTAGCGGCAGTTTTCTGCCACTAAAGCGGCGATAATTTTAACGTCGTTCCTTGATAAAATGGCCCTCAGTATGCAATGTTAGAATGTAGGGCTGTCATGAGGGGAACCTTGCGGAGTTTGTACACTGTGCTGGATTAGACGGTTGCTTTGCTGTCTGCTCCTGTTGGTGGTTGTTTCAGGAGTCTTGTTTTCTTGTAATAAATCTACTTATTGGATTCACTGCTGTCTGTCTCTCACTACATAAATTTGGCGACGAGTGGGAGAAGGCAAAAAGAAGGCACCACTCAACAATATTTCAAAATTGCTTGCGTTGTGCTGAAGACCCGTTTTGTTGGTGTAGCTGTTTCTACTCATGCCAGGGTCGTTGGCTCATTGAACTATGTCATCCGACTTCTGGTAGGATTTATATTTTTAGATTTTGCGCTTCCTCTGCTTCTTCACTACATTCTGGTCACTGTACTACACGTGTGTAAGTAGTGTTAATATGCGTTGATACTAACAAATGCATCATGGTAGTAGGGAGGGCCACCTCTCAGGCGCAGCTCATACAATGTCCTGGGGTGTGCATTTGCTAGACATTTGTGTTTGCTATTAGAGGGTGGTGCATGGCTTCCACCCTGTGTAGCAAATACTTGTTCAACTACTTGAAGCGAGAGGAGGAAAACCTTGTATCTCTGTAATAGAGGGGATGCGGTTGGTAAAAATGGAGAGAAAAGAACAAAAAAACAAAAAAAGCGGGGTCTCACCCGTTCTTTTAAATGAGGTCCCTGGTGGGTGGGTAATGTTCCGTGGCCAATCCAGTTATTATATTGCAGGATCTCTGTAGGATTGGGGATCTTAATGTCACATGTAAATTAGGCGCAAAAGGGCACAGAGACGTTTTGCAGCCTAGGGGAGCGCCACCTTCCCGAGTATTGTTTACTAATTGTTTGGGGGGTTCGAGGCCAACTGAAGTCCAGGGATCGCCACACTCCAGGTCTTTATTTAAATATTCAGGGTGGTCCTCGGCAGTCCCTGAAGCCTTGGTGGTTCTAGGCAGTGCCTTATTTGTTCTGTAATCACACAGGCAGTACATATGGTGTTATAAAGTGATAAACTCATAGAACTCTTGCAGTTGTACAATTACCTATGCTTCATGTGTCTAATACTCAGTTAGATTATGTTTGGTAGGTGCACTCTAATATTAAATTATGTTGTCCTTAAAATCACAATAAACAATAGAAAAGTGTCGTCAGAAAAAGTAGACCTATACACTCAGTTATTTATTTGAAAACATAAGTAACCTTTATTAAAACAGAAATAAATAGAAATGTAACTTTAATAGAACAGTATAATTAAAAAAACGTGGGTTGTCAGCGTAGGAAACCTTCAAGACAAAAATGAAACATAAGTATGTGTGCTATGTGGAAGAGGTAAAGAAAGGTAGTCCAAATGAAAGGACCATAGTGAGAATGGAAGGGAAGGGGAGAGGGTGGAAGGGAGAAGGGGAAGGAGAGTCAAAAGAAGGGAGGGAGGAGGAGACTGAGCGTCAGCCTATTGCACCCAGCCCTTAGTGTTTACCCTCCGTCACCCGTTTGTCTAGGACGCTGGGGTCTGCGAGAAAGAGTGTGGTTCAGCAAGTCCTTAAAATTAAATACATGAGGTCAGAGATTATGGGCCATATTATGAAGGAAGGGCGATAACATTATTGCCGCTTTAGCGGCAGGAAACTGCCGATAAAGTGGGGATGAGGGGTTGATAATAAGCCCTTGTGAATTCCCTCAGAAGCCCAAATTCTGGTGTGAACCTGGCCTTCTATGGGAATTTACAAGGGCATATTATCAACCCCTTATCGTCGTGTTAGTGGCAGTTTCCTGTCCCTAAAGTGGTGATACTGTTATCGCAGTTGTTTGATAATATAGTCCTACAATTATTAGCTACGGGAAAATCGCTTGCATGCATCTGTGCACCCAGGGTGCTGCACCCCAACCCCTTCCCCCGCACTGTGCTCAATTGTAGGTCTTGCACACCGAGGCTTCACTGCTCACCTGCCACCACTGGTGTGTCCCATGACGTGTTGGTGCAAGCTCCTATGTTTGTACGATAGACCAGGTCTCCGGTCGGGGACAGTGTCTTGATACCACGATGGAAGGTGTCAGAATGCCAGGGCATCATTGCGGGGTCAGCTCCTGTTCCGCCCTTTTTGTGGCAATCAATGGAATATCTGAAAAGGGAGAAATAATTTAATGGTGGAAATGTCTGGAGGTAAATGAAGGTTTATTTCAAGCTTGATAGAAAATAGGAGTTGAGTGCATCCTTCGTTTTTGAAGTACGATCTACCAACTGTTAGTGGTAATCGTGGTTCAAAGAGGAGTTAGAGTGCACGAGAATACACAAGGTTAAATAGTAATATGTTATGCCAACGTTCACATACAAAGGAACAGAGCGCATGCTAGAAGCATAATGTGCATGTGTAATGCAGTGGCAGGAGCCTGTGTGCATGTACACTTAGTAAGGAGCTCACTACAGTGTCCTAAAAGCCAACACCACGTGTCTGTAGGGCAGCGCTGCCCGCTGGCTCAGGCCTACAGTACGGTTCAGCAGGTCCTTAAAATTAGACCGATGTGACTGAATAAGGTCAGAGATCACATCATTACGCACGGCAACATCGCTTTTTTGCACGTGCGCACTCAGGGTGATGCACCCCACCCCACCCCTCCCGCAGAACCGCCCTCAACAGGTGTCTGTAGGGCAGCGCTGCCCGTAGACTCAGGCCAACCTTATGGTATAGCAGGTCTTTAAAATGAGACAGAGATGTAACTGAATGAGGTCAAAGATCTCATCATAACACATGGCAATATCGCTTATTCGCACGTGCACAGTCTGGCTGATGCATCCCATCCCTCCCACAGCACCGCGCTGAAGAGGTGTCTGTAGGGCAGCACTGCCCGCTGGCTGAGGCCTACAGAACAGTCCAGCAGGTCTTTAAAATGAGACAGTGGTGTGACTGAATGAGGTCAAAGATCACATCATAACACATGAAAATATCGTTTGTTCGGACCGACGCAGCTAGGCTGAAGCATCTCACCCCTCTCGCCGCAGCGCGCTCAATTGGAGGCCCTGTGCACCCAGGCCGCTCTGCTTACCTGCTGTCATTGTTGTGTGAGCAAATACTACGGGCAGCAGTGCTCACAATTCAGATGGAGTGTTGATTGCAGGAGAGTGTACACCTCATGGATCCCTTTCGTAGACGACGTGCAGTAGGACTCACAATTTAGAGCCCGTGTTGATTGCCAGGATGCAGTACACCTCATGGATCCATTTCTTTTTTTTATTGCGCATTGTGATATGAGAGGTGGATGCGGCAAATCATTTGAGGTAGTGTCGAAGAAGAGGGACGTGTGGCGTCGTGGTTATCCTATTTATACGTACGCAAAGTGGGCTGGACTTGCATACACCAGGCCAGCGTAGGGGTGTGAATAATTAATCCGGGGGCTTGGGCATTGTTCAGTTCCTGCCTGGCCAGGAAGTGTACTTATGTGTGTTTCTTTTGTAGTTTTGACCTCGCAGAGTGCGCAATTTAGATTAGTTTAGCATGTGTCGGGAGGGCGGAAACAATTGTAAATGAGATGGCATGTGATCTAGGATGTGCAGTCTGCCCGTGGCTGATGACGCTCCTTAGAGCCAGCAATACCCAGGCCGAAAGGCAGCACAATAATGTGCAGACACACACACCAGGGGCATCGTGTAACACATATTTGTTTTTTGATGGAACGTTTGAGATGCCTGGCAATCACACGTGGAAGGCTAATGTACAGAGCATGAATATTGATCAAGATGATCGTTGCATGTTGTGTGTAGTATGAGATATGTGTATACAGGAAAACACTTTTCAAAAAAGCTTTCTAAGCAGAAGAGGTGTCTCATCAAACGCTGTAGAGAGAATAAGTAAAATGGGTGGGGTCGTACAACTGTTACAATGGGAAAGGTTATGAACCAATCAAATGCTTTTTATTAAGGTCACATGGCACTCGCCTGTAAGTTTATTACAGTTAGAAATATATAAATGTTTAAAATAATTTAGATTTTTGCGTGCTCTAATATACTGTTTAAAGTTATTTAGATATACTTTTGAGACAAAAAAAAAGGAATGGCGTACCCAGTGCGATACTATACGTCTTTGACGTAACACAGGGCCTGGCAGTGTGTACTCGTCGAATACGCAACCCGCAGCAGGCATGATCCCATACGTACATGACGTAACGCGTGGTTTGGTACTGCATACCCGTCGGATACCAAAGTAGCACCTGGGGTGACTTCATGCGTATATGATGTTACGCGGGACGCGGTGCCACAAACTCGTCAGATACAAAATGCGCATCATTTACGAGTTTAGCAATATGATGGCTAGGATTCGTGTGGTGATGGAGCTTGCTACGCTACCGGTATGGGAGTGCAGTTTTCTCCCCCCAAAAAAAAGTATATACATATTTTTGGGGGAAGATATAAAACATTACATGATTTTTAAAGTTAAAAATAAGACGCATAATAGAGTTCCAAAATATTTAAAAATATAATAGAAAAAATATAGGTTTTATAAACATTAAAATATGAAATGAACATATAAAAAACCTTCGAAATTCACTGAAAAAACCATAGGTTTTACAGACGTTATAGTTAGGAATTAGCATTTAAAAAACCTTAGAAATTCACTAAAAAAACATAGGTTTCAGGGACATTATAGTTAGTTGAACATTTGACTCATATAAAACCAGAGAAATTCGCCTGTTATAGTTAGTTGAGCTAACTATAACTCGCGCACCCGCAATGCACTGCTGATGATGTCACATATTACATCACTCATGACATGGTCAGTGACATCACTGATGACATCTCAAATGACATCACTCATGATATCACTCATGACATCATCCACGTGACAATCTGATGCATATTCTGATGTTCTAATATAAACTTTGATACACCCATTCCAAAATGCTGACTACTATTTTTGAAACCATACACAGAAGAATGCCATATACTACATAGCACTCACTATTTCTTAGGTCTACACACACATCCAGTCCCTTATACATGTAGTTACTCATCAATGAAGGACTATAATATGCACTCATACATCTATACATGCAGTCACACGCTGCCACTCATCCATAGAGTTACTCACACGCCTAGTCAGTAATGCAAAGAATGAATCACATACCCATTTAATCATGTATACCGTTATACACACCAACTTTGTTATTTTTAGACATAACACATCACTTATTTATACAGATACTAACACATATTTACTGTCTTATACAATCACTGATAGAAGCAGACACTTATTTATAAACCCACTTTTGAAATAACTTAGTCTTACGTATACTCATTTATATACTCCAACACTCACATATAGTGGCTTAAAACATATGTAGTTAGTCACAGATATACCACTGAGACATTTATTCACTCACCAACACACACATAGACACTAACTGACCCAAACAGCCCTTTCCAGATGCACTTTTTAATCCATACAACCACTGAATCACCCACTCAGACATCTATGCACAGACTCATATACCCACCCACCCACACAGACACTCAGGGACCCATACAGATACTCAGACAACAAATCAATAACCTATATAGACACTCATGTAGGTATTCAGCAACCCATGCAATTGCTTACACACCAATGGAGAGACTAATACAGACTTTTACACAGTTTAGTCACTAACCCTTGCATTCAGTGAGACACTTTCAATCACTCACTTATACAGTCAGTCACACATACGAAATAATTCCTTTAGGCACTTGTAAATTAATTCATTCTTCAATACACCTTGGCATATATATATAAAACATATTTACATTTTATAGAAACACACATTCACTGGATGATGTCATGAGTGATGTCATCAGTGATGTCATTTGAGATGTCATCAGTGATGTCATGAGTGATGTCACTGACCATGTCATGAGTGATGTAATATGTGACATCATTAGCAGTGCATTGCGGGTGCGCGAGTTATAATTAGCTCAACTAACTATAACAGGCGAATTTCTCTGGTTTTATATGAGTCAAATGTTCAACTATAACGTCCCTGAAACCTATGTTTTTTTAAGTGAATTTCTAAGGTTTTTTAAATGCTAATTCTAATATAACGTCTGTAAGACCTATGATTTTTTCAGTGAATACATATATATATATATGTACATTTATATATATATGTGTGAGTGGTGTGTCTGTTTATTAAGATTGATTATTTTATTACGTGAAGTTAAAGTAACAGCTAATGCTGTTGCTAACCCAGACCTAAAAAAGGAATGGGAGTTTTTAAACCCCTAGATGATATTGGAAGCACATACTCTATTCCACCTGCCAATACTGAGCTTAACATGAAATACACACTGACTACATAGTTGTCAAATCCATAGCCAATTATTATTTGCAAAGACGCACTATGCTTTCAAAAATAGTGTAACATAGCAGGCGCTTTTAAAAATAGAGGATGTCCACTGTAAGAATGGAGAGTGGAGCTAACAAGTACAATATATGCCTATTTTTAGTGAATGTTTGATTTCAAAGCCTGTGGGCATAGCAATTGATGATGTAAGTGTCATAGTGTTACACTTACATGATGTACTATGTACAATTATGGAAATCAGAGCGGCTCCTGTACCTACAGACTGTAGCCAGTCTCAGGTTCAGTGATGCACCCTTGTATTGCAGTCCGTAGTGAAGTGTTATCCAGAACTGACCTGCAAATACATGCTAGGTCTGATTTTTCCATACAGGAGCAGTGTTGTTGGGATCAGTTGCAGGATCGCAGAGTCCACAGCCAGATCATGGGTTTTACTTCCTTGGTACTCTAGCTTTGAAAAGGTTTCTAAAAGTGTGAGGCCCTCCATAGACTCTTTGTTCAAGGACCCGGACATGGGCCTGTTCAAGGGCCAAGAGCCACTGAACACTGTTGAAGGTGTCTGAAGATGTCTCATGGAATCACACATGGGAGGTGTTTCAGAAGTGTCAAATCACTATTGGGGGCGGAGGTTGTCACATAGCAGTTAATGTTGTTGGCTTTGGAGCAGAGGAACCAGATTTCAAATCCTGCCATTTGGTCAACATCCTGTGATTCTTGGCAAATCACTTAACTCCCTATACCTTTAAAAATGTGTAACATCTGATTCTCATGTAAAGTGTACCATTGCTCTGAGGCAAAGTTTGTGCAATAAATAACTGCAAACAAATTCAGTAGATCCAGTGTTGACTCCTGGTACCCTACCACCTGCTAGCTGCCGAATCTTAAGAACAGGCAAATGTTGTAGCAATGTATGACTCTATGAACCACAGTCATTACCTGTTCATTTCCTGACTTTGGCTGTAGGGCAGTGCACATGTTCTGACTCATCCCCCATAAGAATGTTCTCTTCTTAAGTCAACTGAGCACAACTCTCTGTGCGATCCCCTAGAGATATAAAGGAGGAGTGGATTCAGTATGCATTTTGGACGTATCTCCAGGCTTCTTTAATCTTCGAAATCTCAGAGGGTAAGGCGTAGACAACTTCAAAGGAAAGCCCTTTTTCAGATCTATCACTCTTTGCCTTCTGGGTCCTGGCATCCTTTGTAGCACATTGCACTCACCCCATCACCCTGCCTTTGTACGAAGGACTGGGCCATTTGGTCTTCACCTTACAACATCTTGGATTTCGGGCTGAAGTGTTTGATTATGAACAAAAGAGACACCATCCGTTTGGGTTGTTGTCTCAGAATGCCTAGAATGTGATGAGGGCGGGTGTTTGAGGGCTCTCTCCCTGGCTTGTGTGGTTGATGGAACATAGATGTTATCTGGCGGCTATCTTTATTGATTCTCTCTAGTAAAAGATCATTACGACAATCAATTCTTGATGAAGACTTGTTAACCTGCGAAGTCAAAAAATGTGAGAAGTACATGATGCATCATAAAAGCATGCAAAGTGTGCTAAAACGATGATGTGAAAATGTAAACAAAAAGAGAAACAATGAGAACTACATATAACTGCAGGTACGTGTTGTGAGAAAATAAAATATATGTTAACATAGAGAGTTTCGTGATAATAACATTTAAATGTGCATCAAGTATGAAAACATATACCTGCATCATGAGGGTATTGTATTGCCAATTGATTATTTAAAAAGAATTGGTATACTGCAAATGTGAGCTTCTGTAACGTTTATGCAATAATACATACATTTCAGATTGACACGTTAATTAATTGTTTTGAAAATAGCAACGTGCAAATTATGCTTACATTTTTTTTTAGCAGTACTTAATATTGAATGAAGTTCTTGAAGAAAACTATAACTGAAATAATGCAGAATATCAAAATGCATTTATAAAATGTGTGCTTCATAATAAAATTAAACGTTAGTGATGCAGCCAATTTTCATGTAGGCCTCAAATGCTTTTCCTTTCCTGTGTAAACGTAAAATCATACGAAGCAGTCACTTTAGCCACTGTGAGAACTTCCTGTTAAGGTTAATTTCTTTATTGGTTAACATTGGACTCACTTCTTGCTAAGAAGCATATTCAATAGAAATTTAACAATATTATTGCAAACCCAGGGAAAGGCTCCTGGGAACAGATGGACTGTGAGCAAAGTAAAGTTCCACCTACTTCTGTGTATGTGACGGAATAGTAATACAATTGAACTTAATGAATCTAATGAAAAATTTGCAACAAGGTTACTCAATTCTTCCAGATTTTTGTGATTCTCTGATCACACCACAACAGCCCACTGTGAGTGACCAATGAGAACCCCATGGACTAATCGATTTGATACGTTGAGGGGTGTAAACCAGGAACTATTTGAGGCGTAATTGCCCCATTGGAGGAGGAGTCAGGGCTGGCTGTCACTTCCTTTCCCTGCCTGGCATGCTGTCGGACTGACGTTTGATTCCTATTGACTTTCTTATGCTTTTTCCATCCACACTGGGTAGCAAAGTCTTTAAATGAACTGAACTATTCCTAACTGCAACCCTGAAGCCTGTACTTTGCTGGCTGGTAAAGTTGAAAAGGAAAATAACCTTTCAGCTGGAGGGTTCGCTGACTTCTTCTGTGGCATATGGTGCTGTAGTTCAGACTTGGCCAGATCTAATTGAAGATGAAGCGAAACGACCAGCTTTGTTTTGGTTTGTATGATTGATAACTGAATCTCAAACATGTATTTTGTTTCTCTCCACAGACACAATTTCCAGCTGTCTATTAATGATCTGTACTGCCCTGTGAGGCTACCTGTACTAATGATTTGTCATTAAATCTGATTTGAAAACCAATTTCTTGATCTGTCTATCCAAAATGACGCATTCGATAAATGTTTTTCATGAGTTATGTTTATAGATTCTGTCTCATTCTTTTAGTCAAATTTTCTATCTCAAGGTGTTTGTATCAGTGGTTGAGAAAGGTTATGAAATAGGTTTTGAGATAACAATTATTTTATTCCAGGTCCTCATAGAATAATTGTTACACGTTCTCCAAGTATTCTAGTCCCTGTCAGCTCCACAAAAAGATCCATTGGAGGACCATGGTTTGTGGTAATCTGGTTGACAATTTAAAATATAGTGAGTTCATGGGATATTGATGAAATGGGCCAGGTGAATCAAAGACTGTTTTAAAAGGAAGAGAAAATGTGGTAAGCGTCACGCTGCATCAGGGTCAAGAGCTGGGCCATGTGGTAAGGTGATGCAGACGCTTTGGTTTCTCATCCCCTGCACATCTTTAACTTGGCCTTATCTATGAACCTCTGCAAATGTCAAGGTTGGATGTATGTTTCTCTCCACAATAATCATTATGCATGGGGGGTACCCAGATAGGGTAAGGGCAGGGGAAGCGGGGCACACTTACCAGAAGGGAAGAAAGATAATCCAGAGGCCTGGAGGGTCATAAAAACGGGGCAGAGCTATCTGAGTCCTAACACTGCCATTGTAGAAATAATGTTCAACCCCTGACTATTTTTCAGATATTTCAATTTACGTAACGTAATAAGTAATCTCATTATGATGCTCACAGCTTGCATTAACCCCTCTAATGACAAATAAATATTACAGTCTAAAGCTGCAACCTTTTGTTTAGTCTGTTAGTTTTCCTTCAACATTACAGAACACTCCAAATTACTAAACCCTAGCAAACGTATGGATTGTGGCATTACAGTCTGGATCATCCCTTTCGTTTGTGAACCATGCAGGTAAATATTCATGTTGTCATTTCTGAAAGTCAAGAACCGCCTATAGAAAAACATCAACCACCAGGGAACAGTTTACTTAAGTGGCACTCTGGCAACTGAACTGCAATGTATAAATGCAACTTCCTACTAACATCTGTTCCTGCTTTTTTAAATGTCATTGAAACGCATACGTCTAGAAGAATGTCTTTGAAACTTGACATTAGAAAGTGAAAAAAGGAAGGCTCAATAAGTGGCAGATCACAGTAAAGTGCGCAGATGGCATATATCAATTATTCTGACTGATGTCCATTTATAAACGGACATCTGCAGCTGTAAGACGCCCACCACCAGCACCACAATATTCCACAGCAATGTTTCATTGGATCTATGATTTAACATCAGCAATGAAACCTTTTCTGCTCCAATTTTAGAAATATTTTAAACCATCTAATTGGATGGCTGTGTTTAGTCCTGTTTACATAAAGTTCATATTCAAAGAAAATAACAAAATCCAAGCTCTGAAAGACAAGTCTGAATTTGGTAATTAAGCGGTAAAACAGACCTATAGTAACTCTCAGGGGGCCTTGCACGAACCTCTGGAACAGTGCAGCACAGATGACACAAAATCGTAGAAATGCGCCATGGGACGCAACATCCAGGACCTGCATTATGTGGATCAGGAAGGGATGTAAGACTAGGCCTGGGCAGCAAATTCCGTTCCGTTCGCGGAATTTGCGGAATTTGGGTAATTTTGCGTTCCGCGGAGAACGCGAAATTGCTAAAAAATCTGCGTTCCGCGACTTCGCGAAATTTTTTGCTTGTTCGCGTTCTCAATATGCGTGTTCGTGAGATATTTCACCCCGAGCACGCAAACAGCGATCGCGAACAGGAAAAAAGTATCGCGAACAAGCAATTCCGCGTGTTCGCGGAATTTCTGCGTGTTCGCGGAGATTTTTTACCGTTTCGCGGAGATTTGCGTAACGCGATTACGCAAATTCCGCCCACCCCTATGTAAGACGAGACTTTGTTCCAGTTTCTTTTCTTCTCAATTAAAGATTGCAACTGGAAAGTCCAGGTCAAAGAAAATGTATTTTCTGAGTTTGCATTTTAAGTGATGCGATTTAAGGGGTCTTGTGAAAGTTACTGCACGTGAAGGATGCCCAGGTGCTGTGCTTAATTTGTGCAGGTGATTGCAACCCGCGGAAATATTGCGAAGATGCTGAAGTTTTTTTCCCGCCCGTTCGCGGTCTTTTCTGCATGGTCGCGGCTCGCCAACTTACCCATGCGGTTGCTTGCGGGCGTGGCCATCTTGTTTTCACTCTTCTCGCGGTGCATGATCGCGAGAAGAAAGATGTGATCGCGCGACCAATGACATTACTGCGGGCGCGAACTGTCGCGAGACAGCGCAAATGGCTACCAACAATCCAACATCTTGTGGAGAACGCGACCGGATCGGAAAAACTTGTCGGCGAACGCGGGGATTCAGGGAAGGCGATCTCGCGCGCGCGAGAATGTATTATTTTACAGCGTGAGCAAGAACCAAATTATCGCTAAGCTGCGGAATGCGGAAATTTTGACATTTTCGCGCTCTCCACGGAACGCGAAAATGTCAAATTATCGCAATTTCCGCAAGCGGAACGGAAATTTAGCCCAGGCCTAAAAATTATGAGAAAGGGAGAACGCAGGGATGAAAAAGAACTTCCCTTGCAAAGCTTAGATAAAGATATTGGAGTGTAAAATGGTGAAAGAAAGAGACATGGGTTGGAGTCAAGACTAAGCAACCGTTGTACTTATCAACACTAGTAGTTGACTGTATACCCAGCAGGCTTCGAACAAAAACGTTGGGCCTCTGACCTATTATTATTCCTTCTTCTTTTTTGGGGCTCTTATGTAGTGGTCTTGTAAGTCTGTGGTTATGCTGTGATAAAGTATTGCTTGAAGAAGTGGGGTTTCAATTCTTTCTAGAGAATTACTAATTGCATATGCTTGCTACATTCGAGCCAAAACATGGGAGTATGTTGAAAAAGTCAATTAAAACGACTTTTTTGTAAATCAACATACCATCATGCTTGCCCTGTCAGAACCCTTTTTTATGGAAATAGCCTCTAAATAAAATGTTAGGTTCTACATTAGAACCTCTCTTTTTCTGATCTTTATAGCAAAGGTGAGTATGAACATCTGGCATCCAGCTCCTTATGGCCCACCTGGGAATACGTTTCCACTGCTAGAAAAGAAAACGGCTCTGAAGACATTCCATGTCAAGAGAAGCCATAGGGACTTCCCCAGATTCCTTGTGCTCAATTCACAAAGATTTGGAGCAGCCTTTCACAGATTTTGCTGTGACTATGTGTGACTTACTGTTGGAATACTTCAGGCTTTCTACTAAATTCTGCGAGTAAACCACGAGTTCTACATAAGTAAGTCGCACCTAATTAGAAAGCATGCAGGTGCTACTTTTAACTGCAATACTAAAGGTTTAATTGACAAAGATGTTTCTCATCGTAGGTGTGACCAACTCTTAAATCATACGAGTATATCATGAGTGTGTGAATCATAGGGTATATATTAAACATTTCAAATTGAAAGTGAATATGTGTGTTGTTTCAGAGGTCCAAGTATACACTGAGCTCTTATAAATGGTTTAAAGTGAGCATACAAAAGATGTTAATATAGGTGGATCTGTTCGCCATACTGTGTTGCAGAACCAGTGCCAGGATGTTAGTTGATTCATGAGTATTCCGTGCCATTATATTTAACTGACCTGATAAGTTATCTCATGAGTTATGCAATAATTTGTAACAAGATTAAACACCTGGTGCTGATGGTATTGAGAGAGTATTTTCATGTTGATCTATGTTACAAGAACAGGAAAGATACACATCATAAAAGAGGCAAAATGATCCTAGGACAAACCATCAAAATTCACAATGAAGTATTAGTAACATACACGTTTTGGAATAAATCCTGAACGTTTTAAATTTAAACAAATTATGTTTATTAATGCCATCTGCTGCAGTGGCGGCACCTCCGCTACGTTGAAGGAGCGTCGCCCCACTGAACAAAGGTAAAACTAAAATGATAATAACTATTATTATCATTTGAGTTTTCCTTTGCAGTCAGTGACTGCCAGGGCGGGGGAGGGCTGTGCACAGCAGGGGAGAGGAGTGCTTTGCGCTCCTTAAGTGGACACAACTGCTTGACCGGCCCTGTCGGGCTGGCCAAACAGTCATGCGCACTTTGCATCTTCCCCACCAGGCGAGGAACATGCAAAGCCTGCAAGCCCCTGTCTGAGCGCCGATCCACGGCGCTCAGACCAATCACAACGCTGCATTGCACTCGAATACGGCAGCAGTCGCTACTGATCTGCAGTATCCTTTTGTCAAGGGATTATAATCATGTTTTCAGGAATGCGGGAGTTGAGTAGGGGTGCAGATAGTGCATGGGTTCAGTTTAGTGTGGTAAATATGTATTCGCCGTTGTGCTACTTCCTAATTTCCTGGGAAATTTCCAACAAAATGTTTCCTGTCTTTCCACAAATAAGGAGGGGCAGAGGGAAAGCCAGGGAGGTGTTTAGGGAGTAGCATGCACCCACCCACTAAAGTGTAAGCCTTTCTCATTCACAAATTGCATTCATAAAGTTACTACAGCCAAAAAGAGCCCACAAGTCCTAAATAAACCTCAGGTCAAAACTGGAGTAAGTCCAGCACCACATACTGCTAACTACTTGCTTTGCTGGCTTTGCAACACCTTTCCATGGAAACAATAAAGGAAGAGACGCAAATCGAACCCATAGGAAATATTTTGTAATAAATAAAATTAATTCTACTATTTTATAAAAGTACATGAATTTATTTTATTGTTAAAAATATATAGAGGAATAAATATATATTTTTTAACATTTCATTAGCTTACTTCATTTCAAAGTAAATGTAACTTTCTTTTCATTAAAATGTAAATTAATACTATATGTAAATGTTAGTAATTTTACTGCACAATAAAAACATTTAAATATTCGACCTAGATGGGGTTTTTTAAATATGGCCTTAAAATAATTTTACATTAATTTAATACATTTAAATGATCAAATATTTATTTAGCATTCTCCATTTTCACATATGATGATCAGTTAAGTGATGTAATAGATGAACTGCAGAAATCTGACATTAAAGTAGTGTTCTTCAAAGGCAATCCCAACTAATTAATAGGCTAAAGGCAGGTCATCGTGAATTAATACATATGTCATCTGTAAGTGGGTCTGAGGCTAGAAAGATCAGATGAAGATGATTATCAGGCGTAAACCCTGTTCTCCTGAACAAGTCTCATTTGCGTAAGACATGGACATGGGCTTTAATATTGTTGAAAAGTGGCCTACTGTTTTCAACGACGAATTAGGCAAATCTCCTGGTTTCAGTAATAGACTTTAATAAAAGGGGCACACATTGAAGAGAAAAAAACAGTTCTCGTTATCCAGGCCGGCATCACTAACAAGCACCAGGAATATGCTAGAATGTTGCGTATTTTGCTAATGTCAACTTGGGTGTTGTGATGTCATTCACCAGAGGACCAGTGGAGGCTGGTGACATTTAAAAGTGGTGAGGCGTAAAACAATTATCGGACTGCACTGCGGCGAGCGAGCCCGACCACCTACGGGGGATTCGGGGACGATCTCCCCCGAGAAAATTTTGAAAAAAGAGTGGGCAAATGGTGCATTTTCAAGCAAATTTGAGAAAGCAGCAAGGTTAATAAAGCAATTGTTAATCTGTTCTAACAAAGACAATGACTAGCAAAACTGTCAGTCTAATCGGATGCATATCAAACGCCGGCCTACCATGTGCTCTGTCCATCTGTGCCACTGTGTGCTATTCTTTCACAAGTCTAATGTGCCCCCGTTACTAATTGACAGGAGAAGATCCCGGCACTTCCCTCTGACATAAAAGAGTAAACATTATGGCTAAATTGTTTGTTTCTGCTGGGGGTAGCCCCAGATGCATGTCTCATGCCTCCCACCGACAAGGCTGTCCACCGGCTGATAGCAATATTGCAGATAGGGGGTTATGAAGTGAAAGTGGAGATAAGATTAGACATGTGTGAAGGCGATTTCATATGCCGACAACACGCAGTTGGTATTCTCCTTTAAAGACCAGTCAGAGCACACCTTCAAGAATTTTAAGGGATGCCTGAAAGATGTCGCCTTATGGATGAATAATAATAAACTCAAACTTAATGCTGGAAAAACGGAAGTGCTGTTTTTAGGCAAGGATTTGCCACCAGCAGCTGACATTTGGAGGACGGCTGAAATGGGCTCACCGCCCACCCCAGCAACCATGGTAAATAATTTGGGAGTGAAGTGGGAAGGAGATCTCTCGTTCTTGGCCCAAGTTCGGCAGGTTACAGCCTCTTGTTTTAGCAAGTTGAGAAATCTGAGAAAATTCTTACACCTGCTACCGGAGGAGTGTCGCAGAACCATAGTCCACGCCACAGTGACATCTAGGCTGGACTATGCAAATGCCCTCTACCTCGGCCTGCCTGCGTACCTAGTCGAAAGACTGCAGATGGTTCAGAATGCGGCTGCGAGATTGATTAGACGGGTACAATTTCGTCATCATATCTCTCTGCATATTAAACAGCTACATTGGCTCCCAATAGGTAATAGGATCGTGTTTAAGGCTTTAACCTTGGTTCTTAGGACAATTCATGATAAGTGCCCTAGTTACCTTAAATCATGGCTACGCCAATATAAACAGAATCATTCATTGAGGTCCAATGCTTTAAATCTGCTATGTACTCCTCGATATGTCAAAGCTCGATTAGGAGGTAGATCCTTCACAGTGGGAGTTGCTAAGCTCTGGAAATCACTGCCTAACAATACCTGCTAAATTGAATCAGAGCCATGTTTCAGGAAATCTCTAAAACCCAGGCTTTTCAGTCGTGTTTAGTATTCTTGGGATTGTGTTTTTTCTCTTGTGCCTCCCCCACATGCCGCCTACTGCTATAGCTTCGGGACACCTCTGGTTGAGGTAGCTGTTTACCCTTTATAAATGTCGGTATTATTATTATTATGTAGAGTGAAGTAGAGGAGCAGAAAAATGAGAGAGGGCCCGCAGGAGAAAGGGAGCACGATGAGAAAGGGATGCTAAGAAAGACATGAATGATTGGGAAGAAAATTTGGAACAGAAGGACAAGCAGAGAAAGAGAGAGAAAGACAGAGAAAGGACAGGGCAAGGAGACAGACAGGGTGAGACACATAGTTATAGCCCGACACCAATAAAGAGATAGAAGGGCAGAGAGCGAAGGAGAGAGACAGCAGAAAAGAAGAGGGAAGCAGAGAGAGGAGGAGAAAGGACGGGGCGAGCACACAGTCAGGTTGAGACATCTAGTTAGAGAATGGCAGCGAGAAAGAAAGAGATAGTAAGGGAGGCGGAGTAACAGAAGGAGTGAGACAAGAAATACAGAAAGGAAGAGGGAAGCAGGGAGACGGCGTGAGAAGAAACATACAGCCAGACTTGCCGTAGAGCGCACCCCACACCCAACTTGCCTACCGACTGGGAGATCTCAAGACTCACCTGTACCCCCAAATAACCGGAAACGACTCACAGACGTTTGGTTACCCAGCAGGGCCTTAACCAATCAGAGCACATAATATAACACAGTGTAAACCATGGAACATTCCTTAAATTAAGTGACGCTACGTGACATGTAAATTATAACATATCACATTAATATAGGTGTCTCATTTGGGCCACATATTGCATTTATGTGTTTTTTATTTTTTTAAATCAAGTTATGGTCGACATATGTTGCTTTTTATATATAAAAAAATATTAAAACAAAACAAAATGAAGTTTTCTAAACCAAAACATACAAAAAAACAGCACAATTAAAAGCCTAGATCGTGCTACAAGCCATGAAATACAAAAAACAGAAACCTACCACAGAAGAAAACATATGACGTGACATATAAACTAGCATCGCAAAGATATTCCATGACACAACATATAAAAACGTTTTTTATACAGCGTTTCCTGATATTGGCTTTGGCTTTATGACCCTCTACTTTGATGTTACTAGCACTCGGTTCTATGGTATGTACTGTAACGACTTTATAAGGATGAACCAAAGAGCCAGCCGAGAAACCAAGACTCCCAGCAAGCCCAGCAGGCCGGGAGACAAGGAACCAGATACCCCAACCGCACAGCCAGGCAGCTGGACGGGGCAGAACAGGAACAGAAGCCACTCAAGCCCAGCAGGAGCAGCACCAGCATCCACAATCAAGTCTGTCGACAGACAGAAAAAAGAACAGGCGTACTGCTGGGTAAGTATCCCTTATGTACTCCTGGTGGGAGGGGCGGGGTTAGTGTCCCAGCATTATTCTGATCTTTTTTTCTGTCGAGAGATGGTTATCTCCACTTAGTAATGAATCGGACAAGGACATAAGGGACCAGGGGGTAATTAGGATGGATTTAAACCAGTGACGAGAGATTCCGCACACGACTCTCCAGCATGTGCATTTACAGCTTACTGAGCAATGCTGGCAAACACCCATCATTTACCTCCCCTTAGCATCAGAGTGCTAGCCCTAATAAAATACAGCAAATTATTACATGCTACAGATTCCTGGTGAAAACAGTGCCAATTTCCAGGACTGAAAGGGTGCACTGAATTGTTTAGGCCTGCAGGCATCCTTAGCTTCCGTGGCCCACTGTGGGAATAACAAGAGCAGGCAAGGAAAGATGCACCTCCATTACGGCAGCCTCTGCAAGAAGTAGGGAACGGCGGCCCCTGGAAGCAGTAGGGAATGGCTGAACGGCGGCCTCTGGAAGCAGGAGGGAACGGCGGCCTCTGGAAGCAGTAGGGAACAGTGCTGTAGGCACTCTCGGATCCGACTGCTTGCACTGTGTTTAACTGACCTGCTGCCTACCCCCGACCAGAGTGCAAGACCACAAAGAGGAAGTGTCACACTGCCTTTCAATTCCAACGGCTGCATTTTACTAATGGCACTAGGGTCAAAGAGGGGACTGTGCATGTTCATTACATACACACGTGTGCGCCTCAGCATCACATGGGAAGGGTCTCCTGTATTCAGGGAGCCTCCAATACTATGCATGTATATGCCAGATTCTGCACCTCGGCATCATCTAACACAAGTCTCCTACCTTCGCGAGGAGTCTCCGGCACTGTGCATGTGTCCATGACAGGTATACATGTGTGCCATCGGAGGTGTCTCCGGTATACAAGCGGTCTCCTGTCTTCAGGGGAGTCACCGGCACGTGGCATGTGCATGCCAGGTACTGCCCAGGTAGTGTTTTACTGGGCCCCCAGACCCCAGACAGAGCCTGCTCTGCGGAACAAACAGGGGGTAATACCGACTGCCATTTGAATAGAACTCGCGATTCCAGTCGGTGTTCCATATACAGACCAATCGCGGCCGGCAAGACCGGTGGGTGGGGGGGAAGCGGTACAGTATAAGAATACAAATACTTACCTTCCTCTGCATGCCGCATCACACCCCGCCGCCTCAGCTCCTGCTGCTCCTGGTGCGTTTTAGGCAGCCTCCCTCCCCTCCCCTAAGCCAATCACAATGCCACAATGGCAGCATTGTGATTGGTGCGGTGCAGCTGACAGCGACCCAGTTGGGGGCCTCTACGGAGGCCATTTTGTCAATGTAGGCTGCATGCAGCCTACATTGAGACAATGTAGAGTGTGTATGACTGCTTTGGTCGGCCCTGAGGCCGACCTATCAGTCAGGGCCCACAACAGTGGGCAAGCCACCCCCCCGCCCTCGAGCAGGACCGCCCACCCGCCCGCCCCCAACCAGGCACTTCTGCTTTCTCGCAGTGGAGAAGCAGAAACATAAAATGGTAGTTTTACCATTTTATGTTTCTGCTTCTCACACTGCAAGAAAGCAGTGGGGCGACGCCACCACGCCCCAATGGTGGAGCTGCCACTGAGAGGACCCATTTAAAGGTGAGTGGTCTATATAAGAAAAGACCTGTAACTTGTGCTATAAGACAGTGTTAAACATAAGGTTTTTTAAAAAGTAGAAGCCACTGAATGGATTTTCCCATTGAGCTAGCGAAAATTTATGTTAGACTTCAGGGCAATATAATTGACAGATAATCTGAGCAAAACATAACTGTTTTGTGTGCTTGACGAAGCCACCATATTCCTATCCTTTGATTTACATAAATCATATCACTAAGTAGAATTGTCATTGGAATCCAAACTCTTTTCCACATTCATGGCATAATTGTGCTGGTTTCACCGTAAAAGGACTCGTTTGACCACATTCATATTTCATCTTTCAGCAAGCTGTATTTGTAATATTCAAACATTTGAATTCTTGTGTAACAGTATTCAAAGAGGATATCCTGGTATTTACAAAACCTGCAGAGTCATATACAGTTGTGTTGAATAAAGCATACATATGCTGGTCTAACAAAAAGGCTGAGTCTTATGTGCTGGCAACTGCGATGGGCCAGCATAAGAGGAATATCTTGTTCACCGTATTTCAAGTGACGTTCTTGTCCGCAAACAAACTCTCATCAGTATTATCACACTTTCCTCAGCCCTTGACCCAAAATATAACATATTTTCTTTTGTGGGACTATGTAAATACTTCAGCAAATTTGCATTAAAATTCCATGGAATCATGAACTCTTAAGTGAACTTATGGGGAAAGGGCAAGCATTTGTGTGTGATGAGCATCAAAGACCTTATAGCCTCTCTACCCTCTGCTACTACTTTACAAATATTCGGCCCTGGTAAAACTTACATTTTAACTCTAGATACCAGCATTTATTGCCTATGAACGGAATGTGACAATCACCACTAAGACCTTAAATGCCATAGAGCAGTGCTACGTTTTAGTGATAGAAAAGAAACTATTAGCAAACATGTGGGCAATCATTTTAGGCACTTTGTATATGGAAATGGGTTCATTTTAGACATTTGACCTTTCGGTCAATAATTCGTCTTCAGGTGGTGGATTGTCTACTAATGCAAGAATTTCTGACTGTGCTCCTGTGATCCCCTGTAAACACAATTTGACTAGAGACTGTCTTTCACATTTACTAATGCCCTCACTTCAACCAGACAGGCAAGCAGATGAAGACACTGGTTGATTTGCAAATGTGCACGAAATGGTTCATTTCTCTGGTATTGGGAAATCGGAACAGGAATGATCTTGCGTTGACACTAAGGATGAAACACTTAAGTGTGTGAAGGCTGGCCTCTAGTTATATCCTTACAAGGTCCCCAGTATCCCTTGGTCAGGTATTCAGTGGTCATGAGGAACTACAGATGTGCACATCCTGAAGATGTTCATCAAGTACTTCTTCAAAAAGTCATCAAGAAGACATGGGCATGTCAGCAGTGAAGATCACTCCTTGCAAATCTTTGGTGGCAAGGCATGGCCTGGAAGGGAGACGGATACAACAGGATGTGTGATGTCTGCATGGCAAGTGACACAAAAGCTGCCTTCAAAAGCATGGGTCCTGTATAATACTTCAGGCCAATATCAGGGTTGTTCTTTGCGTTTTGGAGTTTCTAATGGCAGTGTTCAACAAGGAAGACTGTCCAGAAACAAATGCCACCTACTATGGAGTACAATTTCTGCCACAGTAGATTGTTAAACATTTAATCTAAAATGAGATTAAACATGCAACTGCTCCGTACCCACAATGCAGCAATCTGCTCTGCTGAAAGGGTACTCTCCTCTATAACCCTTATGCCCTACGTAGTTTAAACAACAATTGGGCAGAAGATAAAATACAATTATGTCACAGTCAACAAAGACACCATTGCATGCAGGCTGGTGATGAAAGAAAAAATGTCCGAGCCTTTGCGCCATTCAAAGAACAAAGTAAAAGTGTCGCACATTAGAGCAGGGGCATTTCTATTTGTAAGCATGGAGGAAAGGTTACATCGAACTTCTTTTGTTATATAAAAGTAATTGCAGTATCAGAGGAAGATTTGTGACTCAGGATGGTGGCCGTTGGAATGTGATTCAGATTGCCAGATGCATCAAGAATTTTAAACTGTAAAAGAGGTCGATGTATTTCACCCACAAGCTGACAAAGGTAGCAACTTTCTAGCCTTGACCAATGTGAGACAGGATGCTGATGTCTTCAGTGATCCTCAGAGAGTCAGCTCCGAGAGTACCTCAGTCACCCAACTCAATATACTACAAGAATCTGGTGTAAAGACAACTTTTGTTAATGTATGAACTTCTTCATATGGTGAAGACCGTGCCACAGTACAGACGCTCTCTTGGAGAGTTTTGCTGAACTACATTTTTCAATGCTTTTCTTTTCTTGTTTAAAGGAATAGGACGTGTCTTATCTCTCAGTAGGATACCCATCCACTTTCTCCTTTGTTTCCTCAACCAGTATAAAAATGGATTATTCCTCTTCCTTCTCATGGAGCTGACCTGTCTGGATGGGCTGTGGTGGTGTTCAAGGTTCTGGCACATTGGCGGAGACACGTGGAACACTTAGTAGAGTTGAGTGATAAGGTTGGAGATAGAGCAAGGTATCTGTTCTGTCAACCAACCTGAATAATACATCTGTTGTCCTGTTCTCTGAATCACCCTTCGTACTGTAACCTCCCACTAAACTCTGTGCTAGATTGTATGCAAAATCTTATCTACTTGGTGACTAAAGCACATAAGGCGTTTGACAGAGAATGGGGCTTTTTTTTTATTTATTTTTTTTTATTTTTTTTTATATGCTCTCCTATTCAAGATTTTTTTTTTTTTTGAAAAACTTTATTGTGCAGAGAGTCAAAATTACAGACATGGGCCTACAACCACCAGGGCCGGCCGCTAGTTTGTGCCAGTCAATTACAAAGCGTCGCAGAGCAGCAGTTGATCTCCAAAGGCACAGCAGGAATATAAAATTACTCTCGGCAACTCAAGAGTTAGACAGAATACAGACATTTTTAAATTTTGAAGAGAACTAAAAACAAACCAAAAAACAAAACTCAAGGCGAGAAACAATCTAAATGGTGCCGAGCGCCGACGGGGGGACCCCATCATACCAGATAAAGAATCAGGAGGTCAATAAAGTCAACCCGGGGGGGGAGGGGGGGCCGCGGGGAAATCAGAACCATCCACATAACAAATACAGTATTCCGGGAACCCCAGGATCAGGGGGCAGAGGAATGTCAGAAGTATCGTCAAACGGAGGCGTGCAAATGTGCCCTCAGTAGGCGTTCCATTGACCCCAGATTTTACCCCACGCCCCAGGCTTGCCCCGAGCCAGATATACCGTCTTCTCTCTAAACATGCACCAATCCATGTTCTCCTTCCATACTGACACGGTGGGAGGCCGTCGGGAACCCCAAAGCTGCGCGATATCCCTCTTTGCAATCATGTTCCCAAGTGCCGCCCACCGGGCCTGGGAAACGTTGTTATCATTAGGCTCCCATACATTCAGCAAACATCGACGGGCCTCAGGCAACAGAGCGACCCCAGTGACATCCTCCATCACCGCATGCACCCGGCGCCAATAAGCCGCGACCTCGCGACACTCCCAAAGGATATGAAGGAATGTGGCACTCAAACCACAGCCGCGCTTACACAGCCCATCCGAAGAAAACCCCATCACAACCAACCGAGGACCCGTCACGTACACACGGTGAAGAATTTTTAGCTGGGCAAGACGGAGACGGGCCGGGATGGCGACCTCCTTCGGGGAGGACAGTGCAGCCTGCCAGTCCTCGTCGTCCAACTCCAACCCGTCTCCGGTCCAGGCTTCCCGAAGACGCACAAGGAGGTCTGCCCGATTATTAATTAACTTCTTATAAATTAAGGAAATCGTACTATCGGGCAGATGACCATCAAGTATACGGTCCTCGAGTGGGGAAGCAGCGGGGATCGTGGTACCTGCCCCAAAGGCCGACAGCAGAGCGTGGCGAACCTGTACGTACCTGAAGAACTCCCTCTCACTCAACTCATACTCACTCTGAAGCACCGCGAAGGATTTGATCGCACCTTTCACCCAGAGGTCACCCACTCTGCTGATGCCAATCATATCCCAATTCTCAAAGCCTTTCGTTGTCCAGAGGCATCCCAATCCGTCCGACGCAAACAGGGGGGTCTCTCGTGTCAGGCGCTCGTTCCAACCCATGGCAACATTAGCATCCCTCCACACACGTACCGCAATCTTAGTGGGTCCCGTTAGGTTCCTCCCAGCCGCCCGAGAATAGAGTGCTCTGTTGAAGTTGCCACCGGGCAACTGGTATTTATCCATCTCGAAGGCCGGATTCGAACCCGGTGCGTAAGTAGCATGGTTGATAGCAGACAGCTGGGAGGCCCAATAATACCTCCTGATATCCGGGAGCGCGATGCCCCCGTCATACCAGGGGAGAGTCAATTTTGCGAGAGCTATACGAGCGCGACCATCCCAAATAAGGCTCCTCTGCAAACCCTCTACCTCCCGGAAATAAGCCGCCGGAATAACGTCAAAGGAGTTCTGGAGAGCGTAGAGAAATCGGGGCAGTGACATCATTTTAAAAAGTGCCGCCCGGCCGAGAGGCGATAACGGCAGCCTACGCCAGCGGGCCACATCCGACTTCAAGCGCCGAAGAGGAGGAAGGAGATTGTGCTCATGGCGGACCGCCGGGTCCAACGATACATAGACCCCCAAGTACTTGAAACCGGATTGCGAAATTTGGATGGGAAACCTATTCGGCAGGGGGGGAAGGCCACCGGAAATGACATACACACAAGATTTGGACCAATTAATAGTCAACCCGGAGTTTTTCCCGAAAGAAGTGAGGACATCAAAAAGAACATTAAGGGATTCACGCGGGAAGGTGAGGTACAAGAGAATATTGTCGGCGTACAACGAGACTCGGTCCTCAAAGCCAGGGGCCCACTGAATACCCCTTATCGACGGTTCCCATCGGAGCCAGGCTGTGAGCGGTTCTAAAGCAAGAGCAAAGAGCAGGGGGGACAACGGACACCCCTGCCTAGTGCCCCTCCCGAGAGCGAAGGGCTGGGACACCCTCCCATTAACAACAACCTGAGCTAGCGGATCCGTATATAAAAGTCTCAATCAGCTGATGAATCCCGCCCCGAAACCGAACTTCGCCAGTGCGGCCCAGAGGTATGGCCATTCGATCGTATCAAAGGCCATCGTGGCGTCCAACGAAGCCAAGATGGCCGGCTCGGAAAGAGACTCCGCCCTGGCAAGAACGCCGTGCAAACGCCGCAGGTTGAGCGCAGTGTTCCGGTGGGGAATGAAACCGGACTGATCCGGATGAATCAAGTCACAGATAACAGCGAGCAAGCGAGTAGCGAGGACCTTGGCAAGAATCTTCGGTTCAGCGTTTAAGAGGGAAATGGGCCTGTATGAGGAACAACGATCACAAGGCTTGCCCTCCTTAGGAATCACAACTATGGTAGCCAGATGTTGGCCACTAGGGTGGGAACCGAGCTCACGCGACTCCAAAAACATATCACGGAGAAACGGCGCCACTTTATCAGGGCATAACTTGTACAATTCAATGGGCAAGCCATTGGGGCCCATAGCCTTACCAGTACGAAGGGAACGAATCGCGGCCGCAATCTCGTCGGCTGACAACGACGCATCCATGCATTCTCGATCCTCTTCAGACAGGCAAGGCAGCGCAATATCCCTCAACAGGGAACAAGAGTCAGCAACGTCCCTGTCAGACTCCGGGGAGTAGATCACACGAAAATAGTCAGCAAAACACTCCACAATCTCGCCAGGGTCAGTCACACGCACCCCGTTGGGGTTCTGAAGCACAGGAACCACACGATTCACTCTCTCCTTCTTATCAAGCCAAGCAATCAGTTTACCCGCCTTATCCCCGACATCATACAGTCTACCCTGCTGTTCCCTGTACAGTGTCTTGGCAGCATCAGTGACAAGGGATTTGTATTCAAACTTTTTCAAGCTAAGGGCATGAAGCCCCTCATGAGTAACACCCGAGTCTAGCTGAGCCTCCAACTCCAGTATTTCAGCCTCAAGCCCAGCGACCTCTCCATTCCTAGCCCTCCTGGTCTCAGCTATTAAAGAGAGGGCCTGACCCCGTATGACCGTTTTAAAAGCTTCCCACAAGGACACTGAGGACAGGACAGACCCCTCGTTCTCCAAGAAGTAGTGGTCGAGCGACTTCAGGAGACTATCGCGAGTCTTAGGGCTACGGAGATGCCAAGGGTTAATGGGGGCCATCCGCCCTGCGGCCTGCATCCCTGTGTCGAAATGCAGCCACACAGGGGAGTGATCTGAGATGCCCCGGGCCAAGTGCCGCACCTCACCAATGTGGGTGGCCTGGGCCGCGTGCATAAGGAAGTAATCAAGCCTGGAGAGACTCCCATGCGCCCCGGAATGGAAGGTGTACTGACACTGCTCCGGGTACATCAACCTCCAACAATCCACCAGCCCAAAAGTGTCCAAGAACCCACCAAGCCATGATTGGGAAACGGGAAGGGCCCTGGGGGGATGACGATCCAGGGCACCGGATAGCACGGAATTAAAGTCACCACCCATGAAGAGAAGACCCTCTGGGAGTTCCAGCAACATCCGACCAACATCAGAGAAAGTGGAGGTCTGGAGGCCCGGGGGACATATGTCGTAACTAAAGAAAGGGTCCTACCCTCCCACCTCCCAGTTAGGGCGGCATAACGCCCCCTGTCGTCAAGGATGACATTGTCAATCTCTAGTGGGAGGGAAGACCGAACAAGAATACCGACCCCCCTGGATCCGGTGGTGAACCCGGAGTCTGCAACCAGTCGGTATCCCCACCTATTCATAGCATGACACACATTACCAACCAAATGTGTTTCCTGCAGGAGCACCACATCAGGCGCCAGACGACGCAAATATTGTAGTACAACACCCCGTTTGATACGATCCCCCAATCCATTGACGTTCCAAGTTAACAACCTCAACCCACTACTCCCCATCCCCACAGAAGTAACAGGAGTCTCCCCACAGAAAGTAGGACACCGGAAACAAAGAAAGAACTAATATGCCGCCTTGAGAAAAAATGAAAAAACCCCCCCAAACACAAACACCCCCACCAAAATCCGTTACAACTCCCCCCTCCCTGCACCCCTGCAAACTGTGAAACCACCCCAAAATGCAGTGTGCCTGTCGCCCTAACAATCCCATTCTACAAAAAGACCCCGGAGGAGGAGGAAGGCCAGCCACCACCCGCCACCCAGATGAGAGCTACTATAAAACAAAATATCCAAGAGAGGTAGAACCCAACTGAGTAATGTCCGATTATCAAGGTTAGGGACCGAAAAGTCAATTCTGTGGAGGCTCACCACCCTCGGCACCGCCAGGGCGCCCCGCTCGATCGCCCCGACCAGGCAGGGAATCCAACCAGTCACTCACATTGTCCGGTGGTTCAAAAAAGAAGGTCCGCTCCTCATGTTCCACTCGAAGCCTGGCAGGGAAGAGCATCGCATACTTCAAGCCCAGGTCCCGAAGACGTCGCTTAACCCCCTGAAAGCCCATCCTCTGTCTCTGAACGAGTTGAGTAAAGTCCGGGAAAAAATTGACTGAGGAGTTTTCGAATTTCACCGGGCCGTGCACCCTCGAGGCCTGCAAGATTGCATCTCGATCCCTGAAATGGAAAAGCTTGGCGATGATAGGCCTCGGGGGAGCGCCAGGCCTAGGCTTACTGCCCGGGACACGATGTGCACGCTCCACAGCAAAAAACTTGCTAAGTCCAGACGGGGCAAGATGGGTGAGGATCAATTCTTCGATCAGGAGGTCAACAGAATGAGTCTTGGGATTCTCCGGAACACCTATGACGCGAATGTTGTTGCGTTTTGCCAGGTTCTCAAAATCATCAAGCCGATGGGACATCAAGTCGTTTGAGAATGGGGCTTTTGAATTTATGGATGGTGGGTATGACTGCATTTTAAATTTTCTTTGTATCACACTATTCCTTTTCAAACATATATAATCAGATTATTAATAAAGTTCCATTGAGGTTTACTAGCTTCTGACTTACTGCTCATAATACAGATTAAGCTGGTTATGCTTTTAATGTCTCTTCATCAAAAGATGATTGTAGTAGACTTTGTTTATAAATACCACACACTCAAGACGGGGTGGCAGCCCAGCATGACCCAGATGCCTATCTTATTTTAACATCTTTGTATATAAGCTTTACAAAATACATGGCAGTCAAAGTACATGCAACATAATAAATTGGACATGCGGACCACAGACCGCACAGGTAAAATTAGTACAAACAAGTCTTGGCAACATAGCTTTAGTAGAACCATTATTCCCCTGGTCAGAAACCCAACCACACAATTGCAATAACCAAGCCCAAACGATTCATTAGGACCAACCACAAAAGTACCGAGTCTGCCCGGCCCAACATGGCAAATGGGGTGGCATAATACCCCCAGGAGATGGAGATGATCCAGAGCATGATATCTTTCAGCAGCCTTGGTTCTTAGGAAGTTGGCCCCTGAGCTAGGCCCTGATGGAGCATGATTTTTGTAAAGAACCAGCTCAATGAAATCCACCTGTCAGTGTGAAAATAAATACTAATGCTAAGTAATGAGAACTACTAATGTTAACAGAAATTAGTGTACATAGTGTACAACGTGAGAAATGTGCAAAGGCACAAAAATATGCTCTACTTTAGTTAGACAAATAGTGATACAGTAAGGACTAAATGAAAGTAATATAGTTTACATGTATTTTCTAATATGTTATTTTGTCTCTCTGACTGCAGAAATTAAAGCGACAAGGGAAAATGCGTTATTCTTCATGAAAGTTTTGTGTAGGATTTTCTTTATAAATAATTCTCTCTTTTGTTAAATAAATGTAGGCCAAGGAGCATTAGGGGATGTGTTCATGTACTCCTGTCTCGAGATTTGTAACACAATGTTGTCCTTAGCTGCAGACCTTTATATGTTACGAGTTGTTTCCTAGAGTGTAGTTATTAGCTTAATTCCTTCTGAAATTATTGTGTTCTTCCCTGTTTGAGGCGAGAGTAGAAGGATGTTCTAAAGTTACTGTTTCATTGATTTAATTACATTTGTAGCTAGGTTATTTTCTTTTCCCCCAAGGAAGTTGTATAATGTATTAGAGAAAGGGTGTTTAGAAAATTATGGTTAGGTCATTGTCAGAAGACCACCACACCATCATGTTTAGCCAATGAAAATGATATTGGAAAGAGAGTGCAAAAAAAAACCAAGGAAAGGAAGTAGCAATGTATAAAGACCTTCGTGGGAAGGTGCTCTTCGGCTTATTCTCAAGACTTCTGAGGACTTGTCCTGCGTTCGTGGAGTGCTGCATGCCGTGCTGATTCTTGATACTCAGGCTGGCAAATCCTGTTGAACCATTGAACTTTCCTGAGACTTTGCACATCATCGGCTGATGTTGCTACCACCGCTATTCCCAACGGCCGTGGGAATAGATTTTCTACTAATGTTCGCTGAGCATTAGAATTTCCGCTCTTCGTGGAAGTATTTTCACTACTTCTGTTTCCTTCACAGGTTCTATCTTTCTACCCTATTCTTAATGAATCTGATATTGTAATTTGATTCTGTTATGCGGTATTGTGATATTCTGTAACATTAGTGAACTAAATGATGTCGTTCTATTTGGACTTTTGTGATTGACCATTCATTAATCTGAATAACAAAGAGATAATCAAAAGAAAGGTATGTGTCTTTATTTATGGATAGAGTAAAATTGCCTAATAATTGATTTATGTTGTTTAGCGTATTTCCTTCATTCTAGGTCCTCATTGGGAAATAGAATCTCCATAGGTTTCAAAATCGCAGTCACTTTTAACTCTACCAAAGATCCGTCGGAGGACCTTAGTTACAGTTATCAGAGAAGCAATGCCTAATGGGCCCCACATTATAGTTATGGAGTTATTATAGTGTAAGGTGTGGATGGTAAGTGATGTCATTATTTTCCCACCTGCTTCCGCTACATCAGTTTTGGTAGTTGCATCGGATGGTTAGTTAGATTAAAATTACTGTGTTTTTGAAAAGACGGAGTTAATAGACTGACTTAGACGTTGATATTTGTTGAGTTTGTACCTTTATGTTACGGTGAGGTTTGTTGAATCTCAATGGAATTTACGGGTCCGTCGTTGGCCTGAGATCCCAGGATAAGCCTACGGGCATACACTAAGCTTTATGTATGTTGTCTGCTGTTAATACGGTATTAGGCGGTCACCGAACTGAAAGTATTGTACAGGGAATTTTGTTGTATGGAGTAGTGGGGGTTTATTTGGGTCACGTCAGAAGCGCAACTGGAGAAGTCCCGAGCAACTTTCCGCTTGTTAGAGAGCAAATGAAAATCAATCTGGTCGAGGTTTTATTGCTGGAGTGTAGAGATCTCTCTTAGAATATGCGCTAGATACTTTCGAATTTTCTATTAGTGGAGCAGACAACTTGTGTTTTATGTAGTTAGTTTTGTTAATAAAAGACTTAAAGGCGATGATGTTGTTTTTGTAAAGGGAGGGTCAGTAGAAGGAGTAGAACTTACGCAAAAAGGTGCAGCGCTTGTATTGGTCAGTGGTGAAAATATGTCACCAAAAGTGCTACACTTCTATTGGTTAGTTAGTGTGAGTCGCGCTGAGATTGGACAGCGTAAATAACATTGAGTGGAAGTAGTAAAACATAACACGGAAATGAGATTTGTAGATCTATTTACTAATATGAGCTTAGATTTGAGAAAGAAACATGAAAATAATAAGATTGTAAAAAACCCTATTTAGTAAAGATCAAACTATAGTAATTATAGAAGAAACTCCAATAGCTCCAGACGGATCGCTCACAGCATTTATGGCGATAGAAAGGGGATATCATACTTGTACCTGGTTAGAAAATTGAATGAAATATACAGAACAAGATGGTAATTTAGCTTTTCCGGAAAATTGTACTTTTGATACCAAAGTTTTAGAAAATTTGAGGAGACGAATGAATGATTTGAGTCCAAACCCAAGACTGCATTACGAAGCTCTTGAAGAGTGGGATTATGAAGCATACTAAAGAGAAAGGGATAGACAGCAAAATAGATATAAGAATACAGTGAGCAGATACTCTGAAGCAAAATGGGATGCTCGAAAGAAAATATGTAGAAGAGGTACCATTATAGAAACAGCTGGATTACTCCCTGTTAGAGAGGGTGAAGAGATTGAAGGTGAAAATGTAGAGAGAAAAATAAAAATTCTGGACCACAAGGACTAGATGCTAGTGCATATGATATTGATGAGGATTTCCTGAATGAATTATTGATGAATAGACCTCCACCATATCACGAGGAAACAGATTAGTACCAATGTGAGTGTTCCGTGTGTTTCACCAAACGCTCCTTTAATTTGAATTTAAGACACCAGTGAATAGGCTACCTAATGTTGAAAAACAGATCCTAAATCTAAATAGAGAAGACTCAGTGAGAATGAAATCTACAATAAATCCAGATGTTTTGTCAGTTCCAGTAACAATTGGCCTAATAGTTCCAGTGTATAATGAGGGACAAAGACTTACTCAAGTGCATGTTTTAACAGTTCCGGTGAGGAGTAACTAGTATTTAAATTCAGATTATGGAGAATTTTCTGGTGTTTATGGGAATATTGTTATGGATGTGAATGAAGATTTAAGGGAGACGAGACATTCAAATGGCATTTTAGAGAAGACTAATATAACTCCTAGACGAAATATACAGTTAGAACCAAAAAGATTAATGCAGAGTGAAAGGAGAATAAATCAACAGACACCTAGCAGGTCAAGAGGTGAAACAGGTGAGGATGTACAGATCAGTGGGTCCATCGCCAGAAGAATTAGGTATGTGTATGAAAGAGTTTGCATCTGAATGTAGTGGGCAAAATAAAGATGTATATATAGACGTGAGCAAAGTGAAAGGAGATTTAGAAGAAATGATTGCAGGTACTATTACTCCTGAAAGATTGAGCAGATACCAGGATGATGAGTTATTGTTTTTATTTAAAAATATTACAGGAAAAGCGAAAACTTTACATGAGACCTTTGAAAAAGTTGCTCATATGTATGGAGTTGACATTGAAAAGTCGAAAGCATTACAAAAGACATATAGATTGGATTTTACAGACTAGGAGTTAGAGAATCTGAATGTTTCAGGGAAACAATTGCAGATGAAAGAGTTGATGAATACCTTGAGACTTTGGGGATGATTAGACAAATGGAAGGGAAGATGGGATAAAAAGAAGGAAGATGGAAATGCAAAAGCAAATGTTGCTTTGCCATTGTATCCTGTGAGTGAAGCTGAAAAAGAAACATCAATAGTTGATGTTGCCCCAGCATATCCAATCAGAGAGGTACCTGGAGGTGGTATGGTTCATATTCCTTGGTCAAGACAGGACATGTTGTCATTTACAAATAATTTTCCTCGGTTGAGAGAAAAGCCTGCTGAGTGGAATAGACAAGTAGAAAGATTTGTAAAAGTCTCAAACGTCTTGTGGGTAGACTTGGATGGTCTTTTTGATATTGTTGTTCCAGCGGATTTGTAGATTGAGTGTAAAATTGCTGTAGATTGGCCAAACAAAGAATATCCAAGAGATCCAAAAACAGGAGCACCCTCGGTAGAGGTTATGAAAAAATATAATCAGGTTATTACATTTTGAAGGGTAAGATTTCTCCAAAAGAAACAGATTTACGTAAAGATTGATAGAATGACTCAAGTGCTAAAAGAATCGGTACATGCATATTATGAGAGGCTTCTTTAAGTGTTTAAGCAATTTAGTGGTATAGAAAATATCACAGAAAAAGATATGAGGAATTTTGTGTACAGGTTCGTGTATGGATTGAGGCCAGAAATAAGTGCTATGATTCAGCAGCATTTAATTTGTTGACAGAGTAAAACAATCAATGACATACTTCGATCTGCTACATATTGTGGAGACGACATAGAAATGAGACATAAAAAGTTGAAAGAGAAGTTGATGGTAGTGCAAATGAAGATGGCAAAGAAAGGGGGTTATATAAATGCAGATTTTGTTAGGAATGGTCAGGCTACTACTGGAATGAAAGGTGTAAATGGCAATACTGTGACACAAATTATCCCAATGGGTCAGGGAAGAGGTAGAGGTAACTTTGGTGATAAAGAAGATTTGAAGAAGAAATATCCTTGTTACAATTGCGAAAAATGTGGACATTGGAGACGCAAGTGTAAGAGTATGATAAATAATACAGATCAGACGGGAAATTATGATCAAATGCAAGTGCAAAATCAAGGTTACCAGAATCAGATGAATCAGACTCAAATGGGTGAAGAACAAAATCAGAATACATCAGTGCGAGTGCACAATAGAGGTCAGAATTTACAAATACCACAAGATCCTTTGCCAAATCTAGAGGTGAATGGTCAGTGCAAAGGTATAATGCGAATGTGGGTTATCAAACAAATGGTCAAATAAATTTAAATGTCCAGGTGGCTTCACAATATTTGATGCAAGCAGATGAAAATGACTCAGATACATTGCAATGACGGTGCCTGAGGGGGGGGAGGAAGAGAGCGTTCTTGGCGCATCTCTGGAGGTGGATCAGTCCGGTCCCTATGTGAATGGCGAGGTTGGTGGTAATGCTCCACTGTAAGAACTGTGGATATTCCAAACCTACCCCTCTTGGGAGAAAGTATCCAAGTTGTGGGAGTATCCAGTAAATTGATCAAAACACCAATAACTAGACCTATGAAGGTTCAAGTTGGTAATTTCCAAGAATTGCGCACATTTTTTGTTTATGACACAAGTCCAATTAATCTATTAGGAAGAGATTTACTTTGTAAGATGGACTGGTCTATCTATTGTACTCCAGCTGGAATGGCGTCATCATCAAGATAGCTTAATTCGACTGAGCAAGTCATAAAAGCACATACAGATAAAACAAATAGATTAAAATAGCTCCGCAATACAAAAGTTAAGATCAAAGTTAAAATCTAATATCAGTACATTTGTGGTAAAAAGCAGACAGTGCTATCTTTTCAACAATTACATACTAGAACAAGGCTGAGAAATAGCACACTGATTAGAATCGATCTCATGCATCAGGTTTGGGCTTAAATGAGCCCACTTAGCCTAATTTGCCCCCGTATTCATGTTGAGTAGTAGGTGGTTTCATTGGGGACAATTGCGTCACCTGCTAGTGTGAGCTGATTCAGGTTTTCTAAGCCCCACAGCTCCGCCCCGTAGAGGATTGAGTTCACCACTTTACTATCATAAACTTGGAAAGTCGAGCTAATGGGGCTTCGTCAGAGGGGTTTTAACTTCCTTTCTAAGGATGCCAGCTAGCTGTCGATGCTTTAACTTCAATGTGAGGCTTCCACCTCATTTCCTTATAAAGTTTGATGCCCAGATAGATAAAAGCATCCATCTGCTCCAGGGGGAGCCCATCCATCATTATATTCCCCCTGAAAGATCTATGCTGGTTAAATGACATAAGTTTTGTCTTTGCAGCGTTGACCTTGAGGCCTCTCATAAGACAGAACTCTTCGTAGCCGTTAAGGGCATGCTACAATCCACTAGGTGTTTTGAAGATTATCAGCGTGTCATCCGCAAACATGAGAATGGGTATTTTCCTTCCAGCTACAAAAGGGGCATCAGTGTGAATGGCATCAAGGACATTTGCAACACCATTTATAAAAAAAGAAAACAGAGTCGGTGCTAGGACACATCCCTGACGAACGCCCTTGCGCACAGGGAAAGGATCAGTCCTATTTCCTGCCACCCCCCTGTATTTGTGTATAATTGTCCTCATGAAGTTAGACAATTAGGGAGAGCAGATCTATAGGCAGCCGTATCTCCTTTAGGACCACCAACAATTTGTTCATAGATACCATGTCAAAGGCGGATTTAAGATCGACGAAGGCAGCTTACATGCTGCCCTTGCCGAGGATGACTATACGCCAGTATATAAGAACAAAGTGGAACACCTGATCTATGGTGCTAATGCGGGCCCTAAAACCTGCCTGCAGAGGGGTGAGAGCAGCAATATCATCAATCCAGTCCTGGACCTTGGTCAAAACAAGCCTAGCCACCACTTTCTGCATGCAGTCTATACGGCTGATTGGTCTATAATTACCAGGCAAGGATTTGTCTTCCTTTTTGTAAATGGGTATTATATCCGCCCCCATCAGGTATGCGGAATAGGTGCTCCTTGGGCTATGGCGTTAGCAAATAAAAGTATGTAAGTAGAAAATGTCTGAGGGAATGCAATCTAGGCCTGGTGCCCTGCCACCAATTAAGGCCCTTAGTACACGACTAACATCTTCCTATTTAAAAACTGTAGTGTAGGAGAAATGGAAGATCAAGGATGGTACCCCATCATCAACTTCTTCCTCCACATATTTAGTGGCTAAAAATTAATCCACACGTCGGGGTCAACGTGGTTATCCGGGTGCTGAACTACTCCTCCCCTGCCCCATTTAACCACATCCCAAAACCATTTGGAGTTTTTACTATCACTGGCGGACTTTAATTCCTAATCAACAACAAGAGAGAGAGGGTCTCTAAGGAGCACTCTTGGTCCCCCAATTCAAATGGTCAAAACAACAAAAGAGTGTGCCTTCTCAGGAGAAGAGCAAGCATGAAGAATCAAACTTGATTCTTAAGAAAGCCCTCACTCACCAACCTAGTTGGTGACATGCTTCATCATCGGGACCCACCAGTAAGGCCGAGTGCCTCCCCGGTGTGCTTCAAAGCCAGAATTACTGCAGGGCAGGTTAGTGATGTCTGAGTGACAAGTGAAAGTGATTGTGTGGTGGGTTAAAAATGTCTAGATTGTGTCCATAAAAATGTTATTAGTTGGCCAACCAGACACGAGTATTCGAGACTACTACTGCAATCTAAACAATTTTCTGTTTTTTTCTTTGTGTGTTTGTTCGTGTCTGTCTTTTGTTACAGATATATTTTGGATTCCTCCAAGTAGGAAGAATTCCTCAGTAACAGCAGGTTACTATAAACTTTTGTTTCTTTTCACATATTGGACCTCATGGTTAGGGTGAGCCTTAGCTCACTGATACCGCCGAGGTTCACACTCTGGTCCTGAGGAATGCCTACCCATTAGCATCATATAGGCAGAAACATGTTGACCACACACAGTGAGACAAAGCTGAACAATCTATCCAGCTTATTCATCACTCACTTTGTTTTTTACTCGCGTCGAGTTGGCCATTGAATATAATTATTTATGGACACAATCTAGACATTTTTAACCCGCCACACAATCACTTTCACTTCTCACTCGGACATCACTAACCTTCTCCGTAGTAATTCTGGCTTTGAAGCACACCGGGGAGGCACTCGGCCTTCCTGGTGGGGCCCGATGATGAAGCATGTCACCAACTAGGTTGGTGAGTGAGGACTTTAATTCCTGCCATCTCTCCTCATCCCAGGATTTTTTGGTGCTTTGAATCGCTTTCTTGTATGTTAACCTAGTTGTTCTCACCCTAGCCCCACTCCCCGACTTAATTGCCTCACCAAGAATTTTGCTTGCACTGCACTCATGGTTGTACCATTGATATTTGGGCTGAGTGAATTTCATCCTGAACTTTCTCTGTTTTAGGAAGTGACAGCGTATCTTTAAAAAAAATGAATTGTGCAGCTCTGTGAAATCTATGGCCGTTTCAGGGGTAAAGTGGTGAACCTCCATCAGTTCGGTTGTACGTTCGATCTCAGTGCTTATAGTGATTAATGTTTCTGGACATGTTAGGATTTTAGACCATTTGTTAGAGACTAAGAGATCACTCACTGTGGATAGGGTAGCCGGTGCCGCCGATACTCTAAGATCCTTAAATCGAAACAGTGAGCAGAGCGAATCATGATCGCTCTCTATGCGTGCGTGTATGGTCATGTCCTCGAGAGTTTGCCATACATTCAAGCTGACTAAGAGGTAATCAATATGGTTAGAGTGGTAGCCATTATTAAAGGTATCTTGACCTTGTCTATCCGAGATAGACCGGCAATTGGCTGCCCTAAGGCCGTGCTCCAGACACAGTGCTTTTAGTTGAATTGCGGCCTCGGTCCATCATTTAATCGGATTTGATTCCAATTCCGGGCCTCCCCAATATTCGTCCTCTTCCCTCGCTAGTCATTATCTTCATTATCGAGCAGTTCAAAAGTGGTGTTTAAATCACCAACAACTACAACACCAGAGTCCCCAGGGAGGGTGTCTAACAATTCACCCAGGGCATTGATGGTTTCTGATCTTCGTCCCCCACTCAGGCATCTAGCGTATACATTCACTGTGGCACAAGTACCACGAGGCCCAAGAGACACCATAAGTGCAAGAATGTCATTGGAATCAAAGGGTAAGACCCGGATCTTTACACCTATATCTTGCTTGACCCAGATTGTGAGGCCCCCTGATGGGCGTTCCCAAGCCCCCCCTGTAGTGGGAATGCAATAATTTAAATAACCAGGATAAAAAAGCAGATCTGTTAACCTAGTTTTCTGAAAGGCACATATATCGTAATTCCCTATAAATGCATTCCAGCCAGGGCTCCTGTTTCTCAACCCCGCAATGTTCCATGATAATATAGAGATGGTACGCGACGTTAGGTGTATATTATTTATCAGCGGGACATTGGAGGGTACAAGGCCAGAATCGTTATTATACTGGTTCATAACCCTATCGGATTGGTCTGGCCTAATTGTGGGATTCCCTGTCAGTCAAGGGGAAAATGAATTGCTAGTGCAATCTGTCGGAACTGCCAATGTACGGTACCCATTGGCCGGGGGGAGCCGTCAATCCACCTCGCTAAGCATAGACACAGATTGATAGTGGACTGCAGGGCTTTTGGGGGAAGGTTTGGTGTTTACTTCAGCCGGGCTAAGTTTAAGACGAATGACTGTTACAAATAGGTGTTGTGTCCGTAGATCATAAGCTACCAGATTCTCAGCCAAATCTTTATGTGGTAGGGTTAGGGCAATGACGTCCGTTTCAACCCCCGGGATGGAATAGCATTTCACACAAAAGACAAGATGTCATATTTAAAATGTCAAGACAGGGAAAATAGTGAAGGAATTGCTTCCATTACTTACAGCAAACGATTTGTCTGTCGAGTTGAGAGACACGGTGTTGACGGATGTGTGGGATTTTGCAGAGAAAGATATCAGATTGATGAAAGGAGTAGCTCCGATTCAGATTACAGTAAAACCTGATGCAGAAATTCCAAGGATAAAGCAGTTCATAATGAGTCCTGAAATAATTGCAGGAGTAACACCTGTGATCGACATGCTGATTGAGCAAGGAATTTTGAAAGAAATCTTTGAAAGTCCATGCAATTCACCTATAATGGAAATTCGCAAACCGAACGGAAAATGTACAGGACCTGAGAAGGGTTAATCAAATTTTATTTGCATTCTGGTTCAGAAACCGTGTCTTGGCATGACGCCGACTCCCTCAAGGTTATACAGAGAGTCCCTCTAGCTTTAATCAGATATTGAAGAAATGTTTGGAGTCATTAGTAATGCCAAAAGATTCAGTCCTAGTACAGTATATTGATGACCTATTGGTGGCATCAAAAACAAAAGAGGACTGTGTGACAGATACAATTGCTTTACTGAACAATTTGGCAGTAGGTGGGCAAAAAGTGTCACCAGCAAAATTAGAGTTTTGTAAAAAAGGAAGTACTGTATTTAGGCCATTTCATTGAGAAAGGAGTTCCGAGAGTTTCACACGATTGGATTAATGCTATCATGCAAATGAATCTGTCAAAAACACAGAAAGAGGTTTGGATGTTTTTGGGAATGGTCGGATATTGCAGGCAGTGGATTATGAATTTTTCACTGATTGCCAAGCCATTACAAAAGTTGATGCACAAAGTTGTGTCAGATCCAATACACCTTAATGTGGAAAGCATGAAGGTGTTTATGGTGTTGCGAGACAGTTTATGTCGAGCACCAGCATTGGGAATGCCAGACTTTGATAAAGATTTTGAGTTGTTCTGTAATGAATGTGATGGTTGGACATTGTCAGTTCTAACACAGACACACGGAACAGCACGAAGGCCAGTGGCATATTTTTCTGCTACTTTAAATTCAGTTGCTGCATCTCTTCCAGGTTGTTTAAAAGCAGTTGCTGCTACTTGTGTGAGTCTTGAGCAGAGTGAGTCGATTGTGATGGGACATGCTTTGATAGTGTATGTGCCACATTCAGTTGAGATTTTGTTAACATGTACTCGCACTCAATACCTTACAAGCAGTCGGTTAACAAAATATGAGCAAGTGATACTGGCAGCAGAGAATGTTACTATAGCAAGGTGTGCAACCTTAAATCCTGCAACATTACTACCAACTCCAGGATGTGAAGTGGTTTTGGATGAAGCGGATCATGATTGCTTGGATGTGACTGAAATCTGCACTAAACCAAGACCTGATATCAAAGATACTCCATTAGTTGTGTCAGATGTTGTTCTGTTCATGGATTGATCACGTTTGAGAGATTCAGAAGGATGCTTACGACCTGCATATGCAAATTGCACAGTGGCAAATGTAATTGAAGCATCATGGTTGAAGAGAGTGAGTTCTGCACAAGTGACTGAGTTGGTGGCTCTTACTAGAGCCTGTTGCTTAACAAAGCAAATGAGAGTTACAATTTATACTAACAGGCAATATGGCTTTGGGGTTGTTCACGATTTTGGGCAGTTGTGGTCTCAACATGGATACTTGACCTCTACGAGTTCAGAGGTCAAGTATCAGTGTTCAGACAAATTGGGGTGGTGAAATGTTCAGCACATCGTTCTGGTTGTGAATACGTCACACTGGGAAATATATGCTGATGAGATTGCACGATTTTGTGATTAGAATATATATTCTATTAACGTGGATCAACAAAACGAACAAATTGATCAAACAGAATGCAGTTTGAGGTTCTCATCTTTTGAAACATGGGATTAAGTGAAAGAGCCTCAGGAAGAAGCAAATGACTCAGAGAAAGAGGGTTGGGTCAAGTCAGGTTGCACTCGTAGAGCAGATGATGAGGTGTGGATTTACACGGATGGTAGACCAGTAATGCCAAATAGTCTATTATCACAGATGCCAAGGGTTTTTCATGGACCAACACATATAGGCAAAGATGCAATGATAGGTGTGCGATATGTCAGAAACAAAATGCGGGAAGAAAAACCGTGGTATGCATGGGGCGAATTGGACAGGCAGCAGGACCTTTTACACGCAAGCAACTTGATTTTATTGAAATGCCTCCTTGCCAAGGACTAAAATATGTTCTTGTGATTGTCTGTGTGTTTTCTCGTTGCGTTAAAGCTTATCCAACAAGGCGAAATAACAGTTTAAAAGTTGCTAAACTGCTTCTCAGAGAAATAATACCTAGATTCAGTTTTCCAGTCTCTTTGGAATCAGATAGAGGAACGCATTTTATTAATGAAATAATTCAGATGATTTGTGCAGCATTACAAATTGAACAAAAGTTGCATTGTGCCTACAGACCTGAGGCTTCAGGAGTAGTAGAACAGATAAACGGCAGAATTAAATCAAGATTGGCAAAGGTTTGTGCATCAACAACACTAACATGGCCTGACGCACTTCCATTAGTGTTAATGAGCTTGAGAAGTATTCCAGATAAAAGGACAGGACTGTCTCCTCATGAAACTGTGATGGGCAGGGCTATGAGACAACTGACAGTCCCAGAAAATCCGCTAATGAACATAACTGATGATTTGGTACTGGATTATTGCAAAGGATTGGCTGATGTGGTACGTTCTGTGTTTCAAAAAATCAACAACGTAAGAGTGTATATAAAAAGAAATACAACCAGCCGGTTGAATTTTAAAGTGCAGTTCTGAGTGTAAGTGAGACGAAATCAATCTGATATTAAAATAAAATAAAACCCTCACTCACCAACATAGTTGGTGACATGCTTCATCATGGGGTTTTGCCAGTGGTGCCTTGTGCGCCTCTGGTGTGCTTCGACGCCTTTAGTATGGCGGAGCAACTATGATCAGATTGAAGAGGGGGTGTGTGTAATAAACCAAAAGTGAATTTAAAAGTCACATGGCGTCAGCCAAAAAACTTTAATGATGGCGTCATGTGAACAAGATAAAAAAGTGGTGGATATCAATTCCTGAACTTTAAATTGGTCAGGTCAATCCTACTAATGATCATGTGGTCAACATGTTTCAGCTTTTTGTCGTGTTTCACCAAGCTTTCATCAGGACCTAATCAATAGAACAAACACCTTGGCGGTATAAGCACGCTAAGGCCTATCCAAACCTCAGGTGTAATTGAACCGATACACTCACGGTTACATCAGGGGTCTTCCGTTAATTCGAGGGCAACCTCGTCTGTCTGGAAAAGATGTATGTATATTAGAATCCACATACAAATATTGAGTATACAGTGTATATCAAAAAAGACAAAATCGAGTATCAAACAAACACTCATACAGATTGTCCCTATGTTTATACATGGCTCGTAATGGAACACGGGGCAATCCGAGCGGACAACAATTCAGTGTCATTTCAATCATCCAGATACATCTGCAACCAGTTAGGAGCAGAATAACATTTGAGCGATTCTCTCAAGAGTCTGGGTATGTAAAAGATTACTTATTGACTATGCGGTGATCTCTGTTAAGAATTAATGGCACATGCAAATGTCGTATTGAAAGGGGCAAGGTATAACCCCAATACTACGGCATAATTATAAAAGATGGATTTTAAAACAACAAAAAAATGTTTAAAATGAGGCTTACGTAAATGAAGACGAGGAAGTGCTCCTTGGGCAAGCGAACGGGTGGCGGGACTACAAAACAACTGTAGTGGAGACAGACAAAAAGGTAAATGTCAGACTCCTATAGTCCGTTAACCCAATCAATTTCTAAGTTCCGTTTCGAAGGGAACTAAAAGGTAGTTTTATAGCGGTACTCACATCGTCCAAGTCCTCAGCCAGGCAAATTCACCTACATATGACCGCCGAGCCCGGAGTCAAGGTGAAGTGGAAGTATTCATATTTAAATAGTAGCCATGGCGGGAAAACCAGGAAGGATCTACCACTGCCGGTGTGCGCACGCATCCGTGCTATGGACATGGAAAGCGGACTATCACGCTAGTCCTAGAGTGAAAAAAAGGACTAAGTTCCAATTTGTCTTTGTTAAAACTTTATCGACAACCTCGATTATGCGCAAACAAAAAACCCAAAGTTGGATTAAGAATGGATTAAAAATAATCCGGAAATAATCAGACATGTACCTAGCACCCCAGATCAATGTGGTCTGTAACGGCCCTTATCAGGTCTGTACTAAATACCCTCTAGGTGACAAAAAATGGTCAGGAGGTAAAGTAAAATAGTTCGGGACATTGCTGGGAAATACTGCTAAGGTAATACGATCCCTACACCCAGGCACACATTAGCTAGTACGCCTCAAAACAGATCCCCAAGGGATCATGTCATTGAGCCCCCGGAGGTGTGTCGAAAGGCGATAAACCCATCGCTGTTCTTTCTCAAACAGTATGGAGGGTTTGGATTGCTCTATGATGGTCCAGTGTAGATCATCCGCAGTGTGTTGGAATCGTAGGAAATGTTCCGTTAGTTTCGTAGTACTCTTTCTGCACCGGATGTTGCTTCGATGCTCCCCAATACGTAACTTGACCTTACGTGTGGTCATGCCCACATATTTCAAATCACAAGGGCATGTGATTAAATAGACCACATCGGTCGTGTTACAGTTGGTGTGGCTACGTTGAGTCCACACCTTGCCCGTTTCCAATAGTAGGGTTTTAGTAGGTGACGTGAGGTGACACACACTGCACGACCCACAGGGATAGTGGCCATGTACAGGTGGTAACCCCCAAGTGTCAAGGACAGTTGAAAAGGTAGGTTTTTTCGGGGTCCTTGGTCTTGTGTGGACAAGAGAGTCTTTAATACTTGTGGCTTTCTTATATGCAAAAAGGGGTCTTTCCCAATTCTTGTTGTTGCTCGTCAGGATCCTCCAGTGCTTTTTTACTGATTTTGCCACAGCGTTGGACGCAACGTTGTAGGTGGTTACACACGTCAGTGGTGGATCCGTGGATTCTTTATGAAAAGTTTGCAAGAGGACCTCTCTTGGTTGATTTCTGGCTCGTTTGTAGCTTTTTGTTAGGATTTTATCAGGATAGCCCCGTTGTTTGAGTTTGAGTGTCAGGTCACTGGCCTGTTTACGAAAGTCCTCCAGCTTGCTACAGTTCCGCCTGATGCGGAGATACTGGCCATAAGGAAGATTCTCCCGGAGCGGTCGGGGGTGAAAACTGGAAAAACCCAGAAGATTGTTTTTGGCTGTCGGTTTTTGGTAAGTTTTTGTTACCAAAATGCCATCCCTTTTAGTGACTACCACATCCAGAAAAATCATTTCTTCTCTATGGAAGGAATTAGTGAATAGCAGATGGGGATCACAGGTATTTATCCATACCAGAAAATCTTGAAGAGTGTTTTCAGGGCCCTGCCAAATGATAAAAATATCATCTATATATCTTTTCCAGAAGGAAAGATAGGAAGAAAAAGGGTTTTGTGGACTTAAAATGAATTTACGTTCGAAGTCAAAAACATAAAGACCTGCCACACTGGGCGCAAAAGTGCTGCCCATCGAAGTACCAGTTGATTGGAGATACAAAGTTCCTTGGTACTCAAAAAATTTTTTCTTCAGGGCCAAAGTGGCACAGTCAATGATAAATCCTTTAGGTGTTTGAAACTGCCAGTCAACAGAATCAAGAGCTTCCCCAATAACCTGGATGGTGTTGTCTTGTGGGATGCTCGTATAAAGGCTCTCGATATCCAGAGAGACAAGTATGGTATTGTCAGGGTCTATCCTTAGTTCCTGTAATGCTGCCAGAAAGCTCTTAGTATCTTTTAGGTAAGTTGGTGTTTCCTGTATTATAGGTTTTAGGAAGAAGTCACAAAAGATCGACAGAGGCTCTAGAAGGGAACCAATGCCCGATACAATTGGACGACCTGGAGGAGGTGACTTATTTTTATGGATTTTCGGCAAAGTATAAAAATAAGGAATAATACCTTTGCCTTTTGTCAGAAAATCCGCCTCTTGTTTGCTTATAAAGCCACTTGACTCAGCATGTTCAACAAGGTTGCATATAGTGATTTTCAAAGTCACAGAGGGGTCGGTAGTTAGAGGGATGTAGTTCTTAGAATCACTGAGTAAACGTCTGCATTCGAGGTCATAATCAACTGCATTCTGAATTACAATCCCTCCGCCCTTGTCCGCGGGTTTTATTACAATAGCAGAGTTATTTTGCAGTGATTGAAGAGCCTGGAACTCCTGGGCATTCATGTTTTTGTATGCTCCTTGATCTTGAAAGGCTTCAACATCGTTGATTACTGCCTGTTCAAATGCAATAATTTCTGCTGGGACCATATGGGCGGGAGGTGTAAAAGTAGACCTCAAACGTAAGGCAGTGTCACTGGGATGATCTACACGGACATCAGGTTGAGTCTTTTCAAAAAAAGATTTCAATTTTAATTTTCTGAAAAATTCAGAGAGTTCACATTGTAAGCGAAAGCGGTCCAAGCGTGCTGATGGCACAAAACCTAGTCCTCTCTCGAGTACTTTGCTCTCTGTCTCTGTCAATACGACTGAGGAAAGGTTGAAAACTAGACTCTCTGGTTGTTGGATGCCACCTTGCTCCGTGTGTTGTTCCCCATCCCTTCTTCCTGTTCCCAGTGTACTTGACTGTTTCCCCTTCTTCGCCCTCGTCCTCGTCGGCCTCTGTCTAAAAAAGGACGGAACGTGTTGGGTGGAAAAGGAGGCATTTGGGCATAACCTGGGTTCCAACCCATCATAGGGTACTGTGGTGGTTGGAATTGGTTGTAATAACCCTGTCCCCCTTGGTTGGGAAAAGGTTGCCAATTAGGTTGGAAGTGGTAAGATCTGTTTCTACCTCTACCTCGCTGTCTGGATTTAGTACTCTCATTACTTGATCCGCTAGAGAAGGAATCATTGTCGTCAGTACTATGTGTCTGTTCATTACTGTCAGTTGGAGGGACAAAATCCGGATTGGCATAAGGGTAAATTTTGTTAAATGAAAAGCGTTTGAGATCCTTCTGAAATTTCTGAGCTTTCGACTGTGTTAAAGAGTCCTTGTATTCATTGATCTCTTTATTTAGCTCATCCAATTTCTTTTTGTACCCAGTCAAAACTGTCCGAAAGTGTGTTTCAGTTAGTTGAATTTCAACCATCAAAGCCTCAGATAACCTGAGGGCAGTTTTTATAATTAGCACCAGCCAATCGCGGGTACAGTGCCACGCGATTTGGGCCCAGTCCCTGCGAAAAGTTGGATCGTCAAGAAAAATGCGAGGGGCGTTAGTGACCAGTAGACCCTTAGGCGCTACATTGTTGCGTAGGTACTCTGTTAGTATGGTACCGTGCAAAATGGTACGAATTCGATTTCGTTTCTGTTCGGTCAGTTTCTCCCACTCGCTTGTCTGTGATATTGTTTGCGCTATCGAGGAGTCTGCAAAAAGAGAGGAATCGGCCAATAATGCATCAACCTCTGCGTCCGTATACGTAAGCCCCGGGTTTTCCATCATGGTGCCAAAGAACTAAGATCAAAACGCAAAGTCAAATAAGAGACTCTCGCAGCTGTGCGCTGCCCAAGCAATTAGGAACAACAAGAGAGAGAGGGAGGAGTTACACTCTTATTCCCCCGGGTTAAGTACAAAAAATCAACAACGTAAGAGTGTATATAAAAAGAAATACAACCAGCCGGTTGAATTTTAAAGTGCAGTTCTGAGTGTAAGTGAGACGAAATCAATCTGATATTAAAATAAAATAAAACCCTCACTCACCAACATAGTTGGTGACATGCTTCATCATGGGGTTTTGCCAGTGGTGCCTTGTGCGCCTCTGGTGTGCTTCGACGCCTTTAGTATGGCGGAGCAACTATGATCAGATTGAAGAGGGGGTGTGTGTAATAAACCAAAAGTGAATTTAAAAGTCACATGGCGTCAGCCAAAAAACTTTAATGATGGCGTCATGTGAACAAGATAAAAAAGTGGTGGAACACGACAAAAAGCTGAAACATGTTGACCACATGATCATTAGTAGGATTGACCTGACCAATTTAAAGTTCAGGAATTGATATCCACCACTTTTTTATCTTGTTCACATGACGCCATCATTAAAGTTTTTTGGCTGACGCCATGTGACTTTTAAATTCACTTTTGGTTTATTACACACACCCCCTCTTCAATCTGATCATAGTTGCTCCGCCATACTAAAGGCGTCGAAGCACACCAGAGGCGCACAAGGCACCACTGGCAAAACCCCATGATGAAGCATGTCACCAACTATGTTGGTGAGTGAGGGTTTTATTTTATTTTAATATCAGATTGATTTCGTCTCACTTACACTCAGAACTGCACTTTAAAATTCAACCGGCTGGTTGTATTTCTTTTTATATACACTCTTACGTTGTTGATTTTTTGTACTTAACCCGGGGGAATAAGAGTGTAACTCCTCCCTCTCTCTCTTGTTGTTCCTAAAACGTTCTGTGTTTCACCAGGTTGGAGAAGTTGCAACAACAACACAGCAAGAACATGACCTGTGTCCTGGAGAGTGGGTCATTGTGAAAAAACATGTGAGGAACAACTGCTTAGAGCCACGTTGGCATGGGCCTTATCAGAGAATTTTGGTGACGACTATTGCAGTCAAGTATGGAGACTTGCCAAACTAGGTTCATGCGAGTCACACACGAACAGTCCCAAATCCACTTGAAGGAGAAGAACTTGCAGAAGAAGATCGCTGAGAACAAAGGGACAATCCAAGGCAAGTTGAAAACGAAGTAGAGTGGGTACAAGCTACTGGGACAAATGAAATCGATGCAGTAATTATCAATGCTGAGAATGAAGTGATCCCTGCGGACAACAATAAAGACAAAATGAAAGAAAGTACAAGCGAAATTGAAAATGAAAATGGGAATAGGACAAAGAACGATGACATTGGCCAAAAGGAGTAAAATACATGCTTAACAGAAAAGTACCAGAAACAGTGATTGAAATATCAAGCCAATCAGAACAGAGTGTAGCAGAAGAAAAAGAAGATTGAGTACTGAGGGCAAAGAGAACGAAAGAACAAAATAGAAAATATACAGCATCTTAATGGACATACTTGGTGGCTGCTTCTTCAAATGAATGGGAGAAAGAGTTTCTTGATTTCTGTTAAAAAAGCAGTTGCTCTTACAAGCCACCCTAAATAATAATTTTCTGAAAAGGATGCAGAAAAAGAGAGGAGATTTTTGAAAATAAATGAAGAAAAGCTCAGAAGAAATAAGAAAGTGTGTTGAAGAGCTGAGGGCTCAAGCAGTGTGGGGTACACTAACTAAAGCTAGTCTAGCAAAATGAATAGCTTTTGAATAATTATAATTTTTTTGTTAGAACATTTTTGAGAATAATTTTTTAGAAATTTTATTTTTCATTAGAACTAGGATTTTTGACTAATCCTTAAATTTAATATAATTAGAATGGATAGAATTAGAAAAGAGAATGGCAAACAGAAACATGGATAATTTAGGGAAAGGTGTTTTAACATTTGTTGTTCATGTGTCCTTGTAACTATGTTTGTATGGATGGTATTAACATTTGTTTTACCATGTTTTATGTTTATTGATGTAGTCAATACTACATCAACTAATAATAAGGGGCATGTAATTATAGATTCCGAAAGAGATATGAGAGAAGATCCAGAAAATAACATTAGAGAATTAACTGGAAATATACTTCATGTTGACAAGTCTATTAATGATTTCTTGTTAAATGTGTTTACTAAGCTATTGTATGAATATGTTGATGTTATGGATGCTAGAGATTGTTATGTGTGCATGCAATTACCATTGTCTGTGTCTGAAGGGGTGACTTATCACCACCTTCCACTAACATATGGTATTTTGTGTAGTGTACTGACAAGTCTGTTTCATGGAAAAGAGTAATTTCAATATTTCGATTCAAATTATGATCTAATATTTTCAGAAGTTCCTATTAGAAAGAATATGAATACATTATATAGTGCAAGAGATGCAGAATATATGGGAGATTTTTTCCATACTACTCAAACAATAGATGTAGTATATGCACATCGTAACAACCTCACCTGTAAATTGCACAATGTGGAGATAGAATTTATTAACACAGTGGAGGATAGGCGTAGAGATTTTAAAAAGAGGGCTGTAGAACAGAAGAGTAGAGAACCACCATGGGTGCATAAAGAAAGTAATTATAAAAAAGGTGAGACTTTTGTTGCAATGACCTTTGCTTGCCCTCATAGAGGAAAGCTATGCTTGCTTAGGCAGAAAACTAAATATAATTATCATTTTGTTGGTTCCAGTGAATGTGAGCATACATTTCTAATTACAGGGTGCTGGGGATTAAGAGGAGGAACTGATTCTGTGTTCCTTGGTGTCTATTTTATGTGTGGTAAGAATGCCTTCAATAGGTTGCCAACACATTGGTATGAGTGTTGTTGTATGGGTATTGTTTTCCCTAAAATGTATCATGTGAATGAAAACCATGGTCTTACCGAATAGACTTGCCTTTGATGCAATGTTGGCACAAGAGGGCGGAGTCTGTAGTATGTTGAAAATTCAACAATGTTGCACATATATTCCTGATAGAAGTAAAGATCCGGAAGGATATATTAGCAACATTACTCATTTGCATGAAGAGCTGGCAAAACTGAAGGTTGATGGTGCTTGGGAAAAATTTGGTAAGGGTTTCTCTTCTATAGGTAATTGGTTTACAACATTTGCTAACAGTCACCAGCCTTCTTCCAGGGTGAGGGACATTGGCAACATAACCCAGAAGCATGGGGAGTGGCACACATGGAAAACAGATGGCAATAATATCCCCAACCGTGTCTGCAACCTCGGAGCAGAAGAACTGTATTGGGGTCAAGTCCACGGAAGGTGCAGAAAGTCCTCAGGATCTGTAAAGCAATGGGGGCACAATGAGAGCCAAGCGGGAACTAATCGCTTAGGGGGAGGTGTGGTCAGAGGCCAGAGCGGCTGACTCCTGAGCGCAGGGCTCACGACTCAATCCATGGCACCGGCGGCAGCTCAGCCTAGCATCATGCGACTGTAGGATATAGCTTACTTAATCACCTCGACGGCCCCCAGCACTCTGAGACCCTTAAGGGTGATTAGTTTGTGATTTACAAATACCAGATTTATTTATTCGATGCAGATGCTGTAGAGTGTAATAGACATAAGGTTAAAATGAATGAGTCTATGCCGTTGGTAAATGGAGACTTGCTTGAACTGTTCACAGCTGTGCCCCCAAATCTTTAGGGGATGGTCATCCCCAGGTCAAACTCCCATTGAACCGTGGAGTTGCCCCCCAACATAAGGAGCATCTCCACCACCATTCTGTATTGCCAGGAAACGCATCCTTTTGGTATATTCAAGAGGAACATTTGGGCAAGGAGGGGACTCCCTAAGCTCACAGGGAGAGTTTGCCTATCATTCCGTGAATGTATGGCACAATTGAAAGTAAGTAAATATTTGTTAGAAATGGGGGTCTCTAGATGGCAATGGCTTGCACCTTTGTCCAAGTAGGGACCCTTCTTCCTAGTCAGGGTAAGGGAGTTACACTCCTAAAATAACCCCTGCTCACCCCCTTGGTAGCTTGGCACGAGCAGTCAGGCTTATCGTAGAGGCAGTGTGTAAAGCATTTGCACATAACCAACAGTAATACAATGTAAGCACTACAAAAGGACACCACACCAGTTTAGAAAAATATCCAATATTTTTATATACTTAAAACAAGACCAAATACGATAAAAATCCACAGTACAGCACTTTAAAAATAGATGCGTTGCAAGATGTCTTTAAATTACAAAGGTATGTTGAAAACACAGTTCCTTGATGTCGATAGCTCCGTCCGGGGCTATCACGGCGTCGTGAACAAACAAATCCAAACAGTTCTGGCTGACCGCGGCGTAGCGGGTCAGCTACGGTGTCGGGAAGACCCGCAAACAGTACCTTTCAGAAATGCAGGGCATCAATGACCTCTCGTTGAACTTCCGAAAACACGGCGTCCACAGGCATCGGCTCCGGAGGTCAGTGCAGGAGTCGTCGGGCCCTCGAAGTCACACGCGTTGCATATTGATCTCCTCTCTGGTGAAGTAAGGAGCGCTGGTGTCGGCAGGCGTCGGGCGCTGCAGTGCGCTCAGGTCGCGGTGCGCGCAGCGACTCGGTGGCGGCGTCAGATGGCGTTGTTGGTGAGACCAGGGTCGCGGTGTGAGATGAAGGCGGTGCTCATAACGGTGCTGGCAGATCACAGTGCGGCAGCGTCGTCATCGTTGCTGAAGCGCTGTCGTCGGCTGACAAACTGGAGTCAATGGCACCGGCGTTGGTGGGCCAAGTCTGCGGTGCGGGGTGAGGGGGGTGCGTGGAGTGCCATCGTCGGGGATACCAAGGCGTTATCGTGAAGGGAGGCGGTGCGGAGTGCGGTGCCCACAGGTCACGGTGCGAGTAGCGGCTCGGTGGCGGCGTCAGCAGGCGTCGTCGGTGAGACCAGAGTCACGGTGCGGTGTTGCCCTCTGCGGTGCCTTCAGGACACGGAGTTGGCAGCGGCATCGTAGACGGCGTCAGGCTTGAAGTCTTTGCTGTTCCTGAGACTTCTTGAACAGGGGGCAAGCTGTACCTCAAGCCCTTGGAGATACTCAACACAAGTAGAGAAAGTTCAGTCCAGTTCTTTCACTGCCCAAGGCAGAAGCAGCAGCTGCAGTCCAACCCAACAAAGCAATAACACAGCGAAGGGGCAGTACTCCTCCTGGCAGCTCTTCCAGCTCTTCTTCTTGGCAGGTTCCTTGATTCCAGAGAGTTCTCTGAAGTCTTTTCTATCCCTGAGACTTCCAACAGGAGGCAAGCTCTACGTCAAGCCCTTGGAGCAAACTCTAACAGCAGGATGATGAAAGCACAGTCCAGTCCTTTCCCTACCCAAGACAGAAGCAACCACTGCAGGCCAAGCCCACAACACGCAGCATAGGGCAGTACTCCTCCTCCAGCTTTCCCGGTCCTTCTACCTGGCAGGTTCCTTAGTTCAGAAGTAATCTAAATTTCTGGGTCTGGGCCTCAATTTTTATACCACCAAATCCTTTGTCCTCTGCAGGCAGAGGGTCCTGTACCTAGTTCAAACCAGTTCTGGGTGCATTCTGCCAGTGTGCACCTTCTTGCTTTGTCAGTGTAGGCCAGGGTCATCAGACGCACCACAGGAGGTGGAGCCAGCATTGTGGAAGGCAGGCACAGCCCTATTCTGTCCCAGGTGCGACTTCTCCCACCCATCTATGTGCAGATAGGTCTATTCAGCCTTGTGCTGACTTACCCTGTCTCCTGGAGTCTCCCCCAGCCCCTGTCACTCACAAACCAGACAGACAATACATAAGCTAGCAGAGGCAGGCTGGATGGTTAGGTAAGAAAATACCTACTTTCTAAAAGTGGTATTTTCAAACACAGAATGTAAAAAACCATCTTCACTAAAAGGTGTATTTTATCATTCTGAGTTCAGGCATACTAAAATCGAATTTCTACCATGTTCCCTGGGTCAGTTAGGATTATAAGCTGTTATAATCAAACTGCCCACTCTGGTCTATGGGGAACAGGTAGCCTTACAATAGTGAAAAACGAAGTAGGCTGTAATTCACTAACAGGACATGCCACACACACCAGGGCATGTCCTGCCTTTCACATACAATGCACCCTGCCCATGGGGGTACCTTGTGACTCACATGTCGAAAAGGGAAGGTTTAGGAACTTGCAAGTGTGTGCGCTTGCCAAGTCGGCATGGCAGCCTCAGGCTGCGCATAGGCTCTGCAATTGTAGGCCAGAGGTACACTTTACGGGCTGTTTGCGTGGGTGGCACAATCCAGTGCTGCAGCCCACCAACAGCATTTGATTTATAGGCCCTGGCACTAGCAGTGCACTTTACTAGGGACTGACACATAAATCAAATAGGCCAATCATGGAAACACCAATCCATAACACAGTTTACATAGAGAGCATATGCACTTTAGCACTGATTGGCAGCGAGAAAGTGCCCAGAGTCCTACAACCAACAGGTCAGGCAAAAATAGGAGGAAAAAGCAAAATGTTTAGGGATAACCCTGCAAAAAGGGCCATTTCCAACAAGAATTCAAGGGCGTTTCAATCTCCCAGGGCCAGGAATTGCTAAAGCAAGAGAAAGAGGCCGTCGTCAAAAAGCTCTTGGAAGTGTGGAAATGCCAAGGCGTTGCAAGGAGGCGCATAGCCCTCGTCCAGCGTAGGGGGTAAGGATGGGTTATAAAAAACAGGCATAGCCGGGGAGTAAATGACAAATGATATCCAGTGCTCCCCGCCAGTGACCACACCGCTAAATTAATGCAGCACATGGTCTCAATATCACCACCAGGGCATGGAGGCATTGTGATAAGTGCCATAGCAAGATAGTCTATCTACAGCTGATCCTCCTCAATTGGGAAATGAGGGGGCTGAGTAGATTGGGGCGATCCAGTGTACGGTGTAAGGAGTCTGAACTGCAAGGTAGTTCCTTTCAGAGTTGCGGACAGCAAAATCACCTCACCTGTAAGCCCTAGTGAGTTTTTCCAAGCTCAAATGCGGGATCACAGTACCACACACGAATCAGGTCATTAGCATCCAGAACCGGACAAAGAGGGTTTGGGTCGGCGGTACACTCTGATCCTCCAGCAGAATTCGCTGAGTTTTGCTTGGAGTGCAGAGTTTCAGAAAATATCCACCCACCGCAATGTGGCTGGGTTTTTTCATGCACGCAGCTCACCAGCATTAAGTTGGTGAGTGTGAGCAAGAGCACTGGATTGCCTCCCGGCGAGATTTCTTAGTGTGTGAGTATTTGTGACAGGTCCAATCAACACTGTAGTGGTGATGCTTCGGTTCAGCTTGGGTTAGCGCAGAGGAGATGTGTTGGTTCTGCTGGATTCACAGGCTGGTAAGTTCTCCTTAAGCCCACTTCCAAAGGTCCAGTGCGGGGGTGGCACCACATTGCAGGGTATACTCACAGATGGCAGAGTCCAGGTGCAATGTGTTGAAAGCCTATTATGTCCCTTATGTTTCAGATAAGTAGGCCAGCCAACTAGCCCTTAGAGCCACTCTGGCTTCTGGGCAGCAGTGGGCGACAAATTCTGTTCTGGCATTGGAGTTGGCAGAGTTTTGGCCACTACGCGTTACGCATCTCATGTGGAGTACTGGCCAAATTCTGCCAACCACTACATGGCAGAGTATTTTCTCATGCATGTTTCACCAACGTTAAGTTGGTGAGTATGAGCAAGACAATCGAGCGCTAGAGTGCCTCCCTGTGAGATTTCTCAACACAGGTGGTCGCGGGAGGTTGCTACCAGTTGTATTGAGAAAGCTGCCACACGTGGTGAGAAAGCTGCTGCTCGAGTAAAAGATCTACTTGAGTGACAGAAAGAAGCAGCACCATCTGAAGTGCAGTGTGGTGCTGGTGTGCAGATTTTACAGTTCTGGACAAGCTCCCAGTGCTAAAAACAAGCACTAGCACTGCAACATACTGAATTCCAATGCTGGCAGAACTCCATAAAATCTCACAAAGTTTTAGGTAACTCCGCAAAATTCAGCTGAATTCCGCAGAGTGAAAATCCACAAGTTCCACCCACCTCTAAAAGAGGGTCCTTCCTGGGGGTATTGGGATATTTGTGAAAAGATATAGCAGTCTAGGGAGGATCACCATCTTGACCAAAGCATTCGGCCCATGAAGTAAAGAGGGAGAACTATCCAGTACTCGACCCATTCCTCAGGTGCGCTCAGCACAGGCCGTAGTTGTCCAGGATAATGGACTTTGTCGACCCAGCAATATAAATGCTGAGGTAGCAAACAGAGTTGCCTTCCAATGCTAGAGGGAATAGTTTTGTAGCATCAGTAAGGGGAAATATTACAGATTTGTAAGAAATTGGGTTGTTTGGTGACCGGGGTGTGAGCCCTGGTCAAGAAGTACCCACAATCCTTTTCAGGGTGAGGCACAAGCCAACTCTAAATCAACCCTGTGGTACCCATGGCACAGAGCAGTGAGGCTTAACCTAGAGGCAATGTTTAAAGTATTGGTGCAACACTGCAAACAGTGATAAAGTAAAAACACCACAAAAAGGATCCCATACCAAGTTAAAAATAGAACTTTCTTTAGTAAATAAAAAAAAGACCAAAACAACAAAAATGCAATCAGCAGATCTCAAGATATGGAATTTTACATTTGAAAGTTTTTACTGAAAATAGTGCCAAAAAGCACAAAGTGCCAACTGTGGATATCTGGTTGCGCTGGACAGGTAAAAAGTCACAAGTTCAGGCTAACTGCGATGGAACATGGACCAGCTACAGTGACCCAGTTAGGCATGCTAAACAAAGCGCCTTAAATCCTGGTTTGCCGAGCATTGCTAGGATTCACATCAAAGATGTTTTTTGCAGCAGAAGCAATACATCAGTTCAGAGATGCGGCAAGGCTGCGATGCAAGGGCTTGCGTCGTTGTCAAGGGTCCCGTTGAAGGGGCTTGCAATACAAAGTCTGGCATCGAGGATGCGGTGGTCAGTCGGGGGCAATGCGTTGGTTCTAAAGGGCTGTAATGCTGTGATGCGTAGTCCGTCATTGTCATTGAGGTTACCAATTGATGAGGGATGTGAGGGTCTGCGGCAAGGATGCTTCACACAGTGGTGGTTCTGAAGGCATTGCGGGCTGCAGCGGGGATGCGGGTCCTGGCACAGCTGAGATGCGTCAGTTCTGCTCTGGGTTACACTGCGCAGCAGAGGAGATGTGTCAGTTCTGCTGAATCCACAGAGGCTGTCAGAGCACCTTAAGCCCACTTCCAAGGGTTCAGGACTGGGGTGGCACTCCTTGGCAGAGTAGACTCACAAATGACAGAGTCCAGGTCCAGTACAAGATTGTTAGAAACCTGTTATCTCCATGAAGCTTCAGATCAGGAGCACAGTCAACTAGCCTTTGGAGTCACTCTGGGGTTTGGGTTCAAGAGATGCAAGTCCAGTCCTTCTCACTCAGACAAGAGGGCAACAGGTCAGCATTTACTTCAGAGCAGCAGTCCAGCAGTCCTTTCAGCAGCACAGCAGTCATTCTTCCCGGCAGAGTACCCACAGGTCCAGAAGTATACTGAAGAGTTGGTATCTGAGGTCCCGTATTTATACTCAGTTGTGCCTTTGAAGTGGGGAGAAGCTTCTAGTGGCATCCCTTTAAAGTGCACAAATGCCCTGCCTTCCTGGCCCTGGCTCCAGACTGGGCCAGCAGGTATGCAGCCCTATGTGTGAAGACAGGACACAGTAATGTCAAAAAGAAAGTTTTCTTTGGACTAAATACTGAAAATACAACCAGCAAAGCTTGACAGCATATTTAAGTGTAAGTGGGTTAGGCCCAGCTCCCCCTTCCCATCCGGCCAGTGATGACCCATCCAGTCACGTCTAAGCTCCCCATGGTGTGTGGCTGTCTAGGAGGAACACACAAAGCCCGTCTCTCACCTACACCCAGTCACGTGACCCAGAGACTGACTGCAGGCACCAAATGACTACGGCAAGAAAATGTTCACTTTCTAAAAGTGTCATTTTCAAAATTGTAATTTAAAATCCGACTTCCCTGTAAGTTAGGATTTGAAATTACAACTCCAGAGACACCTAACATGAAATGATTACCTGTTCCCGTCTGGAAATTACACTTATACAATGTAAAAAGTTAAATCCAATGTTATCCTACGGGAGAGGTAGGGGTTGCAGTAGTGAAACATTATTTTAGGAGTTTTTCACTACCAGGACATGTAAAATTTAAAATGTGTCCTACTTTTAAAATACATTAAACCCTGCCACCTGGGCTGTGCAGGACCTACCTTTGGGGGTGACATATGTATTAAAAAGGAAGGTTTGGGCCTGAGGCATGTTTAAAGTGTTACTTACGTGGGTGGCACAATCAGTGTGCAAGCCCACTACCAGTATTTAATTTACTTGCCCTGGGCACAGGTAGTACCACTTTACCAGAGAGAAATATTCCAGTTGGGTATGAGATACTCTAACATGTTTTAAGAAAGAGCACTAGCACTTTAGCACTTCTTAACTGTGGTAACGTGTGCAGAGTCCTAAGGCTAGTAACAACAAAGTAAGCAAAAACAGAAGATCTGAAGGCAAAATGTTAGGGGGAAAACCACACCAAGGATGACAGGTTTAACAAGTTTGCTCCTTGTTAATTTTTAAGCCAGCATAATTGCCGAAGGGGACAACGTCACATGCTATCAGAACTATGTTGTATGTCGGGTCCCTGACAAATGTTGGCACTGAGGGACAAGAGGTAATGAGTAGCAGGAAATCTCAAGCCCCTGTGTGGTTGAAACTCATGCAATAAAGAGACAAGGGTCTCCATAGCTAGAGCAAACTAAAGCAGTGAGAGGGGACTCCCCTGCTGTGTGCCCCTGCCCACCATGAACTCCAGTGTGACTTAGACATTGATCCGGACTTTCGGCATTAATCCCATGTACAGCAGTTGTATTAAACTGATGAAGAAATGCCCCTTGCCATCCAGCGGAACACTATGAATATGAATGGCCACTCCATCAAACTGAAGGCTTTCTATGCATCTAAGGACACCAAGACCACCTGAGTCTTTGGTTTTAGCCTTGGTATCAATGTGAACAAGGTCCGCCAGTTACTCTATGCGTCTGTACCTGACATAAAGCTGGATTGGTCAGGTACGATGACTTTAGCAGTCAAAAGGTACGGCCTATTGGAGAGCATGCGCGCCGAAATCTTATTATGCATAGCTAACATGGAGAGAAGCTGCTTATGTAATTTAAACAATATCAGGTTTGTCCTATCCCTGATATAATGAAGGAACACTCTGTGGCTTGATATATCCCTCTGCAATTGTTTAAACGTTTTGGAGATGCAATAATTCCCACACTAGCAAAAGTATTTCACTGAACAAAAACTTAAGGAAAGTATTTTACTTCCATAGAAACACTACTTTTCTTGATTGCGAAGATAACTGCCTTGCAATCATGAAAAGTTGTGTTTCTGCAAACATAAGAAGAGCATATTGCTATGTTGAAAGACTTGCTCTATCTACAGATTATTCCTGAACAGACATTATTTGCTAGATATTCGACCTAGAATGTGTTAAAGCTTCTCCTGAGGCTCATACACATTGATATAATCAAGTACTTTTTAATATCCACTCACACCAATGTACTCTGCAATGTGTTTATAATTGTGAAAAGGACAATTGGATAGAGGTGGTGTAGGAGCCTGAAAAGATTTTAATAAAGTTGAGAACCCCTTCCTTTTGGTGGCCATATGATGATGGACTATGATTAAAAGCCAAGTTACAGATAAATGCATATACCTTGTCACAACCTAGAACTTTACCATAGGTTCTTCATTTAGCTACATCATAATACAAGATATTGTTGACACATTTCAACTATCAATTGTGTGTTTTCTTGGGCAAGCTAGATTGTGAAGCCTGATGACAATAAAAATGATGGGCTAGTGTGTCACTTTGTAATATTGTCAATGAGCAACCTGCTATTCTTGTGAACTATATTAATACATTGCTGACTAAGCTATTTACACTGAGAATGACTGGCCTAACCCTGCCACAACCCTGATACAGTTCAGGTAAGACCGAAAGACACATCTCCTGAAAGAAGACTCCATCAGAATGCACTTAGAGTTCACTCTTGCTCTTAGAAATAAGCTACCACCCCAATGAGAGTTTGGGCCTTATTACTATGTCGGGCTGACTACCGCCCACCCGACACTTTTTCGATGTTGGAACCAAATGACCTAAGATCGGCGGTTCCGACCACCTAATTACAATGCGACCACACATGGTGCTGTAGCAAACTTCCACTTCTCTATGGGAGCCTGTGCTGCTGGCGGTTTTCCCCCTACAGCACAAGCTCCCATAGAGAAAGGGAGTTTGTGTTAATCCCTGCCCCGTGTGGCAGGCACCTCACAGTGCCTGCCACTTGGAGGAGGAATTTACAGGGGAGCATAATAGGTGCTCCCCCAGACCTCCAACCTTCCAGGGGCCCCTAAAGTCGCTTTCCTACAGGCTTTTCATGTTGGATAGCCCGACATGAGAAGCCTGGGGGAAACCGTCATCTTAATCCTGACAGCGGAAACGCCTTCCTTAACGGATTGCATGCTGATTCTGACTAGCCGATGGGCTCCTTGATCCTGTCTAAAGCCAGCTGGAATGACCTGCTGGTTTGACTTCTGACCGCCTACATTGTCACAGCAGTAGGAAGTCAAACCTTGGATGTCGGTCGGAAAGCCTCTGACCTGCGGTCAGTCAGAGGCCCTTTGTATTTTTGACCATATACAGCACTCTGCTGTCATTCAGATCGGTTTGCACTATAGAAATAATCCATGCAAGCATACATACTTACATAAATATTAGGACTCTCATTAGCTAAACTGCAAAGGAATAAAAGTCTCAGGAGGAGTAAACTTACAAATTGTTTATAGTTACTATAAGGTCATCATGTTACAGCAAAACAGGATTAGTTTAGCATATGCACATCTGGATTTCTGTCTAAGAACATCATTGAATGATTACATCCATGAATTCTTGAAGGCTGGTCATTTTGGTAAAATAGTCAAAATGTGTGTGTGTAGATACAATGGTCTTTGTGAAGGGCATTACAAAACATCCATTTGCTTAACTATCCATATATAAGGTTCTATATTAGAACTGTAATATGAGTAAAGGAATGTTGCCATTTCACCAGTTGATTTCAGATGTGTGCCTAACCCCATTTTAACACTAGACATTGTAATATGATTCTAGTCAAATTAAACCACTTTAATTGGGCATACTAACACAAGAAAAAACTGTTTGATCAACACAATGCAAATTTGAAAACTGTTGACAGATAGAGAAATAGTCCATGATTGGAATCCATAAGTACGTGAAACCTAAGAGCCACCACCTTAGTCAACTTAATTCAAACACATTTTTTTCATCAATAGAACTAAATAGACTATTACTCTCTTAATAAGAACACTATTAGAACTCCAGAGGCATGTTGGCACTGAGGCCAACACAACAGAATATACTAGCATTATTTCAAACATTCTAAATATTTAAGAGATTTCAGATAGAACTATCCAAGGGATTAAAACCATCTCTTCATTGTTCCCATTATATTGGGATTCTGGAGAGTAATGGATTATACCATCATTTGGAGTAACAAATAGGAATTTATTTTGAAATTGCATCATGATTTACCCAGAGATGTTTAAGGCATGGGCAAAGTGGGCTCTAGCCCAGGGCCCCAGCCTTTCAGTGGGCCCCCTGAAAGATTGGCTCTGTTCTCCACACAGTCCTGTCCTGATGACCTTGAATGATTTTTTAAACATAAATTGCTTTAAATTCTATCTTCCTTTAATTTATTTTTAACACAGGTAATGTGTGGAAGTCTATAGCAGACATTTTGCAGAGAAATGCTATGTTTATTTGTTTTTCAACATCGGGCCTGAGAGCTGCAATGCGGTGGATCAGACTCTGCTTGTCAGGGCCTCTGGACTGCAGGGATGTAGCTCTTCTACTACAAGGAAGTCTTCAAGTGGTTTTTGAAGTGCTGGCAGGCTACCCAAGGCTTTGGTAGTTCTCCAGCTAGCAGGATGAGTCACTCTGTTGCGATTGTCGAAAGAGGGCTGAGGGTGGCAGGGTTTCATGCCAAAGCCCAAAGTTCTGCTGCAGTTCTCGCCAGGCAGTCCTTCTTCTGTTGATCCATCGCTCTTGGATTCAGGGGTACCACCTAAACACCTAAACACCTAATTTGGGTGCATTATCTGTAGTGACAGGTAGAAGCCAATGGACTACCTACCTACACCCTCTATATGAACACTTTCTGTGGAAAGTGGGCATACCATTGACCATAGAATGAGTATTTGATCCAAAATAACATTGAGGAATCTGAAAAGTGGGGTCCACATCAGCTGACCTGCCCTGACTGGCGGCAGCAGAAAGCAGAAGCACCCCCCTCCCCATACTGAAGCTCCAGAAGGTTTGATGTCATTAGATATTGCCCAAAGACGGCCCCTCTGAAATCTATTTGCTGCTGCAGGGAAAATATGTTTCCTCATCAAAGTACTTTATTTCAAATGATAAATCCTTAAAAACCGCATACATCATACTTGAAAAAGTCAACTAATATTGTTAGAATCAAGATAAAATCAGTGATAGTAAAATAGCTCATACCAATACATAGTATGTCTCCAAGTTAAAAACACAAGTAATTAAAGCATTTACAGCATTAAAAAATATAATAAAGTGTGAATGCAAAGTCAAAGAAGCAGACTATTATTAACACCAGCAATCTAATGAGGCTGCACCTACAATGTATTAAAGTACTGTAATTACAATAGGTGCAAAGCAAGCATTATATTACAAAAGGTCTTGGATAACCAATTTATTCATGGTGGGTCATTGGTCAGCCTCGGCACAGAAGCTTTCTTGCAAAGAATAAGAACATCACAACGCTGATATATATCATTTTGTTCATATCAGATCTCATTACTCTCATCGTGTGTTCTATTCTCCTAATACCTAATGAAAGACAGATTGGTTTAATCCACTTCTTGCGAAGGGATAACATAGACTTGCAAAAGAAAAAGAAATGGTGTAAGGTTTCCTCCTCCAGATTACAAGGAGGGCATGAAGTCCTGGTGAGATAATTGGGTCCCCAACGGATGCAGAAACTATTGATGGGTAACGTTCCATATCTAAATCGAATAAACAACTGCTTGGCAAGGGAACAAGTAATCTTGTCTAGAAAAGACTCGACAGATGAAACCACTTTAAAATCTAAAACGCTGTCTGTCCAGCTGCCGGGATTACATTTCCTCAATTCCTCTTTCTACAAAAAAAGACTTTAATCTGTCTTTTTCTTTTCCTTTTATTGATTGTTTCCAAATGAAAGAAACAAGAAAGAACCGTCTTTCAGCTGGACATGGCTCCTTATACTTGACAGTGAATATGCACATGAACAGTGAATACATGTAAAATATTTCAAGACCAATGATCAGTGCGATTAGGCTCATTGAATATATCAAATCAACATCAGGGTTACAGTAGGCAAGAATGTGGTAACATCAATCAAATTTTAAAAATATATTCAGGATCACAGGAGTACAAAAAAGACATTCCGTATCGCAGACATCGCTGCCATATGCAGTACGCCCCACAAGCACACAAAAGGCAGAGGAGTCGCAAGAGACAGGGTCACTGTCTACATCACCCTCAATGGCATTCGCTCTCCCTCAGAACCATTGCCCTCTGATCCAGCCAAATAGACTTGATATGGACTCTAATAGTCTTTAGGGCTGTGAAGGGGGGAGAAAGAGAGACTGCTGCTTGTTAAATTGCTGCTTTCGCTACCTTTTAATATTTTAATGCACTATGATTTAAAACTGTTGATACTGACTCGATCCCGTAGCGCGGAGCCCATTTTAGAGTGGGATCACTCTGATTGGGTTAGCGCTCTAGACCATAAAACGCCCACTACAAAACGCGCCACGGCGCGACCGCACTTTGCTGTGAAGGGGGGAGAAAGGGAGACTGCTGCTTGTTAAATTGCTGCTTTCGCTACCTTTTAATATTTTAATACACTTCTTGCTATTTTGCACATGCTGAATTGCACTATGATTTAAAACTGTTGATACTGACTCGATCCCGTTGCGCGGAGCCCATTTTAGAGTGGGATCACTCTGATTGGGTTAGCGCTCTAGACCGTAAAACGCCCACTACAATACACGCCACGCGCGACCGCACAGCGGACGCGCACAGCGGGCGCGCCGGCGGCGTGCCGAAGGCACGCCTAAGGCAAGCCCGTCTGCGCCCGTCCGCGCCAAGACCGCGACCAGCGCCGGGGGCCATATGCGATGTACAATAATAACTTACTCACGGGATGAAATCATGTCGCTAAACACTGGTAAGTGCCTGTTGCCTGTCCCATTGCTTGATCATGATACAGCTGGCCCCAATTGCTGCTCAACATGTGGCCTAAGAACATCCTTCTATCCATCTACTTGCATAACCAATACTATGTGCAATATCTTTACTAGTCAGTCGGCCTGCTGCACACACTGCGCTGATGCTCCACTACCCCACCCAACCTTTAGCAATACCGCATGCAGCACAAACGAGCTTAACTGCGTTCTACTCAATACAAGGTCCATGTCTAAACACAAATACGAATTAGAGAATCTTATATCTTCATCTAGTCCAGACCTGATTTTCCTTACAGAAACATGGTCATCGGTCTCCTCTGCACCAGACTGGCAAATAGCAATCCCCCTAGGCTATTCACTGGTACAAGTAGATAGGACCTCAACGGTTGGAGGAGGTATTGCGCTTATCTATCGCTCTCATTTACAAATTGTTTCCAAAAAAGAATCTACTTTAGAGGCTGAAGCTATGTCATTTATTGTAAAACTCAATAATTATGAACTTTTATCCGGTCTTCTGGTATATAGACCCCCTGGAGCAAGAGCTCCTTTTACCAAATCCCTCCAGACCTTCTTAGAATCTTGTTTTGACACCGCAACATTCACAGTCCTGGGCGATTTTAACTTTCATTTAGATGACCCTAATAATCTCGATTCATCTAATTTAATTGACAACCTGGCAGGTTTTAGCCTGCGGCAAATTATATCACGACCCACCCACGTAGCGGGGCATACACTTGATGGAATCTTCACAAATAATCAAAAGATTGAGGTGAAAGACATATTACCGGTTCCCTGGTCAGACCATTCAGTAATATATTTTAAAGTGAACCTCTCTCTGTCTACAATTGGACGGAAAATCCATTCTCGGCTGACAAATACTCGCCCATGGAAGGACATAAAAAATGAGGAACTGGCCGATATTCTGATAAACTGCCCTCCCCACGTGGAGAACAGTGATGAAGGGGCCACTAATTTTGATTCCTGGATCCACGAGGCCATTGATAAATTAGCCCCCGTGAAACCCATCCAACCCAAAAAACGATTACTTGGTACACAGCCGAGCTTAAGCTTGCTAAAATTAAATGTGGGCGGCAGGAACGCATATGGAGACTAGATTATAGCCCCATATCAAAGAAGGAATACAATCTCACTCTGGAAAAATACAAATCATTAATCAAACAAGCCAAAGTGACTTATTTCACCAATAAAATCCTAGAGGTCAAAAAACTCATCCAAGGAACTTTTTAAAATAGTCACAACATTAATCAAGAGCCCCAATGACACTATTTTCTGTCCTGATCAAAATTTTGTTGATAATCTTGCCACCTTCTTTCAACGTAAGATTCAAGATATCTACAATGAACTTCAGAAGCTACAGACAGAACCTGACAAAGACACAGGCAAACCTCTAGAGGAATGTCCCTCGCCAAACGGTCTGTCCAAATTCTCATCTTTCAGCGTAAAACAGGTCAACGACGTGTTACTTCAAATAAAGTCAGGCTCTCCCCTAGATCCGTGCCCCTCCTACATATACCATCTGGCCCCCATGGAGATAAGTGCCTCGCTGGCTCCCTTGCTTAACAAAATCACCAGCTCAGGTGTCTTCCCGTCAAGTTGGAAAAAGGCCTGTATCAGGCCTATTTTAAAGAAGTCTTCACTTGACCCACAGGATACCAAACACTATCGTCCCATATCCTGTCTCCCATTTCCTCCCAAAGTTTTAGAAAAAATGATTAACCAGGAGCTGATGCAATTTATTGACTCCAACAACCTACTGGATGCAACACAACACGGTTTTAGATCACGCCACTCCACAGAATCAGCCTTAATTATGGCCGTAGAGGAAATCCGCAGAGTCATGGACAGGCGAGGCAGGGCCACTCTTTTCCTTCTTGATTTAACAGCTGCTTTCGACACTGTTAACCATGAAGTGTTACTAGATAGATTGAACAAAATAGGTATTAAAGATTTTGCTTTGGCGCTGCTGCGCTCTTTCCTTGATTCGAGATCACAGCAGATTCACTGGGAGGGACTTCAGTCTGCTGAACTCTCTCTCCCCTGTGGTGTGCCCCAGGGATCAGCACTATCCCCTACGTTGTTTAATCTATATGTTACGCCATTGGCTAACCTAATTAAAAATTGCGGCCTAAAATTAGTGTCATATGCATACACCCAGCTGATGGTGTCCTTGACACAAACTGTTGAAGTCACTGCGGAGAGATTCAGAAGCTGTCTTTCCAGGGTAATGAGATGGATGAGTTCAAACTTTCTTAAACTTAACACCGAAAAGATGGAGGTGCTGGAATTCGGTCAAAAACCATCCATCTGGAATAACCTCTGGTGGCCTCCAGAGGCAGGCGCTTGTCCTGTTCCTGCACACAAAGTGAAGAACTTAGGCTTTCTGGTAGACAAAGATCTCTCATTAACTCACCAAGTCAACCAGGTCACCTCTGCGTGTTTCCTGATGATCAAAATTCTTCGCAAAATTCTGCCTTTTATCCCTCCGTCCCTAAGGAAAACTGTAGTAGGAGCTCTGGTCCTATCTCGTTTAGACTACTGTAATGCACTATACTCTGGGATTGGTGAGCGACAGCGCCTAAAACTCCAGTCTCTGCAGAATGCAGCTGTAAGAGTACTGCTGGGCCTTCCAAAGCATCATCCCACTTCAGCATGTATGAAGAAGCTGCATTGGCTCCCTGTACGTAACCGTATTCAATTCAAGATCCTATGCCTAGTGCACAAAGCAGTCTATGGTGGAGGTGCAGATGACATGGAAACGCTATTTCCTCGTTATGTTCCAAGTCGTACACTTAGATCCACGAATATGGGTCTAGTCGGCATCCCCAAATTTAAAAGGGTCCATTGGGGAGGCAAGGCCTTCTCTTTCCAGGCAGCAAGCTTATGGAACAGATTACCAACCGAATTGCGGTTGACAACAAGTAAGACCCTGTTTAGAAAGGCCGTGAAGACCTGGCTATTCACCAAGCCGTAGATTTTCTCCACACACCCCTCTTCAGCTCAGCGCCAAGACGCCTCGGCATAAGTGCGCTTAATAAATACTTCAGTCAGTCAGTCAGGGAGGCTCTAGGGTGGTAGGAGTTCACTAGATGTGTCTGAAAGTGTTTTGCAATAGGTCATATCGATGTGCCAATCTTTTATTGCTAGGAGAGGACCGCGAGCCCAGTGCATAGCTACTCGTCTTCTCACCAACAGCAGCCTGATGGTCACCAATCATCTGACCATACCTCAAACATCTCTGTCATATCCCAGCAATGCTAGCAGTGGAGCAAACACAAGAGTCAAACCAGTAATCATCTCAAGTTCTTGGAAGACTGCATGCCAGAAATCATGCACTCCAGGGCAAGACCACGCAAGGTGTGCAAATCCAGCCCCTTTCTCCCCACCTACCATTCAATGAGATAGTTTGACTTACGGAGCAGCAAGATTGCCAATGCTTATCAGTAAGGACTATCCCTAAGTCTCTCTGCCAGTCTAGTCTGATCTTATTTATACCGGCAGTGCATGCCTCCTGCGCGAATGCATAAAACCTTGCCACCAATCTGTTAGGGGTAGTGACCTGAAGTAGAGAAGAGAGTGCCGGTATTTCAGAAGGTTCCAGAACATCATCTCCTAATAGATCCCATAATGTGTGACTAGCACTATAATAATGGAATTGGTGTAGAGCAGTGAGTTTAACCCCCTCCACCCGGACCTCTTCCCATGTGTGCAATTTGCCTTTGTGAAAGAAATCCCCCATTGTGCTGATGCCACCCTTATTCAGAGCAGATGTCACTTCCCACTCTCGCCCATTGGGAACCATGAACACCACTCGAGCAGAATATGTGGTGAATACAGCAGGGAGCGGGCCTGTCTCTCCAAGAGAACGCACCAGGAGTGAATCATGGCGTTCAATGAGTATAAGAGTCCGTGGTTCCGCACAGGCTTGTGAAATAGTGTTTGTGGTAAAGTGTGTGGATCCGTGGTGTCTCGTTCTGGGTGCAAATGTGCCAAGTCTTTAGCGCCATGTATACAATAATGCAGGCAAATGCACTACACAGCTCTATAATAGGCCTCTATGTCTGGGGCATTAAGCCCTCCTGTTAGAAATGGGGGTCTCTTGTTGGCAAGCGTTTGCACCTTTGTCTAAGTAGGGACCCTTCTTCCTAGTCAGGGTAAGAGGGATACACGTCTAAAAAAAACTCAGCTCACTCCTTTGGTAGCTTGGCAGGAGCAGACAGGCTTATCTCAGAGGCAGTGTGTAAAGCATTTGTGCACACATACACAAATACAGTGAAAACACTACAAATGGACACCACACCTGGTTAGAAAAATAAGTAATCTTTATCTAAACCAAACAAGACCAAAACTACAAAAATCCACATACAGTACTAAAATATGATTCTTAAAAGGTAGAAACAGTTCTGTTCCAAGAAAATGAGAGATGCAACACTTTTACACAAAGTACCTTGGATGCGTTGATAAATGCAGGAACAAAAGGTAGCAGGGAAGGTGATGCTTCTGTCCCACACACTCAGGGAAGATGATGTGTCAGTTCCTTGCTCCGGGGGAGGTGATGCGTCGGTTCCTTACTGCTGTGCCGGGGAGGTGAGCGTCGGTTCCTTACCGGAGAGGAGGTGAATTGTGGGATCTTACTGCTTTAGGGAGGTGATGCGTCGGTTTCTAACTGCATTCCCCAACAATGCAACAGACTTGATGCTTCAATGTGATGCGTGACAATCGGGTACGATTGCGCTGTGTGAAGACCCGGGATGCACTGTGATGATTTCAGCCGTGCCCCTCGATGCTTCTGTTCTTCCCCAACAGGGCCTGCATCAGAATTGGTACAGTGATCTCGGATGTCGGTGCACAGGATCCGTCGCATGGCAGATACTTCAGCCGCAAGCAGGCACTGCACCGATTCTTCGGTGGCGGCGATGCGTGGCAAAATCCTTCGTGCTTCGCTCTGATGCATTGGAAACAGGCGATGCATCGCTTTTCACAGTTCTTGCAGTTTCCAGTCCCAAAACAAACTCCAGAGGTACAGAACACTGGCAGGCACCTTTCAGCAGGTCAGAACTCCCAGCAAAGGAGTTCAGGGCGGGCTGGGGATAAAGTCTTTGTGTCACTTTGAACCTAGTTAGATACCTCAGTCCAAACTATCAGGGCCCACTAAGTTAATCCATGGGGAACCCTCCTTCTCACCTGTGGACCCCATCTGTGCAGCGCCTAAACTTACTTTGCTCACAGATGTGTCCCAACAGGCAGACAGTATCCACAGGGCCAACACATTGGTGTGGCCCAGTCCACCCCCGGGATGTGACTCCTGTCACCCTCCCAGGGGGCACCCTGTCCACCAGGACAGCAAGCCACAGGGGCCACTGATAGTAGTCAGTGATGAGACTCGGGTATTATGCCGCTCAGGCCTCTCGAACCTCTGTGGCATCAGAGAGTGGGGGAAGTAGCCCCAAGTGCCTGGCACCCTTTGTCCACTCTCCCTCCTGTCAGGTCAGGGATGACATCCTGACACTGACCCACCAGCTCACGGTCTGTACCCTGAGACTGGACAGGGGACTGGGGTGGGCTCTTCCAAACCTGGTCCTTCACCTTGAAGCTCTGCACTCTCCCACCTGGAGCGGTACCACCTTCCAGAATTGTCAGGGTACCTGTGGCAGGTGTCCTGCACAAATCACCCACCAGGTCAGGGGTTCTATACTGCAACTGAGATCCCAGCCTAGTGTCTGTACCCTTAGACTGGGCAGGAGCCAGGGGTGAGGCTGACCTTTCCCCGCCCCCCCCCCCCCCTTACTGGGGCCCTGCACCTTCCCACCTGGATCGATGCCCCAGAAGATAGACCTGTAGGGGCACTGTTAGCTGTCTCCCCTTCCTTCAGGTCAGGGGAGACACCTTGAACCTGGCCCTCCAACCCTTTGTCTGTACCCTTAGGCTGGACCTGTGCCTGGCAACCCAGGACTTCTGGGGTAGTACACCAACCCCCCCCCCCCCCCAGGGCAACACACTTCTCTGGAGTTGTGTAAGAGTCTGCTGGCACAGGTCTCCAGCCTCCTGTCCACATGACAGAGCATGAAGACCCCCAGGCCAGAAGTGGCCTCACCAGGGTTAGTCCTGGGTGCTCTGACCTCAAAGCAGGCAACCCTGACCCACTGGTCCTTCCACTGAGAACTGGTGGGGTGCTGGTTACAGCAGTCTCCCACAGCTCAACTGCCACCTTGAGATCCCCCTCAGGGAATGGCCTCCCGGCTCCCGGTACAGAACAGGCACCCCTCCTGATGTTCCCTCCTGGAACCATCCAGGCCTTGAGACAAGGTTTTGCGTACCTCGCGACACAGCCCACTCCCACTCCTCCTCTGAGACTGGACATGGGACCCTACACCCTTCCCACTGCTCTGGGACCTATCTGGGCCACTACAACTCTCCCTTACCTCACTTGGTTGGGGAAAAACCGAGCCACCTCCTTCAGGATCAACCCCAGATTCTTCTTCAGACCCTCTGGAATCCACCAAAAGGTCTGCCTCCGGTGCAAGTTCCCTGGAGTCAGAGAACACACACTCCACCAGGTATTGGCATAGCTCAGCACACAGGTGTAAACCAAGCTACCCTTCACCTCACCATCCAGTGCCTCACAAAAGTACCCCACATCACTCTCCTGAGATTGGCAAGACAGTGTCTGACTGTCCCTGTCATACAACCCACACTCTTCTGGGAGGTCTCCAAACTCACATGCCAGGACTTCTACAATGGGGGAAGCCCTCTCCCTGCACCTCTCATCTGGAGTCAGTAGAGTGTTCCTCCCACCACTAGGAATATGGTCCCCTGTGCCAGTTACCCAATCCACTTCAGGGACACTGTTCACCACTGGAGCTGCCTCATAAACCTGACCCCCTGGTATATGTTAATCCCCTCCTTCAAATCAGGAGCCACATCTCTGGGTGTGTGTACTTCTTACTCAGCACTAAATAAACACCTCTTCGCTGCCACCATCTAAGCTGGACTGCACCTACCAGCCAGCTAAGTTCACTTCCTGAGCCACACACATCTCTTCTTCTTCTTGGGTTAAGGCCCTCTTGGCTCCAGCCCTCTCGAGCTATTTATCAAGCTCTCTCAGCCTCCGCTCACAAGCTAGAAGCCAGCCATCTTTTCCTGTGTCTACCTCACTGTTGTATCCTGCTTTTGTAAATGTAATGCTTGTTTCCGGTCCAGGGAGGACCTGGATTGGCAGTTCGAGCTGGACTGTTCCCACAAGGAGCAGGGTCAAGACTGATTTGCATATGGCTGGGTCCAAACTGGGGTGGTGTGGTGAGCAAAAGAATGATGGATTAAACCCAGATCTTTGTGACTGGGGGTGAATGTTTGCATTGCCCAGCATTCCGTCCATCGATTGTTTCTTTTGCATTTGTCGCCCTATGTGGGAAGGGTAAGCCCAGACGTGGGTCCCGTGCTCACTACACCACTGGATTCAAGCTAGCCTGGCTGAGGAAGGGTGATGCCCTGAAACCGGTCCCAGGATGCTTGTTTCCGGTCCAGGGAGGACCTGGCTTGGCAGTTCGGGCTGGACTGTTCCCACAAGGAGCAGGGTCAAGAATGATTTGCATATGGCTGGGTCCAAACTGGGGTGGTGTGGTGAGCAGAAGAATGATGGATTAAACCCAGATCTTTGTGACTGGGGGTGAATGTTTGCATTGCCCAGCATTCCGTCCATCAATTGTTTCTTATGCTATTTTACCACCAGTGGAAAGTTGCTGTGATGATGCTGTTCAGAATGTTGAGAATCTGTTAGAGCAGTCACAGTTCAGTGGGCTGAGCAGCATGCTGGCTGCTCCTGGTGGGTTTTCTTTGGTTCTGTACTTCTCATCTATGTATCCTGTAACCTTCCTCGATAAATCTTCATGAAACTCATCACGGCTACTTGGAGTAAATCACTACAAATTCATGGCGACGATTTGACGCAAAGAACCTGCATGTGTTTCCTGTCAAGACCTTCATTTTCAAACGTGAGGTAACCCCTGATTTTGAAGGACCTGATGATCCTGGCAAGCCTCAGTCAAGGTGAAAGAAATTCTGTGTACCTAACGCGCGTATTTAATGTTAATTGGCACTCCAAACCCCACCAGTTGCCCAGTGTGCCAATTTCACATTTAGGAGTCTGCTGTCATCCTGCTGTCTAGGACGACTGATGCCTTTGGACAATCTCTCCACTATCAAGAGGTTGGTTTCAGTTGTGCAACAGGTTTGGCTCATCCTGCTGTGTTCCCATTCTGATGTGTGTCTACAACCTGTGCTGCAAGTGTATGTGGGTGACAGCAGCTTCTGTGTTCTTCCTTTGAGGATGAAGCAGGTACTTCTACGTTACGGCAAGTCAGTCCTCTTTTAGAACCCCTTACTGTGGCATTACTGGACATATTGCCCCAAGTATTGGTGCTAAATTGACACATAGCTTGGGGCCAAATTGCCATGTGGATTGGTGTCTTTGTGCCAGCTTTCGGCATGTTTTCTAAGGTACTGTGTGTTTAATTTTAACATTTCCAATCTTTCTTTCTGCACCTTTTCCTCACACTGCCATAGGCAGTTCAACTGTCAAGTTGTCTTTTAAAACAAACTGTGCGTGAACTCACTCACCTGCCTTGATCGTCTCGAGGAGGAGCTCCGTGGCCTTTCTGACGTCCTTAGAAGCTTGGCTGCGCCAACACTACTCCCTTACTTGTGTCCAGCACAAACGTGCCAAGAGCCACTTGGTGCAGCGTACACTGCGTGCCGCCATTTTAGGAGTGGCGTTACTGCACTATGTGGTTTCCTGCTGTTTCTGCTTTTATTCCTCCTATGTTTGCCAACCACATTGTAATCGACGAATAAAGTTATTCCCAAGTTGCCATTCTTCACCAGCTTCGCGGTTTGAGGATCTTTTCACTCTGCATCTCTGAAATGTTTTACCAGTAGACATAATTCTTATTCTACATTTAGCGGTGAGTTTAACATTTCAATGGTTTGATTCTCAGCACATGCATCGTGGTGTGGAGAGCGTTTCACTCCTCCTGTCTACTTCAGCAATTTTTTTTTGTGTTTGTGGAATCGTCATCCGGACTGGATGTCCTTCGAGGACGCCCTTCTGAACACTTCAAGTCTCCTGGATCCGCTTCATCCCAAATTAGTTTTCTTTGGATCCAGTTACGCCTGTCTGTCATTATTCTTGTGACAGGCACACCTGTGACAATTTAGTTATACTAAGTTTATGGTGCATGTATCATTGCTTTCTTATCTGATAGTGGTTAAACAAATGTTTTTGCATGTACATGCTCATTGGTTCTTTTCTTGATAGTTGTTCTCACTGTTACCATATTTTTCACAGGGGCACATCATAGCTGTCTATATAGATAATTTTGATTGCATGTGTGTACTATTACGGCTGCCAGCAATGTTTATTTGTGGGTGTTTGCATCTTCTTCGCAAAGTCCTCAAACTCTTTGGTTGTAGTTTGATCCGAACCATGTCTTATTAGTGTTTCTGTTCAAACACTATACTGTGTCACATTGGTACACGTACTCATGTAGGTTATTTAATAGTGGTCCGGTTTTTACCTTGTTCTTCTATGCATTTCACTAAGTTACAGTTTTCCTTGTATTTTATCCTTCATAGGATTGTACAATGATTTCAGTTGGATCTACATTGTGCGTTCTCGAAGCCTAGGTACTCCCCGCTAAGAGTCCATCATTTCAATTTTCTTGTTCACAATACAGTTTTCTCTCCATTTGTATCCTTCATAGGATTGTACAATAAGTTTAGTTTGATCTACACTGTACGTTCATGGATCCTAGGTACATACTGTTAAGAGTCCATCATTTCAGCTTATATGTTATTTTTTGGGGGATCGCAACGGGTTGTAGTTTCATCTGCTCATTTATGCATGGATTTACATCCTTTTTGCATTTATTAACCATTTCTATTCCTAGGTATGTCATGGGTCAGACCTATATTATCTGGTTAACGTTAACTAATCTTCTTCTCGAATGCGGAGATATCATGGGTTCTTACCCATATACTGTTGTTGACATTGGCTAACTTGCTCTTGGTTTTTAGTCACATATTCCCGTACATGTGTGTTGTATGGGTCCAAGTCCCATTATGGCATTGCTCTCAGTGTCAACTCCAGATTACGTTGCCTGAACATGGTTTAACATTGCATGGTTTTCGTCCCATGTTCACATGCGTTGGGCACATCTTTACTTTTGCAATGGGTGTGTTACCTTTAGTCTCACACCTGTTTCTATTGTTTCCCCAACTTCATGTTTTCTCATCATTACATTGTCAAATTTTGCAACGTAATATTATATTCTGATTATTTCACTTTGTTGTATTTTTTCTCATCTGTCCTCTAACTCTCATGTTTTCAGTTTTTTTTCCGGTCTTCTGTTTTCTTTCTCTTATTGTACTGTGTGCTTGTATTTCGTTCCTCTTTTATTTGCCTCATCTTGTCCGTGTCTTGGTTCACCTCCGTGTTGTTTCTATTCTATTTCTTGCATCCTCGCGTTGCCTGGCCAGCTGGTGTGCTTGGAAGTTTGTCATTGGTGTCTTCGTGTTCTCCCTTTTTCTTTGTAGAAGGGAGGATGGGTTATTCCTGTCTGTTTCTCCGTCTCTCTTGTTCTCTATTTTTTGCATTCTTTGTATTCTCTCTTGTTGTCTCTTAGCTTCATTCTTCTCGTTGCTTTATATAATTATTATTTTGCATTCTTTATCTCAGGTTCTCCTCTTTCATTTTCTCTCTATTTTTGTTTTTCCATATAAGAAAGGGGGATATGTTGTATCCTGCTTTTGTAAACGTAATGCTATTTTATCACCAGTGGAATGTTGCTGTGATGATGCTGTTCAGAATGTTGGATATCTGTTAGAGCAGTCACAGTTGAGTGGGCTGAGCAGCATGCTGGCTGCTCATGGTGGGGTTTTCTGTTGTTCTGTACTTCTCATCTATGTATCCTGTAACCTTCCTCAATAAATCTCCATGAAACTCATCATGGCTACCAGGAGTAAATCACCACGCTCACTTTCAGAGAAGTCCTCTTCCTCAGATTCCACGGGTAATGCTGGCCCCCAGCAGGGTAGCTCATATTGAAATATGACTGCCTCTAGGTCCTCTCTGGACCTTCCCTTCACCGGCAGCTCCCTTTCCTTGCAGAACACACGTAGCTCCCTCATCCTATAAATGAACATGTGCCAGAAGTCAAGTTCCATTTTCTCAAGACTTCACAGGTGCAACAACTAACCAGAGTCTCAGTATCACAAATACTTCAAGGAGGACACCAGGAAACAGAAAAAGTAGTATGTGGTTGCTTGAAGGTTTGCACTATGCTAGTAGTGTACACCAATCACTGTATGCAAGGCACAAATGCAAGTCCGGATCCTCAACGCTGACCACCAATGTTAGAAATGAGGTTCTCTAGTTGGCAAGGGTTTGCACCTTTGTTCAAGTAGGAACCCTTCTTCCTAGTAAGGGTAAGGGGGATACACTTCTAAAATAACCTCTGCTCACCCCCTTGGTAGCTTGGCACGAGCAGACAGGCTTATCTTAGAGGCAGTGTGTAAAGCATTTCTGCACACATACAGTAATACAAAAAATCACAATACAGTACTAAAAATATGATTCTTAAAACAGTTCTGTTCCAAGAAAATGTGGGAAGTAACACTTTTACACAACGTACCTTTGATGCTTTGAAAAAATGCAAGTAAAAGGGTCGCAGAGAATGTGATGCGTCTGTTCCTTACACTCAGGGAAGGTGATGTGTCGGTTCCTTGCTCCCCGGGAGATGATGCATCGGTTCCTTACCGGAGAGGAGGTGATGTGTCGGTTTCTTACTGCGTGGAAATGTGAAGCGTTGGTTTCTTACTTCGTCCCCCAACTATGCGACAGACTTGGCACTTCGATACGATGCATGACAATCCAGTATGATGCGATGCATGAAGACCCAGGATGCACTATGATAATTTCAGCTGCGTCCCCTCCATGCGTCAGTTCTTCCCCCAACAGGGCCTGCGTCAGAATCGGTGCGGTGATCTCGGACGTCGGAGATCAATGCACATGATTCGTTGCATGGCAGATACTTATGCCGCGAGCAGGCGGTGCGTCTCCGGCTGCGGCGATGAGTCCAAAAATTCTTGTCACACCACTGCGATGCGTCAATTTTAACAGTTCTTTCAGTTTCCAGTCCCAAAACAACCTCCAGAGGTCCAGAGCACTGGCAGGCACCTCTCAGCAGGTCAGAACTCCCAGCAAAGGAGTTCAGGGGGGACTGGGGTGAAGTCTTTGTGTCCCTGAGACTTCAGAACAGGAGGGGAGCTCTATTTCAAGCCCTTTGAGATCTTCCTCAAGCAGGGGACACAGCACACAGCAAAGTCCTTCTCCTTTCTTTGACAGAAAGTAAACTACTGCAGGCCTACCACAGACAGCAAACAACACAGGGGCAGTATTCCTCCTCAATTTCTCCAGCTCTTCTTCTAGGCAAAGGCAAAGGTTCCTCTTGATGTCCAGAAGTGTACTTCAAGCCCTTGGAGAAAGCTCTAACATCAGGATGAATAACGCACAGTCCAGTCCTTTCCCTACCCAAGACAGAATCAACTACTGAAGGCCAACCCCAACAGCACAGGGGCAGTACTCCTCCAGCTTTCCCGGTCCTTCTTCCTGGCAGGTTCTTTAGTTCAGCAGTGATCTAAAGTTGAGGGGTCTGGGCCCCACTTTTTATAACACAAAATCATTTGTTCTCTGGTGGCAGAGTAGCTCTTTGCCCAGCCAAAACCAGTTCTGTCCTCTCTGGTGCAGCTGCCAAGCAGGAGGTGGAGACAGCATTCTCCAAGGCAGACCAGACCCATTCAGGTGTGAAAGAAATCTCCCCCACCTACTCTGAATGCAGCCCAGGTCTATTCATCTCAGCCCTTACTCATTCAGGAAAGGCAGGACACACATCACCCCCCACCCCGTAGTTGTCTGAGAGAATGCACATCTCCAGCCCCTGTCACTCTAAAGCCAGACAGTGAATCCACAAACCAGCAGAGGCACACGGGATGGCTAAGCAAGAAAATACCCACTTTCCACTTTCTAAAAGTGGTATTTCCAAACACACAATATATAATCATCTTTACTAAAAGATGCATTTTTATATTCTAAGTTCAGGCATACTAAACTCCATCTTTCTATCTTGTCCCTTTGGGAAGTTATATTTCTAAGATGTTAAAAATAAACGCCCATTCTATCATATGGGACAGATAGCCTCTCAATAGTGAAAAATGAAATACACTGTATTTCACTATCAGGACATGTCACACACCTCAGTACATGTCCTACCTTTCACATACACTGCACCCTGCCCATGGGGCTACCTTGGGCCTACCTTAGGAGTGACTCACATGTAATAAAATGAAAGGGACGGTTAGGGCCTGGAAAGTGGGTGCACTTGCCAGGTCGACATGGCGGTACCAAACCACGGAAAGACACTGCAGTGGCAGGTCTGAGTTACAGTTACAGGCTGCACATGTGGGTGGCACAATCAGTGCTGCAGGCCCACTAGCAGCATTTGATTTATAGGCCCTGGGTGCACACAGTGCACTGTACTAGGGACTTACCAGTAAATCAAATATGCCAATCATGGAATCACCAATCCTTCATAACAATTTACAGGGAGAGCATATGCACTTTAGCACTGATCAGCAGTGGTATAGTGGCCAAAGTCACACAATCAACAAAAACAGGTCAGAAACAGAAGGGCAAAAATCTAAATGTCTGGGGAAGGGAACTAAGTCCCTCAACCACTGTAATAGGAAATCCAGGGGGGTGGGCATCACAGCCGGTGTGAGAGGAAAGACGATAGACTTATTCCAATTTACCCGAAGGCCTGAGTGTCCTGCAACTCTCATCACTTCACGCAGCATTGGGGTTAAGTTTTGCTCCGGTTGGCAGACATAGAGTAGTGTGTCATCCGCATATGCCAATATAACCAAATTATAGCTCAAGAAATCCAAGCCCTGGTGTCCATGATGTTCCTGAAGCACACAGGCTAGAGGTTCGGGCACTAGAGCATATAACAGGGGAGAAAAAGGGCAGCCCCTCGTTACCACAAATGGAATGGACACTATAACACTGCACGCACTCGAGCAGTTAGTGACGAGTATACGACTGCCCAGTAGGCGCAAGATCATTTGCGTACATGAATCCCCATTTGACAGAGTTGAATGCTTTTTACATATCAAGAAACACAGCTGCCGCGCGTATCTTCGGGTCTATGCACTGAATGGTGCCAAATAATGTTCGTAAATTGAATGACAGACTCCATCCAGGCACAAAACCAGCCTGCTCTGGCCTTACCATACCTAGTAGTAGTGGGGCCAGATGATTCACCAAGAGGCATATTATCAAGAAATGGCGTTAAAAGTATCGCCGCTTTAGCGGCAGAAAACTGCCGCTAAAGCGGCGATAATGGGCTTGATAATATGCCCTTGAGAATTCCCATAGAAGTCCATGTTCTGGTGTCAACATGGGCTTCTATTGGAATTCTCTGCGGCATATTATCAAGCCCATTATCGCCGCTTTAGCGGCAGTTTTCTGCCGTTAAAGCGGCGATAATTTTCACGCCGTGCTTGATAATATGCCCCCAAGACTTTTACATGCAATTTAGTATCAAAATTGAAGAGTGATAATGTTCTATAAGATGAGCAGCAATGTTTTGGCTTGTTTTGCTTCAGTAGAGTTACTATCGGGGCTTCGACAATTGAAACAGGCATAGTGACAGTTTCAACCATTTCCTCATATATTGTAACCAGGCGTGGGATAAGTAGTTCCTTGTAAGCTTTGTAAAAAGCCACGGCGAGCCCATCAGAACCTGTCACCTTGTCAGAAGGCAAAGCGTTAAGTCCTACACGTATCTCCTCTGGACACAGTGGTGCCATCAGGCATTCCCTATGTTCATTAGTGAGCCAAGTCTTCGCTATGTGTGAAAGCAGTCTTCGGCATCAGTGTCGGCGGAAGTGTGTTGTGACTTGTAAAGATCAGCATAATACTTACGGAAGCAGTCAGACCCTTGTTCAGGTTCAAACAGTGGTTTGCCTTGTTTGTCCTGTATCTCCATTACCATATTTGCAGAGCAGCACCAGGACGTTCCCCATCACCATAAGCATGTGATATAGCATACTTTCCTAGATGGTGTACCTCACTCTGTGCAGTCTCATGAAATTCAAAATATTAGTCTTAATGGCGCCCAAGATACAGCAGTCAGCTGACTCCTGATGTTGCCTCAGCGGTTTCTTTCTCGAAGCAAGCCAAGCACTCACGCAGAGACCGCATTACCCCTGCATGTTTAGATATCATTGCTCAGCGCATATAAACCTTGAACGTACCCCAGACTGTGACAAATTTGTCAACTGAGCAGCTAATAAAGTTGAAGAACTCCTCAAAAGCGGACGCTAGTTCTTAAAAAAATACTGTATCTTACAATGAGAATTGGGGAAATGGCAGGGAAAATGCTGCCAGTTTCGATGCATCCAGCATGAGCTGCAATCGTACAGCTGAGTGACCTGAGCAAGCTCTAGGCAACGCTTCGCAGTGGTCAACCCTGGATTTCAATCCCCGCGACAGAAGCCAATAGTCAATTTTCATATGAATGTCATGTACAGTTGAATAATGAATATATCCTGGGATTTCGGGTGATCTATATCTCCAAACATCTATCAAGCCTTCCTGGGTAGCTATGCCTATAAGAGCCCTCACGGCAACCAAAGATTTCCTAGGTGCGCTTTTGAAGCAATCGTAAATTGGGTCTACTTCGCAAATAAAATCACCACCCCAAAGCTGTGGTAAATTGCCCCATTGTAGGAGTTGTGCATGTAGTGAATGGCAGAATTGCAGATCGTACACCCCTACTAGTAGAACCACTAGGTCAGCTTTACAACATCTTGTGACCACAAATCGGTCCCCTGGGTCTATACATGTCCCCAGTCATATCATTCCTGCACCCAAATAGAACACCACTAGCATGTGAGGTAAAGCATGTAGCGTAACATGTGCCTTGCATTCAGCGTTGTGTCAGTACGCCTACGTTTGTGGATACGTGGATTTCTTGCAGGATCAAAACATCTACATTATGTCTCTTGAGATAAGCCACCACCTTCATAATCTTTCTGCAGTTGTTTAGAAGGGTTTTATACAAGGGAGGGCACTGCATGAGCTTACCTACTCCCTTATAGAGGTGATAGATTTGGCCACGGCTAATAACGTCCCCCTAGCAGTCAAGCCTTTGATCGAGTGAACTGAGCCTTTTTGCAATCAGTGCTAAAACCCGCCAATATAGGAGACAGATTTTGCAAAAACAATAGTGGAAATCTATAAGGCACCAAGGGCAAAAGTCCTTGTGAATGGCATATTGACACCAACATTTAAGATCATGAGCGGGACAAGACAGGGGTGCCCTTTGTCTACGCTGTAGTTTGATTTGTATATGGAACCATTGGCGAAAAAACTGAGGGCAGAATAGAGGATTGCACCCTTTCAATGCAAGGGTTGGGTAAAAAACTAGCACTGTATGCTGATGATCTGATGATCTATACTGCTGATCTGCAGGCCTCAATGACTCAGGTGGTTAGAATTGCTAAAGACTTTGGGAAAGTCTCATGATATGAGATAAATAGGGGTAAGACCGAGATAATGATTTAGAACATGTACGGGGGTGCAGAGAGAATAAAAACTGAGATGAGATATTTGGAGTTAGAGTGACACAAGACATTACGAAACTCTCGGAAACAAATTTTAATAGAGTAAAGAAAGAGGTGTCTGATTTGATGGCAAGCTGGGAACACCTTCCTTTAATGATTTATTCAAGAGCAAATTTAGTAAAAATGGTCATACTCCCGAAGTTCACTTTTCTCTTCAATGCAATACCCCTGCTGTTTAAAGAAGGGTGGTTTACCAAATTACAGGGTAAGAGCATTACTTTTATTTGGGTGGCAAAAGGGCCACGTATTTCCTGGAAGAAGCTGAGGTGGAGGAGAGAAAAAGGAGGGATGGCTCTTCCGGATTTGCAATTTTATGCATGAGCTTTTTTACTAAAAAATGTCAGGATGCTGCTTGACAGACCCTCATGCTCTGTAATTGGCAAGTTGTTCTCAGGAATGTTGAAATGAGTAGAAGGAGATAGTCTTGGCCTTATGATGAAGTTTGCAGACCCAAGATACTTTAAAAAGGTGTGGCTAAAAATTCTCCAAGGCATGGCGGAAACGGTATAGGATTAAAAGGAAACTAAAATTGCCATACTACAGCAATCTCTCCCCTATCTGAGATTCACCAGGATCTCCGGATTGGACAAAGGATAAATTGGCAGTTCCGTTGAGGAAAGCTGGCATCACGAGACGGGAGGACCTACTGGAGGGAGAACAACTGATCTCATGAGAGGAACTTCAACGTACAACAAACCATCAAGTTTCAAGGTTTAAATATTTAGAAATACAGAGCTAGTTCCAGTCGTCAGACAGAAAGATAGGAGGCTCGAATGAGTTTGAAGAAAGTTTGATTTTTGATATACCAAAGAAGAAGGAAATATCATACTGGTACTGGCTGATGATGGAAGAAAGGGATGGGAACTTCACGCTGCCGCAAGAGCTGTGGGGGAGATGCTTGTCGGAAGCAGCGCTGGAGAAGTTATGGCAAGTATCTTTTTCTATGCTTTATCAAGTGATTTAGCCTGCCTATTTAAGAAGAAACCATCTTTTCTCCATTCATAGAGTATGCTTGACACCACATAAGCTATCGAAGTTTGGAAACAGAAGAGTGGTGACATGTCCCACATGCGGTCAGAGGATGGAGGACGATCTGCACATGTTCTTGGAGTGTCCCATGATTCAGGTATTCTGGGGTGAAGTGAGTAAGTCTATTGTGGACATTCTGAACATACAGCTTCAGGTAAGCCCTCTCCTTGTCTTCTTTGGTGTGGCTACGGATTTAAGGGAGTCTGATAAGGAGAAGCTAAAATTAATCTTCTATGCAGTACTGCTGGCACAGAGAGAATTTTGCAGGAAGTGGACTAGCACAAATCCCCCTATGTATACAGAGCAGAGGGCATCCATGGAATACATATTTAGGTTGGATGCAGTATCCCCAGAGAAGAAGAGACATGCCTTTTGGCTTCCTGTGGCAGACTAGCTGGCAAGGGAGGGATAAGGGACAGGAAGGGACTGGCCAATGATTACGCCTAATCAGACCTCAGTACAAGAACATGCTACTCCCCCCCCCTCCTTTTTGCTTTCTTTCTTGGTCTCTTTACATTTGGTTCTGATGGGAGAGCTGAGTGGAAGGGAGAAGGCTTTGAAGTGCATTAGGCAAGTTTTGAATGTTGGGGCAGTATCAGAACCCCCTGTCCTGTCACAAGTGCAAGATATTCAGAGGAATGTCCTGCGGAAGGTGAATCGGAGGCTAATGAGACAAAAAAAAGGAAATTAAGATAAAAATCTAAATTATGTCTCTTGAGATGAGCCACCACCTTCCTAATATTTCTGCAGTTGTTTAGGCCCCTGACATTCCAAGTAAGGGAAGTGGAGTAGCGATCAGCTTGGTGGGCCCATTGCTGCACAATTCACATTATCCGACATCCAGTATCTAGCTTGCATATCTACTCACACCCAGTCGCACAGCATGTACAAGTCTAAGCCAGAGCCAGCAACCACAAAACATACATTGTGAACATAACCTACCCCCGCCCACGCTATGATAACCCCCAACTTACATAGCAGTATTTCCACCCTACCCTTCCACTCCCCTCACTAAAAGTAATTTGAACATAAGCAGGTGGTATCCACTTGGGGACAGATGCTGCCTGGCTTTTCAGCTAAAGTAGCATAATGCCGCTCAGGTCATTCAACAAATATAGCAGGTGTCTGAAGCCTAAAAGCTTAGCATTCCTGTCATATCAGTCCCAATGCAGAGTTCGGTAACAGTGTAGCATCATATCAAATTTCTAATTGATAGGTGCAACCTGCGTCATCATTCCTGCATCGCAACTCTAATGAAACGTTCTCATGAATATGTAGTCATGAGATAACTTCAGCACTCCACCTAGGATATACCGCTGTCATCCAAGTCCCACTGGTGACCCTTTGCAAGTGGAGCCTGCCTAGACCTCACACACAGCGACCCAGGACGAATTGAACATGATCACCATCATCCACATGGTTCAAAAGTCACTAAAATTACACCAGTGAACTGAATGAATATCCATAAAGAAGTGGCAGTCTTAACCTTCCATATTTTGGGATTTGCTAGATTTCACCACCATCTCACCGGAAGGGCTCCGTCTGAATCTGGTCTCTCTCCACTTGAGAAATTGTTGTTTCCAGGTGCAGCTCATGTAGTTTTTTCATCACTAGGCCGAAAAGGCATATAGCTTCTTGTACTTGTGAAATCGGGATACAAGGATATATTCAAACCCTCGTAACTTAAAGTCTTTAATTCACGAGATTTGCACAAGGCTACATCTCGTTCCTTGCAATTCAACAGTCTCACAATTATAGGATGTGGGCTAGCTCCTGGTAACGAATGAGGGGCAAGTGAGCGATGGCCGCTCTCCACAGTAAATATCTCTGAGAAGATGTCTTGCCCCAGTAAGTCTATAAGGAGTTGTTCCAAAAAACGTCCCACATTGCCGATATTTGTGGTTTCTGCAATACCCACTATTATAAGATTATTTCTGTGTGCGCAGGCCTCCAAATCCTCAGTGTTCGCCTGCAGTGTGAGGAGTACCTTGTCCATCTTTTTATGTGTTGTGGATTTCGCACGCTGCTTGTCTTCAGCCTCTGAGATACGGTGTTCCACTGCGTCAAGGCATTCAATATGTTTGTCAAGTCTCTCCAACATCCGGTCCATTCGAAAAGTTAGTGCATCGATTTTACCATCTATTTTAGTGAGGCTATGCTGCATGGCCACCAGGATTTGTTTCAAGTCGGTGTTACCATCCATCTCTGAGCTATCGATCTTGGTTCCTAATCTGGCCGCGCAACCCTTGCAGGGTTTGGGTTGTAGTTTGGGCTGTTCTTGTCTTTTTTTCCCATCGCAGTAATCCAGGGAGTATGCCAGGAGCCAACTGCTCATTGGAGTACACTAGGAAGGGAATCAGCAGGTACCCCCAGTCAGTCCTCTTTTTCTAGCTTATGGATGATTTGGACCAGCCCTCAGGGTTCACCAGGCCCAGCAGAGAATGACCCTAAGTTGATCCACGTGGCCCGGCAGGAGCCAAAGGCCGCATTTTGTTAGAAGCCCAGCACCAGGGGATGAACGCAGAGAGGCCAGGGCAGGCGCTAGTGTAGTTCTGAGCTCAGCACCTCACCCTCCTGGTACACCGCTGGAACAGTGTCTTAGTGGGGATCTCTATTAGCAGTCAGAAGTTGTACTATCTGGTGCCAGATGGTAGTGTGTGTCCCATGCTGCAACATATGCATCAGCAGGGCTCAAAATGCGGCCTGCCCTTGCCTCTCAATATAATGAACCCACCTTGTATGTTTGGGCAGCATGGGCCTCACCAGCCAAATTCACTGCAATAGTCCATACTAAGGTAGGGGCGTGTCTCATGTAGGCTCCAACTGTGAGTCCGCAGAGCCAGGGACGTTGCAGCAGACCTCGGGTGTGAGTCCAGGCAGAGCCCCACCATCCGCTCCAATGTGCACGCAAGGGGAAACAATGGCACACACACCCAGGGGGCTCCCTGTTGTCCGCCTCCACCAATGTAGTGCAACAGGAGACGGTCTAGTTGGAAATGGTTGCTGGGAATGAAGGAAACAAGCCTCTTGAAGCTTGTTGTGTCCCTGTAGCTCAACTGAAGTTCAGCCTTATGACCCTTGGAGTCACTTCTTGGGTTCTTCGTGGGTAGAACAGAAGCAGATTTAGTCTTCTCAGGTCTTCAGATATAGAAGCAGTCCTCTTCTCATTCTTCCTTGGGTCCAGCAGTGTTCTGAGGAGGGTAGTAGGATGCCACATTTGTGACTAGTGCCATACTTTGGGTGGTAGCAACTCCTGGCCACCAATGAGGTAAAGGTTCACAGGGGTGACCATACCCACTTTTGCAGCACTATCCTTGTGCTTTACTGTAAACTATCCCACGGTGCCTCTCTTCCCTTTAATCCAACATTGTGGAACATTTCTTCTTCTGGTCATAGTTCCCTGTGCCCATCCAGAGATGTGGTTATGAGAATGGGCAGCAACTGTCCTGTTGTCACTCTAAACCAGTTATGAAGTAACTCCTGCAGAGATTGGTGCTAGACTGACTAGCTACAGCCCACTGTTGACAATCCACTTACAGGCCCTGGGTAGTCATTGTACCAATTCCTAGATAACTTAAATGTGCCAATCAGGTTATAACAATTGCATCATGTTTAAAGAGGGAGCACTTTACCTCTGGCTAGCAGGGTAAAGTATAGAGAGATCTATGGCCAACAAAAACAGTCATTACGCGAATCTGGGGTAATACCATGCAAAAAAATGGTTATTTTCAGCAGTAAGGAAATATAATTCTTGAAAAGATAATATATTCATATGCACATCTCCAATCATTAGTGAGACTAATTTAAACCACTAACCATCTCTAAAGCAAATACAACGTTATCTACAATATAAAAAAGCAATAGGGCTGCTAATGACAATAAGGAGGCCTATTCACAAACTACGATTTGAAGAACGTAAAGTAGTACTACAGCAGTGCTACTCATGTACTACAAAGTGCCACTCATTAACCTCTGGACGAAACCCTCTGCTTCTCCTGTCTTTTCTGTGTGGCGATCTTCTTCATGGTGGTGAAGATCTCCACACTTAAGCCTTCTTTCTAGCAGTAAATGTGGGAGGGATAAGGGGAGTGGCTGGAGGATTGGAAATACTAACTAGGAAATGGGAGCAGTTTAGGTAAAAGTAATGGAGTGATTTAGAGAGGGACATGCTACTGCAAACACCCACTCAAAAAAAGAATATGTTCATTGTTAATAATAAACTATACTTCTAAACTCACTACAGCCCTAAAAGTGACAAAACAAGAGTAAATGTACTCCAGGCCAGCCCTTGAGAATGTTCAGCAGCACATTTGGTGATTCACTTGTACTGCAGTGCACTTGCATAAAAAATAATGAAGGCAGGGACTTAGAGTAGCACACCACAGGAAATAACATTAAATACATTTTATTTTACTTACCATTATAAATAATGGATTTAAGTTAAAATTAACAAAAACTGTAAACATTTGTTAAAAAAAAACTTACAAATACAAATTAAATAAAAAAAAATGTTTCTGTGACCAGGATTTTCTTAAATTATTTTTTAGGAAACATTATTTATTAACTAAATATATTTTAATGAATTCATTATTTAAAAGAGATTTATTTTTAATGAATTATTGTGCTGTTACATTTTATGTTAATTGTTCTAGGTTTATAATAAAGATTTTACATTTATAATTTATATTAAAAAATGTGTACAATTGTTTAAAAAAAAAAAAAAACTTTCATGTTTCTCTATACATTTCCATAAAGAGCCCCCCGCCCCCAGTGAGAGAGCTCCACCTATGTGTGAAAACTTGCTAGTAGTAACTTTAGACTCGGAAATCATAAATCCTGTTGTAGGAGGCTCCATAGATGATAGAGACATGTAAGTCTGCACGTGGTGTCAATTTACACTGGAAAATGGCAAATAGCAAAAAGTGTAGATTTGCATCTTGGTTCTGTACTAGATTTAATGTTGGTAATTAAATCTACACACAAAAATGTACATTTATGAATCAGGCCCATCATGTGTTTTCCCCTTGTTTTTCTCAGACATTGTAAACAATATAAAACTTTGGTGCTGATTCCGATCCGTAAAAAAAAATTCCGTACGACTCGTATCCGTAGTTTTTTCCATACGAATCGTACAAGTCACGTCCGACCCGTGAAGTACGATTCGTGCGGGAAAAAGTACATACGGATCGTCGCGATCCGTACGAATCGTAGTGGGAAAAGTGGTACGAGATGTACCCAGGCACTTTTCCGTACGATTCGTAAAAATACAGTCCGAGCGTAGAAGTACGATCCGGACCGGCTATCCGATTTACGAATCGTACGGAAAATGTCCCGTACACGGGGAATGACTCTACCCGCCACAAAGCGAAGTGTGTACGCACGAAGCTTCTGGAACCTTCCAGCCCTGGGAGGGATTTCGCTTTGACGCCTTTGCAGGAGGGTCACCTGACCTGGGGGTATAAGGGGAAAGGAGGGAAACCTGACTAGTCATTTGGGGCACCACTGGACCTGGGGGAACCTCTGCCGGAGCATAGGCGGTTGGGCCTAGGGGAGACACCTACACTACTGGGGACTGACTGAGTCTAGGCCCTGCTGTACCCAAGTTAGATGAGGGACTCTGCCTGCCTGCTGATCTTGCCTGGTGAAGGGGCAACCCAGGGAACCACCTCCAGTGTGCTGCAGGGACCCCCCCTGCCTCTGTCGCCTGCCAACTCACACCCCTATTCACCCCCCAAGGACCTGCAACTGAGACCACCCCGCTACTGCCCCAAGATAGGCGCCGTGTCACCCAGGCGCTGGAAGGAGAGGGGGACTGCCTGCTGTGGGCGCCGCTGAGCCGGATCCACTGGTAACGCGCTACGCCCCCTATGCGCTAAAGCGCCTGAACTGTGCCCACCATGCGCTCTATGTGTGAGGCCTCCTGTGCCCCTGCCTGTTTGAAGTTGCCAGCGCTGTAATCCCCGCTGCCCAATGGCTACCTGTCCCCTCTGAATTGGGCTGCCGACTCCCACATCACCGCCGCAGCCCGGTACCTGTGAGCTGGCGCTAGGTCCTGGAAGCGCTCAACTGCCGAACATCACCGCTGCGGCCCGGGCGCTGAGAAGGCGGAGGCGCCGTCGGCACTGCCCTCGTGTGAGCATCCAGGGGGCGCTGTCACCCGGTGCGCTGCAGGCCCGAGATCCACCACCGCGGCCCCGGCGCCTGGCACCCTGAAGCGGGGCACCGTCCAACTTCACCGCTGTGGCCCCCGGAGTCTGGGGAGGGCCGCCGCAGTAGGGGGAGAGTCGCGCTAGGCCCCGGCTGTGCGGGTGCACGTTGCCCGGCAACGTGGGTGCCGCCCCCCTTCATGCCGCTTCCGGATTGGTTCCCGGGCCCAGGGCGGAGAGGGAAGCCCGGAGCCCTCGGAGAGGTGGCGCGGCGGGGCCGAAGCCCTGGGAGGCCCTCGGCCAGTCCAGAAGGTGTTCCGCCCCCCCCCGGCGAGGCCCTGAGAGAGGAGTGGCGCGGGCCGCCTGGGGGGTAGGGGCGCTAGGCGCTCGTTAGCGCCGGAGATCCACAGAGACTGCCTACGGTGAGTCCGGGGGGGTGGGGGGGGAAGCGGGGACAAGCCCTGAGACCCCTGTGCCCCCGGGCCCACATGAACCATCCCCCCTGCCCAGAAAAGGGAGGGGGTGGTGACCAGTAGTGGGGCTGCCCCCAAGTGCCACCAAAAGGCTCTTGGGAGCAAGACCCTACGGGGAGTGGCGCCAGCCTGATTCTTTCCCCCCCCAGAGGAGGTGCGATTGTCCGGTCCAAGCCCTGGTGTACTTCCCTAAGCTACGGTTGCCCTGAGGGAATGAATTAACTGGTGCCCTGCGGTGTCCGGCTCAGTTTAACCAAATGAACTTCGGATATCTCTGTAGTTACCCAATGAGTTGACTGTTCTCCCAAAATGCACTGTTCCATTTAATTGGGTGAATCCATTGTACCCCGGTCTTTTTTTATTGGAGGGAGGTCGTGGCTGCCCTGCGACCCCCCTGTTTAACTGATTAACTGAATTGACTGCTACTGGGAAATTCCTGCCCACTCCTGGAATCCCTTGATTGCTCCCCTGTGAAGGATTGAACCCCTTGACTGGAATGACTTGCCTGTTACTGTTGAATCACCTCCAGTATTCCCCAATGAATTCATGCCTGTGTTTATTCCAATGATTTCACTGAAATGCTCTGATTGACTAATGCCATTAATTAATTGTTCCACTAGCCTGCATTGCTTAGGGTAATTGAATGTACTGAGTATGGTCGTTGCCTTGAAATTAATTGCGTTCATCCTGAACATGAATTGATATCCTGAGACTTGCAATAGATAAAGAATCTTGTGTTTTACTCAGCCTCTTTGGTGGCATCCTTCATTGTGTGCGCATGGCTGAATCTGTGTGAGTAAGTGCTGCCCTAGTGCTTTACACATTGCCTTCGGGTGCCTTCCTACCTCGCGCCAAGCTACCATGTCGGAATTGGTGACCCCAGTTCTAACAGTGGGACTAAGGGAAGAAGCTTAGGGGATGCCACAGATGATCTTTGTGGGTTCTGAAGTAATCAGTGGTAGACGGATTCTGTGGGTTCTTCCGGTGAGGTATGAGGCAATCCATTTGAGGGCATTTTCCTGGATTCCGATGTGGTAGAGTCTGTTGATCAGGATGTGATGGGAGAGGGTGTTGAAGGTGGCTGACAGGTCCAGGAGGATGAGGGCTGCTGTTTCGCTGCAGTCTAGGAGAGCACTGATGTCATCCGTGGTTAGGATCAGGGCTGTTTCAGTGCTGTGGTTAGCTCAGAATCTATATTTAAAGGGATCCAGGAGCTTGTTGTGTTTCTGGTTGATTGCCTTCTCAAGAACCTTCGCTGGAAAGGGGAGCAGGTAGATGGGCCGGTAGTTCTTTGGTTCTACTGGGTCGGTGGACGGTTTCTTCAGGAGGGACCTCACATGTTTCCAGTCCTCAGTGAGGGAGGCCGAGGTGAAGAAGGTGTTCAGGACTTTCTTGAGCTTGTCACCAATTGTCTTGCTGACGTGGCTTAAGACGTGGTGGTGACAGGGGTCCATGGTTGATCCTGAGCGCACTTGAGTTCATGACTCAAGCCACGGATATTTTGGCTTGCGTCATGAGAGGGTCCCCATGGGTGAGCAGGTGTTCAGGATTTGTGTTCATGGGTATTAACAGGCTGATGCTGTCGGCAGCGGAGGGTTGGAGTTCAAAGTTTTTGTAGATTACTGAGATCTTGTTGTGGAAAAAGTCTGTTAGGGTTTCACACAGTTCTTGGGAGGTGGTGATTGCATTCCCAGCGGCTGCGAGGTTGAAGAACTCTTCCACAATGGTGAAGAGCTCCTTGCTGCATTTTGTGCTGGCCTCTATGCCATTTGCTAGGGTGTTCTTTTTTTATTTTTGTTGTCCTCATTCACTCAGGTTCCAATGTCTATGACCTCAGCCCAAAAATACAAAAATAAGACAGGCCGCAAAAGGGCATCAGGAAGTACACATATCCTCTCTATGGTCACATCGCTCTCAGAATGTCCGATTTACGGCAGCTGCGTCAAATGGAAGCAGAAAGGCACTGCAGCGAGACCGGAGAGTTTTACAGGTGTAATCATTGGACAGATCTATAATTTGTTGTCCTCAATACCCATTACTTCCCTCTACACCCTAGTCCCCCAAGCTTGTAACAGAGCCTAAAATCTTTTTGTCTTAGAGTCTTCCCCAAAAAGGTCCATTTTAGACATGAAAAAAAGAGAATGCAACCACTCCGAGTGCTGAGGTGGGGTATCTCCCACCCATTTACGGCAGATTTCTCTTCTGGCCAATAAGATTGCATAAAACAGCAGATCTCTAGCAATGCCTAGAACTCCTTCCATTTCTCCGAAAATAATCAATGATAGGCTTACCTTTATCTGTAGCCCCAAAATACCTGAAACTGTCATTTTCACGTCATCTCAAAACCTCCTGATTTCCAGGGCATTGGTAAAACACATGAACATCCGTCGCTTTTTCAAGACCACACTTTGCGCATATGGTAGGTCTTCCTTTACCCATCGTTGGCAGCTTTTTAAGTGTTATATATGCCCTGTAGAGTGAAAAAAGGTGGTTTCTTCTTAAAAATGCAGGCTTGACAATGGGATATAATATGCGCATCAATACTTTCCACATATTTTGTAACTGCTCCTTTGGCAAGCATCTTCCCCACAGCTCTTCTGCCAAACTGAAATCTCCATTCATGGTGCCTTGTAATTTCCAATACCAAAATAAGACTTCTTTGTTTCCTGGGGGTTTTCCAACAAGTTGCTCTTCCAAACCGTTTCCCATACCCAAGGGCAGCTTTCAGCTTCGTTCCCACATTTCTAATTGTATATATTTAAAACTTGAAAGCTTGCCCCCCAACAGCACATTTAATTCGTTCCATGGTATAAGTTTACTGTCTTGGGTAAAATTTCCCCAGACCCCTACACCTGCATTTCTTATAGGTAGTGCCAGTTTGTCTTTAAGACCCTCTGGAGTCCCTGGTGATTCCCAAATATCGGCATAATGGGAATAGTAATCTAGTTTTGACTGTCGTTTGATGTTGTACCACATTCTCGCTATTGCTTGAAGCACTTTTAATTTCAATTTCTTAAAGTTTTTTGGGTCTCCAAATTTAAAAAGGAATCTATCTATGCCCACCTTGTTTTCCTTTAACATTGCCAAGAGCAGAGTTCCTGCTTCCGATCCATCTGGCATAGTAAAAAGCATTCTGAAGTTAGTCAGTTGAAAGGCCCAGGTGTAATGTTAATTGGGGAGAGGAGTTGGCCTAACGGCTAGGGCGGTCAGCCTCGAATCTGGGGAACTGGGTTAGAGTCTCAGCAATGATGCTGAACATCCTGTGATTCTGGACAAATCGCTTAATCTCCCCATGCCTAACAAAAATGAATGTGTCCTCGTGTAATGCAACTGGTGCTATGTAAAGCGCTCTGCTACCCGATTCGGGTTAAGTTCACGCTATATAAAACTGTGTAAAAAAAAAAAATAATAATACTAATGTTGAATGTCTGGTAGGGCTAATCCCCCTTTCTCTCCTTTTCTCAGATTTTTCCAAGGAATCCGGATCTCCTTATATACCCAAATAAAAGCATTTATTGCCTGCTGGATTTTATCTATTGAGGATTTCTCTAAATGCAGGGGGATTGTATTGAAAGAGAAAATGATTTTTGGCAATATACCCATCTTGACCAGGTTAACCCGCTCAAGAATCATTAGGGGAAGATGTGCCCATCCCTTCATTAGCTGCACAATTTCTCTTGATATTTTGCCTAGGTGTATTTCTGAGGTTTTATTTCTTGTACAATTTTTAAAGCCAGGTATCTCATTTCCTTCTTAATCAACCAATTCTCAATTCTCTGATTCCATACCATAACCTCTGTTTTCCCCCCATTCACTAGGTAACCTGACAACTTGCTGAACTCTGAAGAAAACTGTAAAGTGGCCTGCAGAGCCACTGCAAGGTCTGAGGAGAAGACCATGAGATCATCTGCCTATAATGCTACCTTCTTCACCCATTCCCATTGGAAGAAAGGAGGAATGTTAGCTTCCATTCTAAGTTTGTATGCGAGGGGCTCTATATAGAGGTTAAGCAAGAGGGGGGGATAGGGGGCAACCCTGTCTTGTGTCTCTGAGTGTTTTAAAAGATGAGAATAGATTCCCATTCACTAAAACTCTTGCTGAGGGATCCTGGTATATTATTTGAATTCTTCTACAAAATGTATCCCCAAGCTCGTATTGCTTCAAAATAGAAAACAAATAAGACCACCTTACCTTAACAAAGGCTTTTGAGGCATCTAAAGTTATTACTATTAAGGGGACTGAATAAGTTGTTATGAAATCAATAGCTCCTATGAACCCATGTGGTAACTCATGTAGATATCTTCCCTTAATATACCCCTTCTGGTCCTTATGTATCAAATCTCACTATCTTACTCAATCTTCCTGCCAGGATTTTTGTAAAGTTTTTATAACCCGTATTCAGAAAATATATCAGTCTATATGATTCACAACTAGTGGGATCCTTTCATGGTTTCAAAAACGGAGTAATTATCGCCTCATTCCAAGAGTTTGGTAGCTGTGCCCCTTGATTTAAAATCTCCGTGATCGTTACTGTCAGATATGGGTTTAACATCTCCCCTAAGATTCTATAAAGCTCTGCTGGTATACCATCGGGCTCGGCAGCTTTGCCCTCCTTATTTGACTGTATAGCTGTACTAACCTCCTCCTGATTTAAAAATGTTTGCTGGGTATCATCTAGGGGTTTAGTAGAGTCTGCTAACCAACCTGTAACCTCCTCTTCTAGTGCTATTCCTTCCTCCTAGAATAAAACCCAGATGTAGCCTTTAAATGCCTCTTTCATCTCCGTCTCACCACTCAGAATATCACCAGACTGCTCCTCCTTGATTTCCTCAATCAGATTTATCTTCTGATCTACCTTGATCTTCTAAGCTAAAAGCTTCCCTGCTCCCTCCTTATACTCAAAGTGGGCTAGCTTGCTAGCATCCCATCTTTTTTTAATCAGAGTTTGAAGGATTTCTTCCATTTGCTTTTACAGTAAATGCAGTTTTTTCTCTACAGCAGTCCTACCGTCATCTGATAGACTTATTTCTATTTTGGCATCTAACTTTTCCATTTCATTCTCTAACGGAGAAACTTCGTTCCTGTATTGTTTATTTCTATAGCAGACTGCGCTCGTAATCTTACCTCTAATAAATGCTTTTAGCGTGTCGCATACTATCCCAGTAGGAGCGGAACCACTATTATTCTTAAGGAATTCTCCTACTTCTACTTTCAGATCTTCCATTACTTTCGTATCTGCCAGTATGGTACGATCTAATGTCAACTTCCTTTCCATAAACCTACTTGTGCCCCTAATTATTATTGTCACTGCCGAATGATCTTACAGATGGGCATATTTCGTATTATGGAATCAGGCACCCTGCAGACTTCCAACCCTCTCTCTCCATAAGTTACAAAGAGCATGTTGTTTCATCATAGCTTTTAAAAATGCTCACGATTAAGGGGTGGATACAGCTCTGCTTTTATTTGATTTATCTAAATTCAGGTCTATTGTCGCATTAAAATCTCCTGCCACAATTACGGGGCCTGGGAAATCTAACAAATTAGTAAATATACTTTTGAGTGGCTCACAATCTTCATAATTTGGACCATAATATCCTACGAATGTTAGTGGCCTATCACTTATCTTTGTATTTGCCATGTTCTACCTGCCCCCCTTATCCGCCCTCATATCCGATATTTTTGCCTGTTTTTTCACTACTATTACTACCCCTGTTATATTCGCGCTCTGATATGTCCATACCATCTGTTGTACCCATCTCTGCTTTTTTACCAGATGTGTCTCCTGGAGGATCAAAATCTGTGGAGGAGAATCTCTAAGGTACTGTAATATTGTGTCCCTCCTCCCCTAATGCGTAACCCATTTATATTCCATGTTAAAACATGAATAGAATTCATCCCCTTTTCCCCCACCCTTCCCTGGAGAATCCACCCGTACTTCTTCCTGAACCTCATCTTAGTCCAAATTTTCTTTCTTGCACCACAAGCACACATCACCGAAAACAACAAAAATTCATCTCTATCTATATATGCCTCCCTCATACTCCTCCCCAGTAACCCTGAGGGAAAGAAATACAAGGCTCACCCTGGCTTACAGCTCCATCCTGTATGCATATCATCACCTAGTTTCCCCTCTCCTCCCTTCTTGATAGCCTCTAATAGGTCATCTGCCTCTTTTGAGCTTCTTAACATATGCATTTTATTATTGTACATAAAATTTAAGCTGCCCTGTAGGCCCTACTTTTTTTTCATTCGTCCAAGCGCTTTCCCAACTCCCATTGTCTATCTAAGGTGACCCGTGATAGATCTGATATAATTTCAAATGAGAAATCTTTCCTCCTTAGTATCTTCAATTTTCGTGCATTTAGAAGGATTTTTTCCTTTGGAGCGTAAGTTTGAAAATGGAGGTGGATCTTCCGTGGCTTAGCCCTATTTGGATTTTTTCTGAAGGGGTCTCTATGTACCCATTGGATATCTTTTACAATGACCGCCTCACTCTCATCGATCTGAACCAATGCCTTTATAAGAGAGACCACATAAGCTTTCAGTTCGTCACCTTCCTTCCCCTCTAGGACATTTAATACCCTCAAGTTATTCCTTCTTGAATTGTTTTCCAACTGTTCCAGTTTCGTCTGCAATCCTTGTTCATCCCACTGTAGTGCCTGTAACTCTATTTTACTATTGCTTAGGTCTTTTTTCAGCTCCCCCACTGTAGTTTCAAACGTTTGTGTCCTTACAGACAAAATATCAATCTTTTTTTTCCTGGGTCTCACAGAAACTACGTATCTCTCCCTGATTTGCTTTTTACACCGCAAAACCCTTCCTAATATCAACAGTGAGTGATGAAAACATAGTCCCTAAGGAGCTGGCTGAGGTCTCTACATTCTTTTCTTCTTTTCCTAGTTCTTTTGAAGCTAGGTCTAGTGGGAGTTTCTCCCCATCCTTGTCTTGTGTAGGATCATCCACCTGGAGTCCAGCTTCCTCTGTGTTATCACCATTTAAAGCTATTTCTTGATTAATCCACTCTGGGCTAGATAGACCCCCCTGCCACCATCATTGGTGTAACTGGTTTCTCCCCACACCTTCCCTACAGCAGCTTGCTCTTGCTGTGGGAGAGTCACTACAGGCGGTAAAACCTTAAAAAAGGTCCTCAGGGAGGGGGTAATTTTTACCTTACACTCTAAAATATAATTTCTTCTCTGTGTCCTCCCTGGCCTTTGCGCCCCTCTCCTGGGCTTCTCCTTGGGTCTAACACATGTTTTTGGGGGTAAGTTGAACAGTTCCTTCCCACTACGAGTAGCAGGCAAACTAATTGGGGGAATATTTCATAGCTGCTCATGGGGTTGTTTTTTACCTCCCTCAGTTGAATTACTGGTCTTTTGTAAAAATGTGATCTTACCCAGACTATGTTTTCCCCCACCAGGGCTCCCCTACCTCTTACATGTGAGGTTTCCTTGCTGGCGAGGTATTTTTCTGGCTTTTCCTCTTCCTCTGTGCCCTCCCCAGCAGTCAGAGAGCCTTTCAGCCCTTCAGGAGCCGCGTGTGCAGCATATGTGCTGACCTCCTCGAGAGAGTGCTGTGGGGCGGTGGGGTGGGGCGGGGGAGGTGCAAGGTGGGGTAGTAAACTCCATCTGCGTTGCAGCGCACACAATGTAATTCGTGTTATTTATTTATTTATTTATGTACTGAACTCCGGTTGGTCTGTTGCAGGGATTCTGCTCATGCACAGAACTATGCGCAGGAAACCAGGACCTCAGTGAATTGCGTTGTACCAAAAACTCACCTCAGTACCCAGAACCCCTATCCTACTAGCATCAGTGTCTCATTCGCTCTTCATATAATCTCGAAGCTACCAATGATTAGACAACCCAGAACATGCGACTTCGAGTACTCTCAGGAATGGTCGGAATCAGAAATACCTGTTCGTTATTATTCTCATATCAGTCCACAACAAGAGTAATCAGAGACACGGCAAAGTTTAAAACGTTTATTTTATAAACTACATGTCCTAAGATGCAGTACTTTGGCTAACATAAGCAGAAAATGATTAAAAACAAAACCATCAGCATTGTAACAATACCATAGAAAATGAAGGGAGAAATCATATTACAAATGATAGTGGAATACAACCACCCTCCCTTCACTAGTAAGCAAGTATTATTAAACTAATAGAAGGTCTCTAGGTTTGAATAGGGAACCCCATACCGTAAATATCAGCTTAGGTGAATCACATCACAGGATCAGCTTTGCTCTGTGCCTGGAAAAGTTCTTCTCCAGAATGTGTGTCTAATGCATGCAAACTGCAATATTAAAGGCGCTCGAGTTTCAAATATTTGCAGCTGTGTTTGTGTTATGGCTAGAGCGTGGGTCGATCAACCTGGATTCAAAAGCATACATTGTTTGTTGGCCCTGACTGTTTCTGCACACAATATTCAGACCAAGGTCGCGGTGCACGTCTAGGGATGTGAACAACAGACCGTTCTCATGTGAAGAAAAGGCAGGCAAGCAGCTTTCATATAACAACATCGATCTGCAGTGTCATGTGCAAAAGCAGCAAAAGTGGCAAGATGGCGTTTCTAACCTCTAAGACGCTTATGCTAACATAGCAATGTGTGCATATAAAAACTCCATCTCCACTACACCCTCCCTTGATCGGACCATGAACAAATAGGGATACAATTGAGGAACGCAGAGTTCAAGTTCGACAGACACAGAACCCAGTGCCTGTATTGTAAAGCCATATAAAGGGGAGTGAAAGTTCAAAAAACCCGCGTAAAAAATGAGAAAGAAAAAAAAAGGGAAAATATGTAACAACTTGCAAAGGCTCAGCCGAGCCTAAAGGGCGAATCAAAAAATCACAAAAAAAAATGTGTAGGTCGTACAAGGAAAGTTGGACGACATCCAAGTTAATCCATCAACGTGTAAGCACAATAAGAAGCGACAGCCTCCAAGAGGAAGTCATTAGAATGTTCTGTAAAAGTTTCCGCCATCCAGTCCAACAAGGTAAACGAACATACATGTTCCCCGATAACTGGAGCCTCTAGCACAATCAGAGGACAACTGGCGTGTTCTTCAAGATAACTTCTCGCCAAGAAGTCATACGCTGCCGTACCGATGTCCCAATTCCCTAGGACTCCATGTGCTGCTCCACAGGCCATAATCCTGATACCAGAACAGTCCAACTCATGAGCCACTAAGGGACTCATCAGTCGATCATAATCCGGGGCAGGAGATACCGAGTTCGACAAGCACAAATCCAGAGCCCATTCGAAAGGACAAATTAGGCAATGAAAGACAGGTTGCACGCAAGTAAAGTAGGAAAACCGGAAGGACAATCCATAGGCTATGCTTAAGGTGGCCAGTGGTAATGTTCCATAATATTCAAGCATCCGGTTACGAAGATGGAGCAGCCGGGACAGGCTGTCGTGAGACACAAATTGTGCAGCCATTGCGCAGTACACAGACCAACAGCAGCACACCAGCCGTGAGGGCGAGAATCAACGGGAGCCCGCCAAAGACGCTGGAAAAAATAGAATGAAAAAATGCCGGTATCACACAAAAGATAGTTTGGAAGGAGGTCACGAGGCCGGAGCCCACAAGGCTGGAGAAGTGTGGCTCAATGAGTGGAGAAGTGTGGCTCAATGATTAGAGCGGCAGACCCTGATGCAGAGGTCTAGCCTGGGACCAGAGTTCAATTCCCCACCTCGGTGGGTCTTGGGCTCAAAAATTCCACGGACCTGATAATTCTTGCCTCTGTGCCCATTCCAATCATGGAATGCAACTCTGGGCAATAGCTTGCTTAATCTCCACAACGGCCCCACAACACTAAGGATGCCTGGCCTCCACCTTGGGGGTGCCCAGGAGTGGACGCCTCACAGGGAAAGCCAGGATGGGTTCCACAGCGGTATTCGTACAAGCGCCTTGAGACCCTTGCGGGTGAGTAGTGCGCTATACAAGTATCAATTTACATTTACAACTTTGAAAAATTGTGCCAATCCAGTTGTTGACGAGGCATTAAATATAGTGTGACTCAGAGCACCGAAATGAAGGGGGAGATCAGTATTTAAAAGCACATGCACCTCGGTGCGGGTGTTTGCCACGTGAAGGACAAATGTTTCACGGGAGGAAGTCAGAGCGAATTCTTTTTGAGACAATAGAGCCCTTATTCTGCTCATCTTGTTGAACTCTGCTTTCAAGGTTGGGATGGAAGGCTGGATGGAGACATCCAGCCGCCCATGCGGGGGTGGGAAAAGGACATTTTTACAGCAGACTACTCGTTGTGATACAGTCACAATGTAGGGAATTCCCACTAGCATCCCGCAGCAAGCCTCGTTAATTAAAAAGCAAATAACTACCGTTAGCTAACAAAGTAAAAGAGGGCGTAATAGCTGGCACTGGAATCCCTTTCAGGACGCAAGCTAAATTCGGTGCTTGAACGTTGCATGCGCCATGAAATTGGATGTGCCTACAAACTACTGAGTGATCAAGTGTGGAAGTGCATTCCTCACCTTTCAAATAAACTTCTTTACCTTCTCTCATGCACCTGTATGTAAATGGGAGTGACCAAACTTCATGCAGGAAAGCAGTACCCAACGGTTCATATCTGCCTAGGGCAAAATGTTTCATGCACGAACTGAACCTAAACAAGGGAAATGGTAATATGATTAACCCGTGGGTAAGCCACACAGCAGAGTTCAATTCGGCCACAGAGAAAGGCAAAGGTTCTAACTTTTCAATATGCAGTAATGAATATGTTGCATCTTTCATGGACATGAACTGTTGTTTCGCAGTCAAATTAAATGGAAGGAATAAAGACTACATATTTATGTAGTCCCAGGGAACTTTCCTAGCCTTCAATGTTTGTAAAGTCCATGCAAACTGCATTATCGAACGCAATTGATTTTGACCATGATATAACACAGACAGATCATCCTGCACAATGTCCACAACAGATGAAACAATATTATCTAATGTGTAAATTCGGGAAGAAAGGGTGTTAATGCTATTATCGATAACAGCTAGTACTTTTTCCAAATTGGCTTGATAAATGGCTCTCAATCTGGAAGCAGCTTCAATTTGTGATAATTTCCAAACCTCGTTATAAATAGCATACCCCCACCTTTTGGACCTGCCACCCACAGGAACCTTAACAAAATCATTCAAATCTATCTTGTCATGCAATTTTGATAAATGAAGTTTAACAGATGCCATGGTGGAATGTTGCCAGTTCTGACATAACTTCCCTACAGAGTAGGTAGTAACTGAATGAGAAGATTCAAAGCGAGGGTCCACTCGAACCTTGGTATACCCAGGTTGTAGACCCAGAAACCGATGTTGACAGGAGTCTAAGCTCTTCTGTCATATCAACCATCCTTCACGATCTAAATCGGAAATGTTGAAGGATGTATTAGCAATGTATGACTGCAACTCTTCAAGGGACAGATCTGGATGATTATCCCAATTAGGATAAGCACCCAGATCAGAAACAGAGGGGGAATTCATCTTTTTAGTAGTAGCCAATCCAAAACAGGTGGTTTGAAAAACAGTTGAATTCAAAAATAACATGTGGTTTGGGATAAGGCAAGCACGATGCAGAGCTTCAGTCCCTTGCACCTTCCATTTCTTAGAACCTCAAACAGATTTAAGATCAATAGTATCTTTCCACAGCCCATAACCCCTGATAGCCAATTCATCCATAAAGGACTTGGAATACAATAATTTAGTGTGGGTCAGCCTAACTTTCGAAGCTGACTCTCCCGCCACTTTAAAATAAAAGGCCTCAGGCTTAGAAACACTGAAATCAGTAAAATATGTGAATTTGTTCACTAATGTGCTGGAGCTGCCTACCATTGGTGCCGGACAATGTTCCCATTGCGTATAATTCACAAAATTTCCAAAGGTATTGGCTTTATGTAGGAAATGATTGCCATAATGTTGGTAGCAAAATAGTTCCCCATAATTAGCAGTGTCTAAATACAAATCTTCAGCATCAAAGGCAGCATAATATTTCAAATCAGAAAATAGTGCCTCTATGGCCTGAACGTCCCAATCATCAGAGCGGATGTTTTGTTTCACAACATCACCCATAGAAACACGAAGTACATATGGGACATTAATAACCTCTGTGGGTCCATGAATTTGAAATTTTACAGCATCCCACACAATCCCATCCAACACAGGCCAGGCAGTAATATTCACAAAAGTCTGGTCCCTTTTCATGATGTGTGATGAGGAGTGGGTGGCCAAAGTTCCATCAATTAGTCTAATTGTAGATCTTTCGTTGAGATAGTTTCCATTTACAAGACGAAAAAATACCACCACAAATCCAATGGTCATAAACAAAAAAATACTTATGAGCATCAGCCAAGCATAAGTCCAAGGGGGAATTAAAAAATGTCTTTTAAACCAAACAGCAAAAATAGAAACTTTCGATGGGGGATTGGAAGTCATAGAGTTAGTGTCAAATGAAAAACGTGACTGGTCAACTGCAGTCGATTGTAAACCAGGCAATGACACATCTGTGGGATAAGTATACTCAGTATCTTCAAGTGGACCACCCCCTGGTGGAGGCAACAAAGGATTAGTAACTGTATGCATCTCGATGGCAATATCAGGCCTGGTGGTAGAAGCTGGAGCCAAAACAGAATTTCTCAGCATTGCTGGACAAGAGACCGCTGGAGTCATACTAAGAAGAATCGGCCACTCGCTGTAGTTTGACATTGTCAATGGAGATGTACCTGTTATCCTTGCGACCAGGAAGTGGAGGTAAAATGACTGTTCTTGTACCCTGCACGCCAAGCACTGTTACCGGTGCAAGATAAGAGGGGCCGAACTCCTTCTTGTTTTCCACCTTCTCACGGACCAGGTCACCAACTCGAGGTAGCCAGCCGACTACCGGGATCTGAAGTGCAGCATCAGTTGTGGAGGGCAAGTGTTTTTCTTTGCAAGACTGTCTCTGGTCTCTTGTAGATTCTGGAATACAGCACAATGATCATCTACGTCAAAGGGTGCGGCTGACGCCGCCATGTCTAGACCATCAAGGTCCGGGACAAACATTTTTATGCCAAAGAGCATTTCGTATGGGGTCCGCCCACCCAGAGACCTTCTAGGGAGATTATTAAGTGCATGTTGTACGTTATACAGATGGGATAACCAGTTCCTGCCAGTGCCCAAAACCCTAGCTGTCAGGGATTGCTTCAAGTCATGGTTCATTCGTTCCACAACACTATTGCCCTCAGGCCGGTACGGAGACGAAAATTTGACTTGGACCCCCAAAGATCTCAAGGCTTCTTTGTACGCCTTAGAGGCGAACGCAGGACCCTGGTCAGAATGAAGGGTACCACATGCGAAAATTCCCACAAAGACACGCAAATCCCTGATGACAGTTCGAGCATCAGCACTCCTTTGTGGCCACACGCAAAGAAAACGTGTGCACGAATCCACTGCAACTAAGAAGTACTTGTACGCAGTATCAGAGGAGAAAGGACCGCAATGATCTAGATAAACACACCCAAGTGGTTTATTAGATATGTACAACCGAGTTTGTGGTGGGCGCGCAGCAGTCGAAGGTTCAATCTGCTGGCAAATGTCACAATCAAGAACATAAGCACAAGCCTGTTTATACAACCCGCACCACCAGTAACGTTGTTGTAAGAGAGTAACAGTCACTGAAACGCCGGCATGCGCAGAGGCCATACCTTTGTGAGCCACTGTAATCAAGGAAGGTCTGCAGTCCGCGTTGGGAATCAATCTGTCACCAACGTCGTTAATTCTCACATAGGGGACTTTATCAGGACTTAAATGATAAGAGTACCGAGAAGGGAAATCTCTAGGGTAATTACCTCCCTTCTCTGTTGCAGCAATAGCTGCCAAGATGCCATCATCAATCTTACTTTTGGATCTTGTAACTGCTGCTTTTAGATACGTTGCCACTTCTGTTTTCGCTGCTTCGTCAGCTAAGCTGTTCCCGACCGCGTGGACACCAACTCGCTGGTGCCCAAGAGTGTGAATTACATTCACAAAAGGCAGATTCTGTTTAAGTTCTGTCACCCGAACCCAAAGCTTTTTATGCTTGATTGTGCCACCTTTGGAATCGCGATATTCATTCTGAGACCAAAAGAATAAATTGTTGTTAAAAGACTGAACACAGTAAAACGAGTCACTCACTATAAGAGTAGTAACACGAGGATCAGCAAACTCCAGTGCAAGCACTAGAGCACGTAGCTCTGCCAACTGTGCGGTACAATCACCCAATGACTGCATATGCACGACATCAGACTTGAATTCACCATTCACGAAAGTATCCGCTACAATTGCGTAGGCAGCCGAAAAAGTATGCTTCAATCCCGTCGCCGGTTGCGCTGAACCGTCAGTGTAAATGACACAATGGTAATCTTCAAGCAGGTGCAAAGACAGAGGAGCTGGATGAACAAATTCATACTGCAAGTACTCCTGAGTCTGTAATGAGGTATCAAAGATATAGGTGACATCCAGTGATGTCAAGAAAGTGGCCCATTGTATCCAACGTGGATGCAAAGCTTTAGAATTAGGTACACTGGCTTTCGTCACTGCCTCTAGAGCAGGATACGGTGTAACAACCAACATGCGTTTCCCTTGCGACAGTGCTCGCTCTTTAAGAATCGCCATCTGCACTGCAGTCAAAACTTTTTCAACCGTGGAAAAGCTCATTTCAGCCGAAGTGTACAAGTGTGACTTGTAGGCAATGGGGACTGTGTCGCCCTCATTGAACGTTAAGTACGTGAAACCCACTGCGCCTGGCACAATTCGTATCACCAGGTTAGTGTGGTTATCACGTGTCAGTAAGTATTTCAAAGCAAGAAGATCAGCCTGCAAAGATTGCAGCCAGCTCGATTTGGAAAAAGTAGGTTGTACCAAGGCATATAGCGGCTTGATACGCTGGGCATAATCGGGAATGTAAGTACGCCCGGAATTCAGAAAACCCAGCAAAGACTGTAATTTTTTCAGCGTTGTCAGAGCACACAAACATGCGCACTTCTCCAAGAAGTGAGGGGCTAAACCTCGACCTTCATTGTTGAGCTCGTAGCCCAAAAACAACACTGTATACTCTGCAATGTGTGACTTTGCAAAGTTGAATTTGCAACCAAAGTCCGCAAACATAACAATTATGCGATCAACGCGATACAGATGCGGCCATAATTCATTGTCTGTGAGATAGATATCGTCAACATACGAGTACGCATCAGGGTCAATGCTCTCGAACAGAGAGACTACACGTGCGGCAAAGACGCCAGGGCTGTTTTAATAGCCCATGGCCAATCTCTTAAACTGTTTTTGTTTGCCGCCAGAAGTAAACGCTATCCACCGACTACTAATAGAGGACAGATTATGGCTGAAAAAGCCATTGGATATGTTGTTAAACCGTTTTCTCACGAGACTATCAATGACGGCAGAACTGTGGGTATTCTGTACAGCACAAGTCCGACAAAGAGAGTTCAAATGCCGGTAATCCAAAACTAAGCGGTACGACCCATCAGGTTTAGTTACAGTGAATAGAGGATTATTCATTGGTGACACACAGGTTTCAATAACACCTTGATATCCCAATTGCTCAAGGATTTCTGTGTCGTGAGATCTAGCTTTGCGGCGCATGGGATATTGGGGCTGCGGCTGGGGCATAGACCGTAAAGGAATCTCATGGCTTGGCGACAATTTATCCCACCCAACCTGAGTGCGGTACAGAGCCGGAGCAAGCACCTGGGCCCACTCTTCTGCAAATCTTTGAGCGTTATCCTTTGCCACTGTGTGTGCGAAGGACGGGAGGATTACCTCCTCCCCTCTAGGAACAGCCAAAATGAAAGCTGGGGGCCAGTCCGCCTCTGCTAATAGAATACCATATGTAGAGGTCAGATTATCCCAAAAAATCCCTTGTATCGTACGTTGTATGTCACCTTCAATCAAAAGGACTATGTCATATAGTCTGTAAGGGGGAGCCACTCTAGTATCCACAGTTTCTACAGTAATGAACATGTCAGTTGCTGTCGCCTCCAGATATGGACGCAGTGCTTGCCGCACTACTGTAACCTCCGCTGCTCTGTCGAGCAGCGTTAGTGCCCATATCAGGTTCCGAAGCTGCGTTCTCACTATCTGTGGCATACCTCGCTGTTAGCGCAGCAACTTTCTTCTTCTGAAACGGGGGACATTGACGTGCAAACTCGTCCTGCTTGCCCTTACCGTCAGGCTGACGGGGTTGCTCACGTCCTTGTTGGGCACCCTGACCTTTGCCACATTCTCCGCCACCGGACTGTGAGGCCGATGTTTCCTGTGAAGAACGAGGAGAACGTTGTTCAGTAACCTGAAATCTGTCAGGTGACCTAATCCTAGTGCGATTGCGCAAATCATATGTGCGTTCACTAGACGCCTGTACCGGTGACGCAGGACGAGACCCCTGTTTCTGTTGCTGCTTTCCCTGTTTCTTAGTTCACCAATTCTGTTTAGGAAAAGTTGGACGATCGTCTTTGAAAGACGAACTCGCCTTAGTTTGCTGTTGTACATCTGGAATGACAATAGTAGGCTTAATCCCCAAACCACTGCGGCCAATAGTTCTATAAGCCTCCGCAATAATTTTAGGCAACTCTCGGGGCTTATCGAGTTCGTCAACGAGGGCTAAACCATTCGCCACTTGAAAGTGAACCGCATCTCCCTTGAGGTTACCAAGGATGAGAGTGGCAACTACATCAAACACGCCGACGAGCCTCATTCCCAACTCGACCGCCGCCTCCGGACCATGTTGATCTTGAACACGTTTGATGACGGAGGGAAGCATGGCCATAGATGGAGTGCCGAAGCACTTCGAGTAGACTGCTGCAAAAACTTTCCCCAGTTGTCACATTCGGTCACCTCTGGGACTAAGTCTTTCTGCAAACTAATGGTGAGTATCCTGTGTTTCTCCACAGGAGTAGAGTGCGGAAACACTGCTTCCAGCTGGTCAAATTTCTCAGCAAGCTAATAAGGTAAATCGCCCTTATTCTGGGGGGCGCTTGCCCATTACCGAATTAACCATGACGGGACTAATGACAATCCCGTCCGAGCCAGCTGGCTGCCCCGCAACAACAGGTGCCCCCACCTGGACGTTGCGTGAAACATATTGCACTAAAGCCCGATGTACTGTAATCAGGGCTTTATGGAGGACATGTAACTCATACACCGTAGCATTCAAATAACGAGGATGAGGTGTAAAACCGGCCATAACTGGCCAAGTGGCCCCTGGAATTGATAAAGGGCCCAAACGAACCGGTGTAACCGTATAGGGAAGGGTGCCATTAAACCAAATGCGATGCTGCCAAGCCGAAATAGGAATCTCCTGCGTCCTATATGGCGTATAATTCGCTGGGACCCGCGTGAGAGTATAGGAGTAAAACGTGCTGCTGTCGTCCGCATTCACCGCCGGCATAGTAACCCAAGAGTAAAACAACTCGTAGGGATATGACGCATCGGCACTCACCACAAAAATAACAGCCATCCCATCGTCCGGTACCCCGAACTGCGTCAAATGACGCCGGAGAGGGGCTCGGCTATGCGCTGCAATATCGACCACAACCATAAGGACACAGAGAAGAAAAACAATCCATCTTTTAGTAGCAAAAGGGTCCAAAAATATAAAAACCTTTTTAATTGACAAGCTTGACTGAACCTATTGAACTAATAGGTAGGCTAAAACCGTCACTCCCGTTATCCGGAAACAAGAGTGAGGGCATCGTGGACTAATATAAGCACTACTAAGGCGTTTCAAATTATAAGACCAAACGTTAGGTGCACCATGTTGCAGGGATTCTGCTCATGCACAGAACTATGCGCAGGAAACCAGGACCTCAGTGAATTGCGGTGTACCAAAAACTCACCTCAGTACCAAGAACCCATGTCCGACTAGCATCAGTGTCTCATTCGCTCTTCATATCATCTCGAAGCTACCAATGATTAGACAACCCAGAACATGCGACTTCGAGTACTCTTAGTAATGGTGGGAATCAGAAATACCTGTTTGTTATTATTCTCATATCAGTCCACAACAAGAGTAATCAGAGACACAGCAAAGTTTAAAACGTTTATTTTATAAACTACGTGTCCTAAGATGCAGTGCTTTGGCTAACATAAGAAGACAAATGATTAAAAACAAAACCATCAGCATTGTAACAATACCATAGAAAATGAAGGGAGAAATCATATTACAAATGATAGTGGAATACAACCACCCTCCCTTCACTCTTTAGGTTTGAATAGGGAACCCCATACCGTAAATATCAGCTTGGGTGAATTACATCACAGGATCAGCTTTGCTCAGTGCCTGGAAAAGTTCTTCTCCAGAATGTGTGTCTAATGCATGCAAACTGCAATATTAAAGGCGCTCGAGTTTCAAATATTTGCAGCTGTGTGAGTGTTATGGCTAGAGCGTGGATTCAAAAGCATACATTGTTTGTTGGCCCGGACTGTTTCTGCACACAATGTTCAGACCAAGGTCATGGTGCACGTCTAGGGATGTGAACAACAGACCGTTCTCATGTGAAGAAAAGGCAGGCAAGCAGCTTTCATATAACAACATCGATCTGCAGTGTCGTGTGCAAAAGCAGCAAAAGTGGCCAGATGGCGTTTCTAACCTCTAAGACGCTTATGCTAACATAGCAATGTGTGCATATAAAAACTCCGTCTCCACTACAGGTCGTATTTCAGAGTTACTACCCCCCACCCTGCCCCTCCCCTGCCCCACCCCACCGCCACGCAGCACTCCCTCGAGGAGCCGCGACTGTTGCTGATGCTGCGCGAGCTGACCTGGAGGAGACCTCGTGCTGCTGCCCTGCAGCTCTTCCTGAGTTCCAGGGTGGCCCTAAGCCAGTGCGAGTCCCCGATGTTCGTATCCCATTTGTCCCAGATCTGCTGCCTGTCTGCAGCCTCCACCGATGCTCCGGACATGGTCAGGCACATTAATTCGGAACAGCGGGGGGTGCACTTAACTACTGTGGTGCGTGCCTCGCAGTGCTCTAGCGACCTGCAAGTAGCACAGCTGCCATGTTCACCATTTCAGAAAGAATAGATTCTAGGGTCTTCTTCTTTGTTTCTTTCAGGAGGCGGTGGTACTGGTTGAGTGCAGTCTTGAAGTTGGTGTAATCGCCTGTTTCTTTGCTGGGGCGCCACTTCCTTTCTTGCTGTCAGCTGTTGTGTTTGGTGAATTTCAGCTCTGCGGTGAATCAGCTGATTCTTCTGGGAGACCTTTTGGATTTAGCTGGTTTGGCGGGGGCAATTGTGTTGGTGGATTATTTGATATACTTTGTACAAGTTCTTTGCAAACTGTTTTGGTTTGGCTGTTGTGCCTGGGAGGTGGGGATTGAGAGTGTTGTTACACTGGTCTTCTGATATCTTTTGCCAGTTTCTGCATGTAGAGCCAGGGAGCATGGTGCCAGTATTGGTAGGTCCTGAGTTGGTGAAGAGGATGCAGTAGCCATTGGTCCACGTGAACTGTGAGACGTGGGTGTACTTGAATCCGCCGCTGGATGTACAAATGGGGTCGAGCATGTGTCCTGCAATGTGGGTAGGGTCAGTGACAAGTTGATCGAGGCCGATGTTGCTCAAGCTTTCCAGGAGGTTGGTTGTGTTGGTGTCGCTGGGGTCATCAAGAGAAGTTAAGATCCTCTAGGAAGATGTAGTGCTCGAAGTTAATGGGGATTGGGGCGATGAGGTCAGGGATGGTGTTGCAGAAGCTGAGGAATGGTCCTGGTGGTCTGTAGATGAGGGTGCCTCTGATGGTGCTTTTTCCTTCTGTATGCAGTTGAAAGTTGAGATAATCTATTTTCGGGTTGAGTCATCTTAGGAGATCATGCAGTGGATGGTGTCCTTGTAGATAATGGCAATTCCACCTCCATTTTCGTTGGTTTGATCCCGGTGCATTATCTTGTAGCCTTTGGGGGTGGTAATGGTGCGGAGGTAGGATTCAGCCAGATTTCTGTGAGGAAGATGACATCCAGGGTGAGGGACAAGATTGTGTACCAGATCTCCATGACATGTTTGCCGAATGATCGTGCAGTGAGTAGGATGCACTGGAGTTGTGCCTTTGCAGTACCGGTAGCTGTGGTGAAATGCAGTCCTGTTTGAGGTGTCTCCAGCGTTATTGGCAGCTTCAGTTTTGCAGGTGTAGTAGCAGTGCTTGCAGGGGAATGGTGCTCTGGGTGGGGGCCGGTTTTGGGCCACAGGGGGCCGTTTCTGTTACAGGGTCGTTTTTGCAGCATAGCAAAATCGGCCCTGTAACGAAATCGGCCAAAACCCGGCCCTGGCAAAGAGCTCGGCGGCACCCCCAACCCCCCCCCCCCAGGAGTACGGTTGGGGTAGGTGCACAAGAGCCAGCACCCGAGCAAAACTGTAAGTAAAATTGTGCCGAATGAGGATTGCTGGATCATGTTTGAGCTACACGATTTAGACCGCACGTTTACGTGCCAGCGCTAGATGATACTGACGAGTGTGTTTATTTTATACTATCTCCTGTCTAGCCCGGTAAGGTGCGGGCGCTCGACTCCTACTAGCCTATGGAGCAACTCTCCCTTCATGTTTAGGTAAGACTGAATGTGAGCAGATCTCTGTTATCAGTGGTGTGGTATTGCGGCTGCAGCAGAGGAGGGCTACCTATCACCGTCATCAGTCACCCTGTTTGGCACGCCACGTAGCACACCAGTGAAATAATGAGGCACAACTTAGTGACATTATCATTGTTTTTTAAACAGCAGTCCGTTGGGACCAGCAGGTGACTCCCTGAGGGTCAGTGGGACAGCATACGCCAAGGCTTCTCTGCTTTCATGACGTGTGTGGTACCCTCCCGTCACTCAAAGTTGAGACCCCGCATCCCAGCCGATCTTGGAAAGACATGCTATAATTCATGTCTAGATCGCTCACAGCCTTTTCTTGTTCTGCTTTATTTTAGGACAAGCTCTGGGGCAATGTTGACATTCCCCCTCAAGCTTTGACGCAGTTTCTTTCTCTTTCTTGTCATTTTTCACCTAGGCAATATCCTGGAGCGGCTAATACCAAACTAGCTGTATCAGTTAGACTGCAGGGTACATTGAGACCATGCACCCCCGGATACACATTGAGGGTAGTATCCCTCAACTCACTTGCACTACACTTATCGAAACGATTTGCTTGGTCCTGAGGAAGCACCACGGATCCGGTTGGACCATAGGGGCGCGAAACATGTCGACCTCTTTTAGTTACCTAGGACCCATCTCGCCTACATAGGTAACGCCTGCCAAGGGTACCCCTCCTCAATAAAAGTGCTCCTTGGGCAACCCTTAGACAGTTTTAGACTCACTCTGCACGTACCACTGCACCATCTTTTTAGGACCGACATCACACACCCGCATGCACCATACGGCGTTTTGTCTCAAAAGATCTCTGCTAAAGTGACCCTTCAGGGGACCCGTAGGGCATTGCAGCGCCGGACCAACGAGGAGCAAAACGCCCGATGATAAAGCATGACATCCTTCGGGTGTGTGAGGGCATCAAGAGACTAGACTTGCTCTTCCCTTCCACACGTGGGCCACATAAAGCCTAGGATCACTTGTACATTCCTCTTTCTCTTTAGTAAGTTGGTGACTACCTGCACCCCCAATATGGAACAGTGCCCCCTGTTTTGATTAATACAGTTCACGTTAGGAGCACGGGCACCGGACCTGAACTGGCTCCTGTTCCCCCCCTCCTCTCTTTGTACAGATACATTTACCTCTTCGCCCACATCTGTAATAACTCGCATGGTTTCCCTCATTTGCATGGGCCGTGACCCACGCAATTAAAAGAACAACTCTTTGAAATCATGTCAGCATATGTTTTGTGCAAGCTCAATCTGTACTGCAGGAGGAGCAGTTCAAGCATCCTAAGCCCCTTCTGTAATACCAAAGTGTGTACTGTAAGAGCAAAATGTCAGTGCACACGCTGCACTTTAATAAGACCTCAGTTGTTTCAAAACCACTACCACCCTCACCAACCCCAACAAAGATTTTTTTGTTTCCAAATGGAACACATTCACAATAAAACAATTCACACTCAGAAAGTTATGTCTAGCCGAAAAGCTATTGAATTTCCCTGAAGGTTGGCTGTTCTCCAGTAGAGATTATTTTCCTACAAATCGGAATATCCACACTCAAGAGAAACAAGCTGGCTGACCAGTCCTCTCTTTGTCATGCTACAAATCTATAGAACCCTCTCCCAGTGGATCTTTGCACCAAGCCACGGGATCTAGTGTTCCGTAAAGATGAAAACTCCAGGTCAACTTCTCCAAGGCACACATTGTCATCTAGCAACATACCTTTCCCTGTGGCCTAGATTATTAGTTTACTCTTCCTGTGGGATCTGTCCAATAACAAGGGGATTCTAGACACTTGTCTATGGATATAGCTGAAAGGAAGTGTCAAATGTTCTAAATAACATCGCATATGACACCATTGCCAAGGGAAAGGGCAGTAAAATGCCAATTTGCATCAGCCCTTCCTCTTTCAGCATATCTTATGATATCTTTCATACATCTGTTTAATCGCCACAGGACACTTTTTCCAGAACGAATCTGTAACACCATTGTAATAATTTCTGTCCTACCATGTTTTCCTTCTGCTGATCCCCATTCTAACGCACTGTCGTACATATGCACAAGGAGATGGCACAGCGCGGCGCTGCGGACCATTTTGTCACGTCGCACTACGTAATTTCTAAAACCCAGGGATGAGCTGTATTTACAAGAATATGGCGCACCCCTGTGTTTTACCTTGCACTGGAACTAAACATAGCTGCCTAGCACTAACACAGACACCCTTGCGCCAAGGGTGCCTGAGTTGCAGGGATGAAGGCCCACCTTCCTGCAAATAAACAATCAATAATGGTGATTTGCTACTTCTGTGTGTGCTGCAGTCTACAGTCCACATAGAAGTAGCAAATCACCATTATTAAATGATTGTTTTTAAGCAGGAAGGGACGCCTTCTGCACAAAAACAATCATTAATGGCATTTTGCTCCATCTATGTGTGCTGCAGAATGCAGCACACATAGAAAACGCAAAGACAATAAAAGTGTTTCTCCTTGTTGCTTCAATTTATCACATGCTTTTGCATGGCATTAGTTTTTGGTGCTGCCTCAGATTTACACCTCTTTGTAAATCTGAGGCACCATCAAAAAGCAATGGATGCTGCTGTCGAACGCCCACAGCAACACCCATTGCACGTCCCTCTCACACAGATACCTGGGTGAAAGGGTACCACATTTACCAAGCGACGTTCAGCCACAAAAAGTGGCTTACTGCCACTTTGCAAACATGCAGCAGGGCATTCCAAAACTGGAACATTGAAACAAGTGACTTTCTGGTGGCGCAGTCCCCTTGTACATAGGACCCTCTGATGTCTGCTAAGTCTTGAACTCAACTGTGTAAAACAGTTAAATAAACACCTTAACTCGGAGTAAGTAGTGATGTGTTTTTGCCCGCTATCGCTCCACTTTGATCTATCAATACATTCTACGTCTCCTTCCCTCTCCGTCAGGGGTTTCAGAAGATGCTTCAATCTTTTCTTTACATTTCCTCACAATCCCTAAAGCGCCCTGAGAAAGTTCACATCAGTGCAATCAAAACAGGAGCCTGTGACTCACATGTTTTGCAGCTGTTGTAGGTAAGTAGGTGTATTATTAAAGCGGAGCCTTGTTACAATTGATCACTCTTTTTTAAGCAGGGGATATAATCCATCCAACAAATTCCCAGCCAGAGACTGATCCGAAGGGAAGGGAGCAGAGCGTAGGACGCCCACTCCCCATGGCTGCAACGTGGAACAGATGGTGCAATTACAAGCTAAATTTACTGCGTTCTGGTTCCGAGAGAAAGCAAGAAGCATGGGAGGGTGGATGGCATCACGTCAGAGTGTTCGAGATCCTTCTGAGAGCTAGCAGGTACTTGACACGTTTTATCAACGTCTAGCGTGCTGAAGAAGCAAGGCTGATTTCTCCTGAACAGCCCTTTCAAAATAACAGAATTTATGATTATTCAGATTACAACACAAATATATACACTTTTCTTCATTCCATATTTTTTTGCAAAGAGTTGTGGACCAAATAAGCAGCAGGGTCGGGGGTGCAACTGGTGAGGAGAGCATTGCTGTGCACACCTTGGGTCAGATGCACGGCCATTTGGTTTTGCAAGTCTTTAATTGCGATTTTTTTGTGACTCACAAATTAGAGACTCGCTAAATCAAATGTACTAATGTGTGTGGGACACATTAGTGATTCCCAAATGGGTCGCAAATGGACCTGCCTCGCAGGGCTGGACTGGCTACCGGGCGTTTTGTGCTGGGGTGGCAGGGTGGGGTCAAGGTTCACTGCGCAGGGGCTCATTTTGTTGCTGGAGAGCTGCCCGCGCTTCTAAATAAACAATGCAAAACAAATAGCTTTAAATTGCGCTTTTTTGACCATTTATTTTGCATTGTTTATTAAGGAACGCCCGGTAGCCAGTCCGCCCTGCTGCCTTGTCAATATTAATGAGGCAAGTCGTAATTTGTGACCCATTTGGAATGACTACAATCACAGGGATGGCGGCCTGCTGGGGTCAGCAGACCACCATTTCTGTGATTGCTTTTTAAATAAAGCAATATTTTTTTTGTAATGCAGCGTGTCTCCCTTAAAGGAAAACGAGATGCATTAGAAAAATAAAAATGAAAAGTCTGTTCTTAAAAAATAAATTTCACTCATATTCACAAAGGGGAACGGGTTCCTTGGGGACCCCTCTCCGTTTGCGAATGGGTTACCACTTCCTTTACCGAGTAGGTAAATTATGAATGTTTTGATTCTGGCCGCAAGACATTCATACATATCAGTCCTATTCTGTATTAGCAAGAAATGCCCGAAACACGCCTATTCCTATTACTAAATCGCAAAAGGAAAATGCGCTTTGGTAAAATATTACCGAGTCACATATTGCTTTTTTTACATGGCAAAATGAATTTTAGCGGGGCTGTTTGCGAGCGGTAAAATGCTTCATACATCTGTCCCTTGGAGCTTTATTTTTTGCATCAGACACATATATGTATTCACTGGTGTCTCTGGGAGAAGGCCGATGGGTCCCATGCTCCAGTTCCATTAGATCTGCCTCTCCCTTATGCCCACCCACAACAAGGCTGCTGAATGTGCCAGGAGGAAGCACAGAAAAAACACAGACACAGCACCTTGCACACACTTTGATTTGTCCACCTACACTCCATTTATTTCAAAGCACTGTGTTTACTTAACATGTTTACATTTTACCTGTGTGCATGGGTTTATATGGCTATGTATTCATAGAACTAGATATGTACACACAGTTTTATTTGCTGCCCCATGTGTCCCCCCAACCCCCAAATGTATTTCCTAGAGACGCCTCTGCATGTATTTAACATTAAATTACACATTGACATTATCTCTAGAGTAACCTACTAACGACCCCATTGCACAAGTAATTAGGAATGTAATGTGTCCTAACTTTCAAACAGACAACTAAAGCTGTCCTCATGTTTGATATTGCACCTATGCTTGAGTAGTGATAGAGATCTACTGTCAAGGTAATAAGAGATTGTGTTTCCTAAAAATACAATGAGAAATTGCAAGATTTTTCTGGAGGGAAAATGGAAGTGCAAAACGTGCTGTATATTTATGTGAATGCATGCCGTATTTTGCTTATGGTTGTTCAATATCCATTTCCCAGCTCGATTGGGCTTTCGATATTAGCCTGATCATTGATTTCCACTCCTAAAAAAAGTCCAGTAAACAATACCTTGCAGTTGTGCTGCAATCAAAGACAGACGTAAGGCTCTGGATGTTATGTCATAATCATCTCAGTGCTTACCCCTGACGCTCACATGCCGGCTCTTCCCATGGGAACGTGCTTGGGATGCCCGAAGCACCCTACGCCAGTGAGATGACAACCGGGGGCTAGCCAAAATGCCCTATAGGGATCTTTGCCTCCTGTGCCCCAGAACAAATTCTTGACAAGCGACTTAGTGGCTGGTTTATATGATGGTGGTAAGGCTACTCTGTCGCAAATGCCAACATAATGCTCCGCCCGCTCGATTTAAATGCGGATGGACTTTAGTGTAACGACGGGGGTAACTAATCTGTCTCCACCATGGTTACACCCCTCTGATGGCTCAACAGGGTAAGTGCTGTCGGAGGCTGACTTGTATGTCCGCCCACCTAATTTAAAAGGGTGGATTTACAGGCCAGTTTTCACTGCCATCACTACCAGAAAAACCCTGGCGGTAAAAGGCAGTGAAATGCCCCCTCGTCAGTTGTATAATTTGGGACTAAGAAGATGTTTGTTGAATTTAGTTGGTGTCAGTTATCTTTCAGACAAAACAATGGCGGCAAGGCGGCTCTTGTACCTCCATTAGGATCTCGCTTACTCCCTGTTATGAGAGAAAAAGAACAGGCACATAAAACAGCTCATCGCGTCAATCCTGCCTGCCTCTGTGACTTCAGCCAGCCCCATTGTTTCTCAAGGGTTTGTGCAGTCTGTTTGCAGGACTCTGCTGATCCAGATGCACTCCACCATAGGAGTGAATTAAATACAGCCATAGAGCCACTCATTACAAATCAGGTGGAATTGGGTGAGGTATTTACCACGTGTGGGAAAACAATGACCCCAGGCTGAGGTATTTACCATGCATGAAAATATCTGTTGTTCTGGTTTTTAATTTGCATCACATGCAGATTCAATAATTAACACATGGAGTTCTGCATGTTTAGCAGGCCTGTCCCCCTAATGCTTTTTACCAGCTTTTCCCTGCAGGACATTAGCAAAGGTAAAACTATCACACAACTCATAATTCTAATCCCGAAGCAAACAAGCATTTGTACCGCAATCGGAATACACTCTGCCTTGTAATGAGGGCCTAAACCTGATGTTTCAATTTTCACTCCTAGACCATCAATGCAAGTTTGTCGTAATAGGGTGGGGTATTTACCGCACATGGTAAATACCATTACCACACAGTGGGATATCTACCATGTGTGGTAAAAACCTCCTATTCCAAGGATTTGAAAGAAAAATAGGGCATAACATGCAGACTCGGTTTTCAACACACCAAATTCCTCATGTTTTGTCTTTTAGTCCAGGCCTTTTGACCCAATAAACTTCTCGGGGGAAAGAACAGAAGGTGTGATAATTATCACACAACTCACAAGTTGGGTCCCTGTACAAACATGTGCTTGCACAGGGATTTGAATGTAGTCCTTAACTCGTAATGATGACCCTGCCGGGAGCAGGGGACAAATTGATTTTTAAACATTGTGTGTGATACTTTGTTTTTAATCCTGTACCTGGGCTTCCACAAACAGCGCTCCTCGCTGCAACGACCCCCTCATTCCGACGCCATTCACGAGGGCGAGGCGAGACACGCCCCCTCGGCTGGCCACGCCCCCCCCGCCAGGAAAACATACAAATAGAGCGCGCCAAACGCCCTGTGCCGCACTTGTGATTGGCTCCTGAGGCGAAAAGCCGGGAGCAGGGGACAAATTGATTTTTAAACATTGTGTGTGATACTTTGTTTTTAATCCTGTACCTGGGCTTCCACAAACAGTGCTCCTCGCTGCAACGACCCCCTCATTCCGACGCCATTCACGAGGGCGAGGCGAGACACGCCCCCTCGGCTGGCCACACCCCCTCCAAACCTCCCGGTCAGCGGCATAAAGCATGTGTCTTGGTCGGACGCGCAGCGGACGAGCGCAGCGGGCGCGACGGTGGCGCGCCGAAGGCGCGCCTAAGGCAAGCCCGTCTGCGCCCGTCCGCGGCCGGCCGGGGCTAGGGGCACGACTCCATGCCAAAACTACATCCTTTTCGTCCAAGGATCTAATTGCTCTACGAGGCCATTGGCCACTCCCGGATCCCATCCGCAGACGGATCTCCTCTCTCGGCCTGGCCTCCTCTCCCCCCACAGCCCCTAATCCCCCATTACATGCTCCCCTGTCACCCTGCCCCCTTCCCTCTGACCTCCTCCCCCGCTCGCCAGCACTGTCCGTCTTTTTACTCAACACCAGGTCAGCGGTCAAGCACCACCATGAGCTGTTCGTCTTACTCGACTCCGAGAAACCTGACCTACTGCTCTTGACCGAAACTTGGTATTGCGACACTTCCCTCCCCGTTCTCCTGGCCACCCTACCCCCCTCCTATGTGGCCCTGCGAGCCGACCGGCCGGCAGGCAAGGCAGGCGGTGGTGTCGCCCTGATTGCTCGGTCCGAGTTGAATTTCCAATCACTTCCCTCCCCCCCCATTCCCCCTGCTGACTTCCTGGTAGTCCGCTCTCTTTCATTTTCTCCCCCCATTACCTGCCTATTAATGTACCGGCCTCCCCAGCCCTCGCCCGCTTTCTCGCCGGCCTTTCAAGACCTGTTGGCCAACTTGGTGGTCAACTACGCTTCGGTCTTGGTGCTAGGGGACTTCAATTACTGGCCCTCTGACCCACACGAGTGCTCAGCCTCAAAAGAGTTTACAGACTACCTCTCATCCCTTAATTTCGTGTCGCACATATCCGTTTCCACCCACTCCCATGGGCGCACTCTGGACCAGGTCTGGTCCCTCAACCTCCCCGTGGCCTCGGCCACCGCCTCGCCGTGCCCCTGGTCCGACCATGCCCTCATTTCCTTTTCTATTCCCCGTAACACGACGCCTAAAACTCCGCATGCCAAAAACATCTGGGCACGGAACTGGAATAGACTGGATTACCCCTCTTTGACCTCCATGCTCCGTGACTCTACCCCTACTCTTGTTGGCTTACCATCTTCCTCTCAAGCCAAGGCCATCAACACCTGGCTGGCTGAAGGCTGCGATTCTGTGGCGCCCCTACGCCGCATCTCCATCCGCCGACCAAAGGACTGCAATAGATGGTTCAATGACCACCTAAAAGATTTCAAATTGAGCGCTCGACGGGCAGAGAGGCAATGGAGGAAAAACTACAATCCCTTATTAAAAACCCACTTCATTTCAGCACTGGACAAATACAAAACAGCAATCCTGGCTGCTAAGACCGCCTACTTTTCGTCAAAAATTACCTCTGCCGAAAATAAACCCAGGGAAATCTTCAGGATAGTGAATGACCTGGCATTCTCAGATCGAACCTCGCCCTATAACCCTCCCTCCCAACCACTCTGCGATCAGCTTAATACTTATTTTTTAGACAAAATAGCAACTATCAAACTCAATATCCCTCCACCTTCTTCTGCCTTCGTCGATCCCTCCCCCCCTCCCCTCCCCTGCCTGCTTACCTCCATCCCCCTCCTTACTCAGGATTCTTTTATGGAGATACTCCCTAAAGTGAAGTCGGGGTCTCCCGCGGACGTCTGCCCAGCACGTGTCCTGCAGCAAATCTACTCCAGCTGCCCTGACCCCCCCATTGCCTTCCTCAACAGCTCCCTGGCACAGGGCATAGTGCCCACTGCGCTCAAGGCAGCTACCATAGTGCCCATCCTAAAAAAACCTGGCGCTGACTCCTCTATCTCGGCCAACTATCGCCCCATCTCCCTGCTACCCTTTTTGGGCAAGGTGCTGGAACGCCATGTTACCGCGGTGCTTTGCGCCCATGTTGAGGCAAATGGGGGACTGGCATCCCGCCAAGCCGGGTTCCGTCCCAGGCATTCGACCGAGTCAGTTGTGGTCTCAGTCTTGGACAAACTCAGAAAAGGTATGGCTGGAAACAAACACCAGGCACTGGTCCTCCTTGATCTCTCCGCCGCCTTTGACACGGTGGACCACACCATCTTACTTACCCGTGTCAAGGCGGCCGGCATCGGGGGATCAGCCTTGATCTGGCTCTCCTCCTTTCTGAGGGAACGCACTCAGGCGGTCCGGCTAGGCGACTTCACGGCCACTCCCCTCCCTGTCACCTGTGGTGTCCCCCAGGGATCCTCTCTCTCCCCCTTACTTTTCAACCTTTATATCTTTCCTCTTATCTTTGCACTACAGCAGCTGGAGGTCACCGTCTATAATTACGCGGATGACCTCCAGCTCATCTTTGATCTGTCCCTATCTCCTCTCTCGGTTTCTAATTTCCAGTCAACTATGACATTCATCAGGGACTGGATGAACCACAACCACCTTAAGCTGAACCCGGATAAAACCGAGCTGGTTCTCACTGGTGGTTCGTCCAGTCCCTGGAACTCTCTCTTCTGGCCCCCCTCCCTCGGCACTGCACCGACCCCCTCCACTACGGTCAAAACACTTGGTGTCAAAATAAATAGCCAACTCACCCTCCGTTCACAAATCAGCTCTGTGGTGTCCTCCTGCTTCCTCTCTCTTCGCACTATCCGCACTGTCTCCCGCTTCTTTTCCCCCCAGGCACTTAAGACCATTATGGCCGCACTCGTGATATCGAAACTGGACTACGCAAACGCTCTTTACCACGGTATCCCCGCATACAGTTTGCGTAGACTCCAGACTGTCCAGAACCAAGCAGCCCGGCTGGTGTACGGTCTTCCTCGGTATCACCACTCCACCCCTCTTCTTAGGGAGCTTCACTGGCTCCCCATAAAGGAACGGGCCCTATTTAAGATCGGCTGCATGGTCTTCCAGGCCCGCCAGGGCACTGCCCCCGCCTTCATCTCCTCACTAATCAAGTCTTATGTACCATTAAGAGAACTCCGGTCTTCCTCCAAGTCCCTCCTTCAGATCCCTCGTTTCTCTCGCAAAAAGTGGGGCGGGGCCAATTTCTCCACCCTGGCTCCAACCTTTTGGAACTCGCTCCCTGATCACCTCCGCTCTGCCACTCAGTATCTCCCCTTTCGCAGAGATCTGAAAACGTTCCTCTTCAGCCAGGCTTTCCTCACTTAAACTCCCTCAAAATTCCCTTCACCTCTCCCTGGTCTTTCCCCCTCAGTTGCCAATCCCCCTAGCGCCAAGAAACCGCAAGGTGTACGCTGCGCTCTAGAAGTATTTTAAATTAGAAATTAGAAATTACTAAACATAAAAATACCCTGCTGCAAATGACTAACTAGTTGCTCTTCACAAATGGATTCAAAACACCCTCTGCCATGAAAAGGCTATGTTCAAACTGACATGACACATGAGGGCAAAGCTCTGGTGTTTGATGTCTACTTTGTTAAGGTTGCGCTGATAGCGACTGCCTGCTGCGTTGTTTAGTTGTCTGACCACCTGGGTCACAACTTCAGAGGAAAAGAGTGTCACAAAACTGTTCCTAGAGTGGCTCAAAGGCCTAAGGGAAACTAAAAACAAAAAGACGCATCTATATTGATGAATTGGTGAAACCAGTGGCCACGCACTGAATTGGCATGGCAGTCCATATTGAGAAGCAATTTGAGACAAACATTTAGATTATGTCACTTGTCCTTCAGGCAATACACTGGAAGAATGAAGAAGCCAGAACAAGTTGATTATTTTGCGAGGATTGTTTTGTGGAAACCATATATTTGCCCACAATACTGCAGTGCTCTGGCTTGCTATGCACACTTTGTTGTGCTGCATGCTAAAGTCTATTATCATTTATTTTCAAAGAAAAGTTCTCCAAACGAGAGAGGATATCCAACTGACCTAAACTGAAAGGAACATTAAAAGAGGTGTGATCTGAATTACACCAGTAAAGACTGAGAGACACAATATGTGTAAAGAAAATGTCTGCCCAGTACTGCCCAGCAGTTACCACCCACATGTGGCCTGTAAATCAATGGCTGCCTAAAAGATGAAGATTAATTCGCAGATTCTCTCTGTCATCGTCGCATCTTCTCTCTTCCAGAGCTAGTCGACCACTTATTCCAAGCAAGAGGCTTGTAGACAGTCTCCTAGGGCATCAGCAACAAGGGGCCCCAGATTGCTGCTAGCACTATTAAAATGACCCCAATACAAAGTTTTTTCCAGCTTCTAGGAAGTATAAAGTAGTGTCTGTAGCCCAAGTTACAGACCCACGGACATTGCCTCTACACTGGTATCTCCCTGCACTGTATTGATGTGAGTGCTTTGGTAACGTGTAGGTGCTAAGCTGCTCTAAGGATGCTATGCTACTCCGTCTTCTGTTCTAGCCAGGCGTGTACTCTATTCTTGCCTGGTTTGGAATGTTATTCGTGTCGAACGTGTGATGTCATGAGGGAGGAGTGTTCTATCCCTGTCCGTTGGAGTTGTTGTCTACTGTTGAGGGCTGAGCGCTTTAAATTCTGGATCCTAGTGGAGTTCCCTTATTTGTAACGTGTTCCTTAATAAAGTACCTGTTCCAGTACCTTCTTGCGTACTGAACTGAGTCTCCTTACCAACCTGCAACCCCAAATGTAACAATGTCAATGAGGTGAACTGGAGATTAAACTGGAGCACGGAGTTAAAATGAAAAGACTAGAAGAGAAAGAGACAACATAGAAATCAAGAGAAATACGGCACAGATTGAAGAAAACTATGTGCAGTATATGTGTTGTTTTGTTGTTGTTTTAAAGTAGAAAAGTAGCAGTTTGTTTGGTTTTCATGTTTGGTATTGCTGCAAAGTGGAAGTGTGTGGGCCGGTTGGAAAGTGGGTTATTAGACTGGCAAATATGCATCTACTACTGGCAATAGTACACTAACACAAAATAGGGCTCAGAAAAGGTCTTAGAAAATCATTTCCATGTTCAACCCTTGGTATCTTGACTGCGAGCAGGCAGCCGTAACTTCAAAGACAGCTATGTAAAGCATTGAAAAACACCAACTCAGTAAATAATTAGGACACAACACACAATAAAAATCAAACTGCAATTTATAAAAATAGGAAAATTTTTATCTTGAAAATGACACCAAAATGAAAAATATCCAATGAGGGAACCAGAGATATACATTTTTAAATATTAAACACTTTCTAGTGCTTAGAAACCAATAGTGCCACTTCTCGACATTTGGTCGCCTCTGACCGGGACAAAGACAAAGTTTGAGGCCAACCGCGATGGCGTCCTGGTCAGATACAATAAGTAGCAGGCCCCAATCAAAATTTCACCTTTGCACATAGAAACTTTTCTGGAGGATATATTTCTCACCAGTCATCGAGCGGCCTCCTTCAGGAGGCTGAATTCAGTGAGGGTTCACCGGGTTGCCTTTCTAATGAGTCTAATCTCCTTCTGGAGCTTTTTCCCAAAAGTTCACCAAACTTTCCCAAACTTTTGGAACTCCTTTCTGAAGTTCCTCTTGGGGGCCCAATGTGTCTAAAAACACAAGCCAAGGGCCTGGAATCTCCAAGATGGTACATGAAAGGTTTGAACCACAATTCTCAAAATGCACCTGGACAACACCCTTAAAAGTCCCCTGGATACACTCCAGGCAGGGGACTCTTGGTGGAGTTGATGCAGGTGAGCTCTGTTAACCTGTAGCTTGCAGGAAGACCACTATTTATTCTTCTTGAAACCAGGTACTTCCAAAGGGCTGCAGTTCCAGATAATGTAGCAGGCGCTGTTAGTCACATTGCAGGGCTGGTGGTGCAAATCAATTTTCCAGCGTGGCAATCCTTCTTCTTCTCTCAGTTTCAAGCAGCAGACCTGAGAGGCACTGCCCCTCTGAGATACTTATTCAGTGTTCTCTGGGGTCACACAGGAGGGCACTCCTGTCCAAGGAGGTGCAGAACAACGCCCCAGAGCATGACCATTTCCTCCGAAGTGTGGCACTATAGTCTCCCAGAGAGCAACATTTCTCCCAAATTCAACATGGCTGATTTTTCAGCAGAGAGACATGAGCTGGTAATGCCAACCTTCAGGATGGTTCATCTCTATATTGTCCCTCCACCTTGAATCTGCTAATTCCTTCCTTAATCCCACCATCTGCCTGGGTTCTAAGAGTAGGGGTGTAAATGAAACTGGCTTCCCCTGCCTGTCTCCTCCTTTTATTGAAGATTATTGTTTAGGACCCCTCCACCTGCTCTAGCATTTCTATGTTGCAGAACCCTGCCCTCCCAGACTGGCTTTCTAACACCAGGGGCTACTTATCACTTCATCAAAGCAGCCTGGCTAATCCGCTTAACTCTGACCAATCAGGACAGACCACTGGAAGGCTGAATTTCGGCTTACAGCCAAGAAAGTCTTATAACTTCTTGTCTGTACATTGTATGCTAAATTCAACAATAGCATAGTGTTGGATTTATCAATACCATTCTAGGAAGTCCTTCAATGATATTTTGATGACATCCTCGACGTTAGTTAATATTTAATAGCTTCTTGCCATGTTAATCTATGTGGCTGGGGATATGCTATGGGAAAAAATGACGCGGGCAATTTTTCCAAAATCAGGGCTTATAAAACATCTGAAATAAGGCCCACACCTATGTCTGCAGGAAGCCACACCCCTGGGATACCTAGGGGAGCCTTTAGGGGTTCTGAATATGCAAAAGTCTTGCAAATCCTGACTCCACAGTGCTTCTAGCACAAAAGTCGATTTTGGGAAGCACTTTATTACAATGGGGAAGTGAAATGTGCAAATACCTGATCCCCCCCACCACTGGGACACCTAGGGGAGACCCTGGGGGTAGCTAATATGCCAGAACATTGTAGTTTATAAATGTTTAAGTGTCCCAAACACCAAACTTGCATTTTAAAAGCAGTCCTGCAACACAGGGCTGCTTTTAAACTGACCTCAGGCCTCAGCAGTGGCTACATGCAAGTTAAGAAAAGGCTGCTGGTCTCTAAACTGCTGTGCCCTATTATATACTTGGGTGACTTAAAAGTAGTTTTGACTCCCCTGCCTTAATATGTGCTAGGGCCTTATAGGGGAGGTCAGGCCAATCATAGGGATACCCTAATCCAAAGTGTACCATAGTGTATGTAGGTGTTTTAAATGTATTCTACGTGTCTTTTCAACTTAGCACTGTTCTCTTCCTAAAGTCTGAGGTGAGCCATTTCTTAAAGATAAATGTAGGATCGGCAGGCATCGGAATCGTGTGGGACTCTCTGAAAGCATTTTTGAGAGGCCTTATTACAAATAAAACGGCTTACAGGAAGAGGGAATATAGGGAGGCCGTGACATCAGTGGAAGCAAATATTGCTAAGATCCAGACCCAATTAGATCTAGTCGCTGATCATAATACAGAAGCGGTCCGCTCTTCTTTGTCTGAAAGATTACTTTCCTTAAAGAGCCATCTAGCTTCGAATCTAAATCAGCGGATACAAGAAAGGTGGGAGGCCAGCAAACTTGCACACTTTCAGTATGGAGAAGGAGCGGGGAAGCTATTGGCATGGAAAACCAAAACCGACCAAGTCCGGAATAACATCGAGGTGATTAATGTCAATGGCTCCCCACTCTCCCGAGATGACGATATTAGATCTGCCTTTAGAGAATTTTTTCAAAATATCTATTGTGAAGACAAGAACATCAGCTTAGTTACCATTAAAGATTGGCTCAGCAAGATCACCCTTCCAGCACTTTCTGCTGAGCAAAGCGAGATGTTAGATGGTGAAATCTCGGAGGAGGAAGTTATTAAGGCCATACATAATGCCAAAAAGGGGAAGGCGTCTGGCACAGATGGCCTACCGGCCGAAACATACAAAATACTGGAGCGGGAACTTGTCTCCTTCCTGGTTTTACTGTTTAATAATATTCTACTGGATGGTGCTCGTCCTCCGATGTCATGGGACAGTGCGTCCATTACAGTAATTTTAAAACCGGGGAAACCACCCACGGCATGTGGCTCATATAGGCCAATCTCCATACTGAACGTAGATTATAAAATATTTCCTTCAATTCTGGCCAATAGATTAGCTCTTGTTGCCCCTAACATCTTACACCCTGATCAGAAGGGGTTTGTTAAGGGGCGGCAGCTATATGAATTGACCTTTGACTTAATAGGGGCTATTGACTTGGCAGTTTTGGAATCTCTCCCCCTGGCGGTCCTTACCTTGGATGCCACCAAGGCCTTTGACAGAGTCAATTGGTTGTATCTGTCGGAGGCCCTGGCAAAGTTCAATGTGGGAGCAGGGTTTCGCCGGGCAATTGGTCTTTTATATCAGAACCCAAGTGCTTGCGTACTGGTCAATGGCAATTTATCTGATCCCTTTAACATTTCGAGGGGCACACGGCAGGGCTGCCCCCTCTCCCCACTTCTTTTTGATCTATATGCTGAACCATTTGCCCAAAGTCTGAGGGATAATGTTAATATCAAGGCGTTTGCGTACAGGGGTTGGGAGAGAAAAGTTGCCCTGTACGCTGATGACATCCTCATTTTTACATCTGACGCCCATATGGCTCTCCCGGAAATATTCAAGCTAGCCTCGGCATTTGGGGAAGTATCTGGGTATGAGATCAATGCCACAAAAACCGAGATGATGACCTGGGGTATGGACCAGAGTTTGTGTATTGCTGTTATTCGACCAGGAAAGAAGTTGAGATATCTGGGCCTTGATATTGTAGAAGATATAGACCAGATTGTCAATACTAATTTTTCCAAGATAGTTAAGGACTGCCATAAGTTACTTCAGTCTTGGTTCCATCTTCCATTGTCATTATTGGGAAGGGCTAACTTGGTCAAGATGTCTGTTTTGCCAAAGCTTTCTTTTCTTTTCAACACTATCCCCCTGTATTTTGATCCAATTTCTATTAAAACATTTCAGGCTGAGATTAACACATTTATTTGGAATAAACAACTCCCAAGAATTTTGTGGAAAAAGATAAGGAGGCGTAGGGAAAAGGGGGGGTTGGCTGCTCCGGACATCCAGGTGTATGCCTGGGCGTTCCAGTTATCTCATGCCAGGATGCTGTTAAAGAAACCATTAGAGTATGGGGTGGGAATTCTATACACCACTTTGCTTAGTGGAGAGGGGGTTAGCCAGTTTGGATTCCTTTTAAAATTTGGTGATCCCAAGTTCTTTAAAAAAATTACATTGAAGATTCTATTGGGAATGGCAAGGACTTGGGCCCAGGTTCTAAAAGCTATTAAAATAGGGTACTATGGCTGCAGGACTCCCTTATGGGATCTGCCCGATAATCCGCCCTGGTTGGGAGATTCACTTGCAGTACCTATCAGAGAGGCAGGGATGGAGGTTTGGGGAGACCTATTTGTTGAGGGGGAATGGCTTTCCTGGGAGTGTTTGAGTAGGAGGATTGGCCCTGGCCTAGCTAGGCTAAAATATCTGCAGATGTCCAGCTGGTCTCGATCTTATACTGCACAGCCCTCTCGAAGAAGCAAGTTCCCATTAGGTGGTTATAGTACCCTTATAACTTTGTTGATTGACAAACCCCCTGCTAAGAAGGAGATTTCGTCTTGGTATAATCTGATCTTGGAGGAGATGGATGGAGTATTCTTGCTACCAGATGATCTTTGGGGGCCAGATATAAGCAATACTAACTTGCAAGAGCTATGGAGTACATCATGTAGAATGATGTGGGATGTTGTGAAACCGGCGTGGTTGCGCAGGAACCACCTTTATACTATTCACAGAGCTTACTACTCTCCCCTTCGACTTTCTAAATTTACTCAGGGGAATATGGTGGTGTGTGCTAGATGTGGACTCTTGGCAGCCTCGGATATCCACATGTTTTATGAGTGCCCTCTTTTGTCGCAGTTCTGGGAAGCTATTTGCAAGATTCTGTCGTCCTCAGTAGACTTCAACATAATATTAGATCCTCAGTTGGTGATTTTCGGAATCTTAGAGGGGGTTTCCACATTGGCGAAAAAGTTAGTCTTCTACGCTATACTACTTGCTAGAAGGGAGATATGCAAGAAGTGGAAGGATTCTTCACCCCCTTCTGTCAATGAATGGTTTGCTTCTGCCCTGCAGGTCTCCAAGCTGGACTTGGCCAGAATAGGGAATCCTGATAAAAGATCTTTTTGGCGCCTCCTGAAATGGGATCATTGAGAGACTGGGGTTTTTTTTTTGGTTTTTTTTTCCCCCAGGTCCAATGATTAAGCCATCTATCCCATTTCTGGGTATAAGCAGTGCTTTGATACTTTTTTCAGTATTCTGGCTGATTTCCCAAATCCCCCTTAAGGTTACGCTATGGTGATCACAGGTATGTCAAGCTCTATCGCTGTGGGACGAGGTCCTCGCTCCATGTCTGTCCCTTCCAGTTGGTATGTACTGAGGCAGCATATCGCTTGTTAAGCTATTGATCGCGCATATGGAACCTTGGTGGCATCTGAGGACAAAAAAATAAAAAAAAATAAAAAATGAACATAGCACTGGCCCTGGGCCTGTTTAGGCAGAGCTGAGGGACAGTCAGAGTCAGTTACAACCAGTACCTGTAAGTAAAAAACATGGGAGGTGCCCAGGGCACAAGGATGACTTTGCAACAAGGCTCCATAGCATTTTGCTTTAAATTGATGTTTATAATTAGCCTGAAGTGCTGCTCTGTGCGTGCTGTGGAAATCTAGCCCCTGCTAATGGACTAACTGAACTGCTTTGGTGGGCTCACCTCATTTGACAGGACAGTTTGGTGAGCAGATTCCACTAGTGCAGTCATGAAACATACAGTCACCGTTCAGGACCTGGCATACATGGTAAGTCACATATAATTTATTGAGCAAGTGAATTTTAATGGGAAAATTGTTTTCTTTTTCCTTCTTTCAAATGCATCACAGCAGATTTTAGTTCTGGTTTCTATTATATGTTTATGAAGTAACTATTTTCTTCTTTCCCTTATTTGGGGGTCATTTACGATGATAGGGGGTCACAGGTCCTACAAAGAAAGGTTAAGAGTAGCCACAGTATTCTAATTTGTCAAAAGGTTGGGGGCTAGACCCATACAAGCCATGGCTAAGGTTTACCGAGCCAAATGTCTATCCATTGCTAGTTATGGAAGTGATGTATGGGGTTATAAGGATTGTGGTGAGATACAGAAACCTGAAAATGAATTTATTAGAAGTCTACTGTTAAGCTCAGCTGCCACTTTTACAGTGCATGAAGAACTGCGTTTGGAATATATTGGGGACAGACTGGCCCTTTCACCCCTGCTCGTTGGTTCACAATTTGGTCAAGTACCAAGCTGGGGCTGAACCAGGCTAATATAAAAGATTGCATTTCCCTGGATAAAGGTGATTCCATCCCGTAGCTACATTATATTAAAGTCTGGCTGGAAAAACTGGGGTGTCAGAGTTATTTGGGGCACCGGAGAGGATTATCAAAAAAGATCGGCCCTGGAATAAAAAGCTATTTATGACAAGAGTGAAAGCGGACAGCGAAGATAGGGAAGTTTGAAAATCCACACTTAGGGTCCATATACTACTAAAAAAATGTTTTCTGTGGAACCTTATTTCATTACGGTAATATCACCCCGTCCCCGCTTTCTTTTAACCCGTTTAAGATTTTATCGTTTGCACTGGCTTTTAGCAGAACCCTCACGGGTAGTATTAGGTGGAAGACCAAGGGCCATGCTCATGTGATAACTTCTCCGTCCAAGATACAGTGCACTTTATATTTGTTTTTGATCCTTACCAGACCCTAAGACATTGTTATATTTTACCGCTTCTTAGAGGGAAGGGATTTTGGCAGGTAAAACCAGCACTGATCCACCTTCACATGTTACAGTCCCCCAATATTTGATTTAATGCGTCAAGCTTTTTGGCGGGTGCTCTAAGAAGTAGGAAAAACACTTGAGCAGCTGAAATTAGGTACATGCCTTTTTTTAAACTGAATCTTTTTATAGTATTTAAATATTGATATGTATTTATGATGAAATGTACTTTTTATCTTTGTTTTTATGCATGTGATGTACTTTTGTGTTTTTTATTTAACCAACTAAAGTATTGATTGATTGACTGAAGTATTTTTGCAATAATAATACTTGTACTTCATGTAGTTTATGGGCATCAATGTGGAAGTCAAACAACAGTTTTTCAGAATTTTCCCTACTGCTAAATTAAGCCAATTATTTTGTTTATATGCATAGGTTTATTTAAAAAAAAAATCTACTTTAAATTTGTTTGGCTTCCACGGGTGTTTAGTTAAAATATGTGTCTTTAATTTTCGTGCGTGGAGAATGTACCTCATCACTCAACTTCATTGCCAATTTGATTGCAGACTTGCTTGCAATGTTTTACTGTATGCATTATGAGTGTGTGTGTTCATAACAGGGAAGTGTGTGTTAAGTGTTGAGTGGACTTTGGTGGGAGGCCACAGTGTCTATATTTCATTCATTGACATACTTCTGGTTGTTGGACCCCCAGGGGGGAGTGTGGCCCCCAAATAATCTGATGCATGGGTGCTGTTTGTGTGGAGGTGCGTTATCCACTGTGTTCAATGGTTATGTGCTTAAGTGGATAGTGCATACTCCACTAGATTGAAGGCCTGTAGGCTTTTTGTGTGGAGGCTGAGTGGAGTGGATTTAAGGTCTGAGTGGTGTTTCCTTGAAGGATGCATACTCCACTTGTTTAAAGACCTGTGTGCTATTAGCATGGAGAGTGCATACTACCCTGGGCTAAGGGCCTGTTTGCATGGAGGGTGTATTCTCCACTGGGTTTGACGCCCATATGCTGTTTGCGTGGAGGGTGGTTACTCCACTGGGTTGAAGAGGTATGTGCTGTTTGCATGGAGAGTGCATACTCTGCTGGATTGAATATCGGTGTGCTGATTGCGTGGTGGATTCATACTCCAACTGGTTGAAGGCCTGTATGCTGTCTGCATAGAGAGTGCATACTGCACTGGGGATGATCGCCTTGTGCTATTGCATGAGGTGTTCAAACGCCACTGGGTTTTATTCTCATGTGCAGAGAACCTAAGAATCCTGAGAAGTCCATAAACATGGGAAGAATGAAGGACTAAACATGGGAAGAATGAAGGACTATAGTGAACGAATGCTCAAACAGCTTTGTGGTTGAATTCACCTCTATGTTTTCAGATGAAAGAGCCCGTAGGTCCCTGGGGCCTGGCCCTTGTCTAGGACACCTGCCTGCCCCACCCTGGGGCCTGGCCCTTGTCTAGGACACCTGCCTGCCCCATCATTGCACAGCTGTTGAACTTTAAGGATTGAGACCCAGTCCTCAAAGTAGCTCGAGAAAAAGAAGATCTGAAGTCTGAAGGAAACTCCTTCTGAGTGCACCCAGACTTCATCCTAACAGTGCAGGTGGCTCACCATGTGTTCCTACCAATCAAGAGAACAGTATCAAATTCAGTATGCTCCCAGGTTGCCATAGTGATGGAGAGTCAGCAAACCTAAAATATTCCGGGGCCAACCACTCCAAAACGCCCAACATGCATAGGGGTATGGAAACAATTGAGGCCAAACAGTACCACAGGGACTTAGACTAATCTGGCATGGTCAAGCTTGCAACTGGCAGGGCCCTGCAATGATGGAACAGGCCTGGCAGGCTGCAACCTTGCACCAATGTACTAAGACTGGACCACCTTGACATAACAAGTTTTTGATCCCTGCCCTGGAGATTGGGGCTGTGTAGGTGCCATCCCAGACCTTGTGCTTGACTGGGGTGAAGCCTCGCACTGGCCTTGGGACACCCTGCAACCTGACAAAAAGGGCCAGCTGCCTTGTGCTGGGTACCCGCCTGCTGTGCCACTCATGCACACATCAAAACAAGCTTCCACTGCATGCACACAGCTATGAAAGAGCTGGTCTAGTTTCACTCTCGAGCTTCCCAGCGGGAATTCCACACTCAAACTTACTACAAGGAGACAAGAAAGTCTCTATCTCATTACTTTGGGGAGGTGGGTGATGTTTTCTTCTAGGCAAGCTGGGGTAGCCAGAGTGGGTCAGGGTTATCTATAAATCAGCAAGTGTGAGGGACAAAGTAAGCAGTCAACACAGTGGCATAGCCATGGGCACACAGCTCACATCCCTATGAAACATAAGTTAATCACAGCCACGAGTCACCCGCAGAACTATTAATCCATCTATTAATCCATCAACCAAGCGCTCTGACACAGCACGAGAACCTTGGAATATATCGGGATTAAACATAGTGCAAAGGACAGCGGGTACTAGCATTTATAAACAGATGCTGTATTAATAAAGGGACGCTTGAAGAAATGCACCTCCTCAAAGCCAATGAGGGACGATTGGAGGCTAAGTGGGTTGTTACTAAGTACATGTCCTTTTACTCCTCATATGCCCTTGGGGTTGCCATTATAGTGATGAAGGGGAATACAGCAATGCCCGCTGATAGATACATCATGCCCATAAGGAAGGAACATAATCAGACATACTCAACTCAGTGAGAAAACCCTGATACTAGATCAGGTATGGAACCAATTGTGGTGCCCTGGCCTTTTACCTAGAAATATAGCCACTTACAATTAGGCCCCCAAACCTATCTATGGGAAGGCAACTTGAACATAATACTAGACCCCATGCTAGATCGATCAGTGTCACCCCCACTGACAATCGGCCATACAGGTGGCTGATAGAGAGCTTGTCTGTGATTGGTGCCTCCTACATCCTACCGTGTGTGAAGGCACATGTTCACCTGGTCCTGAATTATTATTGGCTGGTGACCAAAGACATATGCCTATGAGTCAAACAGATACTGCACACTATCAGATCTTGCTGGACCTCCAAGTAACAAATCTACCCTCCCCCCAATATTCGCATGGATGCTATCACCTGATGCACTCTATGTCAGGGTGTTTAGAGAAGGCTTAAATCAAACTTGATGTAATAGATGACTTCACTCACAATGAGGGTTCAGTCCAAAGCATAAGAGCATTATGGGAGCGAAGCAGACAGGCATTTTAAAATGCAGACGCCAATGCTTAGACATTCTTGAAATAGAGATCAAGACCCTGGAAGAAAATCTGCATAAGAGGCATGATGTAGCAATCTTAGCACAAGCTTTCTGACTACAACGAAACTGCAGACAGTGAACTTAAATTCCTGGAGAATTAAGCCAGGGCAAGAATATATGGGGAGAGAGGCAGACTGATCAAGACTCTGGCCAACTTAATAAGACGCCTATGGGCAAATACAGACAGAACCATTCTCAGCAAGGAGGGAGGCACACCTATATCAGTAGCTAGCAATATACATTAAGTATTCCGCAAACATTACACAGAGTGGGACAGGTCTCAGTTCACCCTCACTGACCACACAACTTTTTTAACACAGTAGCCTTGGCGTGACTGGAAGGGGGCTACAGACAATACCTGAGTACTCCGATTACAATAAAAATAATTGATGCAGTTCATTAGAAGCCTCCCCAGTGGCAAAGCACTGGGCCCAAATGGCCTCACTCCCTCTCAGTCTAGTTCTATTAAGAACACACCCAACTACTGGCCCACACTTAAGGGCCATGTATAGAGAACCATATGAAAATTTTGCTCTCTCTCTTTCGCTAAGAGAGGTCCTCTTGGTCGCCCTACTAATACCTGATAAACCCTTTGATAAATGTAATTCCTACCACCTATTATCCCTAATAAACATGGATAGTAAAATAATGGCCAAAATGCTCGCTAACTGGGTAGCACCTCTGATTCCCCTCTTGGTACACAATGACCAATCCAGTTTTATAAAAAATCATAACACTTCCCACAATCTGTACACAATATTTGGCCTATTGCATCAACTTGACCCTCTACTTAGACCATTCATGGTGTTCCTAGACTAAAGCGACCAAAGTTTTCGACTTTTTGGCAATCCATTATTTAGATGGGTGGAGCTACTATATTGGGTTCTCACAGCCTGCATCGTGCAAAATATCCTTGTGTCAGAGACACTGATGAGCGCAAGGACTATGTGGCAGGGATGTCTGTTATCACCCTTCCTCTTTCTGATAACCATGGAGAGATGGGATGCCCAACTCAGACAGCACCATGCCGAAATAAGGATCAACTTTCTATCACAATGCATCTGGGAATCCTTGTTTGCTGATGATGTCACAATATATGTTATAAACCCAGACACCAACATCAACCGTGGCAAATCATAGATTTTCAACAATATCACTTCAAGGATCCCAGGGAGTATCAAAGGAACATACCTCTACCTTGACAGAATAAATACCTCACTACAGATATGTTCTACTGAAAACTGAACATAAAAATGAAGAGGTAACTATATGGAAAGACGTGAAAGAATCTCCCTTTAAAAGGACGAGAACCCTCAGTCACCCAAAGGTAACATGCTTCATCATTGGGTTCCCTCCGCACATCGGGCCCGCAAGGTCCCTAATGTGGTCTACAACTCCCCACTAAGTGAGGTGGGTGGGGAGGAGCTGAGGTGTTTTAAAACAGAGGGACACCACTAAGTGAGTGTTTGTGAGTGAGGGACAGAGTGCAGTGAAATTATATGTGAAGATTAAAACTATCTCAAACTACTTTATTCTATAGTGTCTTTGGATAGGTTTAAAATGCAGAGGACAGGAGGCTCACAACAAATATTCCCCCTCAGAGGTCAACATGTTTCTGTCTTTCACAGAGTCCAATGGAGTTCTTAGGCATTGTTCTGGACCCAATCTTTTAACTAGTCACTCTGTCAAAAATGGAAACCTAACACATTAATATGTGAGAAGATGGGATACTGGCCATATAGTGAAGCTGACACCAGGAACGTGATCAAATACTACGCCTTCACCATCTTAATTGAAGACAAACTTTGACACTCAATAGCCATAAGGTACTGCTCAATCAATTCGGCTCATCAAACACAGGCCTCAGCCGAGTGTCCTGTGTGAATGGGTCCTGGCGAGAGATTTTCCCTTTGACCGTGGCTATCCCAAACTGTGAAGTGGACTACTCACTCTGCTGACATTACCATTCGAGCTGGGGCATGCTCCTGACTTCGGCTACTACTTATGCGCACAGGTAGAATTCAGTCACTTATGGCAGTTTTATCAGACACATTTGGCAATTGAGGCGGATACTACATGCCCTCGTACTCTAGCCAAGGCCATTTGTGCCCACCCTAGCCAACCTCTGAAAGAGATCAACAGAGTCTGATGCACGCAGTGAGCCTGGGCGGGCATTCACCAGAGGGCTGGTTTTGAGATGGAGAGTATCTACTCCCCTAGTATACCGCTGGTGTTCAATCTGGCTACCAACTTGTGACCCCAAAGCACACAAATAACTAGATAAATTACATTGGTGACATTGGGTGATCTCTGCCCAAATGACACGTCTATATAACTAGAACCAATAAAATCTCATAGGGGCCATGCACCACTGGACTGCTTTCCTTTCTTCAGACTGCATGCAGCCACCCACCAGCAGTAGCCATGTTAGAAATGTTGCTAACCACGCCAACAAAGAGGAGAGTAGTTTCTAGGCTATACAAGGAGATGCAGGCTTGAGTGCTGATTTTCCGATTTGCAAGCCCAAGGCCAGACACAGTTTGTCAGCAGACACTACACCTCCCCTGACTGAAGAACAATTGATGTTTGGCTGCAAAGATACATGGGCACTTTCACCCAACTACAGGCTGTGCTTAATGCTTTTCAAATTTCTTCACGAGCTCCAATACATGCCTGCCTCCCTATTCGAATGAGCCTGCAATCTGACTCGTGCTGCTCAAGATTCAGCTCAGTCAATGTTGACTTCCCACTTTTGGCATGTCATTGCCTTACAGTATACAACTACTGGACATAGGCACTCTAAATAAAGCCAGATTTTGTGCCCTACACAGCCCCTAAATAAACATAAAAATCCACATAGCATTACTAGGCTATTTGAAGGACTCCTCCGTCACACTGTAAACTGATAGCAGTGTCCAGTATGTTAGTGGAATGGAGAGTGGTGTTCTACTGGGGCCGAGGACCAAAGCCTTGTACCACTGACCGGCTGCAAGTCATGTCCTACTGCAATGAGCAGTGAGGTTCATACTGGGACTTAATGCTGTCCAAGTCTAAACCAAAAGATGTATTGCCCCCCTTTGCAATCTTATCTGCTGTGCACAAGTGTTGAGGCACCAGGAGAAAAGAATTACTTGACACCAAAGTACAGCAAGGGACTGATTTTCATCTTGGCGGATGGATTGTACTTCATCAGGGAGACAGAGTAAATTACCCCATTTGCCCTGATGGAGTACCCGCCTGCCAAATCTAGAAATGTCTGTCAGCCTGATGGACATTTCACCCATCGACACGAACCGCCATCAAGGCGGTTCATGCCAATGTACTGGAAGTTTGCCATATGGCTCCATGAAACATGATTGAGTTGTATGGTAAAGTTTCAAACCTTTTTTATTCTTGTTTCTGAAAATAAAAAAAACTCTGCTCCCCCTTACCATGGTAGTCAACTTCCATGGCGAGAAGGGCATTTTAATGTTTTTTATTTCCTCTTACCACTAGAGTTTTCCTCACGGTGACAGATAGTACAAAAAGATTATATGTCCACCTATCTAAATTCGGAGGGCAGTCATATAGCCAATTCTCCAACAGCTCTTACTCCATTGGCCTTCCGAAGAGTTTGGACACAGTGGAGATGGAGTGTTCTGCCCCACTGCCAAACTATGGACTGTCTGCATAAAAATTTGGTTGTTGGACCATTATTTTGGCGCTAAGGATACTCCGTTGCTGTTGCATTGGAGTATGCTTACAGCCACTACACTAATCAGCCTGTAAGCCTCGGGCATGAACACAATACACTATCCACAGCAGGTGGGCCCACCTGTAAATCCTTGTCTGCATACTATATGATCTGAAGCAATGACATATAATATGGTGCAATATTCTGTGAGATAATGCTACAGGGCACCCTCATCTACAGACCGCCAGGGACCTCGCACCCAGTCCGCAACCACCATAGTTGAGCTCGCCGCACCCCACGCAATCACCTCCACAGACTACATTCTACTCCGGGACCTGAACTTCCACCTCAACAACCCCAACGACCCCAACACCACCACTCTCCTCGACAACCTCGGAATGAAGTAACTGGTCAACACGCCCACACACAGAGCTGGACACACCCTGAACCCTATCTTCGCGGAAGGAAAAAACATCCGGTTCAGCCACACCACCCAGCCTCTCTGGACCGACCACCACTGCGTTCATTTCACCTTCAACACCATCACAGCACCCAAGCCCACACCTCGACCACCACAAAGAAACTGGAGCAAGGTCACAGAAGAACTCCTCATCACCACCCTCCTCCAAGACCCCCCCAGCGCCACGACCAACACCAACTCTGCAACCACAGAACTTCACCGCTGGATCTCCTGCTGTGCCGACAAACTCTCACCCCTCCAACACCCCACCAAACAACGCCCGCTGGAGGCCGCCTGGTTCACCACCAAACTACAGGAAGTCAAATGTTCTTGCAGACGCCTAGAGAAAACCTGGCGTAACCATAAGATGATGGAATCACAAAGCAACCACAGGACAGCCCTGAAGGAATACCACCAGCGCATAAGAGACACCAAACAGACCTTCATAAGAGACAAAGTCTAGACCAACGTGACCAACGCCAAGGAACTGTTCAATGTCATACAGCAGTTCACAAAACCCCCCAGCCATGGACGTCACACCTTCCCAGCAACTCTGCGAAAAGCTCAGCTCTTATTTCCACCTGAAGATCAAAACCCTCTATGCCAATTTCAGCGAACCAACGGCGGACAACACCTCCCCCACCAACTCTGCCGACAAGCCAACCATCATGACCTGGAATCCCGCTATCGTCGAACACATCACCACTACCATGCAGAAAACCCACTCAGGAGCCTCTACGGACCCCTGCCCATCGCACATATTCCACAGGCCCGCTGCCGCCATCGCACCCAAACTGGGATGGACCATCAACGCCTCCTTCATGTCCGGCATCTTCCCAGATGACTGGAAACGGGCAGAGGTCAAACCCCTCCTCAAGAAACCCACGGCCGACCCAACGACCTGAAAAACTACTGTCCCATATCTCTCCTCCCTTTCGCGGCCAAAGTCACCGAGAGACTCGTGAACGCCCAGCTGACCACTTTCATCGAAGAGAACTCCATCCTAGACGCCTCCCAGTCTGGATTTCGCAGCAACCACAGCACCAAGACCACTCTCCTCGCCGCCACTGATGACATCTGCTTGCCACTCGACCAGGGACAAACCGCGGCCCTCATCCTTCTAGACCCCTCCGCTGCCTTCGACACCGTTTCTCATCGCACCCTTGCAGCCAGACTCCACGACGCAGGGATACAGCGAACCGCCCTCGACTGGATCAGATCCTTTCTCTCCGGCAGAACCCAGAGGATCAGACTTCCCCCTTTCTCTCTGAACCCACCGATATCAACTGCGGAGTACCCCAAGTTTCATCTCTCAGCCCCACGCTCTTCAACATCTACATGGCCCCTCCCGCCACCATGGTCAGACAGCAGGCCTCAGTATTATATCCTACGTCGACGACACCCAACTCATCCTCTCACTCACGAAGTATCCCGCAAACACCAGACTCTGCTTCCAGGAAAGAATGAAGAATGTGGCAGCCTTGATGAAAGACAGCTGCCTGAAGCTCAACTCAGAGAAGACCGAGGTCTTCATCCTCGGACCATGCAACTCCGCCTGGGACAACACCTGGTGGCCCACCTCCCTAGGGAACCCACCCACTCCTTCAGACCACGCACGCAATCTCGGCATCATCCTCAACTCTTCCCTCTAATGAACCGCCAGATCAACGCTGTCGCCTCCACCAGCTTCAACTGCCTGCGCATCCTCCGCAAAACTTTCAAGTGGATGCCCCCTGACTGAAGACAGACCATCACCCATGCACTCATAACCAGCAGACTGTACTACGGCAACGCCCTGTATGCCGCTGGAATCAACAGATCTCTGCTACACAGACTCCAGACCATTCAGAACGCCGCGGCTTGACTCGTCCTCGGAACGCCGCGCCACAAACACATGACCCAACACCTGCGAAATCTCCACTGGCTCCCCATCGAGTAAAGGGTCACCTTCAAACTCCTCACCCACGCCTAGAGATCTCTCTACAACATCAGACCCAAATACATCAACTAGAGAGTATTCTACCACGTGCCCAATAGGAACCTCCGCTCCGCCGACCTCACCCTGGCAGAGGTCCACTGCATCCGCAGAAACAGAGCAGGCGGGAGAGCCTCCTCCTGCATCGCTGCCAAGACCTGGAACTAGCTCCCCGTGAACATAAGATGCTCCCCAATCATGCACACCTTCAGTTAGGACCTCAAGACCTGGCTCTTCGACTGATCCGGAGCTGCCCCCCCCCCCCACCCCCCCCAGCGCGTTGAGTCCATCTCGGGTGAGTAGCGCGCAATATAAACCCTTGATTGATTGATTGATAATTCGGGCAGCTCAGCGGGGCTTAGTCAACAGATAGAGCTGTAGCTCCTTAAGATTTGAACAGCCCTATTCATATATATTTTACACCTTTAGTTACAGACCGAAGTGATGTTGGGAAGTTGGCTACTGAATGTTGCCTGTTTATTTCAAGTTATGATGTAAAACTCAATAAAAATGAAATTGTAAAGATGTCCACAGTTGAGGTCAGCTGTTGAAGTAAAGGAATGTGGCATTTGAGGGGAAGGGGAATGGAGGAGATGAAGAAAGATCCCCAAAGAGAGGAAGTCAACCGTCCATTGTCGAGTCAGACCGCAGAGAAGAGCAACAAATGTAATGTTTCTGCTGTATGTGTGCATGCCCCCTGCTTCATTGTGTGACACTGGGAGAGACATGCTTGATGGCTGCACAGCTTAGAAGGAACATTGCAGCCATCTCTCTGCTGTACGTATTGACAGGCTCAACCCTCTGACACACTGACGGAAGATATTATGCAAGTGGGCAACACATGCCACTAACCCAAAAATACCACATTCCTCATTTCCAATATCATATCAGTCATTATAATCAAGAGGACTCGTTAGTAGTTAATTTATAAAGAATACACAAGTTTATAATAGTTCTTTTAGCTAATCTGCCAGTAGCTTATATAAAAAGCGCGTAAAGACGTTTCAGTAGAATATTTGCTGGATTTGCCATAGACTCCAGGTCAGTGGGGTAACAATGATCCAGTCCTAGGTTTTCCCATAAGTGTTACCTGGCCTTATGACATGAGGTTGACAGTCTGTCGGTCCTGATATTTCAGCCAAAACACTAGGGTCCTGATTCACAAAGGGCCTCCTCACTAGTGCCGGTGGCCCTGCAGTCATGGGGGAGACTCTGCACTCAGGGCAGAATCTTCAGGGATTCCACCCCTAGTGCAGAGACTCTCCCACGACTGTGGGGCCTCTGCCATGAGTGTGGAGGCCCTTTGTGAATCAGGACCTTATAGTGTAGGCTTGGAGTTTTGTTTTTCCCTTTTAAGTATGGGCCCACATGTGACAGCCTGCGTATTTCTATAGGCTGAAAAAACAGGGCTCGCTGAAAGTTACCAATATGTCAAGCACAAGGCTGCATCCATGCTTCCATACATCATTATATCATTATATAGGTCTTACAGTTGCAGCCTTTTTGACATAAAAACTAGAGTATATTGACTTGAAATATAAGCCCGCAAAATGGAGTATCGCACTCCGATGGTACAGAATTTTCTAGTAACTCTAATTAAAGGGATATGACGATCATCTGAATAGACACCTAATATATGACAAAATAAATATTAATACAATTAATCTATGCTTGCTTTCCCACCTGATTGTAGTCACACAATCAATGAATCAACCTGTTCCTATAAGGTACAAGACTGCGATGGAAACTTTTTAGCATTCATTCCCAAAATATTTCAGTTATTTTCAATTCTTTTGCTGCATGCACGCCTTCTGAATTGACTAGTAGAGATATCACTCTTCATTAAGTAAGCATGCATCATTCCACGTGAAAGACAGTCAGTCAGTCAAAGAAATGTATATTTAGACCATTGGTCCTTAAACATATATCATATACAACCATGTCAACTTTGTATACTTACAACACAATAAATAACAGCATAAAACCATTCATTATATACAATCTTATAATCAATATACCTTTAAAATATACCCCATCTTTAAATCATTGTCGACCCATTTAATACAATTAATACTATCATCATAAATTACCTATAAATACTAATCCATATACACATGAAAACGTTTTTAACAACAATCATAAGCCTTGGTATAGCACATGTTACATCCAAAAAACACATTCCAGTTAAAAATTCTGTAGCCTGCGCACGGTTTCTAATGCCATATTTGATCAAAAATGGGCAATCGGACTTAAGCCACATGTACAAATTCCCTCATCGTGGTCACTTTTATCCTTTCATTAATATAGCAGGGGTTAATTGCGACCCTTAGCTTTAATGTTTCTCTTCTAATCCAAAGATTAGGTAGTGCATCCATTTATATATGTACTTTACTTCCTTTTGCCATGATTTAAACATAAAATAGACTGATTTTTTCCTCTCAAGGTACTGCCTGTCATCATCTTGTGATGATTCCTTGCCTAATGCCTTGAGCTGGCTCTTAACAAAGTCAATGTGTAGATTTTTGCAGGCATAGCTTAGTTCTCAAATCCCTGCAAAAAGTCTCTATAATTTTTCGGACCCCATATGACCACTTTAATTTGCTTTCCTTTAACTAATTTTGCCTATGCTTTTGCTCATGCCTAGAGCTCGGGCGCTTACAAAATCTTCTCAACGCCATACGAGCCATTATATACCACGATACCGAACCAGTTTCCATTCGTACAGCCTTGATCATAGAAAATCCTGGAAGAGACAGTAATTGTTTTAAACATTTACCCTCCTCAACATCTCATCCATGCTCATTTGTTATGTGGCTGGTTAATAACAACTTCTACTCAGGTTCTTAGTATTTCCTCCTCTATATATTTATTGTTTTCTACAAAACTGTTGGCTCTCAAAAACTTGCTCCTTTTTTTCAAAGTCAGACCACTTGTCCAGGGCTAAGTGCTTTTCATTTATTTGTATGGGCTGTTGAAAAGCTCAACGATTTTTGAGGTTTCTTAGGTCCAGCAAATCCTGTTACTCATGGGATCAACTCTATTTTAATTATAATGAAATCTAGTATCATACTATATAAATAATTTAGATAGGGTTTGACCCCTAAAAATGTCCTCTGAGTATTACATGTGACAAGATTATGTTTTATTTGCATCCAATTGACCATGCCCAGGAACATCTACCTCCTTGCACATGAAATGTTTCCAATTCAAAAACCCACCACCAAACCACACAAACTCTTGGTGGATTAGAACACCTACCTGCCTTGCATCTACATCAGGGTTAAAATTTTGTATGAAAGACAAAAGAACAAGGAAGAGAAAAATTAAATAAGAGAAAAGAAAGCCAAGAGGAAAAAAATAAAATAGTCCTCTTTTCCCGGTGCAAGTTAGGCAGGGCCTCCTTTTTCCTGAATGCAGATTATTTATCTGCAATGGACAAACACTGGGTTAATATAAATCCTATGGATGCACGGCAAAAGGACAGAGAGGCGTTTAAATATCTGAAACCTTCAAATAAATATTATATATTGATCCAAACAGTGCAAGGGTTCAAGCTATACCTCGACATAGTGACACATTTATGTGACAAGATGCTCCTGACCAGATTTAGATTCAGAACCATCAAAAGTAAGCTTTGCTTTCCATTGGCCAGTTTGATCCATTAGCTATTCTTATTTGTCCTTGTGATAAGCACTCTCCGCAAAAGCTGACGCACTTAGTATTCTTTTGTAAATGTTATCGTTGTTTATACTAAAAGGTTTTTATTCTGCTTTGCAGGAGTGCCACGTAGACCAGATGTATCCCTAAGCTGATTTATTTACAGATTCTTTGTTCCCCCGATGTTTGTGCGTGTGTTTCTACATTTCTTACATTTGATCTTCCACATGGGCAGTCTTAAGCATTTTTGTTAGATACGTGTTTTATATTGTTTTTATTATGTTCATTAGTTCAATTTGGATTTGCTATTGATGATTTTCCTATATTGCTGATGCCAATAATGTGCTTTTATGATTATTCTTTCTAATGATCGAATAAAGTGTATTGATTGATTAATTTCTTGGGCATTGTAAGAAATATCCTCATTTTGTAAGCCTATTTACCATGCTTTTACTACTTTACAGAATAGAGTAATTATCACACCCTCGTAGTTTTCTCCTGATAAATTCTGGCAGGTCAAAAGTGCTAAAATTGATTGGAGAAAAGGCCTGGGAAAAGGCAAAACATGTGTAATTTTGTATGTTAAAATTAGTTCCTTATGTTCTGTCTCGTTTTTCTGCCCAAATTTCAGAATAATAAGTATTTACCACAGATGGTAAATACCGCACCCTAGAGTAAAATTATTAATCTTTTGTTGTAAATACCCCCGCCCAATTATACAAACTTGTAATGAGGGCCCAAATCGTACTTTAAGAACGTTATTACAAATTGGATGAAATAGAGTCTGGAGTTCTCCTCATGTGGTGAATGTGTGTACTCTACGGTGAGGTATTTACCATGTGTGATAAATACCTCAGATTAAAATATTTTAACAGAAATGTGTGACAGGATAGCTTACACCATTTCGTTTAGTTCATTGGGTTCTGTCTTCTGTACCCTCCGGCACTGCACTGATTCTCATAAAATTCCACTGACTCTGAGTCTCTAAACATTATGGGGCATATTTATCGTAGGATTGTGTTACTTTTGCACCACGCCATGGGGTGCAAAAGCAACGCAACCCTTAGGTATAATTTATATTTATCAAACCACACAAGGCCCCCTTGCGTGGCTTGATCAATCCAGAGTAACGCAATGCAGCGCAAGTCGCTGCGTTGTGTTGCGCTACTCTATCTCAGGGAAGCGTTCCATGGGTGGTGCGTGGGTGTTCTCCCGCAATACCGTTGGATGTTGGTGCATTCCCAGATTTGCCATGACTGGTAGACCTGGGAATTTGTCAAAATGCTACGCCTCTCCTGGGGAGGCGTAAGGCTGAGAAATATCTTTCTTTCTCCTTGTTACTTCCTCTTTCTATGTGTGCTGCATTCTGCAGCACATATAGAAAGAGGAAAATTCCTCTGGGGATTGTTTTGTACAGGAAGGTATCACTTCCTGCACAAAAACAATACTACTTACAATGCAGGCACTCTTGCACCATGGTGCAAGGGTGCCTACGTTGACGCTAGGAAACACATTGTGTACCAGCACTGGGATTTGACAGGAATGCGCCGCATATTGCTAAGTTCGGTGAAATTCTGCCATTTCCCTATCATTCACCCCAGCAAAGTGACTAGCTGGGATGTGGGAACACTTGATAAATATTCTCCGATTCACAAAGGTAAAGTGAGACAAAAGTCCAACTTTACCACTTTCGGTATTCACAAAGGGCATTTACGAGTAGTACGGTTAGACTTTTGTCTCAGTTAAACTTAAGACCAAAACCTTTTGTATCAGTTAAACTTAAAACCAAAACGTAGGTTTAACTGAGACAAAGTCTAACTTTACTACTGCTTAATGCCCTTTGTGAATACCGAAAGTCATAAAGTTAAACTTACGACTCAGTGTACCTGTGTGAATCTGGCCCATAGTTTTTGCAAGGAATGCTCAAATTACTTCACTTGTGTATTTTATGCCAATTTCTTGATGTTTTCCCTTTGAGTTTCACATGGAGTAGCTAAAATCTCAGTTTGAAAAAACAAAAATGCATAGTAACAAACAACTTGAAATTCACAGTATATAGTGGCATAGCTATACAGTTTGCCACTGATAGCATGCAGCACTGCGGGAAAAGGGTTTCGGGTAACCAAAGTAGAGAGTACAACCATTTATACCACGCGCTATAAACAGTTTGCAAATTTGCTTATTATGTTTCTTTCTTTATTTATATAACTACATTTTGGTCCATATTACAACAGGTCGTCTGACGAACCGGAGAATTTGACAGGGATTTGGCAAAAGATTTAGATGTAATATTCCCCTTATGAGGACCTAGAACAAAGAGTATATTTATATTTACATCTTTCTATATACATTTATATACATCTCTTCATCATTATAATAATGAATAAAGATGGACTCATTTTCTCTGTTAATTTGCTTTTATCTATTTTCTTTGAAATCATATAGCATGATCAAACAGAGACACAATGTCGAATCTGAATATTCACTCAAGAACACAATACAATTAATCACAGTAACATTTCAATTAAGGAGCATGAGTTGAGTTGATAGTGTAAGAGACAAATGAGCATTTTCAATCAGAATAATGCAAATACAGAATTTCATACGAACCTAGAAACTATAGCACAGTGTTAATAGCTGGAAATGCGAACCCTCCGGCCGGAAGGGAAAGCTGGGGCTATCCATATGAGGTATGAGGAGCAAAGTTAAGGAGTCAGCATACAGACAGCATCAGCCTCAGATAGATCTAACACAAACACTCTCTTCTCTCTATCTCTGCCTACCCGGCTGAATCTAACACTAATAATTATTCCCTAATGCTTTTCGATCCTGGCTCATTCTTGTAAGAAAATCCAGGAAAATCCTTCTCTGATTGGCTAACAGACATATGGTGTTAAGTCACACCACTACCGTCGCTCTTCCTTTTGAAAACTTTCATTGTTTTAGTTTCATGTTGTCATCATCGTCCTTCGACAAAGGAAATCAAATTTTCTCCTTCTCCGGCTCACGTATTTTCAGATGCATTTGGAACGATTTAGCAGTACAGTTTATCAGGAGAAGCACGCTCTTCCTGTGACAGTAGGAAGCATTGTAGATACACTGGACACGTAGCAGCCATACGAGAATAAAAAACAAAACAGACTTCTCTGAAGAATAAAACAGATTTTTCAGTATTTCTGCATTCTAAAGCGAAATTAACCCTGACGCCGATGCGAGGCCTTCTAGCAAACAAGCATTTCTCTAGAAGAAATAAACATGGTTTTAGCTTCACTTCATAATCTCATTTCAATCTCTTACTAGTATAATAAAACATAATTATTTTGAACTATTATTCAGTAATTAATATTTGCTTAAATATGTTAACAATACACAACCTTTTTCATATTTTTACTTATGGTACAGAAATCGTTTATGGCCTACTTAGACACAGTGTCATTTTCCAGCGCCTTTCTTATTTATTTTTCTCGACTGCGTGTTAATTAGTTTTTTCAATTAATTTTCAAACTTTGTTAATAACTCACCATGGAAGGTTTAATCCGAGCAGTTTTTATTTACATAAAAGCCTGCTCCATCAATGTCCCCTTTGATGGCTACTTAAGCCATCATAAAGACAAAATCTGATTACAATCTGATTGTATCAGAATATACTGGTTTTCGTCTGTTTCAACCTAACCCCATCTATATCCTTTATTACCTCATAATAATCTCGCTTTCTGTCTTCCATTTCTATTTGTTCTTTCTTTCTTTTCTTTGCCCTTCATTTTGTTACTAGCCTTTTCCCTTTGCATTTGCAGCATTTATATAATAGATACAGCATTAATATTCCAGCAGCAATAGCAGTAGTAGGTATTAGTATCTTACCTAATAAGCTGTTACCAAATGTTAAAAAACAGTCTCCCACAGAAGGGACACCCTTACCAAGTTTCTCCCAACCACCTTCAACCCTCAGGTCAGCTAAATCTTCTCTCAAATGTGTGCTATTAGCAATATATCCCTCTAGAGTCTTACTTTTGTCAGGGATATATGTACAGCATTGTGGAATTTTCAACATGCTACAGACTTCGCTCTCTTTCGCCAATAACACATCAAGAGCAAGTCTATTATGCAAAACCACAGATCTCATGGCCACCATCTTAGTGTCAATCATTAAAACCACCGGCAGTATTTGTTGATAAACAATTAACCACAGTGGACAATTATCTAATTTTGTGTGAATTTAGAATTACTCCAACAGAAGGTATCAATGCTCCAAAAATGTCCCCCACAATCTCAGCAGCACTAATTCCTCTTTTGTTACATATTAATCCACTCTTACTCTTTTCGTTGGTTCCAGAATTTTTATCAATATGGTAAACCTTTGGGAAGACTATACCCATATTACAACACCTATACTAACGTGCTGGTAACCTATAGTAAGTAGGCATTCCTACCACACACATAGTAAATTCCAGGGAAAACAGGATCCGTACCACCTTTCAATCCCCAACCCCTTGTGATTAGGAAGGTATGATCACATTCACTAGAACCAACGAAATAATTATTAAAATCTGTTTCTTTGCCTTAACAAGCAAAGCTTCCCTCTATGATGCCAATCCAGGGTCATTGAAGCGTATGTCTCACCCTTTTTGTAATTTTCCTCACTATGAGCCCAAGGAGGAATGTGACTCTTTTCCTCTACAGATTTATTTTTGGAAATTCTCTCTTCTATCTTCTACAATGTTAATGTATTCTATTTCCTCACTTCATAAACTACAAGTTTATGGGCATATCAGTATCTATTGTTTTAGTAGTAGGAAAAAATTCCCCTATATACTCAGCATTTTTTGCACTACTTACTATGTCATATTCGTTCTAATGGGTAGTTCAGAAAACACTAAATCTTTATTTGAGTAGTAGTACTGGAGTTGCTTTTTCTCATAGAACAACCTTGTTAGTACACTACACGAAATACCATATGTTAAGGGAAGGTGGTGATACGTCACCCCTTCTGACATAGAAGACTGTAATTGCATGCACACATAATAATCTCTAGCGTCCATAGTGTCTACATATTCATATAAAAGCTTAGGAAAAACATTTCACAAGAAATTATTAATAGAGTGATCTTGATGTAAATAATTTCCAGTTAATTTCCTAATATTAGTATGTGAGTCTTCTTTAAGAGTTGCTCCCACATCCATTTTTATATTTGCTAAATTATTAGTAGTAGTATTTTTAGTAAGAAACATAAAATAAGGCACCACAATTATTAACATTCACTAAAACCTCATTATTAGTAAGACTCATACACCTCAAGCATTAATACATTTGTGCCTATTTGATCTCTGATTCTGATTACCAGTCTCTTCAAATCAAAAACTAAAAAAAAAACACTTAACAAAAAATATGTGTATCCAAGCACTTTTAAGCCTTAGGTCTTCTTAGGTCTTCCTTTTTCTTCTTTTTTCTCACCTCTCCAAGACCTTCTTTAATCTCCTCCTTTTTTTAAGTCTTCTTTCAGTCTTTTTAGCACAATTCCGTTTTCAATTTCAGCTTCTGTATTCTCAGAATGATTTTCAATTTTCTGCACCCAATTTTTTAAGCAGTTCATTTACAGTAGCTCATAACAGTTTCTCTGTTCGAGCTTGTATCTTCTTCTGTATCACTTTGTTCAGATGTTTCAAGTATTGTGTTTGGTACACTCTCATTCAAAGTATATTTTAGTCTTTTCAAACCTCTTGGCCATACATCTCCTTTTCTTGCTTTCTTCTTCTGAAATCCTTCAGTTTTGTTCTAGTCAATATTTGTTTCAATAGGTCTTTTAATTGATCCATTTTTCCCTTCTTCACTGCTTTGTTCTGGAATCAATTTCTTTAGTGTTTCGACATCTGCAGTTTCACAGGACCCAGTAGCTGGTGTCCACTCTACTCAACTCACAGCCTGTTTTGGTTCTTTCTGGTAATCTTTTTTATCATCTTTAACTGATTCTTCACTTTCAATTGGACTTGGGACTCTTCGTGTATGGCTGGCATGAATCCAATTTGGCAAGCCACCACACTTTACTGATGTCGTTGTCACTAATATCACATGATATGGCCCATGCCAAAGGGGTTCTAAACACGATTTCCTCACGCGTTTCTTGACAAGATCCCACTCTCCAGAATTCAAATCATGTGCTTGTTCTTGCTGTGTTGTGGTTGCAAACTATCCAACCTGATGAGACACAGATCATACTACATCAGCCAATCCTTTGCAATAATCGAGTAACAGATCATCAGTTATATTCATTAGTCGATTTTCTGGATATACTGGCTGAATCATGGTTCTGCTCATGATTATTTCATGCGTAGACAATCCTGTCTTTCTATCTGGAATACTTCTCAGACTCATCAGAACTAGGGGCGAGGCATCTGGCCAGTTCAGTGCAGTGGACACACACACCTTTGCAAGTCTTGATTTTATTGTTTGACCACACCTGATGCTTCTGATCGATAGGCACAATGTAACTTTTGTTCAATTTGTAATGGTGATCATCCAAATTATTTCATTATTAAAATGTGTTTCCTTATCAGATTCTAAAGAGACTGGAAACCCAAATCTAGGGATGATCTCTCTAAGAAGCAATTTAGCAACTGTTAGAATATAATTTCGTCTTGTTGGTTAGGCTTCCACCCATCATGAAAACAGACTAACAATCACCAGAACATATTTTGGTCCATTACATTTTGGCAACTCAATAAAATCAGCTTGTAATTGAGTATAAGGACCTGCTGCTTATCCAATATGTCCCCAACTGACAACTGTCTTTTTCCCTGCATTATGTTGCTGACAAATCACACACCTCTGGCAAAGACCTTCTGCAATGACCCTGAATTTTGGGTTAAACCAGGACTCTTTGAACATTCTAATCATCGCATCTCTACCAATGTGTGTAGGACCATGGTAAAATCTTGCCATTTGGGACAACAAACTGTCTGGCATTATTGGTCTTCCATCATGATAAATCCACACTTCATCTTCCTCCCTACGTGAACAATTTACCTTAATCCAAATGTATTTTTCCTCTGAACCTGCCTCTTCCTGCAATTGTCTAAGTTCTTCCCGTGTTTCAACAGATGAGAACATCAGATTGCATTCACTTTTGTCTGATTTCTGTATGTTTATTGAAACTGAATTTTGCGCACAAAAATGTGCAACTTCATCAGCATACCTATTTCCTGCAGTAATATTATCACGGCCAGATTTGTGTGCTGGACATTTCATCACCACAATTTCTTTGGGCAATTGTAGCGCCAACAACAGCTGTTTTACATATTCTCCATTTCGAATTGGTGAACATGATGAGGTCAGGAAACCACGGTGGGACCACAATTGTCCAAAATCATGGAAAACCCCAAAACCATTTTGACTATCAGTAAATAAGGTTACTCTCCAATTTTTTCCAAAGTAACAGGCTTTAGTCAGAGCAACTAGCTCCGCAATTTTGGACTGATTTTATTACTTTTACACATGAAGCTTCAATGACATTAGCCACTGTACGAATTGCATACGAAGCTCACAATGTACCTGTTTCATCTCTTAGACAAGACCCATCCACAAACATCACACAATCAGATTCAGAGAACGGGATGTCTTTTATGTCAGGTCTTGGATTTGTGCACAATTCAGTCACATCGAGACAATCATGACCTACTTTATCCACCACTATTTCACAATCTGGATTTGGCAACAAGGTAGCTGGATTCAGATTCGTACATCTTGTCACCGTCACATTTTCAGCTCCCAGTATCACTTGTTCATATTTGGTTAACCGACTACTCGTAAGATGTTGTGTTCTAGTTCGTGTCAACAAAATCTCAACAGAATGTGGTACATACATTCTCAATGGATGTCCCATCACAATTGCCTAACTTTGGGGCCGGCGGAGGCGATCGTTCTGCCATCGTCATGAGATTTACCCCTGCCACATTATGATGGCGTGGGTTTTGTGGCAGACGGAGAGCCCGTCCGCCGCTTTTCCGGCGGTGGCAATCAGCACGATTGCCTGCCGGGCGGAGCTGTCCGCCATATTAGGATGTTGGCGTTGCAGGTGACTTTCCATGGCGGCATCGAAGGCTGGTGATGATTTGCTTTGGGGGCCCATATGGGGCCCCCTCTGTGGGGGGGTGCATGGGGAGGTACCCATGGTGCCCCCTCCATTTCCATGCACAAGGTGGCAGGCGCCGCGTGGTGCCTGCCACCTTGTGCATGGAAATGCACAACATGGCCATTTGACATTGTGGCGAGTGCTGCAGCCAGCAGAACCCGCAGCAATGTTAAATTGCCAGATTTGACATCATTATCAGGGGTGCGGGACTGCCGCATGGCAGGCGGGCGGTCCCGTTACCACTAGGATGGCGGGCGGACTGAAGTCTGCCCGCCATCCTAATGACCCCCTTTGTTCCAAACTCACACTAGTAGCAGCAACTGATTTTAAACAACCTGGTGAAGCTGCAGCTACACAGTCCAGTGTCACTGAAAAATAAGCCACAGGATTGCCTGCAGTTCCATGCATTTGCATCAAAGCTGAAAGTGCACAACCATCTCTTTCGTAACAGAACAATGCAAATTCTTTATTAGAATCTGGCATTCTTGGTACTAGTGCATGACACAGGCTGTCTCGAAACCTCAACAAATGCCCTCATGCTTTCTTCATCCAATTAAATCGGGTCTGACACATCTTTATGAGTCAGTTTCTGTAATGGTTGTGCTATCAATAAAAATGCACTGATCCATTGTCTGCAGTATCCATCCATCCCCAAAAACATTTGAATTTATTTCTGTGTTTTTGGAGGTTTCATTTGTAAAATCGCATTTATTCGATCTTGCGACACTTTTCTGACTCCTTTTTCAATGTTATGCCCCATATAGATAACTTCCTTTTGGCAAAATTGTAATTTGGCTGTTGACACTTTATGCACTCCTACTGCCAAATAGTTCATGAGAGCAATAGTATGTGTCATACAATCTTCTCTTGTATTTTATGCAACAAGTAAATTGTCGATATACATAACCCATAACTCTAAGCACCTTTTCAAAATCTGATTGAAAATTGAAGGGCTTTCAGTATACCCTTGAGGAACTCAGCACCATGCCAAGACATGATCTCTGAACCGGAATGCATATAAATATTGGCTATCCTGATGTAAGGGTATCAAGAAAAATGCTTGACACAATTCAATCAATGTGAATAACTCTGCATCACATGGAATTTGATAAAGAATTACTGCTGGGTTTGGCACAATTGGACAACAAGGTATCACTATTTGATTTATTTTTCTTAAATCCTAAACAATTCAATACTTTCTGCTTCGTTTCTTAATTGCCATAATGGGCAAATTACAAGGACTACTTAGTATCGCTTTTAAAATACCTACAGGCGTTATACTGCAATTGTTTCAGGACTCATTTTGTAAGGTGGCGTTTTTGGGAATTCTGCATCTTGTCTAACTGTCATTTGAATAGGGTTAACTCTTCTCATCAATCCAATGTCTTTCCCTGTAAAGACCTACATATCACTTAATACAGTTTCTCTCAATTCTCAACAGGCAAATCATTCGCTGTAAGTAAAGGATAGAAATCATTCACTTCTGTCCCTTGCCTTGCCATCTTAAAGACAACATCTTCATCCTTAGTTTGAAAAACGAGTCCATCTGGTGCACAATAGATGGTACAGTTCATTTTGCACAGCAAATCTCGACCTAAAAGGTTAACCGGATTTGCATCACACACCACAAATTGGTGTAGATCTCTGAAGTCTATCTGTACTTTCATTGGTTTTGTTACTAGAGTTTTGATCAACTGATTTGAAAAGCCTACAACTTGGATATTTTTTCCCAAGAGAGGTAGGTTAGAAATGTCCACACTTCTTATAGTGGAACGGGTAGTGCCAGTGTCTACAAGCATTGTAATCACATTAACTTCTACTTCTCCATCCACAAAAGGACCACCACACTGATCTACCTCTAGAGATGGGCCAAGTACGCACTCCTCCTCCCCCCCTCAGGCACCATCATTGAGATGTATCTGTATCACTCTCTTGGGACTACAACCAAAACTGTGAAACCACCTGTACATTTTGTTTTGTTGATTCATCTGTGTGAAAATCCATATTCGCACCATATCTCTGTATTTGACCACTCATATTCTGATTTGGCATAGGAGCTTGAGGTATTTGAGGTTGGGGTATTTGTAAACCCTGTCCTCTTCCATCTATTACATTTAGATTTTGCATCTGACTCTGCATTTGATTTAACTGATTCTGATTCATCTCATTAGCACCAATACCACCATTTGCATTTGCCAACAAACTCCTACGCTCCCGTTCCAGTGTCCACATTTTCCACAAGCATGACAAGAATATTTGCTCTTCATCTCCTCTTTATTATTTTTACCTCTTGCACTGCCACTTTCCATAATAACACCAACCTGATCTTTGCCTTAAAAACTGAATTGAGAAAAATCCACAAGTCCACCTTTCTCTGCTGCTATCATCACTACAGTATTTGGCATAACGCAATATTTCAGCGATTGACTTGCTTTGCCAGCAGATCAAATGCTGCTGAATCATCATGCTAATCTCTGGTCTCTATCCAAACACAAACCTATATACAAAATGACCCATGTCTTTGTCAGTGATATTCTCAATGCCACTATACTGTTTAAACACCTGAATACACCTTTCATAATAAGCATGCACTGTCTCTTTTGTTTCTTGTATAGTTCTATCTATTTTCACCCCATCTGTTTCTTTTGGTCAAATATTTCCCTTCAAAAGAGTAATGACCTGATTCTATTTTTTCATCACCTCATCTGATGGTGCTCCAGTCTTTGCATCTCTTGGGTATTCCTCTTTTGGCCAATCTACAGCAATCTTACACTCTACCCACAAATCTGCTGGAACCACAATATCAAACAAACCATCTAAATCTTTCCATAAAACATTTGAAACATTCACAAACCTGTCTACTTGCTTGTACCATTCTACTGGTTTCTCTCTCAATCTGGGAAACTCATTTGTTAAAGACAATATATCCTGCCTTGACTACGAAACATGAACATATCCACCTCCAGGTACTGGGATCATTTCAGGCATCTCTGGTTTTGTTTCTCTCAATGGATACATTGGTAAAACATTTGTATTTACAAGTGTTTCTCCCTTCTTTTTAACCCATCTTCTTTTCCAACGATCTAATTCACCCAATCATCTTAATGTGTTAATCAAACTCCTTAATCTGCAACCATTTCAGTGAAGCATTCAAACTCGACTTTTCTTTGTCCACACCATACTACTGTGCAACTTCAGCAAGTTTTTCATGAATGTTTCTCACTCTCATTGTAATATTTTTACACAAGAATAAAAAATTTCTTTCCAATATTTACTCAACCTTTCTTGGCTCATCGTACCTAATATCATTTCTTCCAGATCCGCTTTTAATCTACCTACATCCATATTCACTTTATTGGAAGTCATCTCTCTAACAATTCATCCAATTCCTCCGGTGAAGGTCCTAAAGACCCTCCTTATGTAGGTGTCACTGTCACTCCCTTTGTATTCTGTACCACTCTCCTTGGATTAATCTGCACATCACGTCTTGGAGTTTCTACTGTTCTTTCAGAAATATCTATCAAGGACGCTGACTCACTTGCATCATTACTAATTCGATCATTTCGAAATGTAGGAACTGTTAAGGCATGCACCTGTGAAACATTTTGTTCATTATTGTATAATGGAACTATAGGACCAATTGTCACCAGAACTGACAAAGCATCTGCATTTAAATTTAATTTGTTTATTCCTCTAGTTAAATCTCCTTTTGCCCTGTTTACTACACTTGCATTTTTCTTTTGCGGATTTTCTATCTGAATCAATGGAGCACTTGGTGATGGTCTCTCTTGCTCTTCCTAATATGGTGTAGGTCTATTCATTAGTAACTCATCCAGCAATTCATCATCTACCACATTCAGATCTGATTCTGTCTCTGTTGTTTTTTTTTTCCTTTCCTTACATTTACCTCCACTAATACAACATTCCCTCACCTAATGCCACAACATCCCTTCTCCATTTCTTCATCTGAACATCCCATTTTTCCTCTGAGTATCTACTCACAGTGTTCCTGTATCTATTCTCAGTCCTATCCTTCTCTCTCTTGTATGCCTCATGTTCCCATTCTTCAAGCGCGTCATACTGCATAGGTCTCGGGATTGGTTTTAAATCATTCATTTGATACCTCAAATTCTCTAAAATCCTAGTGTTGAAAGTACCATGATCTGGAAATGCCAAATTACCATCTCTCTCTGTATACTTCACCCAATTTTCCAACAATGTACACGTATGATAACCCCTTTCTAGTGACATAAAAGAAGCAGGCTTAACATCTGGAGTTACAGGAATTCCTTCTCTAATAGGTATAGGTTAATCTTTTCTAAATGAAGTCTTCAACAATTTTAACAATTTCATTTTCTGTCTCGATAAGTAAACCTCTTATTCACACTAACTAACCAATGGAAGCGCGGCTTTCTGTGATGTCAGTACAACTCCTGCAACTGACCCTCCCTTTACCGGCAACTATTTACAACTTTTTAGACAAACAAGGTTAGAACACATAGACATTCCAGCTTGTCTGCTCTACTAAAAGAAAATAGATACAAACTCTCCAAGAATACTCTCACTATTAGTAAAATCTCCGACCAGCGTGATACTACTCTCATTCAAGTAAAAACCTTTGAGACTTCTCCAGATGTGCTTTCTAAAGGTACCCAAATAAGCTTCTACTATACTAACTCCAAAATTCCCTGTGCAATACTGACAATTCGACTATTGCATCAACAGCAGACAATGAAATACTTAGTGTATGCCACACTAAAACAAGCCCTTGGGCTTATCCCGGAATCTAAGGCCTCTCCGGATCTGCTAACAAATTTCCTTTAATTTTAAGGTCTAAACCGGTGTGACCACTACCTGTAACAAAAAGTATAAGATGTTATGAACAAACAATAATTCTGCCAATATAATCAATCTATACTAACCATCCTAATCTGACTACCAAAAACTGATAGCGCGCGGCACAGCGGGAAAAGGGTTTCGGGTAACCAAAGCAGGGGTAATAACCATTTATACCACGCGCTATAAACAGTTTGCCACACAGTGTTGAATCTGAGTATTCACTCAAGATCACAATACAAGTAATCCCAGTAACATCTCAATTAAGGAGAATAAGTTGAGTGGATAGTGTAAGAGGCAAAAGAGTATTTTCAGTAAAAATAATGCAAATACAGAATTTCATACGAACCTAGAAAACTATAGCACAGTGTGCTAATAGCTGGAAATGCTAACGCTCCCGCCAGAAGGGAAAGCTGGAGCTATCCACATGAGGTATGAGGAGAAAAGTTAAGGAGTCAGCTTACAGACAGCATCAGGCAAGTACATCAAAGAACAGCTCACACAAACGCCTCAGATAGATCTAACACCAACACTCTCTTCTCACTCTCTGCCTACCCGGCCGAATCTAGCACTAATAATTCTACTGTAATGATTTTCGATCCTGGCTTATTCTTGTAACAAAATCCAGAAAAACCCTTCTCTGATTGGCTAACAGACATAGGGTGTTAAGTCACACCACTTCCGGCGCTCTTCCTTTTTAAAAGTTCATTGTTTTAGTTTAATGTCGTCATCATCGTCCTTCAGCAAAGGAAATCTAATTTTCTCCTTCTCCGGTGCACGCATTTTCATATGCATTTGGAAACATTTAGCAGTACAGATTATAAGGAGGAGACTGCTTTTCCTGCGACAATAGAAAGCGTCATAGATACACTGGACACATAGCAGCCACTCGAGAATAAAGAACACAATAGACAACTCTGAAGAATAAAACAGATTTTTCAGTATTTCTACATTCTAAAGCAAAATTAACCATAACGTCGATGCTAAGGCCTTCTTGCAAACGTGCATTTCTCTATGAGAAATAAACATGGTTTAAGTATTTTTTCAAAAACATTAGCTTCATTTCATAATCTCGCTTCAATCTCTTACTAGTATAATAAAACACAATCACTTTGAACTATCATTCTGTAATTATTTTTTGCTTAATTATGTTAACAGACAATACACAACCTTTTTCGTATTTTTACTTATGGTACAGAAATCGTTTGTGGCCTACTTAGACACAGTGTCATTTTCCCGCAACGTTCTTCTTTCTTTTTCTCAACTGCATGTTAGTTATTGTTTTTGATCAATTTTCAAACTTTGTTAATAACTCACACCATGGAAGGTTTCATCCGACCAAGTTTTTTTATGCAAAAGCCTGCTCCATCACCACCTTGGCGGTACCTGTGGCGACGGTGGCCGTATGTAAGAGCAGGGGTGTGCTGGCAATTCCTGCAGCGGCTGCCCCATAAGAGCCGGGGGAAGCCACCTCCACCAAAGCTTGTGGCGCCCATGGCGGACCACCTACCCCTGCCATACCCCCTTGCTACACCACTGACAAGATACTCATTATAATAAGGGTCATTGTCTCCACACGTTCTAATATGTTCTTAAACTTAATGTCAGTGGTCCCTACTTTTAAACTTGTAATTTACAGAGCAAAAGCTCTGGGGTCTTAGTTAGAGTTTGGCAGATGGGACACCCTGCCACAAACATGGCGGTTGTCCCGTTCATCGTATTACAATTGTATCATAGCCCATGGCACTTGTAATACAGCAGATGGACTATCCATCACATTATGATGCCATATCCCATCTACACAAAATTCTAAGTAAGGACGTTAAGTGTCTTTGATTTCTTTGAACTTTTTCAGAAAAATCCTTGCAACATGAGAACTGTGCATTCTCCTTCCTTGGCTTCCTTGGCTTGATTCAGGACACCCAGTTAGACATCTCCTTGTCGTTCCCCTTTATTTAGCCAACTTCTTAATCCAAACCAGATATGATACTGGATATCTCAGCAACATTCAACCACAGGAGCCACTGAGACCTTTCATGATTACTGACAATTTTTAGATGACAGACGGTCCCTCTGAAGCCTACAGATGCTTTTTTATCACATCTTAATGGGTGCTTTTTTTCTCTCTTCTCAGGCTCATTTACTTTCCTGTGATAGCCTTTTGTTCTTTTTGAATTTTTATTTGGCCTCAGGACGCTTTGTAGGGTTATACAAGGAAAGGTGCCATAACATCACCTGAGACAGAATGTCACATGATGCTACAGTTTAGTGATCAGTCAAAGGTCAGTGTATCTCTGTTTTAAAACCTCAAGTAACCACAAAGATAATGCTGGTGAAATATCACCAACTCTCACGCATCAGGCAGACGTCACATCATGTCACATCACGCATCAGTGGCAGCAGCAGAATATTGAAGGTGTCATTGTATCTCACTTTCACACCATTGGTGTCCCACAACTATTACAAATCCCGCAGTACAAAGTTCATGTTGAAGGCAATCCAGTGAGACTCTCTTCTGAGGACAAGGATGTGGATACTGCCTAAAATCTGAAAAATGTGTTACTTTTCGAATGACACAGCTTTCTCATTAACGTATTTAGGCTTCTCCAGGGGCTCCAGGGAGCTCCAAGTGCTGACGAGCCAGGGATAACATTCACAGTTCTTTTGACAAAATGTGAATTACAGGAGAGCCTGTCAGAGAGAAGGGAATCCCACAAACAAGCGGACAGTGCGTGTCACATTCCAAAACACCCAGAGACAGCATCAGGACCTGAGGCCCTCTGAATTTCAAAGCAATATGTTTCCTTGACACGGGGGATGCTGATCTCCATTTCCAAGTCACCAGGGAAGATGCAGGAAGAACTGCTCATCGCATTACTGAAAATTATAATTGGCTCTGAGGACCAATTTACAGCCGCCGTGGAATGCAAATGCTGTGACATTTCTACTAGCAAAGATAAAACACGGATAATAATGAATCTAAGACGTGCAGAGACACCGGGAACAGAGCCGGGCTTTAGGCCACAGCCCAGTGAAAAGAATGCAGTCCACAGGCAGAGGGAGTTCTTCTGCGTTACAGGAAACTGGAATTCAAAACAGAAATGAAGAAAGAAACTGACGTGCGAATTACGTGCACAAAATATGAAGGTGAGAGATTCAGAAATTACTAATAAAAAACAGGAATGTTTACCCCAACTGAAATGGGTATTCGATTTAGCAGCGCGGATAGCGGCGCTGTGATGTGTTTAGCCTCTGTGGCACACACAGTCATGAACCAGTCTCCAGCACCAGTCGTGAGAAAGAAAAGCACACAGCCAGGGGGAAAACCAACCTTGAATGAGGGGGAAGCAGGTATTCTGAAACACCAAATAAACAAGTACTGACTAAGCCAAAATGCTGGTTGTTTTATAAGAGAAAGTGCTGCTTCATTGATGGGCGAGTATGTGTGTGCGTTTGTGCTGACTGCAGAGCTAGTGAATATGAGATGGAGGCAATGGTTTGATGGCTGAGTGAATATGAGATGGAGGCAATGGTTTGATGGCTTAGTGAATATGAGATGGGGCAATGGTTTGATTGATGAGTGATTATCAGATGGAGGCAATGGTTTGATGGATGAGTGAATATGAGATGAGGCAATGGTTTGATGGATGAGTGAATATGAGATGGAGGCAATGGTTTGATGGCTGAGTGAATATGAGATGGAGGCAATGGTTTGGTGGCTGAGTGAATATGAGATGGAGGCAATGGTTTGATGGCTTAGTGAATATGAGATGGGGCAATGGTTTGATTGATGAGTGATTATCAGATGGAGGCAATGGTTTGATGGATGAGTGAATATGAGATGAGGCAATGGCTTGATGGATGAGTGAATTAATGATATGGAGGCAATGGTTTGATGGATGAGTGAATATGAGATGGAGGCAATGGTTTGGTGGGTGAGTGAATATGATATGGAGGCAATGGTTTGATGGATGAGCAGTGCAGGAATGGATAAAGGAATGGCAGTATGAGTTAATCTGTTAATGTTGGTCGAACGAGCGTGCAGATGGATAAATGGGAAGTGCATGGATGGAATAATGGGTAAGTGCATGAATGGATGACTAGGAGACTGATCGTATGATTGGATGCTTAAAGGCTACACTAATACCACCTGCCTTGGCTAAACCGTACTGCAATACTTGTTTTGAGGTCACCCATTTCACCAATTTTGTGTTAAGAGCTACTCTGACTCCAAAACACACAAGAATCCATTTAAAAGCAATTTACGCTGTTAACATAGCCTAAAGAACAATAAACCCCTACCATGTACAGAAAAGGAGTGATTAGTTTCCTTTGGATGATAAGCCAACCAGAAAAAACGCCCTCTCAGGCTTTTAAAGTCCCTTGAATACTAATACACCTGAAAAGGTAAGTGCCTCTCTTCTGACTGACATTCATTCTACAGACAAAGATAAAGACCCAAAGTTATGTTATTAACTAAGTACTACACATAAATAACATTAAATTATAGATGTTCTTAAAGTGGCCATTTCGAAATAGACATACAGTCTAGACATTCGTTTTCAACCTATTCTTTTATATTTCTATTAAGAAACCTTCTACTTCTGTATTTACTTTTCAGTTTTTGTTTTTGTTGCTGCCCATAACACTTTCATGGATGCATAACATTTTGTTCCTACAGAGAAAAAAAATAAAGATTTTAGGTTTCCAGACTGTTAGATTTCACATTTTGTGAGGAGTGGGAGTATTTGTAATAGGTATGCATATTTTTGTAAACACTGTTTTTGCAGTTGCTTTAAAAAGCAATGGGACAGAGTTTTATTATTTTTTTTAATTTAGTTTTATTAAACCATATGCAGTGTACAGAGATAGCATCAAAAAGTACATGTAAATAAGAAACAAACGTAACAACCCGTGGCAGTTGTGCATATATCCAACATATGCAACAGAGATGTGATCTGTGTAGCATGGTGAAGTATCATACATGTAAGCAAAAGAATAATACTCTCAGCATTCCGCATTGTCGAGTACTCAACATGTTCAGCAGTTCGCAGGTACTGCAGCAGGGGCTCCCAAATGTCATTAGGCCTGGAGGAGGTAGGGAGTTCCTCCGCATACAACATTAGATTGTCCCGGCAATACACCAGATCCTTGAGCCATTGTGTAGTCTAAGGCCCAGCTGTACACTCCCATGTCATTGCCACGCGTGTCTTGGCCATGAGTAAAGCCACTCTTACAAGTTTACCTGTTCGCTCTTCATGGACGGCACCAGGCCCAGCAAGCATATGTGCGGAGAACACTGCAATTCAACATTAACCATATTAGACAGTTTACGGACCACATCATTCCAGAACACCGCCACCCTACGGCATACCCAGGTTAGATGCCAGAAGTCAGCATCCATGGTTCCATATCGCTTACATGCATTAGAATCTCTGAACCCATACTTGAACAATTTGAGTGGGGTATGATAAGCCTGGTGAATGTATTTGAAATTAACTATTCGGAGGTTGCCATTGGAAGTTAGGGCACCAGTAAGCTGGCAGCAATGCTCCCAGCCTTGCTGTGATAGTTGCGGAATCAAATATGTATTCCATTTCTCCAAACTTTAGTTGTGTGGGAAGAGCTTCTCCACTCTGGTAGATCGGTAGAGTTTGGTAAGAAGTTTATGTCGTGTTGGACTGATAAGCATAGTGTGTAAGGTCTGCAATGCTGGGGGCTCCGCGGGGAAAGTAAGATAACGCCTTTTTGAACCTGTGTAAGAGGAATATAAATAACGGTGTCTTATTCTGCATGTAACTAATATCATCGTCTGTCAGAAAAACACAGTTGGGATATAGATCCTGCATTCTATCTATTCCTGCCAAGTATGCATAGCTCCCACCTCATGTGTCACTGACAGGTTTGAATTGAACGGAAGAGGCAATAGGGGGAATACAACTGCAACATCCCTGCCATACAGCCTAGTGCCTGCCAGGCTGCTATAGTGGTATCAACAGTGTTGATCTCAGAGCGGGGTGTCTGTTAACTAGTGTCTGTCAAAATGGAGCGTAAAGGAATAGGATGTACGTCTCCATCCTCTACTGCTACATGTGGGATGAAGTCATGCGAGCCAAACCACTAGTGTGCATGTTGTGTGTGAGTGCATAGACAATGCAAATAAAGGTCAGGCACACTAAAGCCCCCATGTCTATAATCCAAAGTGAGTGTCTTCTAGTTCACACAAGTCTGTTTACCTCCCCAAATTAACCGGAGGAGCAGGAAGTGCACAGTTTTGAAAATTGTTGGGTGAGTGGAATTGGTATATTGCTAAAAAGGTATAAAATTGAGGTAGCACGACCATCATAATAAGCGCTATACGGTCGGCCAGTGACAGCGGGAGCTTCACCCATCTGTCCACCTGTTGTTCCAACTTCGTATAAGCAGTGCCGTAGTTCTTGTGGATAACCGTGTAGGGGTCCCTATGAACCCACACCCCCAAATACTTTACAGGGTCCATGGACCACACAAGCGGAAACTCAAGCTCATGAGGCAGGGTGCTTTCAGTTAGTGGCACCACCACCGATTTAGCCCAGTTAATATACAGGCCTGAGAATAATCCAAATCGAATGTACTCCCATAAAACCGGTGCCATGTAGGCGCGCTGTTCCGTAAAGTGAAATGCTGACGGGGCGGTCGACAAATAGGAGGGCCGAGGCACGATGCCACTGTCTAATAATGCAGGCGAGCAGTTCTAGTGTTAATGCAAACAAAAGGGGTGAGAGGGGCACCACTGTCGTGTCCCCCTGGTGATGCATATAGGGTCTGACCTACTACCTTCCACACGGATCCTCGCCACAGGGTCAGTGTACAGCAGACATATCCAATTTACAAAAATAGGAGGAAATCCCATTCAATGCAGAATATGAAAAAGGTAACCCCATTCTATGGAATCGAAGGCCTTGGCGGCGTCCAACATCACAGCCGCTGCCTGGAGCCCTGGATCAAGAATATGGAACATAGCAAAGAGTGCGCGTAGATTATGAGAGGTAGACCTAGTGGGAATGAAGCCGGACTGGTCCTGCATGAGCGGCTGTAGTCTAGTGGCCAGGATTTTGGCTAGTATTTTGGCATCACTGTTGATAAGCAACAGTGGCCGATATGAGTCGCAATGACACAGCGTTTTATCTTTTTTGAGTAAAGTAATGATCAGAGCTTCCCGAAGGGTTGCCGACAGTTTGCCAGTGTCGTAAGCCTCGGAGTACATTTCCAAGAGATAGGGCGTTAATTCTTCTGCATATTCCTTATAAAATTCGCTGGGAAACCCGTCAGGGCCAGAGACCTTCTTTGTTCAGAAGGGTTTTAATCGCTGCGCGGATATCTTCTTCTGCAATTGGTTGGCTAAGAAACTCCCTCTGCCCATCCGAGCCACGCAATGGCTATATCCAATAAGTATGCATCTAACTCCTCATCATCAGTCGCTCCCTGTGTGGTATATAAGCCTGCGTATGTGTTTCTAAACTGTGCCAAAATCTCCTGAGTGGTGTAGTAATCCTGGCCAGCTATGTCAATAATCTTAGTAATAGTGTGTCGATCAATACGAGCTTTAATCTTGCCAGCCAGATGGCGTCCTGGTCGTCCGCCCTCCCATAAACACAAGCTACATGGTGTCTTGATATGTACCTGGCCTCCCTTTCCGCCAACTCATTATATTCCAGTATGGACTCTTTAATTGTCGTCAGCCTCTGAGCGGAGGGTGAACTCTCATAACCACGCTCAAGTAAAGTGGTTTCTAGTTTGGCGAGCTGTCCACATAAGTCCTGCAAAATGCCGGCTGACGTGCCAATACAAGTGCCTCGAACAGTGGCCTTAAATGCTTCCCAAAGGGTCATAGCACTGTTGACAGAACCCTTGTTGTGGTCAAAGTATTGTACGATGGCCTTGTGAACAGTTGTAACATATAGGTGGTTCAGCAGAGCCTCAGGGCGAAAGCGCCAGGTGAATGATTGGTGAGCAGTACATGGAATGCGCTGGTTGATGCAGACTGGGTTATGATCAGACAATGTACGAGGTAACCCCTCTATCCTGGACACCCAGCCCTCCGCTGCCTCGCTCAACAGTCAGTAATCTAGCCAAGACCAGCTACCATGTGCAGTTGAAACGTGCGTGTCCTCCCGCTTCTCAACATTGCGCTGCTGTCATACATCTATCAATCCCAGTTTGGCCATTCCCGAGTTAATGACCTGAGCCGCCCTGGGGGACTGACCACCCTTGCCACTCGACTTGTCTCTTCTAGGGTCTAAATGTGTATTGAGGTCACCCCCTCCCCCCCCCCCACAATATCACAACTTCGGGCCATTTCCGCAGTGTCGAAATGATGTGCTCAAATAGGGCAGGATCATCTATATTCAGGCTGTAGAATAGTAATTAAACTACCCACCAGCTTCCCGTGTACTATGGCATATCGTTCTGCATCATCAAAGCAGGTTTTAATCATGGTGAAGGGAAGATTTTTCTTAATAAGTGTGATCACTCCTCGGGAATAGGAGGAGTAGGAAGAGGACAAACGATACTCAGACCACTGTGCCCCAACGTGTACTTCAGACCGCTGAGTTAAGTGTGTTTCCTGAAAAAGTGTTACTTGAACCTCATGACGATCCAGATACGCTAAGACCTAGTGGATCTTTTTAGGTGAGTTAAGTCCCCGCACATTACATGTTAAACAGGTAATTAATGTGTGATCTGGATGCAGAGCTTTAACATGTTATACATCAAGCATGATACAACTGTAGTGCATGAAGGAACATATGCAATTCTCACAGCGTCAAGAATGTAATCAGCCACATAAACTAGTCCTTCAAATACCACTCAACCACCAGCACCCCCATCTACTTTAGCGTCCCCAACGTGCCAAAGCCATCCCGAACCCCCCCAACACAATCCCGAGTGCAACACCAAAGGAATAGACAACTGTGGGGAACACCCATGAGGGAGCGCTGGAGCACAATACCCCTCCCAATGCAGTGGAAGGTGGCCGAACGAAAGTGTTAACATTTCCTAGCCGCTGTATTTCAACATTATAAAACAATACGAAGACTACCCACAGTAACAAACATTATGAGTTCGAGCAGTGTGGCAAATAAGATCGGCAAAGTTCAGTTCCTCGTGTAAAGTCTGTAACCCACGTGTCAAAGCCCACAATGGCAGATAAACTGATAGAAGTCACCCCGAGAGCAAAGCAAAACAGGGGTGCATAACAATCTACGACTCACGTGACCTGGCAATTTCATTGTTCATCTGCTATCTCACCGGAGCCCCCGCCGTCATCATCAGCCGCGGTGGCGGGGGTCCGGCTGCATTGTTGAAGAGTTTTAGCAAAGTCAATCGCCGATTTCGGGTTGGTGAAGATTTTGGGCTTTCCATTTACTTCGATGCACAGCCACGCAGAATAGAGCACGGCACAGGGAATCCATGCTGAAATGAGAAGTTGTTTGACAGGCTGGTATTCTCTTCGGCCCCCTGCACAGCTGCTGTAAAATCGGGATAGTAGGCAATAGTGTTCCCTTCATGAGCGACTATACCTTTCTCTCAAGCCATGCGAAGGACAGCGTCCAGATCTCTATAATTCAATAAACGGGCAAGGGGGGGACGAGCGGCCAGAGAGTGATGGGCCCGTTCTACAATTAAGACCTGAGACAGTTGTTCCACACCGAAGATCTCTTGAAGGAGTTTCTCCACATAGGTCTCAAGATGGCCCGTGTTTGTAGACTCTGGCAAGCCAGTTATGCGGACATTGTTACGTCTTGATCTGGCCTCCAAATCCTCATTACGGACTTGTATGACAGCCAGCACTTTCTCCATAGACGTCGCTCTAGTGGTCACCTGTTGCAAGCCATCTTCAGCACCTTGAATACGCATTGCTGCCTCCCCCAGGTGCAGCGCATGTTTATCCAGCTTCGTGAACATATGATCCATGCACAGATTCAGATTATCGATATTCCCATCGATGGATTGCAAGCTCGTTTGAATTATCAATATTAGTTAAATGATCGCAGGGTGCATCAGCCTCCGAGTCAGAGGCAGCATGCTGAGACACTTTGCCCAATTTGCGGGGCTCAAAAGTGAGGCGTGGTTGGCTGCGCTCGGTCTTCCCCATGGCGATACCACTGGACTGGAGTGTAAATGAATGGTGAGGATGTTACAAGCAAAGGGCCGCCTGTTGCACAATGTCCAACGATCCCGTGTAGGGATAACAGTTCAGGAGAAAATCACAATGTGGATAGCAATGGCACACGTCCCTTCATAGCGCTGTGGCATAGTATGTTGAAATGATGAGCAATTGAGGGAGGGTGAGGCAGTGAAGGTATGGCGGAGGTGTGCACAGGGATAGTACCTGTGGAGTTGCCTGCGGGCCTTATGGCATCTCGTAATCCGCAGCATGAGCCCGCGACGTCTAGCAACTGCTGTCAGCACTGCTGAAAGTACGCGAGCCCGCACAGGGACAGCTTCTCCACCTCGGATCCAACACTCGGGTCGCAGGAAGGTCCACACCCACACAGCACACCAGCCACCAGCTGGGCAGTGCTATCCTCCTCTGCCGTCCGCAAGCCGCAGCCAACACCGCTCGGAGCCCGCCGCAGATTTGCGCTCAGAGCACGTGCCGGGCTGCAATGTTGTCAGCGCGGGCCCGAAGAATCACCAGCCTCCTGTTCGGCCGATTGACCACGCAGCAACCAGCTTAGCTCGATAAAAGCATCCAGCAGCACACTGCTTTTCTTTTCTTGTAGTCAGGACGTCCACCATAGGCAGGAAGGCAAGGATCGTGAGCAGATTGTTGGCTCGGCCGGCGGAGCTGCTCTACAGAGTGGCCATCTTGCCGTGGGCCCTGTAGCACCCCCCAGCATTGGCACAGTGTTACATATTCATTTGTGAGTACTAGAAATAGTTCTACAGAATTACTTTGTGTTGCTTTGCAATGAAGAGTACTATACTGGGTACATGCACAACACTTTAAAATGTATGTTTTAAAATATTTAATTATCAGTGCTCTCAGTAAGCCATCTATGTGCTCTTACACTGCATACTTGTAAAATCCCTTGTTGTATGAATAAGAGCTGCATAGTGAGAAGAACTAACACTCTGCACTTACTGACAAAGTCACACCTCGATGGTTGAGAAATTCTGTGTAGCTCCATTTTTACAGTTTATCACACAATAGTGCTAACATTATCCTCTACAGTTCAATTTAGTCTTATGTAATTTTACTTAAAAGATCACATAATTCTTGATTTAATACATCTTTGCATTCAGCTATTAAAATCATGGAATTCCTTTACAAATTCTAAGAAATTATTGAATGGTCAAGCTAGATGAAAAAATATCCTTTTTACTGTAAAGCCATCCCTTACTTGCAATTAATATACTCATAGGTGTACAGAAGAGATCTGAAGCAAAAGTTTTTACTTGGATCATATTACGTCCCATTAAAAACAAACTGTGGTTTCCCACTCAAGGTGTGCGATTTGAGTTTCTAGGAAAAAAAGCTTTTGGTTTTGGAAAGCTCACTAAATTGCTCCTTCCACTGCATGTTTAATTTTCAGAGGCATAATTCTGAATTCACTTAAATATCAATTCCATGTATAGTACAATGTGCCACGTGTACAGCTTCTGAAGCAGTGGTTTATGGGCCAGATAAACTAATATCATCCCCAAATGCGTGCTTGTTTTCTCTCTCTCTAGCTTATTTGTGTGAATAGTGTGGGCACACGGGGCTATCTATTTGTCTCCATGTGAATGTCGACACAGGAGAGACAAAGGCAACATGTACCAAGAGATAGGTCCCAAAAGTGGTTGCAAATTGCACACTGGGTTTGTGTGCCCCACCTCTGATTTTGTAATTCGACCTATTTAATAATAGTTTTAATTGTCCATTTGCATGGGGTTATAGAGCGACCTGTCTAAAGTTAATTTGCTATTTGCGTCCCCCTGTGATTGGCTACAAACACAGGGATGGTGGCCTCCAAGGAACACCATCACTGTGTTTGTATTCCCAAATTAGAAACTTTTTTTTTAGAGCAGCACATGTTCCTGAAAGAAACTGCTACTGCTTAAAACAACAAATTCATGTTTCATAACATTTAAGTGGGGGGCAGATAGGTCTTGTGGACAACAGCACTCTCCACCGATCCTGCCTCCCCCTCCCCGAGATTACCCAACACCATTCTCAATATATCAAACCCAATGACAGTTAGAAGATCCCATTTCATGCACCTTCCTAATTGGAATTCAGTACAAGACACAACTCAAAGGCTTTTCCAACTCACAGAATGTGCTTAATATATACCTAAAAGGCAATTTGTGGTTACAAATTATGTGACTTTGTAAATCACAGGTTTTGGGATTGCAAAATAGCTTTGTACATCTGGCCCTACATGAAGAAACACTTTGCACTTCACTCACTGAATGTGTGTAATTGTTTTCAGTTTGGTCCTCAAAGATGAAATAGCTTCCACTCACTGACACTTCATGACATAGTGTTAGTATGGAAATCGATGTGTTCATTGATAAAAATGAAATCCCGTCCTTATTAATATGGTCACCTGTTCTGAACTCCACATCTACCTCGACTCGCAAATGTGTAGTCAAGCAGGCCCTGAGACCTAGGCCCAGGATTACTGATTGATGTGTCACAAGCGGGAGGGTGTGTAGCTGGCAGGCAAACACTCATGCAGGAAACTCTTGATCAATCCCACAGGTAGGTGCAGCAAAACTACAATGGTCGGAGTAGATTGCCCCAATAAAGCACACATGGCTGGAGGGGGTACCCGCCCTCCTAAAAACACCATAAAAAGTGAGATGCCACATGAGTAAGGAACACATAGCCAATCAGGACCTAGCACACATCGTGATCATTCGCTGTCCATGGACATCTGGACACGTTATCCACTTGCCACACTGTGTCCATGCAAGGTGACTCCAAAAGCCGAAACCAACATTCCTCACCATATGTGGTTTTTCTAAGGATTTCAAACTCAAGCAAAGGTAGTGTGACCATCATTTATTTGTGCTTAATGAAAAGTTAATCTTTAACCCGCAAAACCTTTGCTCATGTGATTACATATAATATATTCATTATTTCATACATTATTCTACGTGTTACTTTATATATTGGTTTAGTAAACTGAATGTATCATATGATTTTGATTAACTTTAGTTAGCTTATGTGCATCTTAACATTAAAGGTAGTAGGTCCAGGCACCATACTTTGTTTTAAAATTAATATGCTTGCTGTGCATAATTATCTTTTTGTTTCAGGCATCATAGTCACTATTTTCTCCTTTGGAAATGTTATTCTTTGTTAGTTTGGAGGTCGTAGAGTAGCAATTAGATAGTGGCTGGATGGTGATTTTCAGAACTGCATGGGATGAGAAACTGAGGAAGTGAATAGTACTTTGTGAGATATCGTGAAGGTTGTCATTGTATCATCTGTGAGAAGGAGTCCAACACCAAGTATGACGAGAACGCAGAATTTCCTGTCCGGCGGGAGCCTGAAGGATGTATCACATGGATGAAACTTATGTTTAAACTGTGCTGTGTTCACCTTACAGACGGACGTCCCATCCTTCTTCTTGAGACAAACTCTTCTTATTTTCTCTCTCATAGAGTTTCTTTTGAGAGCAAGCACATTCCTTATCAGTCTAATAAGAACTCTTATTTGGTTCTTCTTTTGGTGTTTTCGATGCTGCGTCTGATTTTTCACAACCTGTTCACAAGCTTAGCTTAGCAGTAGGGAGTTTCCAATATGAAAGCAAGACTTCATTTTGATTTGTATATGTTGCCTTTAATAACATTATATTCACACTACTAAGTTGCATTATTTGGCTTATATCCATGCATGCTGTATTCAGGTGAATTCGATTTACTTCTAAATAATTTGATTGGAGACCGTAACTTTACCAATTTGCCAATGGACCTGTATGGTTTGCAGACGTACTACTCTCTGTCATTAGTGTGGAGAGAAATATGCTTCAATACCATTGCACTGTTATTGAATTTGTGATTTCAACCTCAGGTCGTGAAAAAGGTCCATCTGAGGTGGCACCAAGTTAGCCCGGTGCAAATTCCATCCTTATAGGTACCTCTATCGCACTTTCATAGCAAGTATGTGTGCAGTCTCTTCAGAGAAGGAGTGCCTTGAAATTCCCAACACTCTAGAAGAGTCAGTAAGAAAAGTAAAAGTGTCAGTAAAAAGCTAAATGGGTCCCTCTAATAATGACTTTCGCTTGATGTTGAAATTGATAGTAAAGAACCTGGAGCAAGTCCATGGCAGTAATCTTGGAGATGAGATAGCATGATCAGTTGGACTACAGAGTTTGAGATCTAACAACATGATTTGTGATGTAACATAAACCTCCTCTGTGACACCGCATGCTGTGAAGATTGTAATAGGATATTCACATTGTGTGCTTTGAAATATGATGTATTGAAAAAAACCCTAGCTCATCATTAGGTTGTGGTGGATTTTTGAGGATTTCACACCGCGATATAGTGATTATAAAGGAACATAATAAACAAAATTTTAGACTAAATAGGAACAATAATAAGGTTTTATATAGTATTTAACAAGGTTTCTAAGTGCTGTACACAACACATGTGACTTTTCACCAGTTTATCGTACCCTAGAAACTAAACTCACCTCAGAAGGTTGGAAGCCTGAGTCAGACATCCCGTAATTCAAATTATCGATTAGCTGATCAATACACATGTCATCTATGAGCATTCAATTCTAGGAGCCATCTCTCCAGCTCTATAGTATGTTATGGTGTTCCATCAAATCAGGGATAGTAACGGGCCAGCAGTTATTACCTGCCAACTGTCACCCATGTATCCATGAACATATGATTAAATCCTAATGAGTGGATAGAAAATGGCTGTGGGTCTGTCCTGGGAAAATGTCAGTGGTGGCAAATTCCTAAATGAGATTGTTTGTTTCGAAGTTCTCACATAACTGCAGATAAGTGGACATTGGTCAAACAAATTGGTCAAAAAGAAGGATGGCTTGTTTCAAAGTCTGTAACTTTCCCACTATGGCATATTTTAATGAGTAGCTTATGAGACTGGGTGCCTTCTGCCCGGGGGTAATATCCAATATGAGTTGGGCTTCAGTCTAGTTTTCCTATCACCCACCAACTATGAGCAATTAGCCTGATTTGAAGTAATTCCAATCTCTACAAAAAATAGGATCAGGGACGTACATTCAAAAAGTGAGTAGCAAAGAGTACAGAATTTTGTCACATTGGGAAGCTGGGATTAAAACCCACGCCTTGTGGTTCCACTGTTTCTATCTTACTTGGTGCACCATAACCAGGGTAGGAGTGGTTCAGATGGTGAAGCCAGGGAATGCCCTTCTTACGGAAATGGGGAACATGTCCATATCTTTAACACAGTCTTTACTATCGAACTGTGGGCCTATTTTTGAGTTTGGAGGATGGGAATTTACTCCATAAGGGTGATGGAGTAAAGTACTCCATCGTATTGAGGGAGTACCTGCCTACCAAATTTTGAGATGCCTGCCGTCCCAGGGGATACTTCTTGAATTTTCAGGAACTGCCATCATGGAGAATCCTGTAAATGGACTGAAAGTTTGATGGACAGATCCATCAACACTAAGGAGCCGGACATCAAACATTCAACTTTCATTTTATTTTCAAAAGAAAATCCCAAAGCAGGATTTTCTTTATGGAAAACAAACAATGAATACCCTTGACATGGAAGATTTCTCCCATGGCCTGGGGGTTATTTTGCAGTTTTCAATGTATGTTACCGCCAGGTTTTACCTGCAGATGACAGACAGTGAAAACTGGCCATGTGTTCTCCTACCATAAACATGGCCAAACCTCTGACAGCCCTTACTCCATCAGGCCCACAAAGGTGTACACGGGTTGGCGAAAATGGAGTATACTTCCCATCTACATACTCAAGTTCTGTCTGACTCTAAATGCAGAATATTCCTTTTGGTGGGTACTCCAGAGCTGTTGTGACAGAGTACTCTCTACACCAAAGCCTAAATCGGGCCCTTTCTTTTTAAAGAGTTGAGCTAGAATTACATGTAGAGCCCCTCATACCCAAGCCTAATACCTCAAACACTGGATCAGGATCACATCTAGAAGTGAGAATTGGATGGAGATATCTGCCCATCTCAGTAAATTCTTGTTTTCTACAGCTCTCACAAACTTAAATGACCCTACTTTTATTTGGCAATAGGAGATTGTGAGAACTTTTATTGTATTCGTGGATAGGGATGTGCGAGTTTCACATAATTTGCATTCACATAATTACACAAAATTCTGGCAAAATGACGTGAAATATATGTTATCATGTGAAAAACAATCTGTCATTTTAGCCAATATTTTAGTGAGAAATGCATCGTCCCATCAATTGTTGATGTGAAGATGCTTTTTGCACTAAACAAAATGCTGGAGAAAAAATGAAATCTCCGCAAGCAACAGTCACTTGCACGTTTGTGGTAAACGTATACAGCAAATGGCGCAGAATTGTGCAAAGTAGCATATAATATAATTTCAGGAATTTCACATAACATTAAATTCACAAAATTATGCGAATTATGACACTGCAGTTAAAATTTCTCCTAGGCCTAGACCTGGGGCAGTAGATGCATACTTGGCTTCATTTGTGGTCAATACAGCTATTTGGTGTCCCTATGCTTTCTAAATTCCTTTTGGATCACTAAGGCGCTCCCTTTGTACTCACCAGGGGTAGGGATCATCAGCCCTCAAAGCTACTCTTTAAAAGATGTTAAAGGAACTGAAACCAAGATATTATTATGACAAACTAACCACACTTGATAACCTCAATGCCTGCTCAGATCTATATCTTGTAAAGCAATTTGGAGCCTAATTTAGAGGAGGGTGGTGTGCAGTAGCGGCTCCTCGTGGGAGTGCTACGGGGCGGGGCAGGGGAGGGGCAGGGTGAGGGGTAGTAATCTCCGGCTGACGGCCGAATGGAGTTAAGTAAATAAATAAAACGAAATAAAACTAATTACGTTGCGTGCGCTGCATCGCCGGTGGAGTTAAGTAAATAAATAAAACGAATTACATTGCGTGCGCTGCATCGTGATTCTAATAGAATGACCGTGTAAATTGGTTGGATCAGTTAAGTAACCAGATGAGAACCCATCTCTGTTATGTCTGTGCCAGGAACGTATAAGGAAGGGTGGCGTCCTTATAACTATAAGGCAGCAGTTGCTGGTGTCTGCACTCAGTGGTGGAGAGGCGGCACATTTTTTGTGACCATGAAAGGCAGTGGTTGGGGCATTGATGCTCGCATGAGAAGAGGGGTGTCAAATATGGGATTATTCCCGTACCTGCAGGACTCTGTATCTCTGAAGTATATGTCGCTAGCCTTATATAACCATTCTCAAAATGGTGCATTTTATAGGGATTGTTGCCACAATATAGGTTTGAGCTAATGTATTTCCTGTGATGTCATTTCCTTATAGACCAGGTATAGGAAGGGTCTCGATTTGAGATGGATGCTGCACAATTCGTTTGTTCCCCTGTTTTTCACCACGTTTATCGCCCACTTGTTATCATTTTTGCTTTCCTTGTAGCTGGATTCCTCCCTGGATTCTTATCCTGGAAGATCTGTGTTGGGCTCTTTCTTGACCCTCGTTCACATTGTGATATGCCTCAGTCTAAATACCCGCATTAATTCACTATCTTCAGTTATGAACTATCAAGGTTGCCATAAAGGGGTTTTCTGCCATTTGTGGTTTTCACCCCCTGACAGGGACTCACTTAAAGAGACACTTTGCACCTTTCATGTGTATATCAAGTGCGGGGTGGAGTGTCAGATACTGGGAGGTTTCACCCTTTTCGACGACAGGCAAAACAGAAACTTGATAGACCTTTGAAGTGTCCAGACCTTGACAATTTCATTCTTACTATGCTAGTGGGCCTTTGCAAACCCAGGGATTCCACAACCTCCCACTCCCCTTCACGGCAAAAGTTGGTAGTTTTGTGAATCCTGAATACACTCTTTAATCTATGTTTTACTCATGTGGGCATTCAATATTCTTGTTTGGGGAGAGAGTGAATCTAATTACAGAAAAGTAAACAAGTTATGCAAAACATCAACAACAAAAACGGAAAATACAGCACGTAATTCCATGCGGGTCGAGAACAAATAATAAAGCCACATTGACGTTTGTGGTGCTTTAATCTATGCAGGCAATAAGTTCTCCACCCACAATGAAATACTAATTAGACATGTTACTCCGAGAAGACTGTAAACAAGAACAGAAAAGAAATAAAAAGGGGAGGTTAAGTATGCTAAAAACAGAGAAGTAGCAGGATAAAAAAAACACATTGAGGGGCATATGTACGACGCTGGAACGTCACTTTTAATGATTCTCCAGTGGTGACCATTGCAGTGCCATACCTACAAGGCCAGGTAAAGCCACCCTCCTTGGCTTTTCATGGCCTTGTAGATATGGTGTGAGGCAACGGAGCGCAAGTCGCTGTGTTGCCTCACACTGCGATGGGGATGCGTGCCATGGGCGCTACGGTGGGTGCTCCCAGGTAACACCCATGGCATTTGACACATTCCCAGATTTACAATGTTCTTGGGAATGCATCAAAAGCCTACGCCTTCCCAGGGAAGGAGTAGGGGAAGTGCAACGAGGAGATATAACTTTTTTTCTCCTTGTTTTTTTCCCCTCTTTTTATCTGTGCTCCATTCTGCAGCACACATAGAAGGAGGAAATTGCCACCATTGATTGTTTTTGTGCAGGAAGGTAGTCTTCCTGCACAAAAACAATTATTCCCACAAAGCAGACACCCTTGCACTTCCACCCTTGCACACTAGTGCAAGGGTGCCTGCATTGGCATAAGGCAGCCCTTTGAGCGCCAGCGCAGGTAGAAAGGACAGGTGTGCTCGGTATCTAATAGAAATGGGACATTCCTGCCCTTTTTTTTTGCCAAAGAGCAGGGCAGAAGGACGGCTTGCAGTGCTGCCCTACAGCAAAATATTGTAAATGATGCCCTCAATGGTTTGTCTTTTTTTACTGGAATTAGAATTATGTGCCCATTGACACTACTATTCAGTGTCACAGTGCATGTGCTCTGGCCCAAAAATGGTATTGGCCAAGTTGGTTTCATTTATTTGGTCCATTTAATGTTTCTATAAGGCTATAATAGATGGCGCAAAAAAATACATCAATGACATGGGAGTTAAATTTCATCTGCAAGCTGTCATTTGTATTTACGCTACCCATTTATATGATATCAATAAATGGCTGTCTGTTGAGCTGCAGGTTAAAGGCACTGCAGTAGTACACGTAAGAAACCCTATTTTATATATTAATAAGTCACCCCTAAATTATGCCTTGTAAGCTCACAAGTTACTGCCCTAAGTGCGACGAATATGCCCAGACGTGGGTTCTGTGCTCACTGTGCCACTGCAATCAAGCTATATCTGGCTGTTGAGGCCATAAAAAGGATAAAATCAGTCCTGGGTTGCTTGTTTTCCAATTCAGGGAAGACCTAGCCGGGCAGTTCGGGTAGGACTGTTCCAATTGGAGCAGGGTCAAGGAGATTTGCATATGGGTGGGTCCAAAATGACGTGGCATGGAAGGCTAAAAATTATGGATTGGGAGGCACCACCAAGCATCCATCACCTTTTTGTTTGCTGCAGTTGCCTCCCTAAGTGCAACGGTTATGCCCAGATGTCGTTCCAGTGCTCACTGTGCTACTGGAATCAAGCTATACCTAGCTGATGAGTCCAAAATAATAATGGGGAAACTGGTCATGGGTTCATGTTTTCCGGTTCAGGGAGGACCTGGCCTGGCAGTTTGGGTTGGAGTATTCCCACTGGAGCAGGGTCAAGGCTGATTTGCACACTGCAAATGAGGAGCACTCAAAAAGTAGTCAAAGACACCATGTAATTCACAAATGTATAATCAACACCGCAGTGTACACAATCCAAATATAAGAATTTTGCATTCAGTCCATTGATTCCAGGAAACTGATATATGACAAAAAACTTTATTCTTACATCTTCCACAATAAATGTCCAGCCCAGCCAACTCGTTTCATCCATACAACGGGACTTCATAAGGGATCCCAATTCTTCTGGTTCTTATAAGGACCTCCACATCAACAATATTGTTTGCTTCCCATTTCTTAATGGAGTGTAAAGAAGTCGGCGTCTCCTCGCTTGCAACTTCTCTCCACTCCAGACGGTACCACGCAGTCTCTGACCCTGTGAGTAGACCAACAGGTGATGACTAGAATATTTAAGAAATGAAAAGTATATAATATTCCTAATATTATGGTCTAAATACTACTGATATTAAAATAGACTCTCCTTGTTTGTCATTCATTCTAAAAAAACATGCTCTTGACTTTCCTCCTACTTTAGCCAGATGGGTTAAGGCTATGTCTTTAGCTAACAAGATACAGACATCTTTGTGTTCATTCCACTAGAAGTCCCTCTTTTTGATGCACCGGCGGCACAGTGTGGCTGCTCATATTTGCAAGCCAACGTAAAGTCACCCAGCGTGACTTTTCATGGCCTTGTAAATATGAGCCCCTTTCACGCATTACTCTGTGTGAAAGTGGCGTTCCATTGGTGTTGCTGTGAGTCTTCCCATGCAACATCTATGGAACTTGACACATTCCTAGTTTTACAACGTTTTGTAGAGCTGGGAATATGTCAGAATCCTATGCCCCCCAAGGCGAGGCATAGAAGTTGTGCAATGAAGAGATTACTTCTATTTCTACTCGTTTTTCCCTCTTTCTATGTGTGCTGTATTCTGCTGCAAGCATAGAAAGAGGAAAATGCCATAAATTATTGTTTTTGTGCAGGAAGGTGCCCCTTACTGCACAAAAATAGTCATCCCCTCAACGCAGGCACCCTTGAAACATGACACAAGGGTGAATGTGCTGGCACATGGCAGCCAATTGTGTGCCGGCGCAAGGGAAAGCTGTATTTTTGTTAATACAACGCATTCCTGCACTTTTAAAATGAGTATCAACATAAAAAGATTTTTTATTACAAACCAGTGGCTCTTGCCTCTTTAATAATAGTGAATGGGCTTTAAGAAAGCATAATATGAGCCTTTGATCAAGTAATAACATGCAGATTTTCCTAGCTAGAATAGTGAAAGAAATGCCTGATTGTATTAAAGTCACAGAGGTGAATATTATCCCTCAATTGTCTCTGTCTAGTCTCTGTCTAGTCAAATGTTTTGTTCAGATACATTTTAAGGCATGGGCAAGGTGGGCTCTGGCCCAGGGCCTCAGCCTTTCAGGGCGCCTCTGACAGAGACAGCTATATTCTGCAGAGCATCTTGCCCTGATGACCTTGAATAATGCTTTAAATACTGTTTTCCTTTAATTTGTTTTTAATGTGGTTGATGTGTGAGAGTCTATTACAGACATTTTGCAGAGAAAGGTTGAGTTTATGTTTCATGGCATATCCATAAAAAAGTTTCTTTTAGACCACTATAGGACCTAACATATGAGTAATGTGAGGGGGTCAAAGGGGTTATTTGCAGTAACATTACTGAGCTGCTGCTGTGGTACAATATTGAAAACACACCTCACCATAGCTGAATATTAGATGTAAACACATTTAGAATTTGGAGTGACCTGGTCAAAGAGGGCATGAAAGAGCTGAAATAGAATCATAAATTCAAAGCTGTTCAGAACAGCGGCCCCCAAAATACATATGGCCCACAGCCCCCAAATCCGATGTCCCAGGCTTTATTTCCCTACTATTAAAATTGTTGTCACATCAACAAAAGAGGCTGATCGTTCTTTGTGATTGTTACATTTAGGCTGTGCCCTTTACTGATTGGTGGGTTCGCTTCCACTCAACCAGTAGCTTGTGACTCAGGGTTTGCTGGTAAGTGTGCTTTCAGTGAGGTTTGTGACAGCATTAATAAAAGTTGCAAGTTAAGAAAGCATATTATTTACCTCTGTATCTTTAATAAAAATCAGGACTTTCCTTCATTATTCTAGCTCGGAATATCTGAAGTCCCCCCTCTGCTTGCAGAAACACATATTTTAGCTTTTGCGATGAGAACTTATCAGTAACCAGAACCAAATGTGGAATCTCCTTCCAGTTCTGTTAGGGATCAAAAACAGTCTAAAAAGTTTCATGAGACATAAAAAAAAATGAGCAGTTACCCTTTAGGAATATTACTCAAGCATCATTTTAGCTTTTGTTTTAGAGGTTATGTTATGTTACGATAGAGCGCCTCTGCAAACAACAGGCTATTAAACTAACAAACTATTAAAAATAATTACATGGGCATTTTCTATAGGAAACGCTTGAAATTCTGACAGGACTGTCTATTTAGCAATGGTTTCCTATTGGTTTGGATGAACAAATGCCATTTTATATTAAAATGCTTCCTGTGCCCCGGTTCTTTCATTTACTTATAATCGCTTTCTATTTGTGCGGGCCACTGTTGGCTGGTCATTTTTCTGCCAGCACAAAAACTTCCATTGCAAAAACTGGCAGCACTAAAGTTGGTGGCGCGTTTTACGGTGGCAGTCAACTGGTGCACACAAAAATCATCAGGGCTGAAGCCGGAAAGCTTTCAAAATCCGGACAGGGGCTACGTATTGGTGGAATGCAATTTGCATTCATTCTTTTGAGGTGCGAACTCAGAGTAAATGCCTTACTTGCCTTTCTTAACTAAAATTAGAGAATGTAGGGGCATATCATCAAGGCGCCGCGATAAAATTATCTCCGCTTTAGCGTGTTCCTATGCCTCTGCGCCCTTTCCCCTAACGCCCAGCTTTGCATCTCTAATGATATGCAAAGTGGGCGTTCCTCACCTAAATAACGTGGGAAATGTCGCTAACAGACATTTCTCTTTTCATCAATCTGCACGCTAACCTGCACAGCGATGAGAAAAGTAGCGCTAACCGCGCTTATCGCTACTTTCCTTACGCCTGCTTTCCTTCTGACTTAGCAATGATAGCCTATGTGAGGTGGATTGTGTGGATGAATCCACCCTGCCCTATCATCAACATATCGCCTATCGATGTGCGATTATCGCTGATAATTGCACATTTTGCAGCTATTGCTGGATTTAATATGGCATTGGAGATAAGCGTTGCTGATAGCGCACTATCTCTGCGATAAAATCCAGCAATAGCCGGCGATAATTATCCTCGTGCTAAGCGCGCTTAGCGATAATTATCTTCGGCTGTTGCTGATATGCCCCGTATTTTTCTAGTGGGTGTTTTATCGATGTTTTTGTTGTGCTCCGTTGCTTTCCAGCTTGGCTTGTCCTACACACATGCATACAATACTTCATGAAAATCTGTCCGGGGTAAAAAAGGTGGTGATATGTACTTTAGAGGTAGATAGACTCTTGTTCGCGCCTTTTTGTTTATACAAGCTGCTGTTAAAACACAGTTACAACCCTGCTGTTAAAACACATTTAAAACGAATTGTATGAATGTGATGCCAATACTTTCAACATTAAAGCTTCAAAGTCGCCAGAATAACAGAAACACATTTTGAGCCATCGGCATGGAATGCCACTTATTTTCTTAATTGGGCCCTAGTATGCTGCTTGTAGAAAGGAGGGCTGAGAAACAAGTGTGCAGCAGATGGAGGCATCCCTTCAGAGATTTGTGTATATGGGAACAAATGGTGAGCACAGATTTCCATAATAAGTTAATAAAAAGCATTGGCTGTGGCAGGACTGTCAGGAACTTCACCACACGCAGTCCTCCCTTCAATCATCTTAATATAGGACAGGATGAAAAACAGAGTTGGATTTCCGGGCCTTATTTTAAAAAGAATGCCAAACCTATAATACCTTTGCGCCAATAAAACCTACTACAAAACTGTTAACAGAAACCCAAGCATCAAAAAATCATAAAATGCTGCTTTCTGGCCAGACTCTGGTGTGATGTATTTTTTCAACCGACCTCCGAGTTACAGATGTGTGCCGGTTTTGAACATTTGCAAACCGAACCGCGCCAGTTGTTTAGCTAGTTTTTGGGCGGCTTGTGTGTTTTGTTGTTAGACAAGGGGTTCAGCCCTTTTCTTTACTATAGAATACCTATGCCCTTGAAGACCTGTGCATTGAATTTCCTAAACTGCATGGGGCGCCCCACACCATACAAATCAGGCAAAATCTTGTGAGGTTTCCAGGTCCAGAGGATAAGATGGCTGACGTGCTCCTCTCAGGGAGCTGACTCTATGAACCACTCAGGATGTGAGACTGTAGTACAGAGCCCCCCTCAAGCAGGCACGGGGGTTTCTGGTACCCCGTCGTAGGGCTTCTGTCTGATCTCTCTTGGTTTCAGGCATACATTAAACAAGCATCAGATAGAATTGGACAAAACGGACGCAATCACGGGTGCCCGGCAGAACTGATGGATACTTATAAATTGTAGTATTCCTTCAGGAGAGTGGCCTATGTGTCCTGATCCACCTAGAACTTCATGACCGAAGACCAAGTTCCACCAAAGGTTTGCCAATGGTTAGGGGTAAACAAACAATGCCATGGGGTACATGGCATTGTTTTCTCCTGGTAGCCCGTAGAATTGGAAAAAGTTTTGAAACGTGCAGTAACATTGATTACACAGGGTTACCACAGCATATCCCCTTATATTTTTTCCAGACTATTTTGTCTCTTCCCAAGAAAGCTTTATGGCCTCCAAGCTCACCCAGGCTGAAGCATGCAGGGGCTTATTTATGAGGGCCATGTGTGACTTCTGCACCATGTAAAGTGGTACATACGTGACGTGCCAATCCGAATTATGAAGCCAAACAAAGCCACAAACATCTTGAGTAAGATAACTCAGTGCAAATTGCTGAGTCACTTTACTCTGCGTCCAGGAGGCGTCGCATGGACGTTGCCGTAGGTTTTCCCATGTAACATCCATGAATTTTGACACCGACCAAGATTTTCAAATTCATGTGAACCTGGGGAAGCGCCAAATCCATATGCCTCCCGAGGTGAGGTGTAACGAGTTGAAATATGTTTCTTTTTCCTTGTTTTTTCCTCATTCTATGTGTGCTGCATTCTGCAGCAAACATAGAAAGAGGAAAATGCCTCTTAGGTTTGTTTTCAAGCAACTTCCTGCACAAAAACAATCCTGCATGCAATGGAGGCACCCTTGCACCATGGTGTAAGGGTGCCTACGTCGGCACTAGAATGCCGAAAGGGTGCCAACGCAGGGAGAAAGGACAGGAATGCACTGTATTGCATACATTTGGTGCATTCCTACCCTTTCACTTTGGCATAGCGCAATGCAGCAAGCTGCCTAGTTGCACTTCCTTACGCCAAAATCCCATAAATCCATAAATGAGGGCCTTTGTTGGCAGATAAGGGCACAGCTAAAATTTTCGGGGGCTTATTTATGAGAGGATTCTTCCGCCGGAGAGTCACAGTTTTCTTTTTAGGATCCGTTGGTGCAAGCCTCTCAGTCAGATCTATGAGGCACCGCAAGCCATTCTGCGTGGATTTGCATGGCCTCATAGATATGGAGGAAGACAAAGCAGCGCAAGTCACTGCCTTTCCTTACTCTGCGTCAAGGAGGCGTTCCATGGGTATTGCGGTGGTTTTTCCCACGCATCTCCCACAGATTTTTTTTCTGCCCCAGATTTACTTAATCATGTACACTTGGGGCAGTGCCAAAACATTACGTCTTCCCGGAATAGGCGGAATGAGGAGAATATTTGTATTTCTCTTTTTTGTTCCTCTTTCCAGGTGTGCTGCAGAATGCAGCACACCTGGAAAGAGGAAAAACGCCTCTCAAGATTGTTTTTGTGCAGGAAGGTGCCTTTTCCTGCACAAAACAATCCAACCTGCAACAGAGGAACCCCTGCACCATGGTGCAAGGATGCCTACATTGGGCTAGGCAGCAAATTGTGTCTAGAGCAGGTGGAAAGGACAGGAATGCGCCGTATTTTTTAAATACAGGAAATTCCTGCCCTTTCTCATTGGTGCAGGGCAGTGCCGCAAGAAGTCTTGCGGCGCAGCCCTTTACCAATTCCTCATAAATGAGGCCCTCAGTCTGGGGGGGATTTTGACTCCTATTCCTCTCATCACCACCCTCTCAGTAGCTCAAACACATAAACATCACTCTATTTTTTAAAACCAGGCAATGGCTAACAACTTGATCCAACTATTAACACATTTCTGTCCCGTTTAGCATTACTGAGACTCTTGTAATTGCCATTACACCTGGAATCAAACTATTTTGCAGAAATGTCCAATCTAGCTCTATCAGCGCTGCAAGAAAGCATATGGAGTAAGATACCCAATGAATAAACGCATGAAGAAGTCCAGCAAATATGCATTAGCTCTTAGCAAATATTATATGACCACAAAACTACACTCTGTTGTAATTATATACAGAAGGCATGCCAACGATTACGTTCATACCATTTCATTGAATATATAATGCTAGATAGTTGTATTAAATCATCGGGTGCAGATGTAAACATTCATTTCTCTATGCTTGTTTCTGTGTGAGAATATGGATTATATGGTACCACGTTTTAGGATACCTTTGTGTAACCTTAATGCTGTATGTTATTTGTACTTATGCTTATGAGACTGATATATATTATTTGCACGGTATCAAAAGATTTTAATGGTATAATCAACTAAAACTTATGATGATGTGTTGATGGTGATGGTGGTGGTGGTGGTGGGAGAGCATTCCACGTGCAATACCCAGCTCTCTGAAACTCCTTACTTCTCTCCTTAACACACACAGAGCATTTCCTAAGATTCAGAAGAATCAGGAACCCATATTTTTTGCCCAGAGTGTGGTTAGACCAACCTAGGCTAGATCTCTAGCCTTTCATTCAACTCTTTTTCATTCCTCATCTTCACCCTTAATCATTCTGAAGCCTAAGGCTTCCCTGGGCTATTCCAAGACTTTCCATCCAGCTTGCAATAGCAATATAGCACCTAATGACGACAGATCATCACATATGAATACTCAAGTGTTAGACTTAAGGATTAGTTTTATTGATTCCCTTTGGACACACAGAGCATTATGATTTGTTTGTATTTTATTGCCTTGTTACTCCTGTTCCCTGGCGCTCCGAGAAAAATAAATACTTAAAGAGCATCAATCCCCTGATGAACTCCTCAGCTTAAGACTCAATGACTCATTAGACTTGGAGGGGACCAGTTGATGCCGAACTGTGACAAGCAATGTAGTCCACATCAAAACCATGTCTTAATGTTACCTGATTGAAGACGAGGGAGAAGCAGATGTTCAATAGAACCCAAAAAAAACACAAGCCGAATAACAAATAACAAAAATAAATATTAACTAATACACCTAAAAAAAATCAAACATTTAAAAAATGTATTTAAAAATGCACATATATTTAATACACTATCCACCCAAATCTCCTACAGTACCCAACAACCCAACGCCCCAAAACAGAAAATACATTATGTAAAGCAATAGCATTATTAATTCATATAAAAAACAACATATATATTGTACTTTTGAAATAATAATGAAATTAAATTGATTGATATAAGCTGCTGTGCTGCCTTTTCCCTTCAATTAGCCAAGGAACAGAGGTTGGAATCACAAAGGAACTCATATATATATATATATATATATATATATATATATATATATATATGTATATATATACACACACACACCTCCTTTTCAACAACAAAAGAGTCCAGGCACTCGGCAACTCATTTTTCAACAGACTGGCGTCCTGTTTGACGTCCATCTCCAGCCTGCTTGGTAAGTGTTCATGATATCTTCAAGTGCCCTCAAACACAGTTTTTGTTCAGTTTTAAAAACACACTGTGCGCTGATGTGCAAAATTCACCTCTTGATTTGAGTGCCTCTCTCCGTCCTCCCGCTGCTCACTTGCAGCTCCCTGTTCAGTGGTCCTAAGTTCTGTGGGCAGACCCTCGACCGGCACTCGCATGAAGTGCCTGCCCATCTGGCGAGCACCTCTAGCCACGTCATCCAAGCTCCTCTCACTCCTCCAGAAATCGCGGTCTGCCGTTTAGCACCTGACCGCAGGTGGTTCCTTAGTGATGCATCCGCTATGCGCCTAATTACACACACACCTCCTTTTCAACAACAATAGAGTCCAGGCACTCGTAGTCGGATTGGGCTGTGAATTTTATTAAAAATTGATTTCACTGTGCAGTCCAGAGACGCGTTTCATCCTTAGCCGGCCTTTTTCAATCTGGCCCCAAAACATGTGTTTGCCAAAAATCAACAGCGGGTAAAACTTCCATCTTTGTACAGACGGAAGGAACACCCAACTCATTTTTCAACAGACTGGCGTCCTGGTTGACGTCCATCTCCAGTCTGCTTGGTAAGTGTTCGTGATATCTTCAAGTGCCCCCAAGCACAGTTTTTATTCAGTTTTGAAAACACACAGTACGCTGATATGCAAATGTCACCTCTTGATTCGAGATATGTATATATATATATATATATATATTATCTACTGGCGGTCGCCAGTAGATAGTTATAGTTAGGACTGTGTTTCCATAGGAAATCTGAAAATTCTATTTTGAATAACTTTTGCACCAGTTGACGAATCCTGGCGAAATTTTCAAAACTAATGGGGCGCTCCGCTCAGCTCCTACCCTGAAAGTCTCGGGGTGATTCGTCAAGCGGGGGCCGAGAAAAAAGGGGGGTCCCAGAACGCGTTTTCTCCATGCATTTTTCCATAGGACCTTTAGTCGAAGGTACAGCCCGAACGGCTGAACAGAATTACTTGAAATTTGGCAGAGAGGTAGTCCTCAGGTCAGGGAAGTGCCTTTTGCATATATGGAGTCAATCTGTTCAGTAGTTCCTGAGAAAATTGCATTTAAAAGCACATACATATCTATAGCCGCGCAACGTGCGCGCACGGTGCGCGCACCCTAACGTGCGCGAGCGTAATTCTGATTGGTGGTTACATGTCAGTCAACGTTCGAATCGGTCGAAATCAGGAAGTGTCGGCCTCCATTTTGTTTGTTGTGGGTGCGAGAGTGAAAAAGAGAGGTGGCGAACATGAAAAGGGGGCAGGGTAGAGAGTTCCTGACCCCCTAGCCTTTGTCAGGGGGTCCCTAAAGGACCCCGAAGGGTGAAAAAACATTTATTTATTTTTTTAAATCGCAGGGTGCGCGCACGGTGAAAAACCATAACAAAAAATGTAAATTTTTTTTAAAAAATGAGCATTTAAAAAACCGTACAAATTCACTTAAAAAACCATAGGTTTCACGCACGTTATAGTTAGGAATTAGCATTTAAAAAACCTTGCAAATTCACTTAAAAAACCATAGGTTTCACACATGTTATAGTTAGGTGGACATTTCACTCGTAAAAAACCAATGAAATTCCCCCGTTATAGTTAGGTTAGATAACTATAACTCGCGCGACCGCCACTCTATCACAAGGATGATGTCATCAGTGATGTCATGAGTGATGCCACTGACCATGTCATGAGTGCTGAAATATGTGACGTCATGAGTACTAGATTGCGGGCGCGCGAGTTATAGTTATCTGACCTAACTATAACGGGGGAATTTCATTGGTTTTTTACGAGTGAAATGTCCACCTAACTATAACATGTGTGAAACCTATGGTTTTTTAAGTGAATATATATATATATATATATATATATATATATATATATATATATATTTCCAAAGAAGTCGTTATCCCAAACTCCAGAATAACTTCCAGCGGCACACCAGAGGACGAGTTCAATATAGGTTTATTGACTCAAAAACAAAACAGTACGACGCGTTTCGGCGAAGCCTTTGTCAAGCAATTTGACCTGTGCCCAATTCCCCATAGAAATAGGGGTTACCGTTTGTAAACAGAAAAACAATACTTCCCACAGATCAACATGTTTAGAAAACAGACTAAAAAATGCATTTCATGAACTTAATAAGTAAAGAAATCAAAGGACAATATCCTATAATAACTGCATCTTAAAGCGCCACTGTTTTTCAAGACGAAATTATACTCTAAAAACACAATGCGATGGAAAATATATCCCACGGAGCACACAGCTATTCAGTACTATTCAGCTGTAGGTCGCAAATGTCGACATGAAAATTAAATCAAATGTTTGCAACCCTCTCCCACGTGCCTAAAATAAACATGAATAAATGCATCGGGGTCGAGTCGGGCTCCTGTGTGGTAATGTACCCATTATGTAGTGTGAGTTGTCAATAGCGACATTGCAGGGGGTAATGTCCCCAGCGCATGGCGTGCAGTGACAAGATGTATCTCATACAATAAAATCTGCAGTAGATGGGGGAAGCGTTATAACCTTTCATATATAGCAGGATATGCGTAGAACAAATATACAAAATAGTGGACCATAGATTGCCAAGGGTAATGTACCCTGTACTTAACCAATAACATATTATTATAAGGCATGACCACTTCTGTTGCATTCCACTGCCATTCACATAGACATATATGTTTTTCTGTAAGGGCAAAGGTGTACAAGTGTTCGTGATGAGAATATATACAGTGATGCTACGATATATGAAGCGTTGAGTGATAAGTGTGTAATAAGTATAAAAAGAAGATAAGATAAAAGGGTAAGGAGGAATGTGATCGCAGTAAGGCCGAATAACCAAAATACCGGTATCCATGCCTGTTGCACTCATCATGGTGCATAGGGCACAGAATCTGGGTCACTATTATAGGACTAATCCGAAACTGCCCCAAAGTGCGATCACTGTCAAAACTACCCCTCATAAAAGTGCAGTCAAGTGAGGTGTAACACCAGAAAGGACTTGGCAGAATTAAGACAGGAATTGGGCAAATTCAAAAACGACAAAACCGTCACTGACTTTGAGAAACATCTAGAAACCAAATTAAAAAACTATGAGGATGCGATAAAAGCAAAAAAACAACGTAAATTTCTACGCGACAAGAGAGACTATGCCGAAGGGCGTATTCTAACTTATGCCAAGAAATTTGATTGGGCCCAAAGAAACCTACATGTAATACAAAAACAAAGAGAGCAAACAGCTATATCAACTGATTCAAGTTCCGAACTGAGCTCAGATACAGAAGCCCGAAGTATCCCTTTAGGCACGAGACCCCTCACCTTCCTTCACGAGTTCCATCTATTGAAACAGAAGAAGGATCAGGAAGAGAAACCACAGGGAAAGAGGGGAAGAGGCAGAGGAACAAGAAGAGGAAGAGGAAGAGGAGCATTCAGAAAAAACGACGAGTAAGAAATAGGAGGGGAGGCAGAACCGTCTCAAACGGCATATCTGCCCTATCCTCCATTGCGACCAATCTGTCGGTCATCAACCTCTCATCTAGGGAAATCACGAAACAAGAAAAGACCTTGTTGCAATTAGGCCTATCATTCTGCCCCAAAAAAGACATGGACTTTGTCTCAACACGCATTGATCTGTTTCTGTACATTCGAAAGCTCAAATTATTGAAATTATATAAGACCGCTACTAAAACGAATATGCCAAGACTAGGCTGTGATCTCACCGAGCAAACATCTAACTTAAACTTGGAAGATGCTAATCTTCTACTGGAACTGCATCAGATGGAAGAAGATATTAATGACTGCTCTCACAGGGAAAAGACCAACACATTAACGACACTAGGTCTCCAACCAGGTTCCTACTATCATACAGGAATGAGACCCAAATCGACTTTCAACCCAAATGTGCCCTATGATAACATCGAGGCCTTCAGCAATGTGATAATACAGGAAATCAAAAAAATGAGAGATCAACAACCAAGATCACAATTTGATAACCTATCTGGCCCTCAGAGGGATGCATTAAAGACGCTCATGGACGATAAGAGTATTATCATCAAACCCTCTGACAAGGGTGGAAATGTTGTCATCATGAATATGGAACAATATAATCAAGAAGCATGCAGACAACTATCAGACACCCTATGCTATGAAGAAATCAGCTGGGACACATATAGAACTTCGATTTCAAGATATCATGACATGTTAAAATCCTGGTGGGAAATAGGGATGCTAGACAGGGCTGAATATCTTTTTTTAAAAACTGATAACCCACGAATTCCCTGTTTTTATCTACTCCCTAAGATACACAAACATCCCATTAGACCACCAGGTAGACCTATAGTATCCTCTAATGGAGGCTTGCTGGAAAACACCTCAATTTTCCTGGATTATTTTCTGTCACCATTCGTAACCAGATTGAGATCCTACTGTCGCGACAGTACTGATTTTCTACGTCGTATTCACGACATAACATGGGAGGAGAACTATCATATGATAGCACTTGATGTGTGCTCACTCTACACCTGTATTGAACAATCGAAGGGAGTAGAAGCGTGCATGTATTTCCTTAGGGAGAGACACATATCTCTATGGGACCACACACAAATGTTAAAAACAATGATGTTGTACTGCCTAAACGAAAATATCTTTCTCTTTGATAAGACACTTTACCGCCAGAAGGCAGGGACTGCCATGGGTACTTGTTTTGCCCCCAGTCTGGCCAATCTCTTCCTAGGCTGGTGGGAGGAGCAGATAGTCTGGGTTGGGGCCAATGACAGATACACCGAACACATCCCTATCTGGATCAGGTACATCGACGACCTGTTCCTGATTTGGGATGGTCCGGTGGATCTGGCATTGGAGTTCATACGGGAATTAGGCAACAATGACCTTAATCTCAAGTTCACTGAGTCCATCAGTCAGTCATATTGCGAATTTCTCGATGTTGCTATTACCATTGACAGAGGGAAAATTACCACGAACCTCTTCCGTAAAAACAACGGCTGGCAATACCTTGCTGCACGCCCATAGCAACCATCCGGCCCCATTAAAAAACAGTATTCCCTATGGGGAATTCCTTCGGGCTCGAAGGAATTGCAGCACTGAGAGTAATTTTGAAAAAGAACATACCATCATGATGGACAGATTTAGGCAGAGAGGCTACAAGGATGGGGTCATTGAAGCCGCTAGCAAAAAAGTTAAAGCAATTACCCGGAATGAGGCACTTTTCTCAACCAAAGATAAGTCGAAAGACAGCAGTGGACCACCGAGATTCATTACCACTTTCAATGGCAGATCCAATCAGTTAAGGACAATTATGAAAAAGCACTGGGGACTCCTAGAGATGGATCCTATTATTGGGCAACATGTAGGTAAAGTTCCAGCTATAACCTATAGGAAATCCCAATCACTCCGAGATTGTTTGGTCCACAGCTACCAGCAAATACCTGCCACCCCCACTTGGCTGGGAACGGCCAAGGGCTTCAAAAAATGCAATTCTTGCAAGGCTTGCAGGAATAGTACCAACAGAGACAGTTATTTCACCGGACAGGGTAGAAAAAAGAAAAAAAGAATAATCAACAAATTCATAACCTGTACTAGTGAGTTCTGTGTCTACATCCTGGAATGTCCTTGCGGCCTACGATACGTAGGAAGCACAAAACTGCAACTCAAATTACGTGTGTTACAACACATGAGGGCAGTAACCAATGCCGATTTGAATTATCCTGTCGCGAGACATTTTCATGAAAAACATCAGGGTAATTCAAATCTTCTCCAATTTTTCGGCATTGACAGGACCCTGTCTCACCCTAGAGGGGGGGACCGGGAGAAACTCCTACGTATCATGGAATCCAAGTATATCATAGATCTGAATACAAAAATTCCACATGGCATGAATTACGGGGAAGAACTGGCAACCCACATAGGGCATAAATAATAATTTTTTCCCTCATTTTTTCTCGTTCTCCTTTTCTGTACGTGTCAGCACTTTCGCTGTTACACCTCACTTGACTGCACTTTTATGAGGGGTAGTTTTGACAGTGATCGCACTTTGGGGCAGTTTCGGATTAGTCCTATAATAGTGACCCAGATTCTGTGCCCTATGCACCATGATGAGTGCAACAGGCATGGATACCGGTATTTTGGTTATTCGGCCTTACTGCGATCACATTCCTCCTTACCCTTTTATCTTATCTTCTTTTTATACTTATTACACACTTATCACTCAACGCTTCATATATCGTAGCATCACTGTATATATTCTCATCACGAACACTTGTACACCTTTGCCCTTACAGAAAAACATATATGTCTATGTGAATGGCAGTGGAATGCAACAGAAGTGGTCATGCCTTATAATAATATGTTATTGGTTAAGTACAGGGTACATTACCCTTGGCAATCTATGGTCCACTATTTTGTATATTTGTTCTACGCATATCCTGCTATATATGAAAGGTTATAACGCTTCCCCCATCTACTGCAGATTTTATTGTATGAGATACATCTTGTCACTGCACGCCATGCGCTGGGGACATTACCCCCTGCAATGTCGCTATTGACAACTCACACTACATAATGGGTACATTACCACACAGGAGCCCGACTCGACCCCGATGCATTTATTCATGTTTATTTTAGGCACGTGGGAGAGGGTTGCAAACATTTGATTTAATTTTCATGTCGACATTTGCGACCTACAGCTGAATAGTACTGAATAGCTGTGTGCTCCGTGGGATATATTTTCCATCGCATTGTGTTTTTAGAGTATAATTTCGTCTTGAAAAACAGTGGCGCTTTAAGATGCAGTGCTAACGTATTATAGGATATTGTCCTTTGATTTCTTTACTTATTAAGTTCATGAAATGCATTTTTTAGTCTGTTTTCTAAACATGTTGATCTGTGGGAAGTATTGTTTTTCTGTTTACAAACAGTAACCCCTATTTCTATGGGGAATTGGGCACAGGTCAAATTGCTTGACAAAGGCTTCGCCGAAACGCGTCGTACTGTTTTGTTTTTGAGTCAATAAACCTATATTGAACTCGTCCTCTGGTGTGCCGCTGGAAGTTATTCTGGAGTTTGGGATAACGACTTCTTTGGAAATACATATAGCGGGGCTGTGCTCGCTGCTGGCACCGGCGTCGTCAGGAGGGTGAGCGGCTCTTCACAGTGACCTTTTGAAAAAAAAAATATATATATATATATATATATATATGCCCCCACATGCCATGATGCCAACGTGGAGGTGGCGCTTGGTGGCAGGCATGGCCCCCGGCCCATAATGTCCAGAGCAAACTCTATGCACTCAGAAAGAAGACTTTGTTTATTTTGTTTTTTAAGTGCTCCAGTCCCTGCTACACATTTCTGCCCAACAGCCTTGGTCACGCATGAGGTCCTTGTCACATTGGAATTAATATATATCAAATACAAATAATCAGTGTTGGAAATGAATGTGAACAAAGAAATGGACAGAGGACTGGCATCCCTAGGCATATTCAATAGACTTAATTAGACAAGGCTACAGCAAAAACTGCTGAATGGAATTACACCAAATTTGGTAAGAAGCTAGATCCTGGTCCACAGATTGTGTTTCTGGGATTTGGAGTAAATCTGTTCAGCAGTTTGTGAGAAATTTAGATAAAGTAATAATTGCATATTTAGGCAGTTGGGTGCACAAGAGTCTCAAGAGACTTGCGGGAGTGGCGAGAGAATCCTGTGTGGCCCAGGGAGCTTTATTTTCTTGGGCCATCTTGCTTCCACAGGAGTCAGACTCCCACAAGCACTATGATTGGCTGACAGCAACATGAGAAAAGGGTTGTATTCATAAAGAGGAAGGGTGGCTGCGAATGCCTCCCCTCCCCCTAGAAATGATATGGGCACCACGGATGCGGTTCCCAGGGCCCAAATTGGCTCGGGAAGGGACTCCTTGTCCTCCACCCACTGATAATGCCAGGCCCAGAAAAATGGGGTGCCTGGGGCCGAAATTGGCTCTGGTAAGGGGGCCATGTGCCCCATTCCCCTGATAATCACAGTGGGCCCTGGAGGATGGGTTCCCCAGGGCAGAAATCAGCCTGGGGAGGGGAGCCACATGGACCTCTCCTCCCCCCCAAAAAAATAGACCAGGGGGATGGGGTCCCCGAAGCCAGACCCTGAGGCCAACCCCTTACTTCACACAGCCAAAGCCCACGCCCAGTGTGCAGTCGGCTGCATGTGGGGGTGGGCTGCAGTGCCTGGGCCTGGTATCCCATCTCCCAGGCCCTATTTATTTAATGGAGAAAGGGGCCGTGTGGCCCCCTCCACAAGCCTCATTAGGCCCTGGGGACTTGATTCCTCAGGTCCTTTTTATTTATTTTTATTTTTAAAAGGGGAAGGGGATGCGTGGCTTTGGCCATGCGCTGTAGATGGTTGGATTTACATATCACAATGAAATATTACTTTACGTTACAAAAATAAAAATTGAAATTCAATAGAAAAACCCAACGTTAAAATAACATTATAGTTAGATGTGATAAAAAGATCTGTTTTTGTTTTAAAAAACAATATTATAAAGTCACTGAAAAAAACCATAGGTTAAGGTAACGTTATAGTCAGGTGAAATTGTCAGTGACAAAATTACATTTTCAACAAAACAAAACACAGAAATCTACTAGTTATAGTTAGCACCACTAGCTATAGCTTGCACCCCGCATGCACAGCTCATGACTTCACAAATTACACCACTCATGACATGTTCCATGCCTTCCTTTTTTTCCCTGTAGCTCTTTATTGTTTTTTATTACGTAGATGCAATTGAATACTAAAGAAAACAGCAAGGACTCTCCTAAAACACTGGTCTTTGACAGAGTCACATATTTCACTTGATGCGAACAGTAATAGTCTACCAGTAGTCATCTGCAAAGGTGTACTGTTGCACAGTATTGAAAAAGTGGCAGTAACCATGCAATAGCAAAAAACATTTAGTAGGACAGCATTCCCAACCAATAAACAATGTTGACAGTGAGTTGTCAGTGCTATGCATATACAGGGGGAGCAGAATTGTATGGTCCATACAAGAAACAACCTGCAGTCCCAGAAAGGAGCTATATCAGAGCAACAATAAATATAAACAAAGAACATTATCGGTGTCTGTGAGATCGATGGTGCCCTCGTGAGGCACCAGGTGCAAATGTAACAGTAAGTCATGTAGTAGGTGGTGAGGGAGGAAGAAGCTGCCAATCTATTCATGCAGTGTTTTTTTTTTTGGGGGGGCTAGCTTGCTGCGGGGAAGGCAGTCATTCTTGGCAGCATCGTTGTTCATAAAAGGTGGGAGACAGTGCGGGTGTATAACCCCACCAGGCCCGAGGACTGTAGATGAGAAAACGTCTCAGACACCCACAACACCCACCACCCCAGGGCAATCGATGGGGGGTGAACCCCCATAACCTCATGGAGGTCTTTCATCCGCTTTGGCCAGCACATCAACCATATATGTGTCCCAAGCATCCAATAATGGCCTCCCTCCCCACATCAATGCCAAAATTGCCCATGTCACTATTTCATTGGATGCCCAGTCAAGGAGATCCTTCAGCCAGAGTAGCAGAAATTGCGCAACAGCCGATTTCCATGTCATGGCAATACGGCGCTTCAGGAGGACAAATGCCAGGTCTAGGAATCTAATCACATACTTATTCTTATGTGTTCGGGTGATCAAACCCAGCAAGCAGTGAAGCGGGTCACACTGGAATGGGCGTCCCATAATCTTGGACAAAGCGTGTATGTTATGTTATGTTAGTATAATTTATTGGGCGCACGAATACCCAGAGGTGTCATAGCGCTAAAGAACTACAGTAAGCCCACAACAGAAATCACGCATTAATTCTGGAATAGCCATGTCTTAAGGCTCTTTCTAAATAAGGCTAGTGAACTTGCAGACCTGATATGCATAGGGAGCATATTCCATAGCTTGGCCATGCCATAACCAATGCTTCGTCCCCCTCAGCTAGAGGTGCAAATCCTAGGTACCAGGAGAAGGTGATTCTAAGGAACACAGGTCCCGTATTATTCAAGGCTTTAAAAGCTAGGCACAGCATCTTAAACATGATGCGACTTGCAACAGGAAGCAAGTGGAGTCTTCGAATTTCAGCGAAAACTGATTCGTACTTAGGCTGCATTTTGGACCATCTGCAGTTTTTTTTATGTTGTTCCCGCATGTTCAAATACAATCCATTGCAGTAATCAAATCACTGTCTTCCTAGAATCCATAGGGATATAAGGAAGGACCTTTCCTCAGTTTCTTGAGCAGGTGAAAAGTGGCAGAGACAGTAGCATTGCCTTGCTGGGAAAAAGTAAATTTCTTGTCAATCAGTATGCCAAGATTTTTTGCTTTTTCTACTGGTTTTGGCAGTTCTAACATCTCTGTAGGCCACTATATGCCATCCCTTCTAGGTTGGACGTTGCCAAAAATCATTATTTCGGTGTTCTCCGAATTAAGATTAAGACAGTGCTTACCCATCCAGCTGTTAATTTCCAACATACAGTTTTGAAATTGTAATACAGGAGAGGCTTGCTCTTTATTTACAGCTACCACAATCTGTGTGTCATCGGCATACGATGTTAAACTAAAGCCGAAATGCTGGCTCAGCAGAGCCAGCTCCAACACATAGAGATTAAAAAGGGATGGACTAAGCGATGAGCCCTGTGGGACCCCACATGGCAGAATATAGGGTGCTGAGTTAAAGCGATCCAGGGTCACTGTTTGTCTTCTTTCTGTCAATGACAGGGCCTGACCGTTTACCCCTAGCTTTTCCAGGTGTGATCGCAGCAGGGATGATTAACAGTGTCAAACGGCACCGACAGATCCAAAAGGATCTGGGCAGCAGCACCACCATGTACATCACAATCCTGATCTCTTCAGTTTTCTTGAACAAATTGAGCTACTTTTTATTCATGACTTTCTCCACTATCTTAGCTGGAAAAGGCAGCCTGGTGATAGGTCGATGATTGCATGGATCTGATTCATCCAGGCTTGTGTTTTGTTATCAATGGAGGGATCAAAGCGTCCTTCCAAAGTGCGGGAAAAATCCATGAGGTAAACATGGTATTAAAAATTTCCGTAAGAGTAGGACTGACCTCCTTTGCAATACCTCTTAACACTTCAGGGGGGCAAGGGACTAAAGGGGATCCAGATTTGATTTCCTTAATGAGTGTTTCCACTTGCTCACAAGTTACCCAGACAAAAAACCCTGAAATATGTTATTGCAGAGGTCAGTGTTAGGGGTTTTCTCCATAAGCTCATGTGTAAAGGTGGCTTCAAAAGAGTCATAGATATTGTTAACTTTGTTCCTAAAAGTGTTGTCAATATCATCACAGAAGCCTTGATTACTTTCTGTGGCCTTTTTACTATGCAGGGAGGTGAGCTTCTTTACTTCCCTCAAACAATTCTTTTGTTGAATTCTTACCGTTCTAAATTTGTCTGGTAAAAAAAAAACACCTTTTTTGCAACCAACCTGGTCTTGTACTTATCCAATACAGACTTATAATTACTTTTTGTTTTTCCTGTGCCTCTATAACCAAGGAGCCAAGCGAGATTTCCAATTCCGTGAAATTTTCCAAATGGGCACTGTGGCCTTAAAAGCTTCATTGAGCCAGTCTGTGTATTTGCTTGCTGCCAAATCTACATTTGTGCTAAGCGTGGGTCTAGACATACCCAAATAGGTCTGGAGCATAGTCTCATCCATCTTATTCCAAGATTTGTAAGTATTTGGGTAGGCTTTGTCTGCAACCACCACTGGTACTTTAGGGATAGAAAGATTAAATAAGATTATAGAATGATCCATCCAGGTAAGAGGCTGGATATAATTTACTGTCAGGCTCGATATGGAAGTAAATATGCCATCCAGTGTGTGTCCTGCCTCATTTGTAGATTTCTGCACCAACTGTGAAAGCCCTACAGTTTCAAAAGTGTCTAGAAGAGTAACCATGTCTTTATCGGTTAGGTCCTCCAGATGCACATTAAAATCACCAGAATGGAAAAATCGTTAGTGGTGAGAGAGGGCTAAAGCAGGGGATCTAGATTATTAATTAAAGAGCTTCTAGAGCAAGGGGGCAGTATAAAAGAATGCCTCCAAAGGTCTTTTTTTAATTCAATTCCAGGGCAAAATAGTGCGCTTCACAGTGGGCGTCGGGGGGGTTGAAGAAAAAGTGGCTCTAAACCGCTCACGATAGATTACAGCTATCCCCCCACCCCTTTTGATGGCCGATAAAAAAACCTTGGGGGACTGCTGTTACAAAGTCCTGGTCCGACACCGCATCGGCCCAGGTTTCAGTTAGGAATAAGATATCCAGGTTATAGCGGGATATATAGTCAGCTACTTTATATTTATGTTTGGCTAGAGATCTATCATTTATAAGATCACAATAAACCTCTGCCTCAGCTGAAGTGTCTAGGCGCTTTACTATAGCCCTCATCCCTGAAGCCTGACATGCCCTAGCCATCTGTTCTGCCAGGAGTGAAAACCCACACACACAGCCCTGCAAATCTTGCAAAAGCTCAATACCAACCATAAAGCAGCAGCAGTCAGGCCAGAGATCTTATGGGCCAGGTCAAGCAGTTTCCTATCTGTATATGTTACAGGTTCTGACATAATTAGACCATGGCTTCTGGCCCTGGGCCTGGTCCAGGCACGGACGGGCGTAGACGGGCTTGCCTCTGGTGTGCCGGGTGTGCCGTCGGTGCGACAGCTGTGCACGGCCACTGTGCGTCTGTTTCAGCGTGCTTAAATATGTGGTGGCGGGAGAAAACTAGACCGCTCACCCCCGGAAACAGCCGAGCTGTTCGGGTAACTACGGTGAGCCTGAGTGGACTTTTCTACGCCCTCCGCTCAAACTGCACACAGCCGTGGTGGAACGTGGCAGGAGCCACTCAGGCCGAATCAGAAAGCAGAGGCAAGGTAAGATACCTAACTGCTTACGGTAGCAACGAGCATGGAACTGGCTAATGTGTCAGTAAGTTGCAGGAAAAATGCACAAACTAGTCCAATCACACCAGGATGAATGCCAATCAAACCATTCTAAAATCCAGTACACATCTAAAATCAGGTGATTTGTAAAATATCAGGTGATTTTTAAAAATATTAAAATGACAGGCAGCAGGACTTACTTGAGTAAAGATTTGGTGGAGGCACATCGGGGTTAGGTAAGTCTGGTGGACATACCTAAATTGACTGTTTTTCAGATGGGAGTTCCTAGAGATACCCCTTACTTGCTCTAATGCTTGTGTCCACTGCTTGTTTGTCAACTCCCGGTCCGCAGACTGAACCCATCTGTTCCTTAAAGCCAGGGCTGTTTGTATCCATGGTTCTAGCAGTCCACCATAAATCACTGTGATTGCATGGCTGCCAGAGTCATGCCCTAACAGTGTCTGTAATGTCGAAGATGCAAGTGGCTCAGCACGGTCCCCATACAGCCCAAGGGCTACAACCAAGGCGTTGTAGGTCAGAAATTGACCCTCATGGATCTTGTATCTCACGCGGACAACACCTCCGTCGTCTATCCATGCACACACATCATGGTGTTCAGCAATCCTGAGGACTGACAGATGTGCTCATAATGCCAAATAAGGGGCCTACGGTCTGGGCCATGGCTAGGGCGCACATAGCGGCCCCAGCAGTACCTAGCTACCTTGATCAGATGACCTATCTGTCTCATATCTCATCTAGGACCCATAGGCTAGCCCTTAATATCTTGCCCACCCAAAACTTGGACAACACAAGCCCGTTCAGGCGTGAGGCCTGAGCCGAGCCATCTCATGGGCCACTGCAATTTGGCAGCCGCGTAATAGAATTCGTAGTGTGGTGTGCCTAACACCCATTTTTCTGGAGAGCCAAACAGCTTCTGCAATGCCACTCTTTCTCAGGAGCCCAGATTAAGGTAATAAGAAACGGGTTCAACTCACTAAAGAAGCACAGTGGCAGGAAGACAAGCGGGGCTGGAAAGTGGTGGAGCAACCTAGGCAGTACCAGCATCTGGGAGAGAATTACACAATTTCAAAAGTTCAAAGTGCAACATGCACCAGTTACAGCCCTAAGCACTTAGCCATCCACCAGGTCACCCTCAGCAGGATAAATATTAACGCCAAGGTAACAGAAGGTGTCAAACTGCCACACCAGTCCGGAATAACCAGGTGCCCCCCGCTCCACAACCAGGATACCTAGGAGGGGAAACAGATAGGATTTGGACTAATTTAGCCATAGGCCTGAGACCTTACCAAAACCATCCAGCACCTCCATCACCCCAGGCAATTCTCAATGACAGTCACATAGGAATATAAGCACATCGTCCGCCTAAGGCCAAATCACCTTACACAAGGCACTACTCCATATGCCACATTGTAGCCTCCACCGCCTGTACAGGACCACCAGTGTCTCCAATGTCAGGACAAAGAGAAGAGGAGAGAGTGGACACCCCTAGGTGCCCCCTAAAACCCAAAAAGAGGCCACTATATTTCTGCCAGTTCGCACTCTAGGGATCAGATCAGTGTACAAGAGGTCTATCCATTTTCGTATCTCAGGACCTAGCTGCATGTGCTGCAACACTCTCCGGAGGTAAGGCCGACCCAGGGAATCAAATGCCTTCTCTTTATCCACTGGGAATTCCATGCCAGAGAGTGTCTCAGGTAGTTGCTCATCCATAAGGCAGAATAACTGGCAGAGATGAAGGAATGTGTTCCTCCCTGGGATGAAAGCATTCTGGTCCTGATGCACCTGGCCACCTATGTGCAGCAACAAATGATTAGCTGCTATCTTCCCCAGGACCTTACAGTCCATGTTGAGGTTTAAGAGTGGGTGATAGGAACGCACCTACAACAGGTCCTTAGCTGGCTTGGGGAGTACCACAATCAGCGTTTGCTGCTTTGACTGTGGAAGGGTACCACAGCTAGCTGCCTTAGTCAACTGAAACAGCCATAAAATCTGTGGAGCAAGAGTGGCACAGTACATTGAGTAGAACTCCACAGAAAGTCCATCAGTCCCTGGAGTCTTCTTGTGAGCTATTTGGTCCAGAGCCAGGCGGACCTCAGCAAGAGTCAATGGACATCCAGAGCCTGTAGGTGAACATGGTCAAGACAAGGATCCGGCAGCGTGTCCAGGAACTCTGACAGCTCACCCACCCCCACATCTTCTTGATAGAGGACCCTGTAGTAATCAAAGAAGACCTCGTTAATGGCCATCTGCAATATAAATACGTCGCCCGTTGGGGACCTAATGGCCATCAACCGTGGCCGCTCATTCTCACAGTGCAGTAACCACACCAGGACTCGGCCCACCCTAATGCCCTCTGTATGCTGTTGAGCAGTATATTCTGCAAAGTTTAGTCTCCCCAATGTACCCGGTAGGGTTTTACGGTCCCCCCAAGAGAAGCAAGTGCCTCTCTCTGATCCTCTCATAGCATACCTCAGCCATGCGGATCGTGGCCTTTGTCTCCATCAGCTCACATCGCAATGACACCCTGATGCCATATTCGGTCTAAATACAAAGCCCCGGGGGCGTGGCCAAGATGGCGGGGTGAGCGGACGCTTCCTCCCGTAGCTCCTCCGGCCCGGCCAAGCTTGAGCCCTTTTCTTATGCTTTTCTCCCCCCGCTGAGGCTCAGCGTGGAAGAGGAGCGTGGCGGAGCACCTGGTGCGCACGTTGTTGCCGTTTTGGTTCTGATCGCCTCGGGGGAAGCCCCCAAAAAGTCCGATCGAGCTCGAGGAGCGAAGGAGGGCCTGAGAGGCGGAGCGCATCGGAGTGCTGTCCGGGCGCCTCGGCTGGGCCTGGTGCTGAAAGTTGCGATCTGGAAGGAATCTGGCCCGTCGCTCGACGGAGGGTGAAGGAGCCCTGCGGGAGGGGACCCGACGGTGCCGAAGACTTCGGACGGGTGCTTTGGCACTCAGACCTGTGTCGGCGACACTTCGCACTGTGTAGGCCCCTGTCCCTTGGCCGAAGTACGGCGGACTCTCTGTTGGGGTCGGACCATCTGGGCCCCTGCGTGTGACAGACTGCAACCGGCGGTGGAACCTATTTGATTGCTGTGCGTTTTGGGGGCCCCGGTGGTGTCGCCGGGCCTGGTCGCTCTGCCCTGCCTCGCCCTGCCGCCATCTTGTCCCCGTGGGATCAGTGGTGTTGGCCTTCACCGGAGCCCTTGCGGGTGGATGTATGTGACCGCCGCGGCTGCCGGGCTGGCTTTTTGGGGGATGTGCTGACGAGGAGCCCCTCACTGTAGCTTCCATTCCTGTCTCGGATGGGCACCCGCGGCTGGCGGTGACCGGACTGGACCGCCATCTTGTCACCTGTGACGCAGCGACCCTGCTTGTGGGGGGACACCCACGTCGAGTGCTTGCCAGCAGCTGGGCATCCCTGGGGCGGCTGGACCAGGGCCCGACCCCAGTGCTTGTGATGTCTGGAAGAGGAGGCTCTAAGAAGGGGGACCGCACCCTGCCGGACATGCTTGGCAGGGCCCAGCAACTGCGGGACAGAACACAGCCTTCGCCGGGGACCTCCCGGGCCTCGACGGACGTGACTGGGGGGGAGCCACCCGTCACGAGGACCTTTATGGAGGAACTGTTTAGCTCCCTCAGGGAGGACTTCCAGACACTGAAGCGGGAGGTGGCCAGCGAGGTCCGGGAAGTGCGCAGGGAAGTGGAGGGCCTTGGCGAGCGCGTTGAAACGGTGGAGACGGAGGCCCAACGCCGGGAGGAGGAGATAGGCCATCTTCAACAGGACGTTCTCCGTCTCCGGGAGCAGTGTGTTGAGCTCCAGGCCCACTCTGAGGACCTTGAGAACAGATCACGGAGGAACAACATTCGAGTGCGTGGTGTGCCGACTGCAGATGAGGGGTCCGATCTGGGGAGCTACCTGCGGGACCTGTTCCGAGAGATCCTGGGGGAAGCTGCAGACTTCCCCATTAGCATAGATAGGGCACATAGGGTCGGCAGGCAGCGCCAATCATCGGCACCTCCACCGGACATTCTGGCCTTCCTGCCCGATTTCCCGCTGAAGGAACGCATCATGACTGAGGCCCGCAGGAAACAGCCCCTGACTTTCCGGGAGCGGCCGGTGGCGCTTTACCAGGACCTCTCCGCCATCACGCTGCAGAAACGCAGGTCCTTCAGGATTGCCACTGACTTTTTGCGCGAGCACGAGACGCCGTACTCTTGGGGTCATCCCTTCCGCCTGATCTTCCGATGGAACGGGGTGCTACACCAGCTACGCTCCTTGCAGGACATTTGTGGAGTCCTGGGGCTTACGGCGGCGGAGGAGGAAGGAGCTACACCGTCGTGGAGGGCCTCGGAGAGACGGAGCCGGCGGAGGTCGGCGAGGCGACGATCAACGGCCAGCGCAGGGCGTCCTGATTCCCCTACCATCAGGGCGGACATGGCCGACGCTTTGAGGGCGGCGGCCAGGGACTCGGCCGGCTCCACCGGCGTGGCCTTGACGGCCTAACACTCACTCCGGGGGGAGATGCCTTTAGCTTCTTTAACTGCTGGGTTCGGGGCGGGGGAGTCGTGGGGGAGCGGCTGGAGGTGAGTGGCTGGACGTCCACTTCGTTCCTTTCTACGGACTTGCCCGTTTTGGGGCTTGACTGGGACAATGGGGTGTTTGAGTTTGCGTTTGGCTAGTTGCCAGGGTTGTGTTTTGGGTGGGTGTAGGGGTTGTTCTGGGGTTGGGGAGGTCCCGTCCGACGTTGTCCATGCCCACGCTTGGTCTGTTATGGCTTGTCCTGCGCGGCTGCCCCGCGCGCCCCACCCGCTGATCCCCTGCCCATTGCACGGCGCTCCCGATCCCCGAGAGGAATGTCGGCCCTAAAGGTAGTGACCCTTAATGTTCAGGGTCTGAACAACCCCGTGAAGCGCAGAGCGATCTTATCTTTGCTGGAGGGGACGCAGGCGGACATTTGCCTTTTACAGGAGACCCACTTATTGTCCCGGGATTGCCATGGGCTGCGCTCTGCTAAGTTCCCTACCCAGTTCTTCTCCTCGGCAGCGAACAAGACGGCGGGGGTAGCCATTCTTCTAGCGAGCTCCTTTAGGGGGGAGGTTTTGTATAAGTGTGCTGAACAGAAGGGGAGGCTTCTTGCGTATCGCATGCGCTTAGGAGGCATAGCGTTTACGGTTGGCTCCGTTTATAGCCCAAACGACCACCAAGAGCGTTTCCTAGACTCCGTGTTGGTGGATGTCACTGCTTCCCCCGACCGCCATGTCATTCTGGGGGGAGACCTTAATATTGTCTTTGATTCTGTGATGGACAGATCGGTGCAGCGCTTCCCGCAGACGGGGGAACTGTCCCAGGCTGTGAAGGCCCGGATTGCGGAAATGGACTTACACGACCTTTGGCGCTCCATGCACCCCACGGATAGGGACTACTCTTACTTTTCACACGCACATCGAACCTACTCACGGCTGGACTACCTTCTGGTGAGTGGACCGATGCATGCCGCTGCCACGGCGGCGGACATCGGGGTCCTGACCTTGTCTGACCATTCACCAGTCACCGGCGTTTTCCAGTGGCCGGCGGCCTCCCCCTCTCGGGGGGTGTGGCGCCTCCGGGATACCCTTTTACACAAAAAGTCTGTAGTGCAGCGCATTGGGGAGGTCATACAGGACTACCTAACTCACAATAGCAACACCGACACTTCGCAGGCGACACAGTGGGCGGCATTGAAGGCAGTCCTCCGGGGGGAATTTATCTCTATCTCCGCAGCCGAAAATAGGGAGCGGCAGCGGAAGAGGGACGAGCTGACCGTTCAGGTCCGGGAGCTTGAGCAGGTCCACCGCCGTACGGGGGCGCCAAGGGTGTGGAGGCAGTTGAAGGCTGCGAGGAAGCTCCTGTCGGCATTGGATCTTGATAGGGCGGAGTATGCCGCCTTGCGCTTGAAACACACCTTCTACACTGGGGGGGACAAATGTGGCAAACTCCTAGCACACCGGCTCCGGGTCACGCAGCAGCGTGGCGTCGTGAGGGAACTGGTGGGCACGGACGGGGTGGTCGTCTCCGGGGACACAGAGGTAGCGGAATCTTTCCGCGGCTTCTACGAGGCGCTGTATGCGGAGGAACCCTCCTCGCCACAGGACGCCGAAGGCTATTTGGAGTCGGTGACCCTTCCGGTGCTGGATCCGGCTCAGGCGGACCACCTGGAGCGGGATATCCATGTTGAGGAGGTGATTTCCGCTATCGCGCGGCTGAAGCATGGTAAGGCCCCGGGCCCGGACGGGTACACGTCTTTGTTTTACAAGACTTTTTGCACGGCTGTGGCCCCTGTCCTTACTCGGCTATTTAATTCCTTTTCTGAACCGGGAGCCATCCCACCGGATCTCCTGAGGGCGACGGTCGCGGTAATTCTGAAATCTGGGAAGGACCGGGCCCTCTGCGGTTCGTATCGACCCATCTCGCTCTTAAATGTCGACCTCAAGTGGTATACAGGGATTCTAGCGTCCAGGCTGGGTCCACACCTCCCCGGATTGGTGGAGGCGGACCAGGCTGGCTTTGTACCCGGTAGACAGACGGTTGACAATACCAAGCGGGTGGCGCATGTTATGGAGAAGGCCTCGCGGATCCCGGGGGAGCGGATGTTGCTGTCCGTCGACGCGGAGAAGGCCTTCGACAGAGTTCACTGGCCGTATCTCGAGCTGGTTCTCAAGAAATTGGGAATCGGGGATAAGTTCCGCACCATGGTATTCAACTGTTATAAGCATCCTTCAGCGTCGGTGCGGGTTAACGGGTGTAGCTCCGGTGGATTTGCCATCGAACGCGGCACAAGGCAGGGCTGCCCCCTCTCGCCGCTCTTGTTTGCCCTCTACATGGAGCCGTTTGCTCAGAGGATTCGCGATAACCCGGATGCGGTTGGGGTCCGGATGGGCCAGTATGTCCACACTGTCAGTCTCTACGCGGACGATATCCTGTTGACCTTGGACGACCCTAGGAGGTCGCTGCCTGCTTGCCTCCAGGAACTAGACGCCTTTGCCTGTGTGGCCGGCTTCAAAATGAATATGAGCAAGTCGGTGGCGTTAGACGTGTCCCTGGCTGCGGACACCAGGAGGGACCTTCAGCGACTCTTCCCCATGCAGTGGTCCTCCTCCACGGTGCCATACCTGGGGATTCTGCTGGCGCCCACATTACCGGAGATGGTCACGGCTAACTATGCCTCCCTCAGCAGGAAGATCAAGGAGGAGCTTGGTCGCTGGAGCAAAGGCCTACTGTCCTGGCTGGGGCGAATTGCGGCGGTTAAGATGACGGTGTTGCCCCAGATACTGTATCTTTTCCGGGCCCTCCCTCTCCAGCCCCCGGTGGGCTGGATACGACAAATGCAGGCTGACATCTCCCGCTTTGTCTGGCAGGGCCGCAAGCCACGAATGAAGAGGGTCCTCTCCACGCTTGCTCCGGAGGCGGGGGGCCTCGGTATTCCGGACCTCCGTAAGTACTTTCAGGCGGCACAGCTGCGATATTTGGTGGAGTGGAGCAGGTGGGAGTCCGACAAACACTGGCTCTTTCAAGACCAGGCAGTGGCGGGCCGCACTTTACAAGAGGTTCCAATCTTGCGCCGCGCGCACCGCCCCCCTAACCTTTACGCTTCTTTTATTACGCGGGTCCCCCTGCGGGTGTGGGACGCAGTCTGTGAGGCTCGGGGCCTCACCACCTTCCCTTCGCCGTTCACACCCATAGCGGGCAACCCGGACTTCTCTCCAGGGATGGTGCCGGGAGTTTTCTCCCATTGGGTGCAGGCGGGCTGCAGGGCGCTCTTCCAGATCTATGGCCCGGAGGGAGTGATTCCGTTTCAGCAACGCCAGGAGTTCGGCCTGACGGAGCTGGACAGATTGCGCTACATGCAGGTTCGGCATTGGGCCCTCCAGCCCCAGGTGCGTGACACCGCTGCTCGTCAAATTACACCGTATGAGAGGTGGCTGGCTACCCGGACCTCCGACGCTAAGCTAATTACCGATCTGTACAAGTACCTACAACCCCCGCCATTTCACTATTACAACCCGGGGAGGGAGCGCTGGCACAGGGAATTGGGTAGGACACTCAGCCACAAGGAATGGGACAAAATTGCGTATCGGGCGCAGCACTCTGCATATCACACGGGCCTTACGGAGACCTTCACTAAGGTGTCCACTTATTGGTATTACACCCCGGAGCGACTGTATGAAATGCATAAATACACTGACAAGGGGTGCTGGCGGGGCTGCGGGCAGGAGGGTACCCTCTCACACATTCTTTGGGATTGCCCCATGCTGACCGCTTACTGGAAGGAAGTTTTGGACGAGGTGGATAAGCACTTTGAGATAGAGCTGCCGCGCTTCCCGGCGTATGTCCTGCTGGGCCTCCCCAATGACCTAATGTACCCACTGAAGTCCCGCAGGGGCAGGCAGATCGCGATTGCGCTGGGGTCTGCGGTCCAGAACATCCTTATCCACTGGCGCACCAACACTGTCCCCTCCATCACGGGTTGGTTGCATAGGCTTTGGCATGTGCTGGGAATGGAGAAGTTGTCGCTCACGGTGGCGGGGGAAATAGACCAATTTGAAGAGCTGTGGCAACCCTTTCTAGCGCTGCTGTCCACCGAATTCCGGGAGCTCACCTGTCCGAGGTATCTCAGGCTTCTCAGGCTGACGCCGCCAGTGATCCCGGCGGACTAGATCACATGTGAGATAGAGGCCTCGGGGGGGGGGTGCGGGGCTTCTTGGTGAGGACTAATCTGACGCGGGACCATAGGACGGGGGGCTGAGGTATTGTTTTTTCTTCCTTTCTTTCTTTACTGGGGGGATGGGGGATGGGGGGGGGTGGATTGTGCTTTGTCGCGTTGCTGCTGGTTTTCATTGCTCAGATTTGGGGTGTTGGATATGCACGCAGGGATTCCACAGTTTGCATTTCTAGCCTTTCATTTACTGTGCTTTTCCCCTGGCCCATCGAGCTATCCATCGCCAACCCTCTTGAGTGGCACCTTTTTTCTTTGATTGTATTCAATGTACCCTAACCTCCTACCCCCCTCCCCCATGGTTTGTTTTGTTTCAATAAAAACGTTTTAAACATAAATACAAAGCCCCTGCATGACCACCTTAAATACATCCCATCCCATCCCTCTGTCTGAAGCAGCATTCTCATTCCCAGAATTAATATTGCATGCCATAATCCAATTGTATACTGGAACTTGGATACGAAGAAAAATCGCAGTTGGCACGAGAATTTCAAGGGCAACCCACACGGCGATAGGGCTAAAGCAAGGCTGCATACTAACCCCCCATTTATTTAATCTCTTTATGGCAGACCTCTCAATAAGACTAAACAAGGCAAATTCTCATCCACCACGTCTAGGCCCATCTCCGATAACAAAATTCTCCTACACAGATGATATAGTTTTACTCAGCCTGACAAGAGTTGGCTTACAAAGATCATTAAACAAGCTAGCAACATTTGCAAATGACAACGCTTTGGAAATCAACATAAAAACAAAAACGATGACTATTGTAAAGCGGTCAGGACGCAAATTCCCTGTTAGGCTGGGGGAAATTACATTGGGGTAGTTCATAACTACAAATATCTAGGGCGGGGAACAACCTTTACAACGCAACTTTTACAACGCACTACACTTACAACGCAATTTTTACAACGCAACATCCACTACAACGCATTCCATTACATCGCATGACACTACAACGCATTTTTAAAAACTACCTTTACAACGCATTCCATTACATCGCATACTACCTTTACAACGCATACCATTACAACGCATAATATTACACTACACTATCCAACACTTACCCTACTGTTGCACCCCTTGGAGTTAGAATAGTAATTTTTACCCCTATACTATCCAACACTTACCCTACTGTTGCACCCCCTGGAGTTAGAATAGTAATTTTTACCCCTATACTATCCAACACTTACCCTACTGTTGCACCCCCTGGAGTTAGAATAGTAATTGTTACCCCTATACTATCCAACACTTACCCTACTGTTGCACCCCCTGGAGTTTGAATAGTAATTTTTACCCCTATACTATCCAACACTTACCCTACTGTTGCACCCCCTGGAGTAAGAATAGTAATTTTTACCCCTATACTATCCAACACTTACCCTACTGTTGCACCCCCTGGAGTTAGAATAGTAATTTTTACCCCTATACTATCCAACACTTACCCTACTGTTGCACCCCCTGGAGTTAGAATAGTAATTTTTACCCCTATACTATCCAACACTCACCCTACTGTTGCACCCCCTGGAGTAAGAATAGTAATTTTTACCCCTATACTATCCAACACTTACCCTACTGTTGCACCCCCTGGAGTAAGAATAGTAATTTTTACCCCTATACTATCCAATACTTACCTTAAATGCAATGTAATATTATGCGTTGTAATGGTATGCGTTGTAAAGGTAGTATGCGATGTAATGGAATGCGTTGTAAAGGTAGTTTTTAAAAATGCGTTGTAGTGTCATGCGATGTAATGGAATGCGTTGTAGTGGATGTTGCGTTGTAAAATTTGCGTTGTAAGTGCATGTGTTGTAAAAGTATGCGTTGTAACGTCATACATCCATCTAGGGCTGTACATTGATGACCGTTTAAATTTCCAAAAACATAAACACTATCTGGAAACATAAGGAAATGGCCTAATCTACGCATTTTGTACCCTCTCAAAAAAGTTAAAGGGTCCCACCTTAAAGCCATTGTTAGCCGTAATAGGTGCCAAATTGATGCCGACAGTGAAGTACGCAAGCATTGTTCTACACAGTACAGATGCAAAACTGTTGGACAAGATACAATTGAAAGCACACTAAAGGGTTTTTAATTTACCACAGAATGCGTCTCCAGTGCAGGTGAGACTGGACTTTGATCTTACTTATCAAGTGATTGGGAGAACCTGTGCGTACGTGAAAAGCTGGTACAAAATCTGGTTAAGTCGAGCGAATGACCAACACGATGCCTTGTGGTGGGGCCCAGGAAGAAGATCAGCACTCTAGTTATGGAAAGTTTTTAAAATTGGCCTTGGAAGAAACAAAGTCCAAAGATCTCTGGGCACAGTCCCCCTCTTTTCCTGTTTTTCATAGGGTGGCAAATAAAATGGCGAAACTGCATTCACTATTAGAGGATAAAAATAAATTTGCAAAGAGGTCTCATGCCTGGATGGTTCTGCAGTCCTATACAAAATTACGACCGGCTGAATATCTGAACACAACATATTCATACTACTTTAAACAGAAACTCATGGCCACAAGGTTTGGGCTCTTACCAAGTTTAGCGGATCAGCCCAAATGGAGATACAATGGTCCTATAATATGCACACTATGTGGCGCAGAGAAGCAAGACTTCATTCATCCTATTTGCATATGTCCTTCTTTAAAATCAACTCGGGCATGGTTTTTGAAAAAGCCATTTAAGGATGGAGGGATTAGGTCTTGTGGATCTGCAATAATCAAAGGTTTGGACTCAACGAGCCCCATCTAAACTGTAAGGTGATGACATTTTTGATACGGTACGAACAGATAACAATGAAAATGGACAAACAATTCACTGTGCCATTGACTGTGTAGTGATTGCAAGTACCAAAAAATGTTAAGTCCCTCTGTTATGAACAAATAAGAAGTGGCAGCAGGAATTGCACTAATGTCTTCTTTATTGGGACTGGAATAAGTAGCAAATATGAATTGGAAAAGGTTTTTTTTGGTTTTAATGTTAGGTAGGGTTCTCAGATGGGTTTTAAAAGGGTTCTATATCGTGGTTTTATTTAGAAAGTCAGCAACATTGTATATTTTCTTATGAAATCTTTTAATAATTTTCTTATGAAATGTTCTGCTAAATTCTTTTTAAGATATAGAGGGTATAGGTATTTTCGATATTGTATGGTTTTTATTAACTGAAACAATAAAGACTTTTCACTTTTCATTAGCCTCAAAGTATTGGAATATATGCATGCCCACAGTGTTGCGAAACAGTGTCTTGAAGCGCTTCCCTGGGCAGTCTCCACATTGGTATCAGGGTCTGACACCTGCCCAAGCACATCATGATCATCAAAGGGGTTATGGTCCGATATCGTACATCTTAGATATTCGACTGACCAGACAAATGGGAGCATCTCACAGCTGCCCAAAAGTTGCTCGATTCTTGTATGAAGTTGATGTACCTGTGAGAAGTGAGAATATTTCTGCGTGAGGAAATTCAGTGGGTACCACAGATCCTGAAGTCCACCAGGCCACAGCCAGTCGGCTAAAGCATGCACTACTCTGATCACTTGGATCTATCCTTATGGATGTCATGTACGCCATTAAAATCACCCCCCAGCCCCAGAGGCTCGGTCTTGTAAGTCACATAGTATTATCAGTGATAGGGTTTCTAGAAAAAGGGAGTGACCCGAGTTAGGTGCATAGAGGGCCACAAGAGCATTGGGTGCACCGTCCAGCAGTCCCTCCACCACCATGTTTCATCCCTCTAAATCCACCTTCCAGCGCTCGATCTGGAAGGTTCCTGTCATCCATATCAGCACCCCACAGGTGGATGCCGAGTAAACAGCACCCATCACCTGCTCCCTCCAACGGCGTATAAACTCAACCAATGTCATGTGCATTTCCTAAAAATATGAAATGCGTATGAGTCTGCACCGCAAGTATGAATACACATAGTTTTGTCACCTAGGGTCCCCATCCCTCGCACATTCCAGGATAGAATATTGTAAATGGGAGGGGAGTCAGTAGTTCTTGACTCCATCTAAGGGGTGCCTTAAAGCTCCCCCTCCTCCTGCCAGCCCCCTCTCCCGAACAGCAATTAGCCCTTTGCCCCTGCTTTCCCCTGCAACTTGCACATAATTGTTCACAGACAAGAATATGATTTAAAACAAATACAACAATAAAAGCAGTAATCCCAACTACCCTCCCCAAGTCGCAGCAAAAACAAATAGCTGAGCAATAACAAACCAGTTATTAACACCAGTCCAACATAGGGATGAGATGGCAGAGGCACTAGAAGTGGAAAAGGCATGAAAGACTCACCCCACCCACCCCAATGAAGTTACAAGAGATCTCCCCTTACAACAGGGAATATTCCAACAATACCCCACTAGTTAAAGCAAAAGGATTTAGGGCCTCCGCTCAGATCACCAGGTCAGCAATCATCGGTGTCAGAGCTGGTCCCGACCGGAGTTCTGAAGGGATGGCCACCATGGTGCACATCTGTTCCCCCTCAAGTGAAGACAGTGATTCGGAGGAAAGCCTATGCTGTGGCTATGGTAGAATTCCAGTTCTGCTCATGCCAGTACCTACTCTCTCGCAGCCTGTTCTTCCAACAGGTTGCTCCTAGAGTGGCTATGGCACCATCGCTGGTGGGGGACCACCCCTTTCCATGTCTTGTGATGTTGGTGACACCCCCTTTGGCACCTGCCCCTCCCAGGCCTCAGCCAGCAACACAAAGAGACGGGTAGCATCAGAGTTTAGCCAGAAAGATCAAGGAGTTCCGTAGGCCCATTTGGCGAAGCTGGCGCTTGACCAGTATGAACGAGCCCCACTGGGATTGCACGTCTGCTGTGTAATCTGGGTATATGTTCACTGAACTATTTTCTACTTGCCCTTTGTGCGTGACCTGCAAGATGTGGTCTTGGCCGTGATAATTAAATATCTGTGCCACCACTGGTCGTGGGGAGGACCCAGGCGTAGACAGCCTGCCAGGCACACCTGTGGGCACATTCCACAGTGAAAAAAGTAGCTCTCCGCCAATCAAGATCTATGGTGAGCAACCAGTCCTCCAGAAAAATGTCCATTTTGGGACCTTTGGCCCTTTCTAGAAGTCTCACAATTCTAATGTTATTGCCCCTCAATTATGCAATAAAGACGCCTCCATATAAAGAGCCTTCAGTTGTGATTGCATGTCAGCCATTGAAGGGTGCAAGCCGGCTAGCGTGGATTAGTTGAACTCCACGTAGTGCATACTCGGGGCCTCATTTATGAAAAGTGACGCATCACTGCGTGAAAACAGTGATGCGTCACTTTTCACTGCGCCCTCCCTGCGACCCCAATGATGCGTCATATTTACAGTATGACGCATCATGTCGCAAGGAGTCACAGATACGTCAGTATTTCTGACTTATCTGTAGGCGCAAAAGTGACGCATTGCTGGAGTGTGTCACAAAAGTGACGCAACTCCAGCAATGTATCCTTTCACATGGGGTAAGCCCCATGTGAAAGGGCCTGCGTCAGTCTTACGCCTGCTGGGAGGCAGGCGCAAGATATTGACGCATTTGCACCCTAGAAGTGGCGCAGTTAAATCTCGTAGATTTCACTGCGTCACTTCTACGATGCTTACATACGTGGGAACGCCCACCCTGCATACATTATACCTGACGCAGGTATAATGTAGCGCAGGGGTTTACAAAGTGACGCATCTAGGTAGATTCGTCACTTTGTAAATATGGCGCATCATGGAGCATGTTTTACGCCACTGGTGCGTCACAAAAAGTGACGCACCGGTGGTGCAAAAGTGACGCAGGGGCTCATAAATGAGCCCCTCAGTACTTACGGGTATGCCTGGTGCAAAAGCTACCCCACGCAGGCAGCAGCACGAGTCGGATAGGACAATCAATTGTGAGTCTAGCAGTGTAACTGATCTGGGAATGGGGGATAGCTCGTAAAAATGCCCTAGTTGTGATCTCTCCGGACCTTCTGACATAGATATAATGTGACCACCAACTTGTTAGGACAATTCAAGATGAAAGCTTCATTATCTAAACTCGTGTAATCACAGCTACCTGTGGTTCGATTTTTACACATTGCAATCTCTCCTTGACCCAGCCCCTGGGCAGTATCAGTGTCTAGGTATGCCATTCTTCTAAAATCTTACCCTCTACAAAATAATTATGGGCAGACTATTTTCTCTGCACGTTCAGAGCTGAGGCAGGATATCATGAAATGTAAATGCTCTACTTTGGAACTAGGATGGTACTGGTGAGCCTTTGTTCTGCTTCAGAAATGCAATAAAAATCAGAACACACTAAGCAGTCTTTCTCTCAAAGATGTATACTGCGATCATTCAAGGATACCTCACTCATAAGATTACTTACTCCCTCCCACACGTTGTTCACACAGACTACTGCAATGCACTCGTGGGATTTATGATATTAGACAGTCGCTTACTTGCAGCAGGGAAATTATAATGAAATTATTTTTTTTATTTTATTTTTTATTTAATGCGATTTTATATAGCGCGAACATTACCCGAAGGTGTCAGAGCGCTTTACAAAAAAACAGTTGCGTTACATAGGTACTTTGGATTATATGAGTTGCATAAGAGATATAAAACAGGAAAAAAAATGCAAATGTACAAGTGGAACGAAAGGAGGGAAAAATTGCAAATGTACAAGTTGTAAAGTCACTCAAGGAAGAGATACAAAAAGATAAACTCTTAAATCACATAGGAATGGTAGTAAGTACAATGGTCTACTACATATACTAGTGGTTAGGGCGCTTTACAAAAGGACCAGTTACATTACATAAGGACTTCGGAGTACATGAGTTACATAAAAGATACAGACAGAACAACTTTAAAATCGCAAAAGAACAGTAGTCAGTACATACGCCTACTACAGACACTAGAGGTTAGAGTTGCATACATACAAGTTGAAGATTCACTCAAGGAGAAGAAACAAACAGAAAAAACTCTAGAGTTACATAAGAACAGTAATAAGTAAATATGTCTTCCACAGAGTCTAGTGGATAGAATTACATATATACAAGTTGCAAAACAACACTCAAAATTACATTTAAAAAGCGATTAGGGTTGGATAATTATATATTACACATTTACACAGCATGGCATTTACAAGAGTATCAGCGAGAAACAAGTAAGAAAAGCAGATAGGGACTGGAAAGAGAGAGAGGGCGAGAGAGAAAACGGAGATGGGAGTAGAAGTATAAACAATAGTCACAAACAGGAAGCAGATCTGTGGAGAAGGAGGACGATCGAGAGGTCGCCCAGCTGGAGACCAGCGGGGACGGAGGAACAGACCACGTTTGCAAGATGGCAGATCAAGGACAAGAGCGACAACAGAGACGGTCCCAAAATGGCAGGGCACACACGAGTCCCAGTCCAAGAGTTAGGAGGGCCAAGTCCTAAGAAAGCCAGGGAGCTGACCCAACGGAGGAGGAACAAGAAGGGAAAAGGAGCCAGACAGTCAGGGGGGTGGGTGGTGCCGTCCATGTGCACAGGACCCGGGCAGCGGGTGCAACAATGTCTGATCCATTCTCCCAGGTCGAAGGGAAACCAACACAGGCCCGAGGGCAACATTAGCCCTCCTCACCCACCGCCGGCATTCAGCGGATCCTAGTTGCGGGCGGGACTGCCGAGACATCCACGGATGGAAGGACTGCTTGCGTGGGCCTTCCTGGGGTGACCTGCTGCTTGCTGTGGTCTCGGGAGCAGTGGAAAATCTCTACCTACAGTGCACTAAATGGTATCTAATGTCATTTTACAAAAAATGGGGTAGATGTATTATATAGTGTAGAAAAAATAACTGAAAACACACACCAAAGCACTTGAAAATATTAATGCAAATAGATGAATCATAATACAGTAATTAGTCTTGTGACTATTTATTTTATCTTCGATGTAAGACCGAGCTCATATTATAATACAATCACAACCTTAAATTATGAAAATAAGTAACCCGTGGCATCATTGCAAAGGAGAGCAGTGTACAGCGAATCCAAAGGCTGTTTTACCCACACAAAGGGGCATATTTACAACAGAATGGAGAAGGGTGGCGTTAAGCAAACATTGCTAGCGCCACGCTTCTCCATTCTGAAAACGCAGGGATGTGACGTATTCACAAGAATGCGGCGCACCCCTGTGTTTCACCTAGCTCTGGCACTAAATTCAGGTGCCTAGCGCCAACGCAGGTACCCATGCACCCTAGTGCAAGGGTATCTGCATTGGGGGAAATGATTGTTTCTGTACAGGAAGGTCTCCTTTACTGCACATAAACAATCATTCATGACGTTTTGAAACTTACATGTGTGCTGCTTAAAGCAGCACATATAGAAGTTGCAAAACGTCATTTTTTGGGGGACTTTTTATCTGCAGGAAGGGTCACCTTCCTGCACATAAACAATCAATGGCAATTTGCTGTATTTATGTGTGCTGCACAAAGCAGCACACACGGAAACAACAAAAACTAGGAGAAATAAAGCATTTCTCCTCGTTTTGCTTGTTTAAGACCAGATTTTCCCTGGTCTTAATTTTGATGCTGCTTCCTATTTATGCTGCGCTTGTAAATAGGGGGCAGTGTCAAAGTCAATGGATGTTGCAGTGGAACGCCCACAGCAACAATCGCTGCCCTCCCCTCTCACGCTGAATACAGTGTGAAAGGGTGCCTTAATTACAAGGCAGCGTTAAGCCAGGGGTCATCAAGGCAGTGCCAACAGAGGCATACAGCCACACACAGCATAAAAGATGGCACCTGCGCTGCTATTATATAGTATTTGGTGCCCCTGTTCCCTCCACATAGGTTCCTGGGCCGACTGCTAACCTTCAACTGGGAATACGGTCATTTTACACCGACACTCAAGGGCCAGTGAATGGCGGCACCTCGGGACCGAGATAAGCAGGGAGGCCAACTTGGATCCGTATGGTAAGTCAGCCCTGGCTACCTCAGGGCGGGAAAGGCAGTCACTGCTCCTCAGCTCCCCCCAGTATGTCACACGTGTAGGGGTCTCAGGAGAGGCCTCTCTGGGTCCCCACTGCTGAAGAATCCCGCCTCGGCAGCTGCCCGGGCGGCATGGCTGCTGGTTATGCCTTGCCACGGACGCAATGTGGTACACCCACACTGTGACCCAAATGGGAATACCTGCCTTTGTCTCCCTCCGGTCACTTCACGGATGAAGCTGCCGGATACTCACAGCACTGCCCTTCCCTTCTGGACTCTACTGCCCTCCTCCACTGGGCACTGGAAATGGGAAGCTTGCGGGTGACCACCGATAGAAACCTGGTCAGGCCCCAAGGACTGCGCGGACACAGAGGGAAGTCTCCGTCGGCTCGACTCCTTTCCCCTAGATTCCTCCCCTGGCTGGGCCACACCCCCTTTGTGGATGTTGAAGTTTCTAAGCAACGTAGAGGACTTCCTGGTCCTGAAATCCTCATCCTTCTTGCACCGTCGGGCAGGTTGGGGCCGCGCTTTAGAGCCCCGGCTGCACAGCCCCACAAAGCGCCCTTTCCGGCAGCACGAGCCACTGGGTCAGAGGGACTTCAAAGTCTTAGTCCTCACCATGCTGGGTGAAAATTAAAAGCACTCACCAGGCACTGTTGCAACTCTGGCAGGGCAAGCCTGGGGGATCACTGGGGGCCCCGAGCAGGAGCAGGCTCAGGCCGGTACACCAAGGCAAAGTCCAGATGGCGGTTTCCTGATAGCCCAGCAATCCTCTGGGGCAGCATACAGAACCAGCAGCGTGTGGTTCAAAGTCTACGCAGTATCTTCTCTTTTTCATGGGGTCACAGCCCCTTTACTTATAGTCCTAGTGTCTTTGTTCTGGGGGGCACTTAAAGCACGATTGAAGTGCACAACACCCCATACACATTTTCAGCCCATGCCCCAGACACACTACAGAACGGTGAAGCCAGCATTGAGGAAGGCAGGCTCAGACATATTCAGGTGCTGGTGACACATCAAAGTAGATTAGTGAAATCTACTTTCACCAATACGCAGAATTTATCACTACTAGTCTAAACATCCTAAACAGGGTTACGCTACCCCTCTCATGTCTGGGATTACCATTAATCACATGTCAGGGAATCCCCAATGCAAACCTATGAGAGGGCAGGCTCACAGCAGTGAGAAACCAAATAGGCTGTTTGTCACTACCAGTACATGCCACACACTTAAGGCAGATGTCCTACCTTTTACCTACACCACACCCTACCCATAGGGCTAGCTAGGGCCTACCTTAGGGGTGACTGATACATAGTAAAAGGGGAATTGCAAACATGGCAACGACTTTATATGGCACGTCACGGAAACAGTAAACTGCACGTGCAGGCCCTGCAGTGGCAGAGGCCTGAGACAGGTTTGAAAGGCTACTTCGGTGGGTGGCGCAAGCAGCGCTGCAAGCCCACCAGTAGCATTTAATTTACAGGCCCTGGGTATTTGGAATACCACTGTACAAGGGAGTTACAGGTAAATTAAATATGCCAAACAGGTGTAGGTCAATCTTACCAAGTTTACAAGAGCATTAGAGCATGCATCCCTTGTAGGCTCTGTGTATATGAATGTCATAGAAGATAGTTGGGTCTGCTGAGGCTGAGGCCTAAATGTTAGGTTATGTGGTCCTCCAAGGTCGATAATCCACTCACTCACTCTTGGCCTGCTAAATTACTAACCATAAGCATGGTCTATCATCAGCCTTATTTTCATTACAAATGGATATTTTCTTCCTAAGTGGGGACTGAATAATAAATGCTTTGTGTGAGAAAATGCCCTTTTTGTGCAATCACCCTGATATTATTTAAGAATTTTTTTGATGATTCTTCAACTCTGCACACTGTAGCACTGCTGTTCAGTGCCCAGTGCATGTGCTGTGCCCCTAAGACATGTAGAAATTGACTAATCTCTGATTAACATATTTAACTTTATTATAAGGTGATAGAATATTGTGCAGAAAATACTCAAATGATATAGAAAGTTAAAATATCATCTGCGTAATGCTGAGCTTATTGCTCTATCCACTATAACGACAAAGGAAAACATGGCTTCCTTCCTTCCTACCATTGTAAACTGAATGCTGTAGTGTAAAATCTGCAGTGCTACCTGTTAAAATAAGCCTTTCATAACATGTAAAAACCTCCCTTTTACATATTAAATACATCACCTCTATATAAGCCTTTTAACCCACAAGGTAGGGTGCATAGTATTTAAAGTTAGGACATGCGGAACATTTATGTGACTACGACAACACCAAGAAAGCTCTTTTCACGGTTGCTGGCCCAGCTGTCCTATGTAGAAAACCAGAGTGCAGGATAAACTTACTAACGCTGCAAACTCGGGAAAGGGGACAGCTAGAAAAATATGTAAACCACTCGTTTTAATAATTATAAAAAAATAATTCAATGGTGAAGTTGGATTGTTAATAAACGTCATGGAAAAGTAGGTTAATTTGCATTAGTTCTCCAGCTACTCCCAGCCAGTGCTCAGCCTTGAATGAGGTGTGAGATTCCTTCCAGGAGCACATAATTGGCCCACCTGAATAGAAATAATTAACTCCTCTGAGCTCAATAGGAAATGCAGAGTGGGGGTGTGCTTCTCCTATTGACAGCGCAGTGTCAAATCTTGCATGACGGGTCTATCTGAAGCATATGTAAACATTTTGTGCCATTCAAATGAAGCAAACAGGGTTCCAAAACAATTATTTTTTTAATGAAATTTTTATTTTCAAAAAAAGACATCACAAAATATATACAACAAATGAAAAAAAATCATGTAGCATATCATCAGTGTGCGTGAATGATCATAAACAAAAACTTTCCCACAAATCCAACAAAATACATACAGACACCAAATTATACTACCAAAGCAAATAAACCCCCACATCATTCCTGAGTGATAATTACAAAGTCGTGTTGGAATAATAGAGCATCTCCCTTCCATTCACTCATACCACACACTACTCCACACTGTAACTACTAGCTCGCATCACCCGGCTCTGCTTCAGCTGCCCTTTTCAGAAGAAAGAGTCTCAGGGGCTCCCAAATGTCCTTTGGCCTTGAAATCGTAGATAATTCTTTCGCATATGTCTCCATGTTATCTTTCCAGTAGACCAAGTCCTTTATCCAGTGATCTACTTTCGGTAAACGCCTCCCGCCCCACATAATTGCCACTCTCCGTGTAGCCATAAGCAGTGCCAGTCGTACAAATCTACCACTCACTCCCTTGACGTGGGGCACACAGCACAACAGACAGACAAGCGGAGTGCACTGTAGCTCCACACCTGCCATGGCCTTTAAGTCTCTCACTACAAGTGTCCAGAACTCAGCTACCCTCCTACATCCCCAAGCGAGATGCAGAAAGTCAGCGTCTGATTGTCCGCAGCACGCACAGCAGCTAGACTCACGCAACCCAAATCGATACAACCGTGCAGGCGTATAATACGCCTGGTGTATATATTTAAAATGTATAATACGTAAGTTCCCATTCATAATAAGTGTACCCGTTAATTCACATACATACTTCCAATCGTTCTCCGATTTCGGAGCAAGTAAACAGGTATTCCATCTTTCCCAACTTCTGTCCGGCTGACTCATGCATTCTTCCTTTAGCAACCTATATAGCCTGGAGATCAGTTTTTTTATCAGTGGGAGTAGTAAGCACGAATTGTAAAGACATCAATGTTGGAGGTTCTAGAGGGTAGGTGTCGTAGTGAGCCCTAATCGCGTGTCTAAGTCTGTGCATCGCAAATCTGAACAACAACGTAGGATTACTGATATATTGCAGGGTGTCTGGTGTGAGAAACGACCCTTCTGGATAGATATCCTGCATCAGCTGAAAGCTTGCCTCTTTAAAAAGCTGCATCGATGGCGCCTCATGGGTTACTGACAGTGCAGCATGATGTTCTATGTACATGGCTGGAGCGTACAACATTCCAAAACAATTCTTATGTATCCCCAGTCTGATTGCTGAAGGACTCTCCTTTTGTCCTACCAGATGTCTGTCTCTGGGTTAGTTGTGTGTACAGTGCCTGCCGCAAACTGGATTTTAGTGTTAGATATGGGAGATCACTCAGATTAACATAGCACACTCCCCACTCACTCCTCCAGCATCAGAACCCACGTTTGGTTCAGCAGTGTTCCTTCGCCATCTTGGTTTTCCCCTGACACATTGCATTAAAGCAAACAGGAATTACTGTAAAGTACATAATTTAGGGCCTGGGAAACTTTATACCACTGATTAGAGAAGAACCAGAAGTGTCTCAGGGTGCCCACCACCCACAGGTTGGCGTATCCTACAAAGGCTGGATCCTCACACATCATTCCACAGAACCCTGCAGGACTTGCAAAAGGATACCAGGCAAACTGAACTTGCTGCACTTGGCATCTATGGCCTGTTAGAAGAACCTGATTAGGTTTGACCCCTTTTCACTTGAAATTCAAGGACAGAAAGATGTCCTGGAAACAGTGCTACAGCTCGTAGCAGTCTCAGCAAGAGTTAGAAACAATAGAAGTAATTTTGTACCGAACTTGGGAAGATGCTGTTCTCTACTTTTGTATAAACAGAAACAATGGTTCCTGTGGACAATGTAATAAGTATCAGTGGAAATATGCACAATGGCAATAAAGAAGGGGTTACGGGGATGTCCAAATGAGAAGAAAAGACCATATACCACACAATGTTTATATTCACAACATTTTTTTAAGCAAAAGTATCTAGTATGTAGTCAACAAAATTGCATGGTGTCCCCAGTGAACGTGGAACCTATAACAAATGTGAGTTATTTTGACATGGTAAAAAGTGGTTTCCAGCAATAATAAAGTCGACCATCAAATCAATATACAATAAACACAGGCTTATATAAAGATATTAGAGACTGGTAAATGGTTCGCTTTAGGTTTTGTCGACGGCGTTTCGACCCACAAAAACAATACATTTCCCTGTATACAATTTCTTTATTGCCATGATGAGGACTCTGGCAAATTGTTCCTAATAGGGTTGTAATGTTGGCATATTAACTAGTGGATTGATATGATTTATCAGGACATATATACTGTCTTAGTTTATCTTTTTTGTACAACACCAAAGCATAACTTTCTTCACTGATGTTACTATTCACGTTCATTGTGTTGTTCCTGATGCACCTGGAATGTGATTATATATATTGAATTAAATTAATTGTTTGATTCTATCTTGTTGGTTCTGAATCATAAAGTTTGGCATAGGAGGTTCAGGCTGAAAACCTCCCCTGAAGGGAACCATTGTCTTGTTTTTGAATTTAGTAAGCCCGGGTTCCCAGGGTTACAGGATTGCTCCATAATAGATCCGGGATCATACGGCAGGTTTCCAGGGTGGCTTCAAAAATATAAAAAAGCTGTAGTGAACATTTATGTGACCAGTGGCAAGTGGATGTGGACTGGACTTTGCTGTTGTTTTTTGCCTGATACAGAGAGAGAGTCTCTAAGTGCTCTCCCTGCGGTGCTGGGGGCCTTAGAAATGTACTCCTCTGGTTGTTTGGACAACAAAAAGGTTTGGGAAGTTTTTCAAAACTTTAGCTGCACAGTTCCATAGCTTCATGGAAACCATCCATAACATTTTTGTGACGGGCAAACCACAGACTCAGATTGGATTTCATGTTTGTACCACGCAAAGAATACGTTTTCCACAGAAAAACTACAAAGTCTCTTTTCAGATTGGGATTTAGAAACGTATTCCATCAACCCGATTTCCAGGGCCTAGCAGGGCCAATTTACTTTTTGTATGTAACATGTGCTCCATTGCGGACAGCCTCAAATCCCACCTTGGTTCCAGTCTACCATTGACTACCATTGGTACTTTGCGCTTCTTGGTGCTAGGTTCACTTAAATCTTTAGAGGTACATATATACGGTCTGGTTCCCCTCAATGTCTCATTTGATTTTTCTCATTTTAGTGTCATTTTACTTGTTACATTTTTTCTCTACTTTTATAAATTGGAATTGAATTATTGGGTTTTCAACTTATTAAGTGTTTTGGTACTTCTAATTATTTTAAATATTGTCCTTAAGCTAAGCCAGCCTGCTCTGGGCCACAGCTACCAGGAGTTGATTTCATGTTTAAAATACTGAAACCTGTGACTGGACCAAACAAGATAATGACTTAATTACTTGTGTTGGACACCGATCCACCCCAAATACTAAACTGCGTGCTCACACTCTACAACTGTACAGATGAAAGTCATCACATTGCTGGAAAGTTGTGTCCACCTGCTCATTTTTAGGTCATAGCTACAAATAGCTTAAGCTGCCTGCTGCAAGACCCGATATTTCCAATACATACACATATTCTTAGAGTGTACTTTACGTCTCCCCGTAGCTCGTGATTGGATGGCTTTGTTGTCTACCTTAGTTGTTTGCTTCTGACTCATTTTCTTTCTTTATTATTCTTGGGTTTGTCCAGAATCATCCTGAACTGATGATAGTTAAATATCATCCTGATGTGAGACATGATAATGGTTATGTCTCACATACTAAAATGTTATTCAATGGCCAGGGGAACAGGGCGATCTTTGAGAAAGTGAAAAATGCTGTGAAACACTAATTGGCATGGGCATTAGAATGCAACAAAAAATTGACATAATGTAACAATTATGATGGATTGATAAAAAAACTGATAAACAAGTAAACACATTTATATGAGAAAATAATGTTACTTATCTAAATCAAAAGAGAGCATATAGTTTTCATTTATACATTGGATGGTGCCTATAGCAACATATTCTTCACACTTTTAAAAGGATTGGCATCACATTTGGGTAATGATGCCCCTCTTATGAGACACTGCATCACTAATTCTTGAATTACCCTAATTTAAAAAAATTTCCAAGTGCAATTTACCTTCCAATCATTTGTTCTACGGGTTGGAATGGGGGATAATGTAGTCATACCAAACATTTCCCTATTCTAACAGGTAAACATTTTACTCTTGAGTTATATTCCCACACAATGTTTTCCAGGTATTGCCTGGCACATTTTTGTATGGAAAATACTGCTGGGTGCAAAATAAGAGCACATCTTGTACTTGCAATTGAGACGTAAACTCCTGTTTGCACCCAAATATGGATTACCAGCGCATTCAGGATGAGGCCCTACATATAGAATTTTATTTCCTGTTCTCCCACACCCATAACCCATTTCCTACCTTGCAATTAAGGGCATCGGAAATTCATGCTAGGAAACTCTTTCTCAATAGTTGGCTTTTCCTGTTCGCTCAATTAAAACTACTTGACCAGCTTCAAAAAAAGGAAGGGCCATTCTGGCCTTGCTGAGATTTAAACTCAGAAGGCATATATCATATCAGATGTCACAAACAGGCACTGACTTCTTCTGCACATCCTTTTGGCTACAGAAGAGGTAATTATTAACATTGTGAAGCGATTTTTAGCAGTTCCAAGTAAGACATGTCACCAGACAGCCTCTATAGCTAACAGTTATAACTCCCCAATGTTACACATTTTACACTACCTATAACAATAATCATTTGTTTCTATAAAACGCTTAAAAATAACTGTCTATATTTGTAAATACTGTAAATTATCAAGGTTCCTATTATCCAATTGAATGGTACTCAGATTGTAGCATTAGAAGTATAAAATGATGAGATGGACCTGCTGGGAATTAACTTTCTGATGTGAAAGTTGGATATAAATGGCTGCAGCAAGCACATAGCTCATGGGGTCTTTTCAGACATTATATATTGGATTCAAGATTTTGAATTGGATGTCCAATATCAGTCTAATGATCTCTTGTGCTCAGTCCTGTAATTGAAAAACGTTTCTCCAGAAAACCATAAATTGAGCCAATTATAAATGTGTGGGGCACATTATTGTATTACCATTTGTTTTTCTTAGTTAATATGAGAAAATCTTTTGACGCAATTAAATCATATTGCAAAAAAAGTCATAATGTACAATTTATCAGAAATGGTTCACAAAATCTCAGACTCCATGTAGTCATGATTCTTGTTTTTCATAGTTCATAAGAAAACAGCACATGTACAGCCAACACATGTTTCGTGGTAAAAACACAGATTCTTCAGGGATGTAAAAGAACAAGTTAACAACTTTAATTATATAAAATAATTATACAAAATCTCAAAACACTATTCAAAGTCACATTGAACTTCATATTAAATGAGGAAATTCGATTTTCAAAATAAACCATGTAGAAAGAATGCTCTATTGTGCACAAATATGTCCTCACAACATAAATCGAACGGCATTACTTTAGGATAAAGTAAAACATAAATGTAAATTGAGACAAACAAATTTGGTGAGATTAGTAATTAGGTTCTGTGCAGAGAATCAACACATTTTTAACATCTTCAAAAAACATTGGGCTATTTTAACAATGGATCAGAAAATGACAGGTTATGTCACTAGGAATCCCTTGATTACGTATAAAAAAACAGACACTCTCATGAAGTTATTGTGATCGAGTGACATATACAGATATGCACAAAAGTAGTAGGTAATTTGGATAGACAGTAAACCTAGAGGGTGTTTTAAATGTCATTATTGTGCCTGTTCTAAATTTGTGAAAGATGAAGTTTCAGATTTTAATACCCATGACCACACCAAAACTTTCAAAATCAAGGAATTTATTAATTGTAACACATATGTTTTTGTAAATATAATAGAATGGGTTTGCTCTTTGAGGTATGTGGGATCTACCATTAGGCCTTTAAAGAAAAGATGGAAATAACTTTTAAATTCTATTAGGAATGACTTGAGATCTCCAATCAGCAGACAGTTTTCTGAACAACACAGTTCCATGGAAAAGAGTCGGATTGCTTAATTTGATATTGATGATGTTCATAATTTTCATAGAGGGAACGTTTGAAAACACAGACTCAGATGTAAAAAGACATGGATGAACACTTTGAGAACTGTCAAGCATGGTTTAAACATGGAGAAGGCGTTTCATACCCTTCTATATTGAGAATTATGTGGTTTGTCAATTGTCGTTGCTAGTTTTCGAACAGCTCACTATATTGCAGCCCGTTCCCACAATATGACAAGTCACTGGTGCTTCTGGTTTGAGGACAACATAGACATGAAGATTATGTACAGTATACCTTTTTGAATGGTGATTTAGATAGTAGGAATGTTGAAGTCATTGCACTGAACCTGTGAACATAGACTGGGTCGATGAGGAGATGATACAGCAAGGGATGGGACCATGGTTCAAGACCTGGCTTTTAAATATTGCCAGTATTTATATTTATATTTTGAATGCCTTTTATTTTAATTTCTTAACACAATGAGGCCATTAATTCTAGTTATGTTATGTGTCTACTACAATAATAACAATAAGTAGAAAATTGATACACTACACGGATGTTGTGAAATAGATCTATGAACATGGATCTAGTTGATACGGAGGTCATATGATAAAGGGTTGGACCACGGTTTAATATTGGATGATTTCTCCTATGTGAGTCATATTGGAGGGATATTTTAGATATTGTTATTATTCTTAGCAAGTAATTATCATTTTTTTAAATTATTTTATTTGCACCTTACTTTTTCCTCAATATTAAAATCATATTTAATGGGTAAATTGGATGTAATTGGTTGAAAATACTAATCATATAAAGGTTGGATTCCTGTTTGTGATTGGTTGAGTACTCATTCCAAAGCATGGATGATCACATGACAAAACAAACTCGGCTTTGTCAATTTTAAAAAACTAGTAAGGTAACTGACAGGAAGTGATGTCAGATGCCTAAAGCGGGACACTGCTATTTAAGAGGCCTGGTTTTCTGAGTCAGGTTTGCATCTTCTGTTCTGCAGCGCTTTTGTGCTTTGAAAATTCAGGGAAATGATTGATCATTAATCAGGTGCTACATTCATGCGGTTCAATTTTTTTTCATTTATGTATTTCTATTGGTCTCTCTCTTAATGTTTTAGAAACCAGGGATGAGTATTTGTAAAGACTTGATTTGGGAAAAAGGGGGTGGTGATGGACAGAGTTTCTGAATGATGCAGAATACTCTTACCAAGTCAAGAGATCATGGTTTTAATCCATCACCGTTTTTTAGCTCACTGCACCATCCCAGCTCAGAACCTGGCTACATGCAAATTAGTCTGTACCTGTCCCAGTGCATGATGGGAACAGAGCAAACCAAACTACCAAGCCAATTCTTATACTGGGAAGGAAACAAGCTTCCGGGAACCGGTTTCTGGCATCACAGCCTTCGTTGGCCCGGCTTGCCTGAATCCTGATGGTGCAATGAGCAAGGGACTCACGTCTGAGCACACCCTCCCACACTGAGTGTGGATAAAATCGATTTGGGAAAAAGGGGGTGGTGATGGACAGAGTTTCTGAATGATGCAGAATACTCTTACCAAGTCAAGAGATCATGGTTTTAATCCATCACCGTTTTTTAGCTCACTGCACCATCCCAGCTCAGAACCTGGCTACATGCAAATTAGTCTGTACCTGTCCCAGTGCATGATGGGAACAGGGCAAACCAAACTACCAAGCCAATTCTTATACTGGGAAGGAAACAAGCTTCCGGGGACCGGTTTCTGGCATCACAGCCTTCGTCGGCCCGGCTTGCCTGAATCCTGATGGTGCAATGAGCAAGGGACTCACGTCTGAGCATACCCTCCCACACTGAGTGTGGATAAAATCGATTTGGGAAAAAGGGGGTGGTGATGGACAGAGTTTCTGAATGATGCAGAATACTCTTACCAAGTCAAGAGATCATGGTTTTAATCTATCACCGTTTTTTAGCTCACTGCACCATCCCAGCTCAGAACCTGGCTACATGCAAATTAGTCTGTACCTGTCCCAGTGCATGATGGGAACAGGGCAAACCAAACTACCAAGCCAATTCTTATACTGGGAAGGAAACAAGCTTCCGGGGACCGGTTTCTGGCATCACAGCCTTCGTCGGCCCGGCTTGCCTGAATCCTGATGGTGCAATGAGCAAGGGACTCACGTCTGAGCATACCCTCCCACACTGAGTGTGGATAAAATCGATTTGGGAAAAAGGGGGTGGTGATGGACAGAGTTTCTGAATGATGCAGAATACTCTTACCAAGTCAAGAGATCATGGTTTTAATCCATCACCGTTTTTTAGCTCACTGCACCATCCCAGCTCAGAACCTGGCTACATGCAAATTAGTCTGTACCTGTCCCAGTGCATGATGGGAACAGGGCAAACCAAACTACCAAGCCAATTCTTATACTGGGACAGGTACAGACTAATTTGCTTGTAGCCAGGTTCTGAGCTGGGATGGTGCAGTGAGCTAAAAAACGGTGATGGATTAAAACCATGATCTCTTGACTTGGTAAGAGTATTCTGCATCATTCAGAAACTCTGTCCATCACCACCCCCTTTTTCCCAAATCGATTTTATCCACACTTAGTGTGGGAGGGTATGCTCAGACGTGAGTCCCTTGCTCATTGCACCATCAGGATTCAGGCAAGCCGGGCCGACGAAGGCTGTGATGCCAGAAACCGGTCCCAGGAAGCTTGTTTCCTTCCCAGTATAAGAATTGGCTTGGTAGTTTGGTTTGCCCTGTTCCCATCATGCACTGGGACAGGTACAGACTAATTTGCTTGTAGCCAGGTTCTGAGCTGGGATGGTGCAGTGAGCTAAAAAACGGTGATGGATTAAAACCATGATCTCTTGACTTGGTAAGAGCATTCTGCATCATTCAGAAACTCTGTCCATCACCACCCCCTTTTTCCCAAATCGATTTTATCCACACTTAGTGTGGGAGGGTATGCTCAGACGTGAGTCCCTTGCTCATTGCACCATCAGGATTCAGGCAAGCCGGGCCGACGAAGGCTGTGATGCCAGAAACCGGTCCCCGGAAGCTTGTTTCCTTCCCAGTATAAGAATTGGCTTGGTAGTTTGGTTTGCCCTGTTCCCATCATGCACTGGGACAGGTACAGACTAATTTGCATGTAGCCAGGTTCTGAGCTGGGATGGTGCAGTGAGCCAAAAAACGGTGATGGATTAAAACCATGATCTCTTGACTTGGTAAGAGTATTCTGCATCATTCAGAAACTCTGTCCATCACCACCCCCTTTTTCCCAAATCAGTATTTGTAAAGACTTAGCATTCCTATAATGCTGGCTGGGGTTATTAGTATTTAGGGAGACTATGTGCACATTCATCGAGACATTCTGTTGAATGACTAGATGTGGATATGACTAGGTAAGACGGCACAATAGGAGACTGCATTTTGGACTTGACATATTTTATTTTAATTGTTACATGTATACTGTTTGGCTCAATTGAGAGCATGATGATTATGGAACTCATGTGTTGTTTGAACTGTAGCCAGTGATGTGCAGATATAATCAGCAATCTTACTGGGGGAACACAATTGATCTTCGAACCTCTGTTGATTAATGATGAAAAATTGTACTATCAAAGACAATTTTAGAGGTACATGGTTGAGGTTAATTGGCCTTAATTTCTGTGTATCTTTATATTCCTCTCAGTTCTAGGTTTTCTTATTACTTAGTCTCTTCTCTCTGTGTTGAAGAGTAAATCCCTATGGGCCCGATTCACAGAACTAACTTAAGACAAAATCCTAAACTTACTACCATTTTGGTATTCACAGAAGGCACTTACTCATTTTGGTATTCACAGAAGGCACTTACTCATTTCGGTATTCACAGAAGTTAGGAGTCCTAACTTTAGGACTCCTAAATGCCTTCTGTGAATACCGAAAGTCTTAAAATTAGGATTTTTCTCAGTTTAGTAGTAGTATAGTTAGGACTCCTAACTTTAGGACTCCTAAATGCCTTCTGTGAATACCGAAAGTCTTAAAATTAGGATTTTTCTCAGTTTAGTAGTAGTATAGTTAGGACTCCTTACTTTAGGACTCCTAAATGCCTTCTGTGAATACCGAAAGTCTTAAAATTAGGATTTTTCTCAATTTAGTAGTCCTAAGTTTAGGACTCCTAAATGCCTTCTGTGAATACCGAAAGCCTTAAAATTAGGATTTTTCTCAGTTTAGTAGTTGTAAAGTTAGGAGTCCTAACCTTAGGACTCCTAAACTGAGAAAAATCCTAATTTTAAGGCTTTCGGTATTCACAGAAGGCATTTAGGAGTCCTAAAGTTAGGAGTCCTAAATTTAGGACTACTAAATTGAGAAAAATCCTAATTTTAAGACTTTCGGTATTCACAGAAGGCATTTAGGAGTCCTAAAGTTAGGAGTCCTATCTATACTACTACTAAACTGAGAAAAATCCTAATTTTAAGACTTTCGGTATTCACAGAAGGCATTTAGGAGTCCTAAAGTTAGGACTCCTAACTTCTGTGAATACCGAAATGAGTAAGTGCCTTCTGTGAATACCAAAATGAGTAAGTGCCTTCTGTGAATACCAAAATGGTAGTAAGTTTAGGATTTTGTCTTAAGTTAGTTCTGTGAATCGGGCCCTATATGTTCTAATTTTGTTGTGAGGACATACAACATTTGTGCACAATAGAGCAGCCTTTCTACATGGTTTATTTTGAAAATCAAATGTTATCATTTATTACGACTTTGAATAGTGTTTTGAAATTTTGTATAGTTATGGTATATAATTGAAGTTGTTAACTTGTTATTTTACAGCCATGAAGAAGCGGTGTTCTTACCGAGAAACACACGTTGGCTGTACATGCACTGTTTTCTTATGAACTATGAATAACAAGAATCATGATGGTTAAAGGCTACATGGAGTCTGAGATCTTGTAAAACATTTGTGATAAATTGTACATCAGGACTTTTTTGTAATATAATTTCATGCGCTTTGTATGAAACCATATTCTCTCATTAAATAAGAAGAATAAATGTTAATTCAGGTTTAGAGGAATTACTTTGTTGATTGACTTTTTTTGGGGGGGAGACTTTTATTGAGCGCGAATTAGACCCGAAGGTATCAGCGCGCTTCACATGAGCACCAGTTATGTTACACAAGGACACATTAATTTTTTTGTTAGGCACATGGAGATTAAGTGATTTGCCCAGAATCACAGAATGTTGAGCATCCCTGACGAGACTCGAACCCCGTTCCCCAGCTCCGAGGTCGACCGCCCTAGCCGTTAGGCCACATTCTCTTGAATACAAGACTACTCCCCACATCTTTATAATTGTGCTATTACTTTTTCAGACTGAAAAGGAAACTGGTCTAGTAGGTGGACTCCACAGGGCCAGTTGTTCAGTGATCCCCAAAAGTGACAAGTAACCATAAATTGGGGGTCAAAGTGTAGCAACAAAATGTGGGTGGATTCAATGGAGGCAGAGTCATGAACAGCAGTCTAACAATGAACTTTTACATTTTTTTTAATATGACAGTAAATCTGTTCCTACTTAATTTGTTGCAAAGGTTGTAATTTAAAATATTTTATGGGATTAAGGCTCCTGCTCAGAGCTTTTTGTGCCCAGTAAATCTCTGGGAATAATAGCAAGATAACTCTGGTTATCAAGGACTTGTTGTAGCTTAGTTGTTGGCTCCGTGTATTGTGTGTTTTTGGACAACCAACAAACACTGTATACCATATAAAGCACATACCTTACAAACAAAAGGGTCTGCGGTATACAGTTGTATTTTACTGTGTAAATTGGCCATCGGGGAAAAAAGAATATACATGGAAACATTGTTACATCTTCTTTTTTTCCTACTTAGTTCATTATTTTTCATTTTTCATTTAGTTAATTTTGGAAGCCATGATCAATCTACTCATATGACCCCTTGCTGAATTCTGAATTGTGTCTACTCTACAGCAATGGGTAGCTTTCTCTGTTCACCCATAGGTTTCACATCTGTTGTCACCACAAACTGGAAGTAGATTGAAACCACAAACAATATGAAACATGGACAAATATTCAGAAAAATGCACAAACTGTGAGACAAAATCATTTTCCTTTGCAACTCTGTTTTTTCCTGAAAGCTGGGAAAGTGGTAATCTCAGCACACCAAACCTTTTTTTGATGTCTGTAAGAAATTGAGTTGTTGGTTGAGGGAGGTGGAGGCCCCACTCATGCAACAACCACAATCCTTGTCAGGGTGAACCAGAAAAGTCACTACATTAACCCATGCTTATCCCTCTTGTAGCTTAGCACAAAACAGTTAGGCTTAACTTATAGGCAATGTGAAAAGCATTTGTGCAGCACACAAACAGTGTTAAAGTGAATACACAACACATAAAAAACCCTAACAAATTTAGAAAAATAGAATACATTTTAATTAATAACATGATACCAGAGTGACAAATTCCAATCAGTACAACTGGACATATTCAAATTTTAAGACGAATTGTGAAAATATTGGCTAAAAGCATAAAGCTTCAACTGTGGTTTTCTGATCAGCTAGACCAGGGGAAAGTCACAAGTTCAAGTCAGCAGTTATAGATTGCAGGCTGGATACAGGGACCAGGTTAGTCCCATTGAAGAGGTACCTTCTTCTGCCTGGCAGTTGATTTCCCATTGGAGGAGGCTGAAAGAAGGAGGCATTCTGTGCAAAGAGCTGGTTGAGTGTCATTGATGGTAATAGCTGTAGTATGAAGATCTGGTCGCTGTCAGCACGAAGGTCTCACAGGATTGCCACATTGGTGGTTGTCGCAGGCAGGCGCTAGGAGCCCAACTTCAGGATTTTTCACCTTTTTTTCTTGTCAGAACTTCCGCTGATGCCAGCTAATGGCGCAGGACGTCGGGGCACCTATTGAGGATCATGGCCCACTCCAACAGAAACCAGCAGCATTTCTGAGGTAAGTCCAGGCAGGTACAGGCAGATCCAGTTGCAGATGGGCACCTGGGTAGATGAAGGGAGGCCTTTGAAGCTTGTGGTGCCCCTGTAATTCACAAAGGAGGTAAGACAACTGACCCTTGGAGACATTCTGGGTAGCCGGGAATCATGGCAAGCAGGCCCACTCTTCCATCTTCAGACAGCAAAGCAATCCCTCAAGCTGCAGGGCAGTCGTCTGGCAGCAGGGCAGCCCTTCTTCTGAATCTTCCACAGGACCAGAAATGCTCTGATTGGAGGTTCTGAGAGCGCCACCTTTATCCTCATTGCCAATCTGAGGTTGGGGATTGCCCTTCGCCTAATCTTCCCCCTTTCCTGGGTTTGACACCAAACTGGCTAGGATCAACAAAAGGCAGGTAGGTCTAAGTGTGAGCTGCATTATTCGTATCACTACATGCAGCCTTTAGAAGTCAAGAAGGGGTAGGCAAGCCCTGAGGCTATCCCTATGAAACTCAGGAAGCTCAGCAAGGCTGAGTGCCAGGCCCAAGGGGATCCTGCTTAGGGAAGCAACACTCTGCCCCACACCCTTCTATAACTATGTCTACATGTGAGGGAAATACACAAAACAGCACAGTGGAGACATTCACAGTCACATGACTCTCGACACTTGCAAAAAGGCTCATATGATTAAGGCAGAAAAATTACAATTTTCTAAAAGAGACATTTTCTGAATAGTAACCTACAATCTATAACTTTATTAAGTGCTCCCAATCTAATCTTGCAAAAACAACAGTTGATGGACAGAATGCAGAACAATGTCATACATTCACCCCAGTACAGAGATCTGGGCCTAAATCCATAGTTTTTTTGCTCACCATGCCATTACAGTTTGAACCCAGCCATATGCAAATCAGTCTTGACGCCGTGCCTCATGGGAACAGTCCAGCCCGAACTGCCAAGCCAGGTCCTCCCTGGACTGAAACAAGCATCCTAGGACCGGTTTCAGGGTTTCACCCCTCTTCAGCTAGGATAGCTTGATTCCAGTGGCATGGAGAGCACGGGTCCCACGTCAGGGCATACCCGTCCCACTCGGGGTGACAAATGCAAAAACAACAGTTGATGGACAGAATGCAGAACAATATCATACATTCACCCCAGTACAGAGATATGAGCCAAAATCCAATCTTAGCACTTATTAAATGTTAGCAGGTAACTCAGTGTTAGGCTATGGTATAACAGTGAAATATGATTTTAGGAATTTTTCACTGCCAAGACATGTAAAACTCAAGTAAAAAGTTCCTACTTTTTAAATACAATGCAACGTGCCATATGAGCCTTTAGGGGCTACCTTAAAAGGAAGGTTTGGACCTAGCAAAGTATTTCTTTCGCCAAGTCAAAATGGAAGTTAAAACTGCACACACAGACTGCAGCGGCAGGTTTGAGACATGTTTTAATTTGCTACTTTAACGTTGGCACAGTGAGTGCTGCAGCCCACTAGCAGCATTTAATTGACAGGCCCTGGGTACAGGTAATACAATTTACTAGGGACTTACAAGTAAATTAAATGTGCTAATAAGCTGTAGTCCCATGTTTTGATGTGGAAAGGAGAGAGCACAAGTACATAAGCACTGGTTATTAGGGGTAAAGTACACAGAGACATAATGTCTACCAAAACGAGTTCAGCAAAAATCAGGGAGTGGAGGCAAAATGTTTGGGTGACTTCCAAGCCAAGGATGTTAGGTATAACTGGTATTTTAGGGGAAAAACATATGCTTTTTTGCACAGCACTTTTATCCCATTTTGCCAACAAAATCCACATTTATGCTATGTTTTGCCTATTTTCAAAGTTTTCTCAGGGAATCCACAAACCCTGACTACCTTTAGAATCCCCAAGGTGTGGGAACAATTTAGAATGGACACCTTGTGTGGAAAAAAAGCTATGAAGGCTTAAGCATGAAAAAATAAAAAAGGACTCAGCACTGGTGGTGGAAAAGCCTCAGCAACAAAGGTGTTCAAAAGTCACAGTTAAGATAAAGTTATGAAAAACAATTGAAATTAACAAGTTATAGGTAGCGCTATAATCCATAACTGACACAACAGCCATACAAACCATAACTCCGAAACCAAATGCAAAACCATACCTCACACACCAAATGCAATACTCATGAAAAACCCTTTTTAAGACTTGTTGCAATACATATTGTGAGGTTGTCTAAGTTTTTTATGATGTGCAATTTTGGGTGACAAATTATTAGTGCAAATTAATAACCTTAATGATGCATATAGTCATAACTAATGAACTATTGATGTTGCTTCAAAATTACTTGATTATTTGTTTAGAAGTGTGAATAATAATATAGTATAGTTTATAGTATGATGTTTATCGATGATGGTGATACATCCATTTTGCTTAACTATTCCATCCCCTAACACGAGGGCTTATGCAAAAGATGGTGCCCCTCTCTCCTTGTTATAAAAATTAAGGCACAACTGGTTACATTGCAACCTTAATGAACTCAACACCCTTCCTCATATAACGGAGCGGCCACCTTGCAATGGTTAGAGTAGAATACACACTATAAATTATATCTCTTACACTGTCCTTTTCCATCTTGGTCTTCCAGAACATAATAGATATTGATGATAATTTCACTTTCCCCTCGACCTACACACCCCCATGTCAGTTAGCAAAAGTATGTGCATTAACCCCCGTTACCGTTAGCGCTTGTAATAAATGGGACAGTTTTTCCATTTAGGACTATTATAAATACCTTAATGTGGACATGGTAAGCAGGATTGTTTCCCCCCAGTATTACCTCAGTGAGGTATTACCTCAGTGCACCCCTTAGCCAGGAAGTTTCTTCTCTGTCTCACTGAAATTAGAAGTGGCTTATAGGCTTATATCCTCAAATACAAGTCTGGCTTATCCAACTCCTTTGCTTAGATGGTCTTAACTTGTTCATCCAAACAAGGAGACCAACCCATCACTGACGATATATGCGAGCAAGCAGACTGCAATTCCTTTAGAAATAAATATCTCCCCAATTTAACCAAAAATCCATTTAAGAAACTAAAACATAGATTTCTCAAATCACACCGAGAATCACTAATTTCAGACTCTTACTTCTGCTCAAATAAAAAGGAGCAATAATAATTGATCTTATATTCTACACTAAAAGAAGAGCACAATAGAGTAAAGCCTTGATCTCTCATTTCAGGATCACTACATCTAGGAAAATCCCACATGGGCTTAGACTCTAAGTATCTCCCTTTCTCACATGCAAAGCTGAAACAACCATCACCCTATATAATAACAGAATTATCCTCATCCAATCGTCAGAACGCAACCTAGAAATCTTTGAGGAATCCTTTGCTACCATCAAAAATTCTATACCTAATATTGAATATGCTCCCTCCCATGGTCATCTTAATATGTCAGGAGTCCTTCAGGAATCCCCAGTAATGTCTTCTCATGCCCTACCCACACCAAGCGCTTCCCCCATGGTTTGTAACACACTCAACAACAAATTCTCACACCACACATGGAATCAGAGTCCCTATCCATGAATCTCCAAACTAGTCTACGTCCTTACTACACCTCTAGAACAGCGATCCCAGAGACACACATCCATGCAATAAATGTTATATTCTCTACTATCCAATCACTTACCTTGGACCAAACCATGTCTCCCTTGATGCTCGATAACCAAGCCTGCCCTGTATCATACACCATAATTCCCCAGCTTTACCCACCCAGCTCACAAAATCTCCACCACCCCTCCCCATGCCTTCTGATATTTATAGCGCAACCCCCATCCCACTGATCCTACCAGCCAGCAACACTCTAACACCACTGGCTTAAGCAGTCCCCATCTCATGAACTCCTAACCCAAACCTCTGCCACTTGTTCTCACACGTCTCTAGAATACAGACTTGTCGAGATTACACATGACTTACAACTTCTTAAGTCAAATCTACAAAGCCTAATAAGCAACACCTTAGAGTTGGTGCATAATAGACTGCTCAACAAAACTCCTATGATGAATAGACACAACCACGATTCTAATTACCCTACTACAACACGGTCACATAACACAGTTCACATGGCCTCAACAAGCTTGGCATCATCCCACCTTAGATGAAGAATGATTCCCTACCCTAACGCCTACACTCAAACCATCAGATTAAAGAATCCTCTTTGTGACATTCACTCCCTCCTCCCATCATCTAATTCTACTTACTCCATTGGCAAAGTTGATTTGGACCAAATACAAACAATTCCTACAAACCCACACATAGAACCAAGACTCAACCACAGAGTCTACATATTTTGACATCAAACCACACTTGAAATGCATGTTACTAAACTGCAGATCGACAGTGAGACATTTGGTGGACATCGCGGACCTCATCCTTGCACACGAGCTGGACCTACTAGTCCTGACTGAAACCTGGCTAAATGATACATCCACACCCACCCTTGAATTACTAGTCCCACCTAATCACGACATCATTAGACTAGATCGGAGGTTTTGCTTCTTTACACTCTAACAATCTCTCAGTGAAACAGTCACATTCCATTGACCTATGCTCATGCGAATACATATGCATTGGTATTTTGAATAACAACAATCCACTGTGCAAATTGCACATGATCTACCATCCACCTGGAAACAACATCGCATTTATAGAACATAATCCTGGAACACATTTCAACAAGCTCAGGACAACACTGCTCCCAGATCTTCCTCTATGATTTCAACCTCCACTGGAATGACCTTAATGACCCAGCAGTCAATAGGTTGAAAACACTCGTAGCTGACCTCAACCTGACTCAATTCTGAGACAGCCCTACCCACATAATGGTTGTGACCCTGGACCTTGATATTGCCAAGAATAACACCATACAATTAAAATAAATTATTCCTTGTGACTGGTCAGATCATCACTGTATCACTTTACTCATCACAGAATCTGTGAAGACTATTAAGGCGCAACTAAAGAAACCTAAACAATGGAAATGGAACATAAGAAATCTCAACCTGAATGATCTATCATCCCTCAGCAATAACATGGTTGATGTTCATGACCTCACAAATCACTAAAATAACTCCACGCTCAATATCCTAGACTCAATAGCTCCTTTACAGCTAAAAAGAATGTCCATCATAGACTGAAAACCATGGATTAATGACAGCCTAAATGCAGAAAGATGAAAGCTTAGATTAGCTGAATGATCATGGAGACTCTCACCGTCCCTTGAACACCTCCAACACTTGAGATCACTCAGAAGCATGTACAGCAAACACATTAGGAGCTCAAAAGCAAACTTCTTTAGAAAGCAATAAAGCAAACAAAGCAAAAATTCATCCCAAAAACCTGTTTGAACTTGTCAAGCTACAATCCAATGGGCAACCCAACCCTTCCCCTAATGGATCTAATTCATGGAAAAAACAAAAAGATTGAAATTGATTTGCAGACAGCTATGGAATTTCTGTCTTTCACACGTCTGATTAGCACCCCCCCATCTAGGAACGAGGAGTCACCATGTCTCTCACTCCACACTCCCAAGAATAATGCCTCTAGGAGCATATTCAAACCTTTGATCAAAGCTCCATTCTCAAAATCTTATCAGCACCAAAACTCTCAAATCACTTTAGTGACCCTCTTCCAGAGAATCTCGTCAGTAAGATCAAAATATATTTACTCCCACTCTAGACCAAGTGAGGAAATGCCTCACTGCTTCAAGGATCGATCCCAGAATGCCTTAAAGTATGGCATCTTACCCCTATTTTGAAAAAAGCTATCTGATCACGCAGACCTAAATAACTTCCGCCCAATCTCTAATAATCCGACCTAAGCGAAGCTACTTGAGAAATGTGTCCATGTACAACTATACAACCAAATAGAACAATTCAGTCACTTAGACCAATTCCAATCCAATATCTGCCAGCGTCACAGCACTAAATCTGCATTCACACATATAGTTGCTGATGCTCTAAGAATGTTGGATTAGAATGAATCCTGCCTTCTTATCCTCCTCGATCTCTCATGAGCATTTGGCATGGTCAAACATGACAGCCTCCTAGACCTACTTAAACGTTGAATGAGGATATCAGGATCCAGTCTTAATTGGTTTGCTTCTTTTCTCCACAATAGAACTTAAAGAATCAAGGTCAAGGCATCCCTCAGGGAGCCACGCTTTTAACCACTCTCTTTACCTTGTTCATTGAACCCCTAACCAAAGTGCTGCATATATCCAACATCCACTATCGCGTGTACGCTGATAATACCCAATTGCACTTGAAAATCTATTCTCCCAAATATATTAGGTCACCCAACACAACATTACAAAAAACACAAAACTGGCTAACTTGTAACCACCTTAAACTAAACACTTCCAAAATGGAATTCCTCCTAATTGCCCATCCAAAAACACTCTCAGGCCATCTTAGAATAGTTGAAACAACTAACAGCCCTTAACTGTGACCCACACATTATAGATTCAATGAAGTCTCTAGGAATAACACTTTACAAGAACTTGAACATGCAGGGGCACATCAGCTCTGCTACCACAGGAGCAATCTTCCACATGAACATGAAGGCAAATAAGACCCTTCCTACCTCCTGATGACTCTTCAAATCAGCTGTTTAAGCCTTAGTAATTCCAAGGTTTGGACTTTGGAAGCGCAACCCTCTGTGGTCTACCCAGATCTAAGCTATCACCACTAAGAGCTTCTCTTAAAATTGGCTGCTAGGCTCATTATAGGATCTAAAAGTAACAGTCACATCACTCTGAATCTGAAATCTCTTACCTGGCTTCCATTTGAGGCAAGGATTCACTTGAAAATTGCCTGCAGGACATATAAAGCCCTTCACTTCAACACACCAAGATACCTTGCACAGAAACTAGAGCTATCCGGTGGATGTAGAACATCCAGAGGCTCTAGCACCTTGCAGCTGAAACTTCAAAAACTTAGAAGATGAAAACTTATAACTGAGCCTTCACAGGTATTTCCCCGAGAAGCTGGAACTTCTACCCCCTGAAGTCAGACTGAATCCCTCAACTGCATCATTCAGGAAAAAAGTTAAAGTTATATTGATTAACAGAATTCTGTGTTTGATCTCACGCACCTCACTCTTCAAAGGAATCTGCTCCCAGATACAACATATCCCATATTATTAACTCATTTTTATGTCTTGCATATTAAGTTTGTACCTGTAGTTTTTAAATGTGGTCCCTAAGGGGATTTCTTATTGGATTTTCTTACACTTGTGCCATCCTTGATGATGTTGCTGTCTATTCTGCCTATACCCAGAGTATCTATAAAGTACTCTCATACTGTAAGGATCAAGTTCGCCCCATATAAAACTTTATAAAAAAAAAATAAACAATCCTCATTTTCGTGTGAGACACCATTATTTTAAAATGTATGCAGTTTCTGGAGTTTAGATCATCTTGCTCCTGTCTTTTCTCCCTGTTAATCAGTGTCCCGCTGCAAGTTATCTCTCCCCACAGTTTCCGTGGAGCATGGAATTGTATGAGTCATGAGGCGAACTGTATTAGAAAGCATCTATTGTAAATGAAAAATTCCATCATGTACCTGATGTATCATTTTGAAGTATTTCCGCTAGAAGTTCTGATGTAGGCATGCAATGGAACATAATACTATGACCTAATGTTTGAGAAACGTTTCATACTATGTTGTACATTTCTGGAGTCCAGCTGCTAAGGAATCAATCAGAAGATATATCTTACCTTAAAAAAAAATACCTCCCCCTGGAAAGCTCAGACACAGGAAGATATGGAAAGCACTTGACTCTACGTCTAAGGTTTGTAAACCCCCCTGAATTACCGATCCCAAGCATGATTATCATCACGCTAATCGTAGTTCCCTTAGCATATATAAACATCCAACTAGGAGTGAATGATGGTTCCCAACCAGAATAAGGTTAAATCGATAAACCACCCAATACTAGTATATAGGTGTGCCCTTTGATCCGAGCTTAATCTTACTCTACTCTTATTTCTTACTCTCCTCTTACTCCTGCTCTCCACTTTATCTCCCCTTATTTCATCAGTTGGATTTGGTATTGTTTAATTGTTTTTATTGTTCCCCTTTTTATTGACTCTCCCCATGTGGAAAAGGGGATAAAGGATATTCAACGGGACTGTCAATGCTAGGATATATGCTTTTAATAGTGAGCGACTGGATACAATTGGACTGTGAACCAACGACCACTACGTAGACATGTGTCACTTAAAATATACCAGTCTGCTTCTGTTAAGCCTATATGATCTATCAAACCTGCCTATGTATCCTGTAACTGCTAGCTCTTGATTGTCATTGATATTATGGCTTACCAATCTACATTTCAACCCTCTCCAGTTCGATAAACTAATTCACTCATCTGACAGCACTTTATCACTTGTAGAACTACTTCATCAACCTTTATCCATGGGGGCATTTGATGAATTGCTTTTCTTTTACTCCTTTGTTCTGTGTCTTTTACTTATTTTGTGTTTGGAAAAAAAAAACAATAAAGTTATTGAAATAAAAAAAAAGGTTTAGTGATGAGCGCGCCCAAAAATCAGAAAAATCGGTTATTAAATCAAACACCCCAAACAGCTTGGACCCTAGAAATCCTGGATGCTTAACAGGTCAAATGGACCTTGCCCGCCATTTTCTGAATGGAGCTGAAATAGTACGTACAGGTCATGTATATCATCAACTGTCAAGTTCTTTATTTACAGTCAATGATGAGAGGTTTGAGTAGTTTTAAAAGGTTTTATTTTCAAATTAAAGTTTGGGTTTTTCTGATTCTTTATTCATTAGTCTAATATCAATCAGGTTACAGAACTGATAATGCAAACATATAGTTATTGCAGATCATTTTATAATGTGCATACATCGCATTCAATAAAGTAAAGAGTTCCTATTCTAAGAAATGGGGCGCAAATTATGTCAGTCAGAGCCCATGACGAGCTCCAAATAAAGGCAAGAGTGAGATTAGCATGAAGCTAAAATCAATAATTCATAATTACAGAATTTCCCACAAAGAGAAGTGAAGCATATAACAAATAAGCCTTGGCAAAGCCAATTAGTCAAAGCATAAAGACTGGATTTTCATAAATGTCAAAAGATCACAGCCTGTCATTTCTGCTCGGAATCTCAGCTGATCTGCCTCCCTTCCCCTAGACTATGCTCTCCTGTCATCTGCAGCTCATCTAAAATCTGAAGCTCCTAAACTAGGAATGTGTTTATAAAGTAGTAATTCGAAGTTGCAAAAAGTATTTCCTGTTCTTGTCTTCATCCAATGGTAATCCAGCAATTGTCCCACATCATCCACAATGCGAGCTGGCTATCTTCTTTGTAAGCACAACAAGATGATGGGCGGAGTGCTGAAACTTTCAACCACTCTCCCCCAGTCGAAAAAATCTGGGTTTAATCCATTGTTCTTTTGCTCACTATGCCACCCCGATTTGGACCCAGCCATATGCAAATCAGTCTTGACCCTGCTCCTCATAGGGACAGCCCAGCCAAAACTGCCAGGCCAGGTCCCCCATGGACCAGACACAAGCATCCTGGGACAGGTTTTGGGGTATCACGCCTTCTCAGCCAGGCTAGCTTGATTCCAGTGGCACAGCGAGCAAGGGACACACATCTGGGCATACCCTTGGCCACTAAGAGCGAACATGCAAACACAACAAAATGATGGACACAGTGCTGAAACTTTTCAACCACTCACCCCCATTCAAGAGAACTGGGTTTAATCCATCGTTCTTTTGCTCACTATGCCATCCAGTTTGGATCCAGCCATATGCAAATCAGTCTTGACCCTGCTACTCATGGGAATAGTCCAGCCGAGCTGCCAGGCCAGGTCCTCCCTGGACTGGAAACAAGCATCCTGGGACCGGTTTCAGGGTATTATCTCTCATCAGCCATATCTTCTTTGTGGCAATGAATAAAACTTTCCCACAGCACATTTTCTTCACAGTTCCAATCTTATTTTAAAATGACTTAATTTCCTAACCTTCTGATAAAGCAACTGTTTATTTTAACTATTTGGTCTGTAATCTGCAAAGAAACTTATTAGGCAGGAAATTATTATAAACATAATATGGTAATGCATTTTGAAATACATGTGTTTTCTGTTCTCTATGGCAAAAAATCAATGGGGCTTTGTTTAAATGATAACATGTTACAGGCAACAAATATGATATCATGAAGGTTCCAAGGTTACATGCTGTAATTTATGTGAGGCGTCTTTATTTCACAAACCAAAAACAAAGTCCGCTATTCGAGCAAACTGCATTTCTACAAACCATTGATTCCAGTTAGCTGTCACTGTTTTATGTACTTTTAAATGTTGTGTTAATTTAATATAAACCACAAATTAATGCTGCACTCATTTAATCATTATTGTATATTAATGTTTTACCATTCTAAAGAACAAGAAAATGAAAAGGCAGGTGGAAAGGGACTTTGGGGGCCACTCGCGGGCCCCCTTCCTCCCTTGCCCTCAGCTATGGGTTCTGGGGGGACACCCATGGTGCCCCCCTAAACATCCCTGAACCGTGTGCCAGGCACCGCATGGTGCCTGTCACAAGGTGCAGGGAGGTTTACAAACATGCCTCTTAGCAGTGAGGCTTGTGCTGCAGCCCTTTTTTGGGCCACAGCACAAGCCTCAATGCTAAGAGGACTCTTTCCAACCACCTCCACAGTGGTCTGATAGTAATCTGTCTGGTGTGACCGCCGACTCCCTGTCGGCCGTCCAGTTCCCGACAGGATGGCAGTCGGACACTGGTCCGACCACCATCATAATCAGGCCCTCAGTTATTACAGGTCCCAGTTTTGATTTTGACTTTAAAGGACTAAATTAATATTTGTCTTCATGGGGAGTGTAGTCACTTACCGCGAGATCACCAGGAGATTCCTGGGGAAGAACTACCTCAGATAAAAATCGGGGTGCATAAATATTAGGGTTAAGACAATTATTGGGGTTCTGCTTCTACAAGGCCATAAGCATTGCATTTGTTGTGCCGCTTTTGGGCTCCATTTGTTTTGCAGGCATAGGGCCTGATATAGATTTCTGAGAACGGGTTACTCGGTCACAGCGGTGACGGTTATCCCGTCCGCTGAAATATAAATCCCATAATACATAAAGGGATTTATATTTCAGCGGATGGGATATCAATCACTGCTGTAATCCATCTGCTAAAATCTATATCAGGCTCATAGTATTAATATATCTGTTTGCGAAGTAGAATGTAAAATACTGTATGTATGGAGGTGCACCAGGAAGAGAAGCCCAATCTCATGAATTTTTGCAAAGAAATCCTTTATTCATAAATCTCCAAATTCAAAACACATAATCATATATTTTGCCTAAAAGGCGGCAAGTGCCAGAGGATTTGTGCACGGGACATTTTACTGTTAATGATTAACACGTGAGGTGAACCCTAGATAGTCTGTTGCCAGGCCTTGCTTACTTGTTCTAGAATGTAAAATGCCACTTCAGCTATGCATATTTTGTGTCCACTGGGAAAATATGTTACCTCATCTTGAAACGTTTTCCATTAAGACCCATAATATGTTGGGTTTTTCTGTTCCCCTTCCCACCCTGGAGAGAATACTACCACCCTTTTCAGGAGTTTAACAACAACAATTTTAAGGGTTGTGGGAATCACAGTGAAGTTTGAGAACACCCTCAAAATCCAGAGTTTGTGGGTATCCCAAACCTTAACAGACAACCCAACATAGGAAGCCCACTCCTTCAGTGGGATTTACTCATGCATAATATCATGTAATCATCAGGTAACACTACGCATAAGTTAAAGACTTTGTCAATAAATCCAGTCATTTGTTCTTGTATATTTGAAAGAGAGAGTGAGAAAGGGAGAGAGAAAGCCAGGGAAAGAGAGTCAAGTTAACAGCTGTAACATTTCTTTCCACAGAAGATACAGCCAGGTAAGTCATATGCATTAGAAGGGATTCTGTTTCAATATGTTTTTATTATGTCTAATGTTCTATCCATGGAATATGCAGAAACTACTGATAGAGTGCTGGCCTCAGTTTCTGAAACATTACAAGCACCGCTTTTTAAAGATCAGAGTACGGCCATATTATTCATGATATTTCCAATATTCTCTTGAGATGACCCATTCATCTTGACTTCAACACAAACTCTGCAGTCTTTTAGATGGCTGTTTACTCCAGGAGGATCAAATCACAAGTAGACGGCGTGGGTGTGAAAAATGTCGTGAAGTCAAACATAGGTTTCAGGTTCAGAACGTATAATTATTATAAAACTGCCTGGGTATTGACCGCAAACCTGCTATTTGTCTAGCATGTACAATATATTGTGTGATCAAATGTACCTGGAATTGAATTGCTCTTTGCTTTCTCATTTTTTCACTCCTTGGTAATTTCTATGAATAAATTGAAGGTGGATTGAAAATAGGAATTTTACAGCGATGCTATAATTCAGTACAAACATGCAATAACGATCACCATTTAAAATTGCATTGCTCATGTCGTTCTTTTTTAAATAAATCTTTTTATTAACATAAGGTTGTCACATCATCACATACATCACATTATTATACAATTGGTGATCAACAGCAAGCGCAGCAACAGTCCATGTCACAGTTCTAACTCAACGCTCTACTGTTGGTGAATATCAGCAGGAGGCAACAGTCATTTTTTTCGTTTTCTGACAAAATCAAGCAAAAGGGATATTACTTTCAGTATCTAGAGTCTGATCATAACACGTTCTCACGTGATATAGGATCACGCACATCAGATATCGGGGCGGCACATGGGCTCACCCTGTATACATTCCACTTTTCTCAAAGCTCATGTATTTTTGAAGTATTATATTCAATCAGCATTTTAGAAAGCTTTACTTCATGATATTGCAATAAATGCCTCACAGGTGTCTTGTTTTTGGCAAGAGGCATACTGAACCTGCTAATCCAAAACTGTGGTAATTTGAACATCTTCCCCTGCAAATTATGGGCCTACCTAACATAATACACCTAAAAGGTAATACAACTGTATCACAGTTCACTGATGGTTGTTTCAACAAGAATGTATAATGGGTCCATGGTATCTCCATATTTCATTATTTAAATGGCCTTTTTTATTGAGAAGAAACTAAGTAAGTCTATCATCTAAGAAAGAAAATGACCGTTCAGTATCATCTTTTCTTTACGTTCCAACTGTTTACACTCATTATGATATCAATTAGTAAGTGGAGATACATTGCATGATTTTTGAATATTTGATGTTAACATTTACATTGAGCTGTGCAAAAAGATTCTCCATCTTTGGTCCTGTACAACACTTCTACAAAACGCATCTGAATTTGTTGATGACACTTCCACATGGATTGATGGATTGTGCCCTATTTTCAAGAATTTGGAGAGTGCTGTATCGAGGTTTTTGCGCCACTGCCGGAGGGCATAGGAGTTGTGAGCAACTGTGGTCTGCTATATATATATATATACTTTATGTCATCTTTGTAGAGTCTTAGTCTTGTTCTCAGTTCATCTACGTATTTTTTAAGTATTTCTTGCTCTTTGTGAGTTTTCAGTTCATCCTCCAAAGACTTGACTTCCTGTAGTATCTCCTCTCTATCCTCCCATGCTACTTAACCAAAATGGTTAGCATCTGCTTGGAACTTCTGGCACCATCATCTGCCCATTCCTCCAACATCTTGGGGTTGGGTGAATCATATGATGAGGTTGTGTAGATAAATAATCCTTGTGGCACTGTGTCCTTATCGATATAATCTTGCAGGGAAATTGCTTCCCACCATTTGGAAGTCTCTGCTTTCTTACGTTTCCCAAGTTTTCTAAGTTTCTCTTGTAGTCTGCTGTCTTGTAATTGTATTCCTTTCTTTTGCTAGTCTTTGTTGGGCACTCGTGCAAATAGGCTCCAGGCAGCTGCACTCCTCTCATTTTCTTCTTCCATGAATATTTTGAATGTGAAGGATTTGTCTGTATGCGTGAACACTCGCCTTGGCCTACAGGGGTTCTTTCCCTGTGGACATTGCAAAGCGTGTCGCAATAGCAGCATGAGAAAATGTTACCAGACCCCTCCCACAGGAGAGAGAAACATCAATCAATTCCTTACTTGTGGCACTGCATTCACTATTTACATTCTTGAATGTCCATTTAAAAAGCACTTCGTTGGCAGCACCGCACTAGCCACCAAGAAGAGGGTTCTAAAGCACATGAGGGCGATTAGCAACAAGGACCCCATTATCTGGTAGCGAGACACATCGCAGAGTGCCAGCACTCAAATATCTCGCTCCTCACCTACAATGCTATAGAACAAATCCAGCACAATTATAGGGGTGGGAACAGAGAACTCCAGTTATGCAAGAGGGAATCCCGGCATATAATTTATTTACAAACCAAAAGCCAGAGGGGCACATCCAGGATGAGGAGATGAGCAATAATCTTCATGAATACGAGGACTTGCTCTGTCTTGTGAAACACATGAACCGCTTTGACTTATGAGAATTGTCAAACTATGAATCAATCAATGCATTTGTAAAGCGTGCTACATACCCGTGAGGTCTCAAGGCGCGGGGGGGGGCGCTGCTACTGATCGAAGAGCCAGGTCTTGAGAAGTCTCCTGAAGGCCAGCAGGTCCTGGGTCTGTCGTAGGTTGGCAGGGAGATCGTTCCAGGTCTTGGCGGCGAGGCCGCGTCATGAACTAGCACTCTACGTGATTATTATATGGTGAATTTTGATACAGTAGGCTAATCTTAGACAAAAATTGTTGCTTCTTGGCATGTATTGTAATTCGGAGCATACTTATCTCATTACAGCTAAAAATTTAAACAGATACTGCTAATCATTAAAACTCACGGGCCAACCTAGAGACAGACCAGCTTAGACATTAGGAAGTTGGGTTGTTCGATCAGTTGCTCCTACCTGGGATATTATCATACAGCCAGGTTGGCTTTCTTTTACATGGAGACAGTCTTAGAACCACTATTATTTACATATCAATAATGGTAAACCTTTTTGATGTTACTTCTTTATTGTTCCGTTTTGCAAAACAGTAACTTTTGAGACAAGGTCAGGGGAATTGCCTCTTATAGACCTTTTAGCCTTATTGGATTCTGGTATTTTGTACTACATGAAGAGGTTTGAGGGCTTCCTCTCATTCTCACTTTGAGTCTGCATGTGTATTTTTGGGTGATGGGTGTCCTTCACACCTACATCTCCACATGTACACTGTGGCAAACAGGCATGTCGCAATTGAGCATTTTGGTTTTCTGCAGATAGGAATGATTGACTGAATCCTTGTTCTTTCTAAACTTTGCTACTTTTCCTCCATAACACTATCATGTACTAGGGTGCCTTATATACAGGTATTCCTTTAGGACATTATTTACCCTTACTTTCTCTATGTAATTAAATGTTTCACTTCTATTGAGCATGTTAGTCCCTGCTTACTGATATTGACTCTACATATATGACTCTATAATAACTTTATTGCATGATTAATTAAAATCTGACAATTAGAAAATCATCAATACATGACCATTAAAATATAACTATAAATCCGAGATCCATCATAACCCTTAGCCGAACAATGTCGACTGCAATTAATAGAGAATACATTATATACACTAATTTAGTTAATCATTATTACAAGTCAACAAGGCAAATCTTAAAATTGGAATAATTTACAGTTATAAGTTCATTACTTTTGTGCAAATTTACATGTGCAATTCAAAGTTCTTCTCTAGCTATCAGCAAATTCTGATTTTACTATGCTCAAATCACTGACTTCCAATTTCTTATTCCCAAGAATCAGAAATGTAGTAAAATGTGTATTCATTATTATGTCCGTAGGCTTAAAACAAACATCCAAGGCTTGTCTACATGATCGTACACCTCTATCATTAAAACGATTCTTTAAATATCTTATTCTTTCATCCTTCATTGATGTGCATATGCAAACCAAATGTATAATATTTTCTTGCCATTGATTACATAGTCTACAGGGGATCCGTCTAGTTGGTCTCAGCCACGGCATTGCATGCATTAGTCCTGGCAGGTTGCAGAATCTTGCTTTCATAAATCTATTCTTTGTTTGTACTGTACAAGGTGTCTCTAGATATGGTCGAAGTTTAAGGATCGTATATTCATTTACTATCATCCAGGCATGCGTTTGCTTAGTAAATAACTCTTTATCTTTCAGAAGGGATAGGTGTTTTGTTAATCTAATAAAAACATTTGTTTAAGTTAGTGGTGTTAGTGACATCTCCCAAATCTCATGTGCTGACAACTCTTTCAGTGCTACTTGAAGATATTTATAAAAATTTGAGGTTTGGTTCTGTCGCATTTCATGTAGACAGCTCATTAGATTAAAAGTGTTGGTTTTAATTTGTTTCCATACCTTTACATACTGACCCATCCGTGCGGCTTGCTGGTTGCAGAAGCCGAATTCCAGTTGCATCTGGGCCGGCAATGCATTAACCGGAAGTCCAAACAAATATTTAAATGTTTTTGTTATAGCATTATTCAATAGCATAGAGTCATTACCGCAAAGAACTTTGCTTCCATAGGTAAGGCTGGGCAGTAATTTCGCTTTTATAACCTTTAGTAGTGGAAGATAGGTTGGCCCACCCAGAGAGCAATGTAGTGAACGAAAGGCCATAAGTAAACAATTACTTCTTTTTGTCAGCTCTGTATTATGTTGTGAAAATGAGCCCTTGTCGTTAAACAGTATACCAAGGTATTTATAAAATGTCACTTGTTCTAACTGCTGACTTTGGAGATACCATTTATGTTTACTGTGGCTCAATACACTATTGCGAACTTCCATTACTTTCGTTTTTGTTTCATTTATTACCATCTTGTGCTTAATTGAATACTTTGATATTTTGTTTATAAGTCGCTGCAACCCTATCTTTGTTTGGCTGAGCAATACAATATTGTCTGCATTTAACCTCTTCGATGCTCATGACGGAGCGGTTCCGTCATGAGCATCGGTTGGGAAGTGCTGGCGCTCCCCCCCTGGGGCATCGATCTTGCCCCCACAGAGGAGGATGGCAGTGGAAGAGTTTCCGCTGCCAACCCCGACCCCCCCATGCTTTCCTATGACTTCAGGATGCACAGCACGTGCCGACGTCATCAGGAAGCGCTGGGACGCCTGGAAGCCATTTGCTTCCAGGCGTCCGGAGGAGGTAGGTGTGTTTCCTCGGCTCCGGGGGGGCATTTGGGAATGCATTGAGGCATCGGGGGAGAGGAAAGAGTATTTCCTCTGCCCTGTTGTCTCAATGCAGGGCATTCCTGCTTCACGATCGCGCACAGCGTCGCGATCGTGAAGCAGGAATGCCCCACTAGACACCAGGGTTGTCCTTTTTTTGTAAAAGGAAGCGACCCCTTGGGCAAGGGTCTCTTCCTATGGGGGCCATTTATTTTAAAGACTTTTCTGCTCCCCCTGAGGGCAGATCGGACATTTTTTGGGCCATTTCTGGACCCAGGGGGGGGGGGGGCAGAAAAGGCCACTAGACCCAGGGATTATTTTTAAAATTAAATGGAAGCGACCCCTTGGGCAAGGGTCGCTTCCAGGGGGGCAATTTGGTTTGTTTGGGAATTCTGCCCCCCCTGGGGGCAGATCGCCCCTTTGTTGGCCTTTCTGCACCCAGGGGGGGGCAGAAACCCCCACTAGACACCAGGGAATTTATTTAAATTGTAATGGAAGTGACCCCTTGTGCAAGGGTCACTTCCAGGTGGCCATTTTTTTTGTAATGGGAATTCTGCCCCACCTGGGGGCAGATCTGACAATTTTTTGGCCTACTAGACACCAGGAAATTATTTGAAATAAAACTGGAAGCAACCCCCTGGGCAACGGTCGCTTCCAGGGGGCAATTTTCTTTTAAAATGTGCTTCATGCCCCCCCGGGGCAGATCGGCATTTTTATTGGGCCTTTCTGCCCCCCCTGGGGGGGCAGAAAACCCCACTTGACACCAGGGACTCATTTTAAAAATGAAATGGAAGTGACCCCTTGGGCAAGGGTCGCTGCTAGGGGGCATATTGTCTTTGTATCCGTTTTCTGCCCCCCCCTGGGGGCAGATTAGGCTGGTTTTTTTTTTGCCTTTCTGACCCGGGGGGGCAGAAAACCCCACTAGACACCAGGGACTTCTTTTAAATTAAAATGGAAGCAACCCCTTGGCCAAGGGTCGCTTCCAGGGGGCAGATTTTTTTATAAGTGCATTCTGCCCAACGGGGGGCAGATCAGCCTATTGTTTTGCCCTTTCTACCCACGGGGGGCAGAAAACCCCACTAGGCACCAGGGATTTGTTTTGTGAGTAATGGAAGCAACAGGGTTGCTTCCTGGGGGCCTTTCTGCCCTAGGCGGGAGGGGAGAGGCAGAAAACCCTATTAGGCACTAGGGATTTATTACTTTTGCAAGGGGGCAAATTTCTGTCTGCTGTTTTCTGCCCCACCTGGGGGGCAGATTGGCCTGGCAGACAACCTCACCCGATCCATGGGCAAGATTACCCCCTATTTTTGTCAGCCCTATTTGAAGGCCCATCTGGCTGATTGACCATTTGGGCAGTAACATAGCGTGTTATAATGTTAATTGTTTTATTTTTTGTGAATTGCAATTGTAATGCTTTATTTCTCCTTTTTTGTTCTTGTTGAACGCTTTTGCTCTTTTGACTGTTCCAGGTTGCGGTTTCGTTACTGGTGGTTCTGCTGTTTGTGTAGTTGCATGTGTTTGGTAAGAAACTTTTTTTTTGTACAATGTAAATGAGTTTCATTTCTCTGCATGAATTTGTTTTTTGCAAATGGTGTAATAATAGCAGTATGTTTAGCTTCTGTTTTTGAGTGTCAAAAACTTTTTGCATTTGTGCTCGATGTGTATTTTGTTGTCTTGTGAGTAATTGGTTTTGTTTTTTCTTTCTAGTGGGATATCGTTGGTTTTTGCTGTGTCTCTGCAGAGTAGGAGCTGGTGAGTGTAGCTGTCTCTTGTAAGTGAATCATATAGTTTTTGAGTATATAGATCTTTGTGATAAAGGCACACTTCTTTTACTTACTTGTTTTGCACAGTGTTGGTTGTTGTTGACTTGTTTGTGCAGTCTCCTTTCATAGTAAGGATAATGGCTAGCCGCAGGATTACTGCTCAGCAGGTTGTTGGTATGCTTTTTGAGTCTTCCTCTGACCATGGTTCAGGACTGACTCTGCATCTGAGTCAGAGGAGGAAGGGGACGATTCAGGCAGTGAGTTTTCTCTCCACATGGAATCATCGGACGATGAAGATACTCTCAGTGCGGATGAAGCTACTCTTAGTGTGGATGAAGTGCCTGTGTTAGAGGAGGAGATTGATGTGCCAATAGTGCGGCAAGAGGAATCTGGGGCTGCAAGGCTTCCCGTTGGAATAGTGTGGCAAGAGGCATCTGGGCTGCAGCCTGGGGCTGCAAGGCTTCGCGTTGAAAGTGCTGACGTCTGGGTAGCCCCAGGCATGGTGCAGCCTGCATTGCCAGACTTTACTGGTGCTCCAGGGTGTAGAGTGAATACTGAAAACTTTTTGCCGATAAATTTTTTTCAGTTGTTTATGGACGATGTATTTTTGGCAGAGATTGTTGAGCAGACTAATTTGTACGCCGAACAGTTTTTGAGGGACAACAGTGCCAACCTTACGCCCCACTCTAGAGCTAACCGATGGGCTCCTACAAATCTGGAAGAGATGAAGAAGTTCTTGAGTTTAACTTTTTTAACTAAGGAAGCCATCAATGTCTTCATATTGGTCTACTAGTCCCTTGATGGCAACTGCTATATTTCCGGCAGTCATGAGTCGTGATAGGTATTTGCTTCTGCTTCGGATGATGCATTTTGTCGATAATGGTTTAGCATTGCCACGAGATCACCCTGATTGTGACCGTCTTTTTAAGATTCGGCCTGTCATTGATCACTTTGTTGATCGATTTTCTGAGATCTATGCTCCAGGGAAAGAAATTGCAGTGGATGAGTCTTTGGTGTTGTTCAAGGTTTTTGTTTTTTAGGCAATACATTCCTAGTAAGAGGGCACGCTATGGAATTAAGCTGTATATGCTGTGTGACAGTAGGACTGGATATGACTCCACTTTCAGTGTGTACACTGGTAAGGAATCCAGGATTAACCCCCTGGTTGTATGTCCACTTTTGAAGTGACTGAGAAAATTGTGTGGGAACTTGGTAGAGGATTTTTTAACAAAGGCCATCATTTATATGTAGATAACTTCTACATTGGTGTGCGGTTGCTCAGGGAATTGGCCAAAGTGGACATGGATGCTTTTGGCACAATCCGCTCTAACCATAAAGGTTTCCCAAAAGAACTTGTGCGGGGAGAGTGCAGTGCGTTGCGTTGCAAGGAGCTTCTAGCTGTGAAGTTTTTAGAAAGGAGATATGTCCCCATGCTGACCACCATCCATGATGAAAGCACTGCACCTGTGACTGTTTGGGGTAAGGTTGCTGAAGCGCGCAAACCTGTGTGCATTTTAGACTATAATAAGCACATGGGTGATGTTGACAGAGTAGATCAGAGATTGGAACCTTACGCTGCTCTTCGTAAGGCTTACATTTGGTACAAGAAGTTGGCTATCCGTCTTTTCCACTTGGAAACCTTTAATGCTTTTGTTGTGTTCCAGGATTCTTGTCCTGAGTCAAAGATGACTTTTTCTAAGTTTCAGGAGTCTGTAATAGGCAGCCTTGTTTTAGTGGAACAGGCAAGTGTTCCTAGAGTTGGAGTGGTGGAGGATGTTGCTAGATTGAAAGATCGCCACTTTCCTGATCACATTCATCCCACACCCTCAAAAGACTTTCCCAGTAGGAGATGTAGAGTCTGTTGGCAAAGAGGTATGTACTGCCCCGAGTGTCCTTCTAACCCTGGGCTGTGTGTTTCTGCTTGTTTTACAATGTACCACAAGCAAAATAATTTTTGGGAGCATCCATGAGTGGTAAAGTGAACTGCCTGGCCTCTATTGTTTAATATTTTTTGTTCGGTTTCAAGGATGGCATTTCTGTAGAGTATTTAGTGTCAGATTTTGTGTTAGTAGATTTGTATCTATTTGCAATTTGTTTGTTTTTCTTATTTATATAAAAAAAATCCTAAATGTGATGGTGGTGTGCGTGGGGTGGTGCTTGTCTGGCGCTGTGCGTGGTCTGGCGCTTGGCTGGCGGTGTGTTTGGATTGGCGTTTGGCTGGCAGTGTGCGTGGACTGGCGCTTGGCTGGCGGTGTGTTTGTACTGGTGCTTGGCTGGTGGTGTGTTTGAACCGGCGCTTGGCTGGCGGTGTGCGTGGACTGGCGCTTGGCTGGCAGTGTGGTGTGCGTGGACTGGCGCTTGGCTGGCAGTGTGTTTGGACTGGTGATTGGCTGGCAGTGTGGTGTGCGTGGACTGGCGCTTGGCTGGCGCTGTGGTGTACGTGGACTGGTGCTTGGCTGGCGGTGTGCATGGACTGGCGCTTGGCTGGTGGTGTGTTTGTACTGGCACTTGGCTGGTGGTGTGTTTGGACTGGTGCTTGGCTGGTGGTGTGGTGTGCGTGGACTGGCGCTTGGCTGGTGGCGTGCGTGGACTGGTGCTTGGCTGGCAGTGTGGTGTGCGTGGACTGGCACTTGGCTGGTGGTGTGCGTGGACTGGCGCTTGGCTGGCGGTGTGGTGTGCGTGGACTGGCGCTTGGCTGGCGGTGTGTGTGGACTGGCGCTTGGCTGGCTGTGTGCGTGGACTGGCGCTTGGCTGGCAGTGTGTGAGTAGTGACTAGCTGCTGGTCACTACACACACTGGTACAAAACGCCACTCAACGCAATCCGTGAGCTGGTGTGGTTGTTGTGTCAGGAATTTGGACGTGTGAACGAGATGGGCCCTTGAATGGCGCTGTCTGCTGGTATGAGTGTTGTAATGTGCTGGGCCCACGTCTGGCGTTGTGAATGGTTTTGTATGTGTCATACGTATAAAAGATGTATGAATGGCCTGTAAAGAGATTGGTGTCTTGTCGTGGCTTTACAGCTCACGAGCTGTGAGTCAATGGTTCAGTTTCTCGTCCTTTCAATTAACAGTGCATTTCATTTTTGTGAAATCTCTGGTTAATACAACTGTATATACTGAACCATCACTCACCCTTGTGCCAAATCCAACCAGTATGTATGTGTGTTTGAGGAAAAGGTGGTTGTGCATAAAAAGGTGTCTTTTCTGTTTTTGTCAAGCAGGGTGCCCCTTGTCCTTTTTTTGTAAATGTCGTAATATGTTGGTTTTGTGCCTGGGGGTATGAATGGCCTTGTGTGTATCATGTATGAAAGGTGTGTGAATGGCCTGTAAAGCGGTTGGTGCCTTGAAATGGCTTTACAGCTCATGAGCTGCGAGTCACTGGTTCATTTTTTTGTCCTTTCAATTATTGACAGTGCATTTCATTTTTGTGAAATCTCTTGTTAATAAAATTGTATATACTGAACCATCACTTGCCCTCGTGCCAAATCTAACCAGTATGTGTGTGTGCTTGAGGAATAGATGGCTGTGCAGTAATCTTTGTCTGTTTTGTCTCTCTTCCAAGCTGTACATTTGATCTAAGAATAACCTAACTACTGTAGTTTTTGTCATAAACTAAACATCCATGGGAGCGCATGGTGATTTCTCTCCCAACAAGTTATCTTACACACAATGTCCTGCAAACCTCAAAATGTGACTATGACATTTACCATGCATTATTGTGCCCACATTTTCACACTGCAGAAAGTAACAACAAATTTCAAACCCCCCAGCATTTCTCCAAGTATCTCAATAGAAATGGTACCTCGCTTGTATGGGTGGGCCAAGTACCCGTGGCAGGGAAGTGCCCAAAACCTATTGATGTGACATCAAAATTACCTATCACAAACCAACCTGGTTTTGCAAGGGGGGTCACATGAGTTTTTGGCCCGGGGCTCGGCGGCCATCTAGGGAAAACTACCTAACCCACACATTTCTGGAAACTAGACACCAGGGGGAGTCCAGCGAAATATGGCTTGCGTGGGTCCCCCATCCTACCCAGAATCCCCTGCTAACCTCAAATTTCACCGAAAGATTCACTTTTCTTTCAAAATTCTGTGTGGGAAAGTTCTGGAATCTGCGTGGATCCACAAATTTCCTCCCACCCAGCGTTCCGCCGGGTCCCCCGATAAAAATGGTACCTCACTTGCGTGGGTGGGTCATGGACCCACGAAAGGCAAGAGCCCAAAACCTATTGAGGAGACATCAAAATTACCTATCACAAACCAACCTGGTTTTGCATGGGGGTCCCATGACATTTTGGCATGGGACTCGGCAGCCATCTAGGGAAACCTACCTGACCCACATATTTCTGGAAACTAGACACCCAGGGGAGTCCAGCGAGGTATGGCTTGCGTGGGTCCCCCATCATTCTCCTACCCAGAATCCCCTGCTATCCTCAAATTTCGCAGAAGGATTCACTTTTCTTTCAAAATTCTGTGTTGGAAAGTTCTGGAATCTGCGTGGATCCACAAATTTCCTCCCACCGAGCATTCCCCCAGGTCTCCCGATAAAAATGGTACCTCACTTACGTGGGTGGGTCAAGGACCCGCGACAGACAAGGGCCCAAAACCTATTGAGGCGACATCAAAATTACCTATCACAACCCAACCTGGTTTTGCATGGGGGGTCCCATGAGTTTTTGGCCCGGGGCTCGGCAGCCATCTAGGGAAACCTACCTAAGCCACACATTTCTGGAAACTAGATACCCGGGGAAGTCCAGCGAGGTATGGTTTGCATGGGTCCCCCATCATTCTCCTACCCAGAATCCCCAGCAAACCTCAAATGTTGCCGAAAAATTCACTTTTTTCTCAAATTTCTGTGTGGGAAAGTTCTGGAATCTGCGTGGAACCACAGATTTCCTCCCACCAAGCGTTCCCCCAGGTCTCCCAATAAAAATGGTACCTCATGCGGCTGCAACAGGAAATGGCCCAAATCGTACTGTGGCGACTTCAAAATTACCTATAGCAAAACTACCTGGTTTTGGGGGGTGCACCTGAGATTTTGGCACTGAGCTCGGCGGCCATCTTGGGAAAGTACCAAAACCAAACATTTCTGAAAACTAGACACCCGGGGGAGTCCAATGAGGTATGGATTGCGTGGATCCCCTAACGTTTTCCTACCCAGAATGCCATGCAAACCTCAAATTTAGCTGAAAAAAACAAATTTTCCACATATTTTTGTGTGGAATTACAGTAGCGGCACAAATATCCTACCACCCAGCATTCCCCTTGTTCTCACGAGTAAAATGATACCTCACTTGTGTGGGTGTCCAAAGCAGAATTGGCTAAAAACGTATTTTTTAAAAAATGAAGCGCTTAGAATTCTTGGTGCTATTCTCTAAATCTCTATGTTTTGGGCTCTTCCTATCCACCGGCCTTTGGCCCACCCACACAAATGAGGTATAATTTTACTCGGAAGACTTTGGGGGACGCGGGGTAGGTGGAAATGTGTGGATCCACAAAGATTCCAGAACTTTCCACCACAGAAATGTGGGGAAAATTGTTTTTTTTGACAATTTATTAGGTTTGCAAGGGATTCTGGGTAACAGAACCTAGTGAGAGGCAGTCAAGTCACCCCATCCTGGATTCCCCTGGTTGTCTAGTTTTAAAAAATGTATAGGTTTGCTAGGTTTCCCTAGCTGCCGGCAGAGCTATGGTTCAAAAACTACAGCTAGGCACTTTGCCAAAAAAGGGTCATTTTTCACTGCGAAATCGAGGTGTGTCCACGTTGCGTTTAGCGCCGTTTCCAGCCGCGGGCACTAGGCCGACCCACACAAGTGAAGTACCATTTTTCTCTGAAGACTTTGGGGAACGCGGGGTGGGTGGAAATTTGTGGATCCACGCAGATTCCAGAACTTTCCACCACAGAAATGTGTGGAACATATGTTTTTTGGGACAATTTATTAGGTTTGCAAGGGATTCTGGGTAACAGAACCTGGTGAAAGTCAGTCAAGTCACCCCATCCTGGATTCCCCTGGGTGTCTAGTTTTCAAAAATGTATAGGTTTGCTAGGTTTCCCTAGGTGCCGGCAAAGCTAGGGGTCAAGTCAAGTCAAAAAAGTCTTTATTTCGATTATAAAAATCATAAAAGACAAAAGTATCTACAGCTTAAAATGGCTTGGAGAAACTTGTTTCAAAGATTTTCTGATACTACCATAGCCATATAGATTTGATTTTTCCTTTTGAAAACCACAGAGATATAAACATAATATGTTAAAAACATTGTTACACAAGAATCACAATGTTAAAATATAAGGTAATAAAACATTATAAAAATATGATATGAATATATAACATTCATTTTTTTAAAAATGGGGATGGTATAACAAACATGAACTTCCTATCCTGTTTACAATTAACAATTATATGAATCCCATATTTTCAACGAGAAACAGCAAAAGGGTCTCTTCCCTTTGGTTTTTTTGACAAACTTTTAGGTTTGCAAAGGATTCTGGGTAACAGAACCTGGTGAGAGGCAGTCAAGTCACCCCATCCTGGATTCCCCTGGGTGTCTAGTTCTCAAAAATGTATAGGTTTGCTAGGTTTCCCTTGGTGCCGTTAGAGCTAGGGTTAAAAAACTACAGCTAGGCACTTTGCAAAAAAAGGGTAATTTTTCTTTGTGAAAATGTGGTGTGTTCACGTTGGGTTTTAAGCCATTTCCTGTCGTGGGCACTATGCCTACCCACACAAGTGAGGTACCATTTTTATCAGGAAACTTAGGGTAATTCAGATTTGTAAAGGAACTGTTATTACCTATTGACTTTCTGCCTTCCAAATGAAAGACGTGTAAAAAAGAAGTCATTTTGAAAAATTACCGATAATTCTCATGCTAGTATGAGTGTTCCCAATTTCAGAAATGTGCAAATGTCTACTTTTTCTAAACTCTATATTTTGTTCCCATTTCAGAAATACATAGGTGTCTTTCATACTGATTTTTCCATGTATACATTTTCCCACAATAATTGCTATATACCAGGTACATAATAAAAAGCCATTGCAAATTGCTGCTCAGTTATTGACTCTGGGTTTGTCGGGTTCTTGGTGAACCTACAAGTCCTATATATTCCCACAACCAGTAAGGTCCAGCGGATGTAACGGTATATTGCTTTCAAGAGCTGTCATAATTAGAAGAAGTCACAGGTGAAAACGTTGACAAAAAAAGGCTGTTTTTTTCAACTAATTTTCAATTTTTCCTATATTTAACTGTTAGTTTCTATAAAGAAACCTTGATAGATCTACACAAATGACCCCTTGCTGTAGTCAGAATTTTGTCTACTTTTCTAAAATGTATAGCTTTCCAGGATCTTTTATTGCTTTCATGTCCCAGAAAAATGCCAAAACTGTGAAAAAAATGTTGGTTTTCTGACAAAAGTCTGTCATTCCCTAAAAGCTGGAAAATGGTGATTTCAGCCCCACAAACCCTTTTTTGGTACTATTTGCAGGGAAAACCCCAGACGCTTTCATTTGCAGCCCTTTTTTCCCATTTTTCCCAAAAAAACAAAATTCAGCTGCATTTTGGCTAATTTGTGGGACCCCTCCATTGGAATCCACAAACCCTGGGTACCTTTAGAATCCCCATGATGTTGGAAGAAAAGGACGCAAATTTGGCATGGATACCTTATGTGGTCAAAATGTTACAGGGGCACAAGCGCGCACTACCCCATATAGCCAAAAAAAGGCTTAGCAGCGAAGGGGATAATAGATTTGAAATTTGTTTATCTGCCAATTTCGGTGAGTGAGCCAACTCATTGTCCAGTGCTTCCATAAGGTCAGATAAGAATAAATTAAATAAATAAATACTGTGCTAAAACACATCTTTGCCTTAGACCCTGGGATGTATCAATTCTTCTTGATAGCCGTGAGCCATTACCTAATCGAACCCTGGTCCAAGTCTCTGTGTATAGTAATTGGATTGCTTTTAAAAGGCCAGGACTAATTCCATAGTTTTCCAGTTTCCTCAATAAAACTTGCCTATCTACACAATCAAAAGCTGATTTTAAATCCACGAAACATAGGTATAGCGGTTGCTTTTATACTTTATACTTTTCTATTAATATTCCCAGTATTCAAATATTAGTTGCCGTACCTTGACCTTGTATAAAACCCAATTGATTTGGCAGGATTAAGTGCTTTTCTGTTGCCCACTCTGTTAGTTCTTTCAGGAGAATTGCTGCAAAGAGCTTAGCTTCTATATCTTGTAGCGTAATTAATCTGTAGTTAGCTGGTAGGGACCACTCACCACTTTTATAAATAGGTGAGATTATAGAACCCTTCCAGGAATCAGGAATGGTCGATGTTCGCAATGCTTGATTGAATACTAGGTAACTGGCCCAAATTAATGCATTCTCCTTATAGAAGATAGCTGGAATCCCGTTTGGGTCAGGGGTGCCATCAGTTCTCTGTTTCTTAATGAGTTTGCATACTTGACTTTCGGTTATAGATATGTCAATATTCTTGTTATCCACTGTTCTACTGAAATTGACTATGCTGGGATTCAAATCCATGCTTAGGTTATAATTGAAATGTGAATGTAGAAACTTGACCCATTCTGACTCAGGAACTACAGAAGATGTAGTTGTCCTACTAAATCTGTTCATGTTGTTGATTAGTGTCCAGAATTCCCTTGCATTATTCTTTTTACTGGTATATAATGCTTTTGCCCAGAGCGCTTGTTTCTCCTGCATTTTTCCCTTTCCAAGTCAATTTTCTTACATCTGTATTTATCTTCTTTAATTTGTCTCCATAGATTTGATTACCTTGGTGCTTCTTAACCAATCTTAGGATTCTATTATGCTCTTGTTTTAATATATGACATTAAGAAGACAGTTTAACCAATGCTAGTGACTTTTTACCCTTCTGCTCTTTATTAACATCTTTTTGCATCTGGCCTGAAATTAATTTATTTGTAAAGTGGGACCATTTTTCGATAGTGTTAGAAGAATCTCCTGTAAAACAAGTTTCAAACAGCGCTTGAGATGTTGCTATGATTGATTCTTTGGAGGTTTCTGACCAATAAAGTTTCTTATAGTTTACCGTAGTAACGTCTCCCAGAAGTGTCATATATTTCCCATGCCGTACACAGTTTAAGTTTAAATCTATTATTTATTGATTATGATCACTCCTCTTTGCTCCTCCAATCCGATAAGATGAAATCTTTTGAAATATGTATTGCGATGCTATTGTGTAGTCTATTCGAGATTTGTTACCCAATGCTTGATAAGTCCATGCGGGTGGCCTGTTTTGCAGAAAGAGTCTGTTTAGCACCCTTAGACCTAAGGATTCTAAAGCTTTTTAAAAATTCTTACCAATTTTCCCTTTCTTTTCTCCCTTAATATCCAGTGTAAGTGGGAGTCTAGGGATTGCCCATAAATAGATCTATTGTTGAACTTCGTCGTCTCTAGCATCAGACCACAACATATTCCTAATAAAGTCACCCGGGATGATGACCTCAGGATGGATGTCCTTTACTGCAATATTATAGTTGACAAGCTGCTAACCATTGCTCTTTTTGAATTGCAATCAGGGTGAATATATACATTTATTAGTAAGAGGGATTTAATTATCTGTTTTTCTTTATAACATATTTTGACTGTCAGACAGTCAATTTTATTTTGTACTCCCTCCTCACTTTCCATTTTTAGTTCTGTTGAGATAAAAGTAGCCAAACAAGATCTGCTGTATTTACTTGTTTTCATGGCAGGCATATAGTATCCCTTAAAACCTTCTAATCTAAAAGGATCAGTTGCCCAGGTCTCTTGTAGGCAGATAATTTGAAAATGTTCAAACGTTGAGGTCAGTTGCTAATTTTGTATCTTTGATTGAACACCTTTGATATTCCAGGAGGATATTTAAATCCTACCACTTGGGCTTGTTATCCCCTTCTTGGGACCATCATTTGGGAGTCGTCAGTCCTCCTTTACTCCGTGTAGTGCTGCAGTTAACCAATCAAACTGTAACTCCTCCATTGGTTCTCTTTTGTTCTCAACTAAAGATTTAGAGGTTTGCCCCTTTGTCTTACCTATTCGATTTTCCAGTATTTATTATATCTGGTTATTGTCCGACCCCTTCCGTTATTTCTTTGTTTTTTGGGGGGGAAATAAACTGACTTGGGTAAGAGTGTTTAGGTGGCCTTGTAACTTTTATTCCCCAAGCCAGAAAAAGATCATATTCTTGTATGATAAGGTCTACTGAGGTGGATGTAGTCCAGGATACCAGTGTTGATTCTTGATGGATGGTTTTATTTGCTAGGAATTCAATTGATTCAATATCAGTTCAGTACTTCTGATTCTTTCTAGCGACAGTATTGCTTTACACAATTTTAACATGTTTCCGCCATTCAAGATATCGTTATTACCCCTGGATTTATATTCTGCCTTAAAAACCAATTGTGTTCTTCCCTCTTTTTGACCTTGATTTATTATATTGGCTTGTTGCAGGGGATTACAATAATTGGGTAGCTCCTGCTCTTGTGGTTCACCTATATGTTTTCTTAGCTCCTGGGTCCATGAAGGTTGTTTTAATGGTTGACTGACATAAGATAATCCATTTGACGTATTGTGGTTTTAACTTCTATTTCCCGATCTTGTGTTGTCTTACTTTCCTTCTGATTTTTTAGCGTTCCTATGTAGGCTTCGGTCATTGTAGTTCACTCAATTTTTGCTCTTTTCTTTTCTGATGGAAGTAGTTCACTTTTCACTTTCTTATTGGTTCCCTCAGCACCTGGGATATCCATTTGTTGTTGGTTTTTTTTTAGGTTCGGCCTGTTTTTTATGATCTGTTGGGTCTTTGATGGTTTTATATATCACTACTGTACTAACATCTGGATATTTCTTATTAAACAAAGGATAGAATGGTTTTGTTACCTCGATAACTTTATCTGCTTCTTTCTGAATTGCGTTAGTTGCTTGTTTTGGTTTCTCTAGACTATTTCCTGTTTTTATTATCTCTAATTCAGGAGGAGGTACTGTTTTTGTAGCTTTTATAACTTTATTCCTTGCTTTCTGTTGTTTTTCTCTGTCTTTTTGATAATTGGTATTCAGGGGATGTTTCTAATTGTATTATTTGTGAAGACAGTGGGATTTCCTCTATTTGAACCTTCTTTTTCCCTCTGTTAGATCCAGACTACTTTCCTCATTTAAGTTATTACTAATCGTCGTTTTTTTCAGTTGTGCACTCACTCTAATAATCTTTGTTTCCAGGGGTGAATAAATTCCCTCTTAGATCTTCAATTATTGTATTTAGTACTTCAGGAATTGTGGCCAGTTTGTTAATCAGTGGAACACAACTGCAATCTGTATATGAAGATATTGGTTGTGCTTGTGCCCTTATTACCAGATTGTTTAGTGTGGCTATCTTCTGATCAATTCCCACTACTTAAGATGCCATGGAGCTAAGAAGGTTTATTTGCATCTCCATTTTGTTTGACTGATAAGTTATGGCTTTTAGTATTAATTGAGAGGTTCTAAAGAATAGGTCCCAGATTGACTCCAAGTCCCAGTTTCCTGAGACTTGTGCTCCCTGAATTTGGCCATTTACAGGCGAGTGTTGCCTTTTGGACCCACATACGGGGCTTTGTTGTTCTTATTTCCTGACCCAATAAATTGTAACCTGTTATTACGTTCATCCTTTTGATGGGGTGTACTTCAACGCTGCAGGTTATCCGATTTCATGATATAATCATCCATATTATTTTGGGATCCGTTGATCTGCTTGGGATTCTCCTGGCCCAAGTTTTGTTCCGTATCCTTTGGAATCAAATTGATGTCAGTTTGAAGGAGATTAGGTAAGTTAATAATGTCCTTTGATGTTTTCAGCCGGTCTTCCCCTTTTTTAGAATTATCTAGTTGATACTGGTTTATTTGCACCAGACGCATTGGATCGCCTACAACGTTAACTTTTTTTATTCTTAAATGTTTTATTTTTATTAAGCATCAAGCAGAACAGAAATATGGACATTAGTTCTTCCCAGGGGTGCGCAGGCTCCGAGGTTGCAAAACAGTCAGCTAAGTTGAGTTCAGCTTTGTACAGCCCCAGGTCATACCACACCCCCCGAACAAAGTGAGCGATGCTGATTTTAAGAGAACATAACCCTGAGGAGGTTCTTCAACCTAGAACCCGTCCTCCAAACACCCTCCCCCCCAAAATAATCACCCCGCCCCGTCCCAACTTGAAGTATAGCATCATTGTCTCAGCGTGACGTGAGTAGCCTAAGGCCCCCGCAGTTGTTTACGAAGGGCCGTGTTGTCACAAATAAATCTAGGGGCAACCTATATTTGGAAAAGGTGCATAGCCCGCACCGAAGGAGGACAGACTGCAGAGGTCAGTCCCCGGGACATAAAAGCGACCAACGGCCCCCAGCTGAGTTCGAAACCTTTATAGTTATCCCTAAAGATGTCTGCCAAGCCCTCCAGTGAAAGAATCCTCCACAACCGGGCGTGCCACGGTGATATCACTGGGGTTTCTGTTTTCTTCCATGCAGCTGCTACTTAGCAGCCCGAGGCACGTCCACATAATCGCCTTAGTTTGATGTTCTCAGGTGGGATCCCTTACACCCAGAAGAGCGAAGTCTATGGTAGTAGGAACGGGGTACCCCAGCATATCCTTGATGTGGGATAGGATCTCATCCCAAAAAGGCCTAATCCTCGGGCAGTCTCACCATATGTGCCTAAAATCTCCCTGAAGCCCGCATCCCCGCCAGCAGAGATCCGAGGCCCCAGGGAAGATTCGTCGGATCTTGGTAGGGTACAGATACCAATCGTGTAGTGTCTTGTAGTGCGCTTCCCTTAGGGCCATAGATTTGTTGTGTTTGGCAATATCTCTCCAGACGTGTTTCCATTCTACCTCAGACATGTCCCTGCCCAATACTCGCCCCAGAATGTCACGAATCGAGCCTACAGGGAATGTAGGGTGTTCAAGAGCATGTTATAGAGTGCGGAAATGGTGCCTTTCATGGTACCTGCCTTGGAGATCACCAACTGCTCCATGGATGTAAGAGCCCTGGTGGCCGTCTCCCTAACGCATGGGGACGTAGCCCAGTGTTTAAGTTCAAGATAATGGTAATATTCACTCGGGGGAGTGCAAATTCCGTCTTACAACTGTCGAACGTTAAAACCTCATCGTTATGGAACAAGTCAGACAATTTGAGACACCCTCCCTCCTTCCAGTCGTCGAAAGGGCCCACATGAATAGGTGTATAAGGGGATGGAAATGAGGTCCAGCCCTCCCTCCGTGTGAGTCGGTCCCAGATGTTCAGGGTTGTGCGAGTGGGGGTGCTAATATACGCATTGGGGGCCGATCGCCCCTCTGCTTCCAGAGGACATCCCAGATGGATCATCCCACCACAGAGCGGTCCATATGGAGTCAGTGTTTCTCTGACTCCCTCGCTGACCATTCCATTACCACCCTTAGTTGAGCGGCTTGGTAGTATAAATTAAAATCGGGTAAAGCCAGTCCACCCCTATTCCTCGGGCATCTAAGCACGTGGTGGGGCAGGCACGTCCGCCCCCCCTGCCAGATAAAGTTAGTGATCAACGAGCGGAGATGCAGCATGAGAGATCGCTCAAGGTCGATGGTTAGGGCTTGGAACAAGTATAAAAATGTAGGCAGTAATGACATTTTAACTGCGTTGATCCTCTCAAGCCCTGAAATGTACAGGGGAGACCACCGTTCAGGGTCCTGCTGAAGCTGCGTCACCAAAGGCAGGTAATTCACTTTGTATAGGTCGACTAACTTGGCCGTAAGATGAACTCCCAAATAGAGTAAAGAGTGTTTGGCCCATTGAAAGGCCGTCTAGAGTCTTAATCTGTTCGCTTCTGCAGAAGGGAGGGTAAGGTTAAGTATTGAGGATTTAGACAGGTTTACCTTAACCCCGTCACCCGCTCGAACCGTCATAATTCTCCTTGCACCGCATGTAGGGAGGAGGCCTACTCCGTAAGTGTAAGCAATATATCGTCAGCAAAGAGAGATGCCTTGTGCTCGTACCAGCTAAAGGGAATGCCTCGGATACTGTCATTGGAACGAAGCCTGACTGCCAGGGGTTTAATACTGAGGGCGAATAAAAGGGGGGACAGTGGGCACCCTTGTCGGGTGCCTCTGCTCAGGGCAAAGGGGGAGGAGGGACAACCGTTGACCAGGACTCGGGAAGTTGGGAGGTGGTAGTTGGCCTGTACCATATTGAGGAAGGGAGCTCCAAACCCAAACTTCCGCATAGTTAAAAAGAGGAAAGCCCTATCCACCCTGTCGAAGGCCTTCTCCGCATCCAAGCCCACCAAAATCACAGGAATATTAAACATGGAGACCTTCTCGATCAAATGAATGGTGCGTCTGATGTTGTCATGCGTTTGCCTGCCCTTTATAAACCCTGATTGGTCAGGATGTATCAAATCTGGCATCAAGTGTTCAAGTCTCGCTGCTAGGATTGCGGAATATAATTTTGCGTCAAGGTTTAGGAGCGCAATATGCCTATATGAGCCTCAGAGGTGTGGGTTCTTTCTGGGTTTGGGGATCACCGTGATCACAGCTTCAGCCATAGAATCGGAAACACGTGCGTCTGACGCTATTGCCTGGAATAGAGTTGTGAGATGAGGGACTAGCTCGGAGGCAAAACATTAAAAAAATTGAGTCCAGGGGCTTTATGTAATTTGAGCTTGGATATAGCATCCCGTACCTCTTCCGAAGAGATAGGAGAATCTAAAACGTCGGCCGCCGAGTGGGAAAGCTGCGGGAGCGTGACCTCATCCACAAATTGTTGTTGTAATGCCATATCGGGAGTAGTGCCTTGATATAGCTGACCATAAAAATCTCCAAAAATGTTAGCCTTAGCGGTGTCGGAATGTGTAAGTTGTCCCAGTTGATCCCATATACCCCCAATAAAGTCCTGTTTCCTCTCTACACTAAGTTGATGTGCCAAGTGGGTGCCCACCTTATCGCCCTGTGCGTAGGATGATTGGAGTAGTTTTAACAATGGGAACTCCGCTCGATTTGCATAGACGGATCGGAGTTTACCCCGGAGGGTGCTGAGTTGTCGCTGTAGGGCGCATGTTGGCGTGGCTTTGTGTGCCCGTTCCACTATCTCCAATTCCCACTCAAGAGCCTCACTCTCCTTCGTCCTTTGTTTGTTGAGGATCGAGTTGAGTTGGATGCACTTCCCTTTCAGTACTGCCTTGAAGGCATCCCAATTGTTCTGCGGGGGTGTGTCCTGGGGAGTGTTGTGGGCAAAGAAGTCAACGATGGCAGCCCTTAGCTCCTCTCTGAAAACTGCATCCCGAATAAGTGCTGAAGGGAAGTGCCACCTAGGAGGTCCTTTAGTAGGACCAGTCCAGCTAAGGCCCAAGGTGATCAAGCTGTGGTCTGAAATGGAGATCGGGAGTATCTGTGCTGCCTGGAGTGGCTGACGAAGAAGTAGTCTATTCGGGAGTATGACTGATGTACATTGGAGAAGTGTGTATAATCCTTTGTGGTAGGGTGAAGGAAACGCCAGGCGTCACATAAGCCAAGGGTAGATAATTTCTGTCTAACCCCTTCAGAAAAGGTCTTGGTAGCCGCCCTGTTAGCGCTGGTACTGTCGAGGGTCCCATGCCAAGTTAAGTTGAAATCCCCCATAAGTATAATGGGCCCTTCCGCGAACCCCCCTATCTGGTCAAGAGCGGTGGAGAGAAACTTAGACTGACCTGAGTTAGGTGCGTATATTGAGATGAATGTGCAAAGCGTGCCCCTCAGCCTCCCCTTAACCATCAACATCCTCCCCTCACGATCTGTGTTGACAGCGTCAGGTTGAAATTTCGTTGTGCTGTGGAAAAGTACGGCGACCCCATTGTGTTTAGTGGTGGTGGACGAGGTATAGATTAGCGGATATGCTCTGTGGCAAAGCCTAGTGACCTCAACTCATTTGAGATATGTCTCCTGCAGTGCCACTACTTCAACTTTGTGGTCCGTGATATATTTCCAGATTTTCTGACGTTTCTGTGGGGAGTTGAATCCTTTAACATTCCAAGAAGCTACGTTAACCATCATACAAGGAACACTCTCCACCCCCCATGCGGGCCCACATTACCCATCCACACATCCCGGCCACTCTCAGTACAGTACAAGGTACCACTCCCCAGTCCGCACCACCTCCCTCCATCACCCTGACCATGCTGAGACGTGCTAGGCATCCCAAAAAATTAAAAAGCATACCCCAGAATCACCATCGGGACCCCTTCCCCCACAAACCCCGCCCAAGTTCCCCAAAGACTGGTGATCCGAGGACCAACGGATCCTCAGCTCGCACTTCCTCCAAAAGCAATAGGAGGAATAGTGGGTAGCACGGTCAAGGCCCACACCCCCCGATTGCAAAGCCATATATACTAGTGAGCAGTACTTTACTGCGTGGGAGAAAATAAAAACCACAGTGTCTTTAGTGTCCCAATCAGGAATCAAGCGCTGCCAGTGCGGCCCCCCTCAGATCCCGGATGACGTCATCTGGCAGCTCCGCCACCCCCTGGTTAGGTAATCAAGCATCTATACATCTGGGGGTCACACATCAAAATGGCGACGGGGTCCCCCCAGAGAAAATGACTACGTTTCAGCGGTTCTGTGTGCCAAGATCCGGAGCTTCTCCTGGGTGTTACCGCCTCAGCCAAGGCACCCGAGGTAGGGGAGTCCTCCGTTAAAGGTAGCCTCAAGATGTGGAGGCCGTCAGAGAGCTCAGTGACGTGGTGTGTCTTATTTCCATAGTCAAAAGTAAGGCCGAAGGGAAAAGTTTGATGGTGATCGGTCGCAGTGTTTGCCGGCGGGCCAAGGTTGTGGGGGCCAGATCTTGGTAGAGAGAGCATCTGTGGTCTTGAAAGGGCACGTTTTTCTTTTTCCTGGCAGCAGACAAGATGGCTTCCTTTCCTTTGAAAGAGTGGAGTTTGACCAAGACATCTCTTGGACGCTTACGGCCCCCCGCCTGTAATGTGCCCACACGATGGGCCCTGTCCAGCTTGATTTTCAGGTGCTGTAGGGAGAGGAGTTCTGCAAAGAGGCCCATCACAAATGCCTCCAGATCAGGCCCCTCCACCCCCTCTTCCAAATCCCGGATCCGAATGTTCTCCCTTCCAGTTCTGCTCTCCAGGTCTTCCACCTTAAGTATGAGCTGGGCTTGAAGTGCTTGCTGCGATTCTTGTACTTTTGAAGTAGCCGTTACCAGGTCCTGCGTCTGTTCCTCCACCTCCAGTACTCGAGTACCCACCGTGTCTACATCCTCCCGGAGGGTGGTGAGCTTCTCGGTGAGGTCAGCTTTTAGTTGGTCCACCGAGGACCGCAGGTCTTGTTTGATCTCTAAACACAGCTCAGCTTTGAAGTCACAAAGGGTGGCCACCAGGTCTTCTCGTGTGAGCGCCATATTCTGCAGTTGTGCGGTATCCGCTGAGGTGAGAGCCTTCTCAGGTGCCTGAAAGTACTGGGAGACTTTGTTGGTGTTTTTCTTGGGCGGCATAAGGCCACCACCCCGCTCGCGCGTGATCAAAGTCACCAGGGTCCCCCAGAACTTGCCAGAAGTAATCACGATGAAAGGCCAGATCGTGACGTGTGTTCTCTCCTTGCCGTGGGGTTGGACCCCCACCGCCTACTGCTCTCCGGTATTCTCTTGAGGGTCAAGCAGTGGTGGGCCCGCCCTGCTGAAGGCTTCTAAGGGAATCCCCTCCAAAGCCCGATCCACTGGGTCCTCCCACTGTAGCTGGGTGGATGGCTCATTATCAAAGCCCGGATTGCCAAGCCGCCGTTGGTGTCTGTCTCTGTCACGCCGCCATCTTGGGGTCAGGCACAGCCCTTGTGGAGCGTTTTCCCCAAGGTCTTTAATCGTGCAGAATTGCTCCTGTTGCAGATGGGGGGGCCCCAGGCCGCTCCACTTCTTCACTTATGAGTGTCCCCCTGCCGCCGCTCCCCACTCAGCACAGTGCTCCTGCCGCTTCACTGACACTGGCAAAATGGCACCAATGCGGGACCGCTGGCACTCACCGAGTTTGGAGGCCTGATTGCACCGGCAGGCATGGCAGCGAAGCTCCGCCGGGTCAAGGCACCGCTTCGGCGCAGGGGAGATCCATCCGCGGCCCCCTCCAGCGGTCGCGGCAAGCCGCGGGATTCCCGATTAGGCCCACTACACCATTCCACGGCACGCCCGGGACCTCAGCGACTCAGCCTCAGAGGCGCGATCTCGTGGACCTGGGTCTAACCTCTCGATTCCTGCAGTCCACCCAGCTCCTGGAAGACCTCGGACACCCAGTGGGTGAGTAGCTCGTTCACTAGGCTGCTGGAAGGTGCATATTACAATCAGTGGGGTCCGGAGCTGAGTCGGTTCACAACCGCTCCACCATCTTACTTGGCCATGACCCACAACGTTACCTTTTTTTACATTTACTTGCACTTCAATTGGTAGTGGCATCCCCGGTACTAATAGTTGTTGAGTATCTACAGTCAACAGTCCCAAGCAACTTGGGTCCTTTTGTTGCAAATGTATTGTTAGAGGAATGGTTAACAGCTCTAAGTCAGTTATTTGACCCCATTGATTGCCTGGTTCCTCAATTAGTTTTGACATTTGCTCCATTTCATGTTGGACAGACTCTACTACTCCATGATATTGCACTTTACTCACTCACTGGCTTGATTGGGGTTTGTAGTCCGCATTAATCAGTTTGTAAAGTCAGCATTTCATGAAATCAAACTTTGCTGGGGACTTTGTTGGTTTCCCACATATGCGTACCATAGATGATTTGAAAGACTGATTTTCCCCTGTTTGTGTGATTTTCAATTTGTTTAATATTGCTGAGGATTGTAGTTTTTGTTCCCCCTCTTAGCGGGGGGAAAGGTGGTCGCCCCTTTCCCGACCTCATAATTCCCACCTCGTTAACTCTACATATATGAATATGAAGGTTTTGATAACTTTTTACTGTTTTTTCAACTTTTGCAGCCTTGAATAAGTCATGTGTGTAACAAAACACGTGTTGGCTCGGCCTTGTGACATCACTTTATTATTGAAGATTTCAAGGCACAAACAATAAACGGGACTTGACCTGAGTCTACCGTGATCCTGACTTTTTGGACTAAAATTTGACTATTAAATTACTTACAGAGTGCTGTGATATCTTTTGAATATAAAATAAAAATTCACAAATGAACAAAAAGTAAAATGTACTTATAAAAATAATTACCAAATTATTTAATTTAAATTAATAAAAAACATCAAATACAATTTTTAAAAAAATCATTCCATAGACAACATTCCAATACATTTGCAACTGAATTCATTAATAAATCAAATAAAATAGAATAAATAACACAGAATGAACAACTATACAATTATGAATAATCAGTTATCAAGTAATCGAATGCAGAAAAAAATAATGAAGACACAAACAATTTTAACTTTAATATCTTCCCACACTATTTCCCTATTAAACAAAATACAATATTAAAAATGATGGCATGGTAAACTTATAAAAAATACAATGCACATTAAAAGCACTTCAAAAATTACACAAAAGTAATTAACATAAAAATAATTTGATAATAAATTTAAATAGTAAGTAACAGTAAGTAACAGTAAGTTCGCGAGTGCGAGCTGCAGCTCGGGTGGAATTTCTACCCGAGCGGCAGGTATACCAGCACAAACTGCAGTTTGCACTGCACTCCAACACTCACAGAACTTCGCAGAGTTTTCTTGTAACTTCGCGGAGTTCTGCGTAGCAAAACAAAGCGAACTACGCCCAGGCCTACTATAAAGTTAGGACATGAATAAAGGGCCTGATATCTACCCGTTTCAAAGTCAGATTTTAATTACTGCTAGGTCTGAGATCCGTCTGGATCAGGCCGACTTAAAGCCTTGCTAATGTTTCCTTTTAATTCTTTTTTGCTCATAAGAAAAATGTGTCCCATCAGTTTGATGCACTCAGGAAACAAAACTCCCTCTGAATGCTAAACAGATTTATGCAGCAGTAACAAATGGAACTAGGGACAAAGTCCCTTTTTCTGTTCTCTAAAGTGAAATTTGTTGCAATGTTTCTCTTTGACAAACTACTTTAATCTCTTTTTCCTTTTAGAAAATACCTCCCTCTTTGTACGGAGCAACAAGAATTTGGATCAGATTAAGAGGACAGCATTACAAGAGAAACTTTAAAAAATCTTCAAATTTACCGTCTGCACAGGCATAACCTGTTCAATGTTTAATTTCTAAAAGTCGCTAAAAATGGATGCTGACAGTTTCGGTACCAAACATGCCCGATCCCCTGATTCGCCTCAGAAGTAAATGGGACCACGACGTGGCTGGGCTGGATGACGAGGAGTGGCGGGCTGTGGTGGCGTCCCCGCGGGAGGTCGCCATTTCTTCTAGACTCCGCTTGGTCCAACTGAAAATTCTTCACAGAACGTATTTGTCTGGACCCTTTTTGGGACATATGGGCTATGCCCAAGACAGTAATTGTGTATGACACTGTGGACAAGAGGGCAAGAGGGCATTGTGGGGATGTGCTATGATACAGAAATATTGGGAGGGGTGGTGCGTATGATGGAGGAGGCGCTGGAGCAACAGATACCATGTATTAACAAATTGATTTTATTGAACATTTGGTACCCCACAGACCTCAGTGCTAAGGAGAGAATTTGGGTGGCTCTGGGCTTCATGATGGCCAAGTGAAACATTGCACGTCTATGGAGAGCCCCGAACCCACCAAACATTGCCGATTCGGCCAAGGACATGGACTGGTGTATGGTGACGGAAGTTCCTATTTATGCCTCTAGGGGGTGCCCGACGAAATGGTTATTAATATGGGGGTCATGGAACACTTTGAGGGGATACATATGTGAACCACCTGGGAGCGGGGTTGAGGGTGTTGCCGTAGTTGTATAGTGTGCGACTCTTGACGACACCTATAATGTACTGTGCAATGAGCTATTACTGCTGTATTAATGTGCTCTACGGATCCTTTGAGCATTGTAATGCTTTGATTGTTGACATGCCTTTTTCAATAAAAAGATTTAATAAAAAAGAAAATAAAAAAATGGATGCTGGTGGCTCCCACCAGCAACCACTGGTACAGATTAAGCATTGCCCCTATTTTATAAGCTTCCACTGTGCCAGATACAATGCCATGAAATAACCACCAGATTTGCCTTTTACTTGGTTCAAAAGTGAAAAGCATTGGGTGAAGGATAGGGAGACGCTCCATAGAAAACAAGACCATGTTGACCACATGTTTTTATTGACAACAGCAGTGATTCCATGACAATGATTCTTCCCTCTCTGGTATGAAGGAAATTATATAACTAGGCTGGTTAAAGAATGCAAAAATTGATGGATGGAATGAATGAATTAATCTCAGCCACTGGTAAGATCTTGGACCTGTTAGACCTGGGGGTTTCTAGTTGGCAGAGGTCCAAATAGGGACCCTTACTTCTAGTCAGGGTAAGGGGGTACACACTGTTGATATCCCCTGCTCACCCCCTTGGTAGCTTGGCACGAGCAGAAAAGCTTATCCCCAAGGCAATTTGTAAAGTATTTGCACCAACACCCACAATAACACTGTGAAACACCACAAATGGACAACACACAGGTAGTTATAAAAATAGCAATCTCTTTATATATAGTTCAGATCAGATCAGAAACGTTAGCAAAAACACACATACATATAACTAAAAGTTCCTCTCCTTAAAAAGGGTTCCTTGTTAGCTTTCTAGCCAAAAGCTCACTTTGGTAATGTTCCTTGTGCTCACACCGTTCACCCTGGTAACACAGTTCACCTTTGTGACCTTTGGGATCACACAGTTCACGCTTCAATTGGGAAGAAAGGTGTCGCCTGATCAGCAATACCCCCACTCTGTTAGGCGATGCGATATACTCAAGAATGTCCCCACGGCTGTTTACTTTCCCCACAGAGAGCGCGCAAGCGCTAGTTATCACCAAGGATATGATCTCACCACTTGTCCCCGCCTTAGCGCGGGGGACGTGCTTGCGCTAGAAATTACCCCCTATTAAGAGATGCGGCCAGCAACAACCCTTCAGTGCACACTGCTCCCCCAGCGCCGTTTACCTTTTGATATGCGGGGCAGGGGAGGCTTTCAATCCGTCTCGATCCGGGCGGCGCAGCTTCACTTCCGGAAACCGCCCCTGCCTCAGTTCCAGCCAATGGAAGCTCTGGCCAAGCCCCTCAGCTGCTAGGCGGTAGGCCGAGACCAACGGAGTCACAGATGTCTTTGGCCTGAGGCGGTGCGGGCTCGCCCAATCCCAGCGCGGCTCCGGCCGAGCCCCTCAGGTGCTAGGCAACCCCCAGCCCCTGTCACTCACAAACCAGACAGTCAATACACAAACAGGCAGAGGCACACAGAAAGGTTGAACAAAAAAATAGCCACTTTCTAAAAGTGCTATTTTCAAACACAGAATTTAAAAACCATCCTCCCTAAAAGATGTGTCATCAAATTCTGAGTTCAGGGATACCAGACTTCAGCTTCCCATCTTGCTCCTATGGGGAGATATGCAGGTACTCATGCGACACAGCATTCCACATTCTATCCTATGGGCAAGATGGCCTTTCAATAGTGAAAAACGAAATTGGCAGTATTTCACTATCAGGACATGTTACCCTCACTAGAACATGTCCTACCTTTCACATACACTGCACCCTGCCCAGGAGGGTGCCTTGGGCCTACCATAAGGGTGTCCAATGTGTAAGAAAAGAGAAGGGTCAGGCCTGGCAAGTGTGTACACTGACCAGGAAAACATGGCAGTTCACAGATTGCGCACAGGCACTGCGGTGGCTGGCCTGAGACACCATTTTAGGGCTACTCGGGTGGGTGGCACAATCAGTGCTGCAGGCCCACTAGTAGCATTTGAATTACCAGCCCTGGCACACTCAGTGCACTTTACTAGGGACCTACTGGTATAACAAATATTCCAATTATGGATAACCAAACACAATAACAATTTACAGTGAGAGCATATGCACTTTAGCACTGATCAGCAGTGGTAAAGTGCCCAGAGTTCTTTAGCCAACAACCACAGGTCAGGAAAAACAAGGGAGGAAGAAGCAAAAAGTTTGGGGATAACCCAGCAAAAAGGGCTGTTTCCAACAGGACCAAATCCCAGTCACTCATTCTTTTGCACACCATGCCCCTTCAGTTTGGGCCAGCCATATGCAAATTAATCTTGACCCTGCTCCAAGGGGAAGAGTCCAGCCCGAACTGCCAGTCCAGGTTCTCCCTGCACCAGAACACAAGGGACCGAAAACCGGTTTCACTCTAGTTGGGGCACATCGCCATACATAGCATAGTTCCAGTGACACAGTGTGCACTGGATCCACATCTGGGCATGCCTGTCCCACTTAGGGCGACCCACTCAAGTAGACAAAAAAAGTGAACGATGGAATGATTAAATTAATCTCAGCCATCAGTAATTACTATAGGCTGCATCCTAAGTCATCGTTATTTTGCACACATGCCACTTCAGTTTGGACCCAGTCATATGCAAATCAGTCTTGACCCTGCTGAAATCGGAACAGTTTGGCCCAAAATGCCAGTCCTTGAACTGGAACATACGCAACCCTAGACTGGTTTTGCCCTAGTTAGGGCTCATGAGCTAGGTATAGCTTATTTCCAGTAGGACGGGTATGCAAGAAGTGTTTATTTGTTTTTACATATGTGACTTGATGGATTTTTGCTTATAAAGATTTGGCAAATATTGGAAGACAGTAAAGACTATTCTGCAAGAAATTTGGGAAATTAGTGACAAATAATGATTATTGAAGAACATTAGGGCGGGGGCTTAGATATAAATGTGTTTAGATTTAAATTTGTATTCCAGTTCACCCCCAGAAACCTGTAGAGAATTTGAGTGGCATATCTTATTTTTCTAATACATTTCAGCATTTCGGACAATGCTTTAGCTTTGATTTCTTCTTTTCTGTCCGATATGACACAACTAGTGGCCTTGGGTAACTAAGTTTCCCCGTCTTTCACTCACCCATGGGGGGTTCCTCAGGGCTCATCAATGAGCCCTATACTCTTCAATGTATATGTAACCAACTTGCCACATTAATCAGAACTTTTGGGATGGCATTAACTTCCTACGCGGACGACACTCAAATCGTCCTCTCGATCTGCAAAGATGTCATCTAACCAGTAGTTAGATTTAGAGAGTGTATGCTGGCATTCAATGCATGGATGAGTTCGCACTGCCTCAAGCTTAATTCTGGAAAGACAATCACTCAATCAATCAATCAGAACATTTGTAAAGCGCACTACATACCCGTGAGGTTCTCAAGGCGCTGGGGGGGGGGGAATGCTGCTACTCCTCGAATAGCCAGGTCTTGAGGAGTCTTCTGAAGGTTAGCAGGTACTTGGTCTGCCGTAGGAAGATGGGGCATGTGTTCCAGGTCTTGGCGGAGAGGTGGGAGAGCGATCTGCCGCCAGAGGTCGCTCTTCGGATGCGGGGGACTGTGGCGAGGGTGAGGTCGGTGGAGCGGAGCTGGCGGTTGGGGGTGTATAAGCTGAGTCGTCTGTTGAGGTATGCTGGTCCGCGGTTGTGGAGTGCCTTGTGTGTGTGGATGAGGAGCTTGAAGGTGATCCTCTTGTTGACGGGGAGCCAGTGAAGGTCTCTCAGGTGGGGTGTGATGTGGCTGCGGCGAGGGATGTCAAGGATCAGCCGTGCAGAGGTGTTCTGGATGCGTTGAAGTCGTTTCAGGAGTTTGGCCGAGGCTCCTGCGTAGAGAGCGTTTCCGTAGTCCAACCTGCTGATGACAAGGGCCTGGGTGACTGTTCTTCTAGTTTCGGTGGGTATCCACCTGTAGATCTTACGGAGCATGCAGAGGGTGTTGAAGCAGGGGGACGAGACGGCGTTGACCTTCTTTGTCATGGAGAGGGTGGAGTCGAGGATGAACCCTAGGTTGCGTGGTCGGTGGGTGTTGGAGCTGTTCCCAGTGCGGTCGGCCACCAGGAGTCGTCCCAAGCCGAGGGGGTGGATCCGAGGATGAGGACTTCCATCTTGTCCGAGTTTAGCTTCAGTCGGCTGGTCTTCATCCACTCGGCGACGGCTTTCATTCCTTCGTGGAGGTTGGCTTTGGCGGTGTGGGGGTCCTAGGTGAGGGAGAGGATCAGCTGGGTGTCGTCAGCATAGGAGATGATGTTGAGGTTCTGCAGTCAGGTGACGTGGGCGAGTGGTGCCATGTAGATGTTGAACAGTGTTGGACTGAGGGATGAGCCCTGGGGTACGCCGCAGATGATCTTGTTGTCTTCAAAGCAGAAAGGGGGAGGCAGACGCTCTGGGTTCTGCCAGAAAGGAAGGAGGTGGTCCAGTCCAGGGCCTTATCTTGGATCCCAGCATCGTGGAGGCGTGTGCGTATGGTGCGGAGGCAGACTGTGTCGAAGGCGGCTGACAGGTCCAGGAGGATGAGGGCCGCGGTTTCTCCGTTGTCTAGCAGGGCTCTGATGTTGTCAGTGGTGGCAATGAGGGCAGTTTCGGTGCTGTGGTTGCTGCGGAACCCGGACTGGGACGGGTCCAGGATGCTGTTTTCCTCGAGGGAGTGGGTCAGTTGTCTGTTGACGGTCTTCTCGATGACCTCCGCCGGTAACGGGAGCAGGGAAACAGGCCGGAAATTCTTGAGGTCCTTGGGGTCAGCATTAGGTTTTTTGAGTAAGGCGTTGATCTTGGTGTGTTTCCAGCTCTCCGGGTAGGTCGTTGTCTCAAAGGAGATGTTGATGGTTTTCCAGAGATGGGAAGCGATGGTGGTGCTGGCTTGGTTGAAGATGTGATGTGGGCAAGGGTCTGACGGAGATCTGGAGTGGATGGTGTTCATGATTTTGATGGTGTCGTCATCGTTAATGTTGGTCCAGGAGAGCAGGGGGTCATTGCGGATGGTGGCCATGGGGGCGGGGGTCTCAGTGGTTGTCGCGGCGGACATGGTGATGAAGCTGTTGTGGATGTCTTCGATCTTGCAATGGAAGAAGGTGGCAAGGGAGTCGCACAGGTCTGGCGAGGGTGGGATGTCGTTGGTGTTGGAGCTGGGGTTGGATAGTTCCTTCATGATGTTGAAGAGCTCTTTGCTGTTGTGTGCATTGTTGTCTAGGCGGTCTTTGAAGGAGGCACTTTTGGCAGATCTGATGAGGTGATGGTGTCTGCGGGTGGGGTTCTTGTGGGCTGCGTAGCTGTCCGGTGTCCGTTCACGGTGCCATTTCTTCTCAAGCTTTCGGTAGGTATGCTTGGAGCCCTGGAGGTCTTCAGTGAACCAGCTGGCTTTCTTGCTGGTGTGACTGTTGGAGGGTTTCTTGAACAGGGCAAGGGTGTTGGCGCAGTCATTGATCCACTGTCTGAGGTTGCGGGAGGCGGTGTCGGGGTCGGTGGGGTCAGCAGGTGGGCTCCGGGCAAGGGTGGTGGTTAGCTGGTCTTCGGTGACTTTGCTCCAGAAGCGGTGGCGGATCTGTTGGGTGCGGTGGTGTGTGGTAGGTTTTTGGAAGGTGAAGTGGATGCAGCGATGGTCAGCACAGTGGAGTTTGGTGATGTGGTTGAAGGAAACGTGGGAGCTTGCGGAGAAGATGGGGTCAAGCGTGTGGCCGGCGGAGTTGGTCGGTGTTGTGATGAGTTGTCTGAGTCCGAGTTGGCAAGTTTGTCGATCAGGGTGGGGGAGTTGGTGTCGTTGTTGTTCTCGAGGTGGAAGTTCAGGTCCCCGAGGAGGATGTAATCTGTGAAGGCGAGGGCGTGTGTGCTGACGAAGTCTGTGGATGAGGGTTCCTCTGAGGGTGGTGTTGGGATCGGTGTGTATCTGGAAGTGCAGGTGTTCGGCAGTGCTGAGGGTGTCGTCGGAGTTGGTCGAGACTCTGAGCGTGTTCCTGTGGACGATGGCGATTCATCCTCCTACTCCATTGGTGCGGTCCCTGCGGGAGATCTTGTAGCCGTCCGGGATGGCTATGGCGATGTCGGGTGCCGACAAAGACAGGGGTGATTCTGTTTGGGAATTTCTCCCCTAACTGGTCACAGATCTGGTGGGCGGATGAATTGGGAGCAGCACCCATCCGATCATCAAAGCAAGAAATTTAGGAGTGCTTATAGACCGGAGACTAAATTTTGAAGAGCAAGTCAAAGCAGTTTCATCAGCCAGTTTATTTCTACTGAACAGGATCAAGAATTTGTTACCGCTGATCCCTATAAATAGTAGAAAAACTGTGATTATCTCTAAACTGGACTACTGCAATGGGCTTTATCTCGGAATGTCTGGGAAGCAGATTAATAGATTACAGATGATCCAGAATGCAGCGGGTAGCCTCCTGCTGGGGATCCCTAAGTTTCAATCAATAGGCAAGCACCTTAAGAGACCGAATTGGCTTCCTGTTAGGGGTCGCATTAGGTTTAAGCCCTTATGTGTGGTACATAAGGCACTTCACAACACTGGCCCTCAATTTTTGAGGCGGTCATTAAACTGGTACTCCCCAAATAGATGTCTTAGGTCTGAAGGCGCAAAATTGATGCTCTATCGTAGATTCTGTAAGGCGAACTGGGGGGGTAAAAGTTTTATGGTGGACGCTACGAAACTTTGGTACACCCTCCCCTTTTCCATCAGAAATCTGTCATCTTTAACATCCTTTCGCAAAGCCTTAAAGACCTGGCTATTTAACGAATAGTTTACCTGCCTGCTTTCTAGCCTGCTAGTGCCAAGACACCATTTGGTATTTGTGTGCTGTACAAATCTCAGTAACATAACATTATGCACCAACACTGTTGAAACTTTTCTTAGATTGGAAGATCACTTAACAAGAATATGGTGGAGGGTCCTTATAGGGAACACCTGATTAAAATAGAGGAAATATTGAATTTTAAGTATTTTAGATCAGTAAAATTGGTTAAAATATAGTAGGATAAAAGGACATTTTTACTGGGGATTGGGGTTGTCACCTATCATCTTTGGCCACGTAATAGCAGATATTGCATTTCATAGTATATTGGGACAGTCACACTGTATAATCACTTCAAAATCTGTTTTTTTGGCCCTTTGCTATTTTCCATAATGCCCTAGTTATCACACTGCAAGTTTTCATAATACATTTTTTAGGACACTGTACTCTGCAAGCTTCCACAATTCCTCCATGTGTAGACGTCGTGAATTCCATAATATCCTATGGAGGAATTTAACGGTAGGCTTCACTATTCCGTGAGCCAGGATTATTATTTTTTTCTTTACTGATCTTGTGTCAGAGGTGCCATGGGTCAGTGCAGCTTTGTAAAATGTATAACACTGCCTTTGAACTGTAGAATAAAATGTTGTGTCCAACACGGCTACAAATTACATAGATCCGATTAGGAGTAGTTTATTAGTCCCCTGTGCCAGCCTAAGACCCTGACATGGAGTCAGTAGGCGTACAGTAGGAGGAGTTCCCCTGAGAACATCAAAGCACACAATTTTATAAAAGCATTTGTGGTTGCAGCCAGCCATGGCACATGTTAGAGTTAGATGTCCCAAAAAGTAAAATAAGCAGGGAAAACACAATGCACATGGAATTTACCATTGTCTCTGGTAGCATATTACATTGTTTCATCATGTCTCATTTGAGGCATGTAAACTTCAGTATTTCACAGGCTAACACTTCACAGTTTTCTTTAATGGCCATTTAGCAAACCTTGCAATTGTCCAAAATGTCCAAGCAATTACTTTGCATTCATTGTCCAGCTAATTTTGCAAGCTTTCAGAATGCCAATAATATACATTGTCTACCAATCCCATAACGTCCAGTTAGCGCACATCCAACAGTTACATGGCAAGCCCAGTTTCAAAGTTTTTATAATGTCTTTACTTGCACACCCAGGCTGTTTTCCATAAAGCTACATTTTGCACAGTTCCTGGGCTGGAAAGAGCTCTAGATAGCACAATACATGATGTTCATGTGACTCCGGTTAATTGAGTCCTGGGTTTACCGGGTTAAAGGAGTTTACTGTGTTCATCCTCTTTGTGGTGTTTGTAGTGTCTCATTCGGCCATGGTTCTCAATACTAGATCTGCTAGCAAATGAGGAGGCGTCGTCACTGGGAGGAGGGGGCAGGAAGTGGTGCAAAGCCACAATCCTGACTGCCAGACTAGAGACATCCTATCTCTGTTTTACCTCCCCTTCGATGAACTACCTATCAGTAGCCGCATGGTTCTTCTTGCTCATGGTTCCAGTGGGGATATAAGCAGGAAACTTACAGCTCCTTTTCTGATAAAGAACCCACCAATGAAAAGAATCCAGCCTTCGGGCCTCAGACTGGATTGGGAATGTTGCAGCACAGATTGTCGGGACACAGCAGAAAAGGGGAAAACCAATCAGAAAAGACTTCTCACTCTCGCATGACTGCTACTCCAGAAAACTGGAATTATATTGAGGATTTCTAAGTATACAACACCATTTTCACCTGGATAAGTGAATGCATACGTAAATATATGTATGCTTGTTAATGTTTCTTTGAGGGAATTCCCGGACTGGAATGCCCACTCATTGCTTCTGAAAGATTTACTCACAAATGCAAGCAGTCGAATTATATGTTTTGACAAGATGACAAGAATACATTTATTATTAAGTGAAATTACACTGGTAAATCAAGCCATCTGTGCATATAATGTATATGCCGTTGAGAATCTGACCCTCGGTACCTAGGACAAATTGATGGATCCGCACATTCCAGCATTCACTTGCACAAATAGCCTTTTCTCACCTCAAATGATTGGAAAATCCCCCAACAAGCGTGAAGTGCCTAAAAACGAAGGGGCAGATTTACAATCCCCTTGCGCCACTTTTGCGTCACTTTTAACATGGGAAAAGTGACGCAAAAGTGGTGCAAGGGGCTTGTAAATCTGCCCCGAAATATCTCATGTGGGGGCATATTATCAAGCGGCAGCGATAATTATTGCTGGCCGCTCTCAGCGAGAAATTATTTATCGCTGGCAATTATCGCCATGCTATCGCTGTAGCAACACTGCATAGAGCGATAGCGGTGTTTTCAGCGATGTTCCATGGAAAACGGCGATTACCTTGCTGATATGACCCTGTGATCGTATCAGCATAATACACCCCCAATGGTAAGGAAGTCAGCGCCTCCTTGTAAATATCACGATGTGCACATCAGCGATAATCTACAAGGAGTACTGCCCAGTGACACCCAATTTGCATTTCATTAGAGATGCAAAGCGAGGCATCGGGAAAACGTGTGCTAAAATGTGCTAATGTATGTTAGCATCCCCCTTTCGCCGCTTTTTTGGCTTTTAAAGCCAAAAAAGCGGCGAAATGGCCCTTGATAATATGCCCTTTATAGTTTTGTGCTAAATCAAACGCAATACTCCGTGGCACAATTACCATTAATGCTTAAACAGCAATGTTTATTTTCAGAAACAATTTATATAGCGCAAAAAATAGGGCAATCGCTTTCCATCAAATCTTTGCCTATTTTCAATGTTTACCACTAAGTAATACGGGCACTCAACTTGACCGAGCGAGTGTAATAAGTGCTACACTCGACTAAATAGTTTGCTTCAGTTTAAAGTGCTACTTCCGTAGATTAAATGAGACCGAATTCCTTTATGAATTTAGGATTGTTGCTCCCTTTGTAAAGCGACATTGTTTATTTCCAATTGCCCAGTCTTTAAAAGGTGTGCCTTTTAAGTACTCTTATGCATTTCATGTAACATTCAGAGATCGACAATAATATTCAAACTACACTTAATATATGTATATATGATGAATATTTTGAAATGTGTCAATATCTCTTTCACGGATTCTTCACCTATATGTGTTTCTCCGTGAAATTAAATAGTCTTTCTAGAAGTGAACGCATTGTTGCACTTGGCATTCCAACATTGGTACACGTATGCCCTTAGAGATTAATTAATGTGTGGCAGAGACTGGCCTTTGCTTGCAGAAAACACAGTGTTAAAAACATTTCCGCTCCTGGAAACTGGTCCCCGGAGAAACCGTAAGCAATTTCATGAAAACATAACCAAATTCTAGTCACTGCTAAACTTAACAGTCAGCAGTTTATATATCTAACCTTCACAAAGTCAACTCCGAGCGATTTAGCAGAGGGTGAAAAGTTCAAACCAAATGTGTCTGGGCACCAGTGTGCTTTGGGTTCCAGTCCAGTGTGAAATAGCTGTAGACTTTATTTACACTTTGTGATCATGCACCAGATAGTGTTTGACGTGCAATGCACATGGCAGCTGCCATATTTTTTCAGAGCTATGAGTTATGTTGTAGTGTAAAGTTGTTAATGTGAGTTAACACTTCCGGATTAGTGATTTCAGAGACTGCAGGCGCGAGCTCGCATTGGCTTGTTCTATATTCTGCGGGTGTTACTGTTTGAAAAAGCCACTGCTAATATGTTCTCATGTTTGGCAACAGTTTGTGTTATATACGTGTTACAGCGTTTTACTATGTTCGATACGCACTCGAATAGCAGAGACTATTCGGATGGGATGCATCACAACCGTGCCAGCATGGGAGGAATGTACAAAGGAAATGTGTGGAACTAAATCCCCCCACTTCTTGGCATTTTGTCGCGAAGAAGTCCTAATTAAAACCAATTAGCTTGGTAAGAGGCAGCCTTTCATCTTTCTCTAGTAGAACCAATGTTCATTTATGTAAAACAAATTATATTTGTATTTACATTCCTAGGGAAAATGTAGTTTGCAGTATATGTGCTGGCCCGGTTAATAAATATGATAAGGCCGGATTCTTGTCTAACCAATTATCTACAAGAACCCTCTCAGGTCGACTGGATCTTTTTACTTGCCAAATAGCGTAGAGGGAGTAAACACAATTATCAGGAAGTAACTACCGCAAGTTGACATCATTAAAGGACAAAGGACTCAGGATCTAAAATTTCCGAGAGTTTATTATGAGCAAAAACATCTGAACATAAAGACACCTCAATACAAGGCACAAAAGATAAATGGGCACTAACACAAAAGCTAGCCTACGAAGAATTCGCATTCGACTAAAAATAAAAAGAATTACAGATTCTAAAAGCATCAAATAAAAAATAGTTATGCTGATATCGATCTTAGGAATCATTAGTCACAACATTTCTGTCCCTACTCTATTCTAAAATGGCATCCCTACTTAGCATTCCCTCCCAAGCAAGATATCATGGAAAAGGTGTCAGAAGTGAATCTCCCTAAGAAGTCTTCACTTAGTGAGAGCTCGATCTTTGATGCTCCTTCTAGCTTCCCGCCTAAACCTCATCTGCTCAACACACAGGAGTCTGTCCCTAATACAAAACCCCAAAATCGCAGAACACGCCCTTCGGCACACCTCTCCAACCAAGTCTTCCTCCGGTAAATTTCCATCCAGAGCAGTCCATCTTCCATCGTCCGTTAGCTTGACCTTGGGTCCCAGGCACCTTCCATACTAAGAGTTACAGTTGCACATTCCAATGCACTCCCCTGTAGGCTTCTCGCCGTATCTCAACTCCTAAAACAAAGACTTATTTTCACTAACGAGCTAAATGTCCTTGCACCTGCAACAGAAACATGGGAACGAAAAGGAAAGCTCTTCACATCTTGAGGTTTTACATTTCACGGCAACTCAAGCCTTAACCAAGAAATCCCTGTCAGCCTGCAAAATATAGCTAAAATAAGAAATGAACGGACCTTCTCTTCTACATATGCAGTTAGGCCTAACAAATTTAGACATACTACAAAATCACATTCTAAGCATTAGTTCAACATAATCATCTTGTAAATAAGCAACCTACTTTTAATTCTAACGTAGCACACATTTAATCCATTACATTGATTGTGAAACCTAATCATCTACATTATTCCAAATACATTCACAATAACTTACAACGTTAAACTTCGCAAAACGTTATTACATGTCTAACACTTCTATGTTAAATGATTATAGCAAATACAATTCTATGACGCTTCTAGACATACATCGATTATATGCGGGTGCCGACTAACAATGAATATGATGCACCCCTACAAATCTCAGAATCACATGGCGCTCTATCAAATATGTAGTACTGCTTCTTTGCTTCTTTGTCCCAGTCCTTACATCACGGAATGAGTCCATACAGAGATAGACATCCTTCAACTTACTTAAAAGCAGTGCTTAATTTGTAAAATTTGAGGTGCCAGGGCCCTTCTCTGAAGGCCACTGTGGCATGCATCACGCATTGCTCCTGTCAGTGCTGCCAATGACAGTACTAACATAACCCCTAACCGTTGGACTTAAAAGAAAAAAAAAATCCTCACTCTCGGACTGTGCCTATGAGGTACAACCTCTGTCCAGGACTCTCCTGTTTTGTCTGTTCCATCTGGGAGGCAGTCTCACCGTGCTGTCTGTCAATTTCTGCTAGCGATTTCTTTCTGGTTTGGGTTGTGTTTCTACTTTATTTTTATAGCATCCTTGGTCCCTGCTGGCCTTCTGACTTTGGTCTTGCTGGCAGGGTGGGTATCCTGACCTCCATTCTAGGCTTGTAGAAAATGTGTAGCTCTAGTTCTAGAGCCTGATCTTCCCTGGCTCCTTACTGCACTTGAGGCTGGGCCTGAGGTTCTTCTCCATAACAATGCACTGGATCTCTACTGATGGATGAGATTTACCGCCAAGTATGTGGTGGTTGGGCTTGCAGCTCTTCACCGTCTGAGCTCTTCCAGGTCTGAGGCTGATGTGCTCCCGTTCTTTGTAAGGCAATGGAACCCTTTTGGTGAAGGGCAAGCGACTGCCATCCCTTTGTGTTTTTACTCAGGTGAGGATTGGCTTGGACTTGAGCCTGTGCTCCCTGCTAGGCGTGGGTCCTGTGTGATGTGGTGTACCTTGTCTCCGTATCTCATATTCTATTATTCGGTTAATGTGTGACCCATGTCCTGAGGTAGGGCCTGCCCTTTCAGGCTTGCCGCTGGCTTGCTGCTGGGATGTGCTGGGATGTGCCTACTCTGCTTATGACCCTGGAATTCTTTTCAGTAAAAAATGAGTTAATTATTTTTTTTTTTAGTTCCTGGTGTGTGGCTTGATCTTTGACTCCCCGTATACTCCCTGCTGGGCTGTGTCTTATGGTATGAGCTGGAGCTGGCTTTGGGGTCGCTGGATAAAAACAAAAGACATATATTTGGATGCTGTTGCAAAGGTTTTAACATGTAATATGGGCTGTATAAACCTCAATCTGACTAATGTCACATTCACTCTTGAGCGTATCAGACAGTTCATCCAGCTCATCACAGACCAACAAACTATGGAAATCAAACATTTCTAGCTTTTTAATGACTACAAGCAGGCATGAATATCTACAGTAGTGAATGAGATGTATTTAAGCAGTGATGCATTCTTTAGTGAAAGGCTATCCTAAAAGTGATGCACAGTATGGTGATTTTTTATTGTGCCCACCTTTTACTATATACTGTTAACCTCCAACTCATCATTAAATAATGCCCACGTGTTGCAACATTCCTAATAAAGGCCTTTAAAAGAAATTGGGACACGTTGAAACCTATCGACAGCCTTTGGAATGTTTAGGCAGCATGACTACTAACAGTTTGCCTCCCTAAGACAGTTTTAAAAAAAATAAAAATATAATGATGTCCTCTCACAAGATAGATCGCCCCTACATGTAGGTGGGAGTAATGAGTCTTGAGATACTTCAGTCAATCATGAATGACTGAGCTCCAATGTCCAATCATATGTAATCAGTACTATAAGTTTTAATCGCATAGGTAACTAACAGACTTGCTAATATGCAGTATTCGTGCATGAAAGAAATATAAGGGCTGATTCAGTGTTTGGCTAACAGGGTACTCTGAAGCAAAGGCAAGAAAATTTCCTGTCCGCCAAACTCCAGTTGACCTGTCTCATTTGGAAACAGGCGGATCCTAAGATTTCTGCCGGTTGAGCCCTCGTTGGGGAGTAAAGCCATCACATCACCAGCAGGGGCGGCCGCTCCATTAGAGCGGAGGAGCGCCGCCCCCCCCCCTCCTGCCACCAGTAGAAAACAAAACAATTTAAACCCATTTTATTATTGTTTTATTTTAATCCCCTGGACCCACCCTAAGGACTCTGATGAGTTTTGGGGGTGGGTCCAGGGGATGACACTGCTGGTGAGGGAGACGTGGGTACTCTATTCTCTTCGCATGAGGTGTTTGGCCAGCCGTCTCAGGCTGGCCAAATCCCTTACACGCAGTGAAGCTCTCTCCATTCTCAGCTGCATTGCTGGGGCTGTAGAGAGCAGGCACAGCCTCCCAGTCTGCCTGGGAGTGCAAGTTGCCAATGCTCCAGCCAATCGAGAGCAACTTCAGGATTCGGCACAGGGCAGGCTAGAAGCCTGTGCCCAAGGCTAAAAGAAGGATGAGGGGATGCATGGGAGGCAGTGGCAGAAAGGTAAATTTATTTTCTTTTTTCTTTTTTTGCCCCCAATTCCTCCCCACCTCCCTCCTCCACACCTCCCTCCTATGGCCCGGCCCACCCCCCACTTTGGCAGGGAACATGCCTCTACTTAACACCAGCTCTATTTAGAGCAGATGGGATGATGTTTTTTTCTATCCTTTACCATCCAGAAAAGCCTGGCGGGGGACAGAAAAAAAACAATAATAACCTCTACACTCGGGGGAAAAATTCCTAGGGTGTGGACATCATTCTTTTGTTTGTTTTTCAGAAAAAAATTCCAGCTTTATGAGTTTGTTTCTGAAAAACAAAAAAAAGTTAAACGGCCATCAAAACTGATGGCGATTGTCCATCAAACATTTTGTACGTTGAAGCGAACCACTGTGATTGCTGTATCTTTCAGGGTACACAGATGATCACTGGGTCAGTGGTCATCTCTAAATTTGATGGATGAATTTCCATTGTGATGGTGGGCTTAATGTCCTCTGCCATCCCAAAAGATATTTCTCCATCCGTCTAACAATAAAGTAGGACCATATTCTGCATGGAAAGCTTTATTTGATACTAAAAACGAAAAATTAAAATAAATATAGTAGGCTTGTAAAAACGTATTTTGCAGGTTGTTCCCATAAAGAGAAAGACATTTTTGAATAGCGAATAAAATCGTTGGGAGAAACATATTTAATAATCGTGCTATCTCTCCAGTAATGTTATTTTTTTCTGTATGGTACTTCCAAATTCTTAGATTAGACTATAAAATGCCATCTATGAATAATGGGAATACAGTGAAAAAACTCCGAAGGGAGACTACTATTCAATGGATTTATTTACACTCTAGTGTTGAAGACTGAAGCAATGTGTATTGCAATTGTACAGATGCTAATAAACTGATGCTTTGAAAAAGCAAAAAACACCCCCTTGTTATCAACCTTGGCAAGCAGGGCATACAACAACTGTGTGTCTATCAATGACACAGTATACACCAGTAAAATAAATTGACCTTTTCGGATCTCCAGTCTAAAAAAGCATGTAAGTTTCAGGTTAACAGAGGCTGCCATTTATCAAGGCAGTACATGTGTATCCTGCCCAATAATGTACATGGGACCTTGAAGATATTTCACACTGATCTAATGACACACATCCATTTAATGCTCACAGTCTATTGGAACATCCGGGGATTTTTTTTGACACTTTGCTGCAACTGCAAAGTTTAGCTGTGTTGTAATTAACTATTTCACATGTAAATAAATTGTAATGCTTACAGTGACATCTCAGACTTACGGATTATTGTAGCAATCAAGCTCGCACAGATCATTCTGTTGATATGTTCAACATAGAGTTTGCAGACTTGAATCTCTGCCTGTGGACTGTAGACCTAATTTAAAGTTCATAACAACTGGAGGGGCGCTTCAGGCGTCTTGATCTGTGAGATTCCGATATGCCGATTGTCCCCAGATGAAGGCCTGGATGGCCGAAGTTCATTGGGACCAGTGAAGTGTTCGGACAATGCATGTTGGGATATGTAGTTTTTAAACTACCAACGTTAAAATGAATTCATGTTTGTGATGTAACAAAACCAAGGATGGAATTAAATTATCCTTAGAGAATATCTGCGTTTGTATTATAATTTGGAACTTCAACGAATCAACCTCTCCAAGAGGTCATAATACCAGTGCCCTGGGGACATACCCCACATCTGTGGGGATGCAGCCTAATTTAAATTTTGGCAGATTAGGTACTCCATCACAAATGTCACCGAATATCCTAACCACCAAGCCCTGTGCCACCCCCTCTATTTCCAGTTGGGCAGACTGGCAGTTTTCCTATGGTGGTGGCCTCATGGCTCTGCCATCAGAAAATGTACTCTTATCGAATAGAAGCCTACAGAGCAGGAAGCCTACTTCAGGCCTCTGCTGGATTAAGTTCCTGATTCCCAAATGGTACCTCCCCAGGTGCTGGACCCATGATTGGCATCAGAGAGAACTCCTCCTGGCCTAACAGAAGGGTCCATCAAATCCAGTGCAAAGTGACACAAGCCCCGGACAGCTGCCAGCAAGAACATGGCCTGTGGGAATTGAAACAAAGTCTGCACACCTCTTGTGTATATTGTAGCAAAATCTATAATCTCCTAAATCAATGAGAGGAAGGGCACCTCAACATGGTCAAATGTTTTTTAAGCATCTAAACTGAAAAGTAATAGTGCGCCACCTTCATATGCAGCAATGGAGATGAAGACAATAAGAAGATGAGTCTAGAGAAACAGTTTCCATGCATGAACAAACCCCTTCTGATCTGGTGTACCATCAACTAGGACACAAAGTATGTCTGTGGTCCGCATATGTCTAATTTATTTATCATCATTTAAGTTTATAAGAGAGAAGAAGGTAAATAGAAAAAGTAGCAATTTTTAAATTAGAAAGTTGTAAAATATAATTGTAAAAAGTTGTGTACACAAATGTAATTGCTAACTGATTAAATTTCATCACATAAGTAGAAATGTCGTTATTTGAGTTGATGTTACAGGGGTCCACAGGATTATCCTTTAAAGGCAAGTGAGATGGGTGATACCTAAGATCTGTCAAGTATGAGGTTATAACAGATGCCATACCCACACTTTAACCCCTTCGCCGCGGCACGAATTTTGCCGCGGCGCTGGGGGGGTTTGGGGGGTTTGCGGCACCGCCATGCTCGTGACGGAACCACTCCGTCATGAGCCACGGGCGCGCTGTGCTCATGACGGAGTGGTTCCGTCACGACTCCGCCCACTTGCATTGATCGCCCGCACAGGCGGGGAATCAGTGCCGCGTGGGCGAAGCGGCCGCCAACGGCCGCAGCATGACGGAACTACTCCGTCATGAGCACACGGCGCCCGTGGCTCATGACGGAGTGGTTCCGTCATGAGCAGGGAAGGAGTTAAACGTAAGACCTTTAGCATTCTCCCAATTTTTGACATCTTTTGAATGCTAACTTCTAACAAAAGATCCATCATCTAATTATTAAAATAATATTTGTCGTACTCCTCAGATAAACGTCCAAAAAATGTGGTAAATTAAAAAGGGGTGTTGGTTTTGTAAGTACTGTTATTCTTGTTATAAACCATTTGGCAAAGGTTGAATATATAAGTATAAGTGAGGAGCATAGGCTTTAAATCAACAACTGCAATATTATAGAGCCAATGTGTATTATATGAATCGTATTTCTTTTCCTTAATGCAACTAGTGTTACACATAATCTCTAATTGATTAAAAAATAAAGCTTGAGTGTTATTTGCAGTACAAGATAATTTATGTATTTTCAACCATATTTCTTCAACAGCTCTGTTGATCATAACACATTTAAATCTTGTTCTCAAAGTAATTTAAATATAGATTGTTTTTTCCCAACATCTATAATACTTCATAACAGATTAAAGAGAGTCTCGGGCACCTCAAATTTCAGAAATATGCCCCTAAGTGTACAAAAAGGTCACTGTTTAAATGAAAATCATTAGTATTAACTGATATAATGTCAAGATAGAATAAAGATAATGCTTGAGATAGTAAGTTTTATTTCTCCTCAAATGAGTTTGGTATATGAAAATTAATTTGTAATTCTGTAAAGGTGAGTGTTGACTTGTTTTGTATGATTGATGAATCCAGAGTAAACTCCTACCTCTTCAAGTGTTCCTTAAAGGCATTTGTTTTTTATTTTAACTTTTTTTGTACCAAAAAGATATATTTAGAAATTAATTTGTTCATACATTATTAGGGAATTTGCATGCTGAAAGAAGTCTACATGCATGTTAACAAACATTGTTTAATTACATAGAAAGAGGTCTTTGACAGAAAGATTCAAAACATATTTGAGAGTAAAAGCTTTATTAAACAATTTGTCAATAAATAAGCAGCGAGGGCATAAAGGATCGTCAGCATCTGACAACCAATTGGACAAAAGCTTAAACAGAAAGAATTGCCATAATTTCTGGGAAAATTACTACACTTTCATGTTTTCCAAATCTTAGCTTAAGTATGGATATAGTTTCAAGTCTCAAGGCATGTTAGAACACAAAACATTGGGATTTTGGATGAGATGGGACAGGACAGCGGAAAATACTCACTTGTGGTCATGAACCTACATTCCTCTGACTCACGTGCACAGCTTCAGCCGCTAGAGGACCAGCACAATCCTGGACCTGGAAGGATGACAACAGTATAGCTGGAACGAGAATCTACCTGATGCCCTTCTAAGCACTTTTTCTCCTGCCGACCCATAGGACACATGGGTCTCTCCAGGGCCAGTGATGCTGGCCTCCTAATCCCCCCCGCCCCCCCGCTCCCGGAGGACGACTTGGGGAGAAATCTGGACTTCACTGCCACCCTAATTTACCTGCAAGACAGCCAGGAGGATCTGGGTCTTAGGAGTGTGGACAGGAGGATGCTCTGCAAGCTGGTAGTGGAGGGGCTAGGCAAGATGCCCCCACCAGTAGGAGAGGGGCACTAGGAGAGGAGAAGACTGGTGCAGGGTGCCAAGAAGAAGAAGAAATACTTTGTTGTTGATTATTAGAAATCATTACAAATAAGAATAAAAACACATTGGGTTATAAACATTATTATACCAATTAGATTAACTTGTATCACATCTTTAGCCGACAGAGCACATATAACATCATTGTTGTGAGAAATATCGTGGTACATTGGTGATCAATACCATATTTTGCACCAGTCACAGGAGATATCCCTTCAAATTAAAGCTAAAATTATCACCATGAAACGACCACACTACCCTCAATTTTCCAAATTCACATTTCAATATACCGTAGCTGAGGTGCAATAAGTAAAGTGCACTTGTGCAGTGTTTTGCATCTAACAGCAATAATAAGAGTGCACTTAATTAAACCAAATCAGTCTGTCTAATATAGCAACTATAAAAAACAAAAACACATATAATACAATCTGATATGAGTAATATCGAGGTACATTTTAAAATTGTTTCAAATTTTGCACCTATCACAAAAAACATTTCTCCAAATGGAAGATAAAAACCTTCTCAAGGGAACTACCTGCCCTACCCCCAAATTTGAAATGCATACATTGGTGTTTCAAAAGCTAAGATGTACTAAATGAAGTGTACCTGTGCAATATCTTACAGTTAGCAGCAATGGATAAAAGCACTTGTGCAGAGTCTTACATTTACCAACGATAATTAAAGTGCAATTGTGCAGAGTCTAACAGCTAAAAAAACGTTCTGAACTGTTAGTTAAAATGGATAATTTCTCCTCATCAGAACGGGCCCACACTATGTAAATAATTGATTTAGTATTAGGATTTCACCGGTTACTACGAGCAATTAAAATCTTTTTTAAAAACCCTCGGGTTTGGTTTTTTCCAGTTACTGTAAACAATTAAAATCTTTTAGAACTTCAGATTTGGGGCCATACACAGAATTTTAGAACAATTTTTTAGAATTGCAAATTTTCATTTAACTTTAATGAGATTAACAACATTATCCTGCAAAACCAATCGTTAATAATCTAGGCATGCGACTGATGTTGGGTGTCACACTCAGAAAGTAGCTTTTTTTCTGCGATGAGGACGAACTTTACAAATTGTGGGATCAGTCGGGGCGTACTCCCAGTGAGACAGGTTATAATAGCTTGTCGACATGTTCTCACCCCTAATTCGTTAAAGATGGATTTCAACAGAACTTTCCTCTCTTCTAACAACTGAGGGCAATTAGTTACAATATGCGTAAAAGATTCTTTATGAAAGCCACATAACCTACAGCGGTTTGAGGACCAATTTCGTTCCCATATAGGGATTCCATCCTTTGTGGGATATCTCCCAAACTGTTACAACATAAATCTGTCCCTTAAAAATTATTTTAAATGGGTCATGAGATATGGTTTAGGTTCTAATTTGGTGAATGAGCTAATAACTGACCAGGAGTGACTCAGAAAAACCAGCTCCCAACACAGTGCATCCTTTAGAAGCCAGGAAACCTGCTGAAAATGCTCCTGATGGCTATTTCTCACCTCCAGGGTTTGGTACATCGTTCTTCAATAATTGTTTGGTAAGAGGGGTATGCATGGCACCCCCCTACCCAGAGGCACTTTTGGCCCAGTAAATCCCATCCTCTGTGGCCACATGCGAAAAGACAAAAGAGGCCCTGCTGGGCCAACCCAACTTCACTTTTGCCTCAGGAACCCCATTTCCAAAGGCAAGGACACAGTCGCTGGGCACAAGCAGAAAAGCCGAGCCTAGAGAGCTGCACATGAGAGAACTCATAGCGTTAAAGGAAGCCTTCCCCTACTGGATATATTAAGTAGAAGGAGCTCAGTATCATGTTACCATCTGCACCAACCACAAAAACGTAGGCTTTCTTAAAATCATGAATTACATTAACTCTAGAAATTCCAGGTGGTCTTGGTTCTTTTCTAGGTTCAACTACAAGGTCAGTTATCCACCAGGCAACAAACATGAAAAAAGTGCATGCTTTTTTCCAGACAAGGGGAAGAACCTCAGCCTCTCAGCAGCCCACCAGTATTTTAGCCATACAGAACAATGTATTAGAAAAAGATCAAGTATTTGTACCACCTTTACAAACTTATCAGAAAGAGGATGGAAACACAGGTTTCACAAGACCCCTCAAAAGGAAGGAAAAGAATGGACAAGTATTGCGCAATTGAAGAGGGTTTATACTTTCCCTAGTCCTCTTTCGCATCACAAATCGGTAGGAGAAACACTCAAGACCTGATTACCCATCACTTTTGGTGGCCCTCTCAAAGATAGTACATAGGCTGATATGTTAAACAGTGCTCAATATATGTTCAGGCCAGACCTTGTAGAATGTTTATACTGCTCCCTACCACCATGACTGTGGTTCCTGTCAATGTGAGAGATGTCGCTGGGATGGCAGACATCTTTAAATTTGGAGAGTGGTTACTCAATCAAGGTGATGGAGTATTTTACTCCTATGACACCTGATAGAGTAAAAACCATAATCCGAAGTGTAAACCAGCTCCTTAGTATTCTTCATGGACCTCAAAATCCTCCAGCAGGGCAATTCTGAGGCAGTATTCAAGGAAGGTGTAGGAAATCAGAAAACCATTGCCGCGAGGTCCTGCTGATGAGTCCAGAGGTCTCGGTGGTCCAAACATTTTATAAGAAGTCCCAACGTTTCAAGGTTTACACAGTAGTTACTCAGGGACACCTCTAAGGCTGAGGACCTCTAGGCCAGCACTTTGGTGCCAGGACTCACTCCAACAGAGACGTCTAGCGAGGTCCAATCTAGCCCAATGGATACTGGCCAACTGGTTGCTTCTGTAAAAAGGGATCTTGCAGCTTGTTGTGTCTCTGTAGCCATGCAGGAGATCAGTCAACTGACCCTTGGAGTCCATGTCTTTGTCTTGGATACAAGAGCAGCTCCAATACTTCAGGGCTCTTCGTAGGTCACATACATCAGGTTCAGTTCTCTTCTGATCTTCCACAGGCCCAGAAAGTGTTCTGAGGAGGGTTCCTTGAGGTGCTGCATTTGATGATTCGCACTAGCCAATGGGTGGGAGTGACTCCTTCACACTCTCTATCCAATGGAGAAAAAGTTCCTAGGGGCAACCCTTCCCCCTTTTTCAGTGCATCCAGTTTGCTTTATTGCAAACTATTCCACATTGCAAAGTTCTGAGGGAAATCCAGGAGGGCACAGGCCGTTTGCCTTTGAAGGGAGCTTGTGTGCAGTCAGAGGTGTATGTAGGAAATAATCACTTCCCTCCCCTGTCTTCACCTTTCCTCACACTGGTTTTGGAGCTAGGCCAGCTAGGGTGGACCTTGGGTACAAAGAGTTTTCCTTCTTATGTTCACCTCTTACAATACTTATACATGATCAGGCTTCACCTCAGTCCCTTTCTAGTTATAGAAGTTCCTGGGTGCATCCCAAATGCCCTGTCCTTCATGAGCTAATATGGATCATATGCCGCCCACCTTGTTCATCCTGTCACCAGGCCAAGCCATTGTTCTGCTCTTGGAGCAGTTTTCACAACTTATTAAGGCCAGGCATTGGCTGGGCATTTGTTGACAGGCTAGGGGAAATTAGTGTCCAGGAGCTCCTGGCCAGGAAAAGATAACTTTCTGAAAGTTACTTGTTCTGAATTTTTAATAAAAATCCAATTTCACCAATGAATTGGATTTTTAATAAATATGAAAAATAGACTTTGAATGACTGTGATAACTGTTTCTTGTCAACAGTTACATTTTACAATTTAAAGTCTGTACTTTCAAATTTTTCAGGATTTCGCTTTGGGCTCTTGTCGCTAGTGGAACATGCCAAATTTAGTTTTGCACATGTTCCACTTTAAAATATCAGGCACCCTGTGTTGTGGGAGCTAAGGTGTACATATTAATATTTAAATGTTGGCTTGCCTGCCTGCCAAAAGGGCTCTTTTGGCAGTTTATCCAGCAGGTTTTTAAACTACTGCAGTCAGGCTACACATTTTTACAGCCCAACCTTGTGAATGGCACAATAGGTGCAGCAGTCCACATGTGGCATTTGCCTTCTAGTCCCTAGGTGCTTTTTATATCTCATATACTAGTGACTTATGGGAAAGTTAAATATGCCAATCAGGGACAAGCCAGTGTAATCATGTTTGGAGAAGGATCACAGACACCTTACTTCTGTTTATCAAATCCTCCTCTCTTTGGTTAGTGAAATATCTGAATATGAAGTAGAGATCATAGTGGACGTCTGATTGTGCACATGTCAGATGCAGTATTTGGTAGCTTGGAAGGGGCATGGGGTGTCATCAGGACCAACTTTATTTGTCCATGCCCCTAAACTGATCTCAGAATTTCACAAGACGTTCCCATCCAAACATAAGATTCAGGGAGTTGTCATTTGGGGGTGGAGGGAGAGAACTGTCATGTCTCAAGACAGGTTAATGGGAAAACAAGGGAACCCCAATATTCAAAATTGGGGTTGTTATTAATATTTTAAGAGAACAATGGTTCTTACTGGGCCAGTTTGGTCCAACAAAGCACGTACAGTTATTTTATGGTAGTATTAGTCAATATGCCTGTATCAAAAGTCATAGAGGGGCAATTATTGCCAGACGGAGCAAACAATAGATAGTTTTTAATTGTACACAGGGACACAGGAGGGCTTTTTCATCATGCATTATTCATTTATAAGCCAAAAAATATAAATAAGAATGCAACGTATTTTCTGAAGTTGTAGTTTAAGTGCTCAGAAAATAAGTGACAGCAGGCGCGATGTGAAGAGTGAAAATGACTTTTAAAATATATACATCACATTGACAACAAAAGGTGGAAACCCCTGGGTGTGGTTTAAACAATAAAATTAGTTTCCAGTTGTATAGGGGTCAACGACGTTTCGAGCTCACTGATTACAAATCATCATCAGGACAAAAGCAATTTTGAGCATGAAGAATTCGGCAACCAGAATGAAGCCGGTGCCTGGAGTTGCGACTGGACGGACCCTGAATGAAGCCGGTGTCAGCAATTCAATTGGCGCGTTATTTAACACATGATCGGCCGTAGTGGTGGGGCCGGGAGCCAGGGGCACTGTAAAGCCGGTGCATGAATTAATCGTTCTAATCAGAGTCGAGAGTATGGTATACAATTATTGGGTGTAACGAGGAAGGGGTGCAGTCACCGCTTGGTTGCTGTGTCCACGGAAATTTCAATTACAGGTTCCTGATTAAGACGGAGAGGCTGACTGTCTTATTCAAGACATGTTAAGGCACAAGAGACTGGAAACTTGGAAGAGATGGAACATAGGAAAGTTTAAATTACCACTTGAACCCACAAAAATCATTTCTCAGACACAAATGCACAACCCCAACTACTACAGGATCACACAATCAGAAACACAGTTATGGCAACCCAGATATCTAAACCTAACCTGTATAGAGTCCTATTGTCTGCCAACAGTAGCTGTTGTGACTCTTTGCTTTTCACTTCAGTTCACAGTCAGCTTGTTCCATCTCTTCACCTTTGTTGCTTTCTCCACTGCTTGGTTTATTTTGTTACTCTACTTTCTGTTACCCTCTGTTTGTATTTACCTGCTGTGTTACACTCTTGTCCATTTGTATTCTTGTCCTGGCCTCCTTACTCCTGTTACAGAATTGGCACCTCATCTTCAGTGCCTGAGTGCAGTATTCTGGGTGTTAGTCATGGTGTTCCCTCTTCTTGCAAAAACAACATCCTAGGACCGGTTTAGGGGTTTCACCCCTCTTCAGCCAGGATAGCTTGATTCCAGTGGCATGGAGAGCACGGGACTCACATCTGAGCATACCCGTCCCACTCGGGGTGACAAATGCAAAAACAACAGTTGATGGACAGAATGCAGAACAATGTCATATATTCACCCCAGTACAGAGATCTGGGCCTAAATCCATCATTTTTTGCTCACCATGCCATTCCAGTTTGAACCCAGCTATATGCAAATCAGTCTTGACCCTGTGACTCATGGGAACAGTCCAGCCCGAACTGCCAAGCCAGGTCCTCCCTGGACTGGAAACTAGCATCCTAGGACCGGTCCCCTTTGGTATTGCTTTGTTCCCTCTTCTTGCACCAGGTAAGACCTGAATCTTGTTGCTTTTAAGTCTAATTCCTATACTTTAGTAACTTGTGTCCTCTCACCTATGAGTGAGCTTAACGTCATAGCTTGGCCCTGAGATGCTATGTCTCAGGAATCCATGATGGGCTTTCCAAACATCAGCCTGCAGGAGCATGTCTCTCTTTATCCATTCTTGCCCCTTTTTCCTCTTAGTCTGGGGCTTCATTACCATCCTTGACCCTTAGCAGAGGATTGAGTGAACCTCAAAGAGACTGGCCTCAACATCCACAAACGTGGATTACTGTTTTCATGGTAGATAGGAGGTTTTTAAGAATGTATTTATGTAGGGAATCAATGTATTAAAAAAGGACTCTAGAATAAACATGTATCATAGGCAAAGGTATCAAACTGATTTGAGCCAACATAATTTTTAACATAGCTAAACATTCCCAACATGGCACAAATAGAGGGTTCCATCCTGCAATTAAATGATCTGGCTCTTTTTTATAACTTCTTCAATACTTACTTTTATTAAGTAAAATAGTTTCAGAACAATGAAATATAAGAAAAAGTTTTAACTTCTATAAAGGAAGATAGTAGCACGATTTCAGGAGTAGAAACATAAACAAGTATGTCATCTGCATAAACAGATAACTTTAATTGATCATCGCTGTGTTTCAAAAATTGTTATTTCTGTATCTCAAACCACATTTAGAAAGAAATGATCTATAGCTAGGTTAAATAAAAGTGGTAATAATGGACAACCCTATCATACACCAGTATGAGGCTAAAACAATGAATGATGTATAATTAAGCAAAATCAATGCCCTAAGTGAATTATATGATAGCAAGATCAAATTAATGCCTTTCGCCCAAATTACATTTTGTTTTAGTTTTAAGCATGAAATTCAGTTCTATTCTTTCAAATAACTTTTAAGAATCTAAAGTTATCTCAGCTAATGGTATTTATATCTGGAAACTGTACTCAAGATATTGATATTGTGCGTCAGATGATATCCTGCCCTTTACGAAGCCAAATTTTTCACATTCAATTAGTTTAGGCAAAAGTTTCTAAATGTAAATAGGCCTGGGCGGAACTCATGAGTTTCACTCCATGGAATTCCACTGAGTTCCAAAAAAACTCAGCGAGATTCCACAGAATTCCATGAAAGGGCGGAAATAGGAACGTCATGCTGCTTGTACTGTGATTTAGCGCCAGGAGCTCATTCTGCACTGAGAAATCAGTTCGTACTGCATCAAGCGGCACCCCAGAGGGTACAGCTTTTCAAGTTGATTTTCTGCTCTAGTGGCAGCTTTCTGACCATAAACAGTTGCGATCGCCTGCATTGGCGACATTTCATCTGGTGCCCTCCTAGCAACTGAAAATCACACTTGGGGTCGCCAAATCTCACTCGCTGTCACCAACTTGCCATTTTTAAGCTGTGTGTGAGAAAAAACTCCGCCACTTTGCGGTTTGCGGAATTTAGCCAGAACTACGTGCTACAATCGTAACATGGAGTGGCGAAAATTCAGCCAGTTCTACCAGCAGAGGGGAAAATATCGCCCAACCCTAAATGTAAGCCTCTCATTTTTGCAAAAAATTGTATGATCAATGTTTATGGATGAGCATGGTCTACTGATTTTATATCATTTGAAGACACAGCCTTCTTTAGTATGGGGCAAATTAAAGTATCTTCCAATGATCCTTGAGCTGACTTGGAATCTGAGAAAACATTTCAAAGTTTAAAAAGCTTCTGAGGTAGAATTTTGGAGTACTGTGATAAAAATTCAATCAAGAATTTATCTGAGGTGGACATTTATCTTTATTTTTTTTTTTAAATGGCCAACTTTAATTATTTAATCAAATGAGCTATCCTCTTTCATACAGTGTTAGACCCGGCATCCTTGGCTTTGTTTCCCCTGACATTTTGCCTCTACCGCCTGTAATTTTGATGCTGTGCTGGATTTTGTTTTTGCTGGCTTAGATGCTTTAGGCACTTTGCCACTGTTGATCAGTGTCAGGCTGAAAGTGCTCCCTGTGTAAATTGCTATTATGATTGGTTCTTCCTGATTGGCATATTTGATTTACCAGTAGGTCCCTAGTAAAGTGCACTAAGTGTGCCAGGGCTGGTAAATCAAATGTTACTAGTGGGCCTGCTGCACTGATTGTGCCTACCACGTGAGTAGCGCTGAAAAGATGTCTCAGGCCTGCCACTGCAGTGCCTGCGTGCAGTTTGTTACCTGCCATGTCGACCTGGCAAGTGCACCCACTTGCCAGACCCTAACCGTTCCTTTTCCTACATGTTAGTCACCCCTAAGTTAGGCGCAAAGTACCCCTGTGGGCAGGGTAAAGTGTATGTGAAAGGTCGGACATGCCCTGGTGTGTGTGCCTTGTCCTGATAGTGAACTACTACCAATTTTGTTTTTCACTATTGCAAGCCTACCTATTCCCATAGGGTATAATGGGGAGTTGGCTTATAACATCTTATAAGCACAACTACCTCTGGGAACAAGGTAGGCATATAAAGTTTAGTATGTCTGGACTCAGAATGTTAAAATGCATCTTTTAGTGAAGGTGATTTTCCCGTTCTGTGTTTGACAATACCACTTTTAGAAAGTAGGTATTTTCTTGCTTTGCCATCCAGTGTGCCTCTGCTAGGAAGAAATAAGAAGCCAGAAGTACTGCAAAACTCGATGCATCGCTCTTCTTGCTGCTGTTTTTCTGCTGCATCTCCACAGTGCAAGAAGAATTTCCATCCATCGCCCTGCCTCTGCGAAAACCGACGCAGTGCCTGTTGCCGCTGCAAGAGTAGGCGCATCGAGGGATCATGGATGAAGAAAACCAACGCAGCACCACTCGACGCCACCGCATTGTTCACCGACGCATCCCGTGTTTCCACGTATCGCACCTGTGCGGAAAGTTTTTCCGATGCATCACCTATGAACCGGAAACATCATGAAGAATCGATGTATCAATCAATCAATCAATCAATCAAACATTTGTAAAGCATGCTACTCACCCGTGGGAGTCTCAAGGCTCAAGAGGGAGGGGGATGATACAGCTATCGATCGAACAGCCAGGTTTTGAGGAGTCTCCTGAAGGTCAGCAGGTCCTGGGTCTGCCCCAGGTGGATGGGGAGGGCGTTCCATGTCTTGGCGGCGAGGTGGGAGAATGATCTGCTGCCGGTGGTCGTTCGGCAGATGCGTGGGACGGTGGCGAGGGAGAGGTCAGTGGAGCGAAGCTCGCGGTTTTGGGTGTAGAAGGAGAGTCGTTTGTTGAGGTAGGCTGGTCCTGCGTTGTGGAGAGCCTTGTGAGCCTGGGTGAGGAGTTTGAAGGTGATCCTCTTGTTGACCAGGAGCCAGTGCAGGTCTCTCAGGTGGGCGGTGATGTGGCTTTGGCGAAGCATTCCGAGGATGAGGTGTGCGGAGGCGTTTTGTATGCGTTGGAGTCTTTCCTGGAGTTTGGCCGTGGTTCCCACGTAGAGGGCGTTGCCATAGTCCAGTCTGCTGCTGACGAGGGCTTGGGTGACCGTCCTTCTGGTTTCGGTGGGGATCAATCTGTAGATTTTGCAGAGCATGCGGAGGGTGTTGAAGCAGGAGGAGGAAACAGCATTGACTTGCTGGGTCATAGAGAGCGTTGAGTCCAGGGTGAACTCCAGGTTGCGTGCATGGTTGGTGGGTGTCGGGGCAGCTCCCAGCGTAGTCGGCCACCAGGAGTCACCCCATGCGCAGTGGTTGGAGCCGAGGATGAGGACCTCCGTTTTGTCAGAGTTCAATTTCAGATGGCTGGTCTTCAACCAATCGGCGACGGCCTGCGGAAAGCAACTGACTCCGTCACTAACTCTGTCACTGGCTCCGTGTCCTGAAGGCACCGCAGAGGGCACCACTGCATCTCGCACCACAACCCTGGTCTCACCGATTACCTCCGCCTGAGCCGCTGCCTGCAACATGACCTGTGGACACCACACTCCGCATCGCCTCATTTCACTTCGCTGCCCTGGTCTCATCATTGCTGCCCACTGACTTCGACACCCATGAACGCACTGTAGCTTGGGCGCACCGCTCGTAAGTCTCACGATGCACCACCCTGTCCCACACTGCAATCCCGACTGACCGATGATAGCTCCCCATAACGGGCCCTGTCGCCTGCACATTAACTGTCAGCACTGCAACGAGAACCGCCTTCACTCCGCACCGCGGCCCTGGTGTCACCAATGCCGTTGAACTACCGTCACTTAGCATCTGCCTGCACCGTAACTTGAGGGCACCGCACACTGCACCGCTCTTCTTCACACCAAAACCGCGACGGTTGCCACGACCGGCCCGCACCAATGTCGTCGGCCGCAACGAAAAGGTACTGTTTACGAGTCTGCTGTAACCACGACCGACGCGGTAGAATGGAACTGTTGGAGTCTACTGTTTTCAGCACCACAGTAGCACCGGACAGAGCTACCGACTTCAAGGAACTACATTTTTAAGGTTATTCTTGAAAAGTGCATTTTTTTAAGTACTGTATGGTGGATTTGTATGGTTGTGGTCCAGTTTTGAATATATAGAGTACTGGATATTTTTCTAAACTAGTGTGGGTCCTTTTATAGTGGTGTCACTGTGTTACTGTTGTTTATGTGCAAATGCTTCAGAGATAAGCCTGACTGCTCGTGCCAAGCTACCAAGGGGGTGAGCAGGGGTTATTTCAGTTGTGTATCCCCCTTATTCTGACTAGGAAGAAGGGTCCCTACTTGGGCAAAGGTGCAAATCATTGCCAACTAGAGACCCCCATTTCTAACAAGCACAAAGCCATGAAAAAAGCACAGTGCCTGGGGATTTAGGCTCCGTGCACCCCTACACTGGGTGTGACTGTTATATCTGGGAAACCTGCATCTGCACCAATTTTAAAACTAGCCATAGAAGTGTGTGGTACAGGAATTATTGTAGATTTCTATCATTACTGCACGAGTCCAAATGAGTGTATTAATGTAGTCTTATATTAAATACAGGTACCTTTTTTCTTAATGTTATGGTCTAAAGTGAAACACAGTATTCATATTCATAGAGTATCTTCTCAAGAATAAAAAAAATCATGTCTCCTCTACATATTGGTATGAAGCAGTTTTTGCTTAGTCCAAACCAGAGGTTTTTCAACTACAGCTATTGCTTTTCAAGAACGTGAGATGCTGAACAGCAACACTATAATGATCTCTAAGCACTATGCTGGGAATATACAAGTGCTCGCTTTGCAGAAAGGGTAATCTGTAGAGAGCTAATTAGAGTAGTTTGAAGGGGTAACTGTTGCCAAGATGCTTGCTCTATAAACGTAGATGTGCAGACTCAAGGATATTCATGTTTGATAAAAATAGGTGACTTGAGACAGTCTCCGTATAATGAGATATATTGGGACAGGAGGAAAACATTAAACGACTTGCTTCCAAGATACATCTTCCACTCCACCAGTAATAGTCAGGGTGTTGGACGTTCTAAGGCGAGAAGCGGTAATAATGCCATTTCGGCTAGTGTGCACACTTTGCAGGGAAAGGCACTGTGAAAACACCTCTTTTCATGCACCGTGATAACAGATGTGTCTGTTTCTTCAGTGTATTTTTAGTAGTAAACATTAGTCATCCTTAAAAAGGACTCTAAATAATAGACACATTAGACCCTAAAATGTGCCCAAACACCTAAAATGTGCCTTCAAGTATACCGTACTCACAGGTGAGTCAATTCACACTTACTCTAACCAGGCTCACAGAAATGAGCAACGCACAAGGACACTCCCCACCATTGTCACTGAGTGTGTGTTGAACGTCTGTCCCCTTCACCATTAATTGACTCATCCATCGTTATTTACCTTTCATTGAAAGCTCGTGGGTGGGTGGCTGTATATTTGTAGCCTGGGTTCAGTGTGATCTTGAGTGTGGTCTCGCTGAAACAGACATCATTCCTCTGTCATGTTACCAAGCAGCCCTATTCTTGTATCCCTGGTTCTTTATCTCTAATTGAATAAAATTACTTAAAACTCTATGTGTTGCAACAGCTTAATACTCTTTTAGGAGCATGGACACCTACCCAGCAGCTACTTCTCTGAACACGATGAATGAGAGCGGGGATGCGACAAGAGCCTCACTGTGAGACCCCTCTCTTTTCACCCACTCTACTGTTCCCTGTCGTGAGGCAGCTAGAAACAGCTAGCAGGCATGAGCGGATGAAAGACATATAGAGAGACAGAGACATGGGGAAAGAATGGGAGAAAAGGAGGTACAGCAAGAAAGAGACAGCAAGCATGAGAGAGACTGAGAAAGTGATTGGGGAAGAGAGAGAGTGAGAGAGAGAAACAGGGCAGGGAAGGGGGCTGTTAGCTGAGCTTAGCACTCTCATAATGTTGTGTGCTGCCCCACAAATTCAGCTGGCAGCAGGCAGGACTGACAGGTCTAGAGATGGCTCCCAAAACAAAAGCTAAAGCTCACGTTAAAACTTCCTTCGCCTCTGAATACACCTAGCACGCAATCTACAATTAAAGACCTGCGACGACCATCTGGCATGACCAGTCAATTTGGAAGCACTCTGCAGGCAGCAACCGGGAGACGGTCTGCACTCAATATGGATGATCACTACTCACTGATAGTAGCTTGGGGTCAAGCAAAGCTTACTTCGTAAAGAAAAGACGAAGAAAAGAAGAAAATAAATAGATGCAGGGCCCAATTGTTTTTCTTAGGAGACTACTGAATGCCAGTGTTGCTCAATATAAGGCTTCATAGTTCTGAATCCACTTCTTGCCTCTTTCTTCCATTAACATTCACGTCCTGTGTCTTTTCTCTTATTCTAAAGGATTTATTTTTGTGCCAATGTTCCCCCATTTGTTTTCTATCTTTCTCTTCCTAAGTCTAAGTCTAGTGATGAGAAATAAGTCCAGGCCCCCAGAAATGAGTGCAGTTGCCCACAAAGTGCACTTATTAAGCAGCAGGTCCAAGGCTCGAAAACAATGGCTGGACAGCTGCTCATGAACGTCAATTCACCAAAATGCCTGGGGTAGTGGAAGCGACATCGCACGCAAGTAAACCTTTACTTTCACTCACACATGCATGCTTACACATGCTCACACATTCACTCACTTGCCCTCACATTAACACACTCTCACCCGTAAGCACGGACACAACATACATTTAAAAGCATTTTTTACTTACCTCATCTGTCAGGGAGGGCCATATTCCAGTTAATTGCAATCCATTCTTTTTTACATTAATAATGAATAATACAACATTATTCAATATAAGTGTAATAGAAATTGACAGAAAGCAAGGGAAGTGGAGGTCCAACCACTGTCCTTATGTTTTTTGGCACTGAGTTTGTCGTCTCTGAGGACAGGAGCCGCAAAGGCAGTGCCAAGAATCCCATGACGTTCATACAGCTGTCTGGTTTATTCTTTCTTCTGAAATTAATGGAAGTGGACAAATAACTTGACTCATTCTCTGAGCCGTGCCTTTGCTCCCGAGCACCTTATGCCTACATCGCCTACCTTGTCTACGTGTCCTGCCAAACGGTGCTGTCACAGTCTTTAGTGGGGCCACTTACACAGAAACTGCATTGACCTTGAAAGGATGAACGGCTGTGTCGAACTGTGAAGATTCAAATCTGTGATTTATAGTTTGCTCAAAGCTATCTATCTAGAAAAGGCACATTAACCCACCTTCATATATCAAGCGCACACACGAATACTAAGCGTGCTTAGAAACAGATGGAACATCACCTTGAAGCACTACATATGTTTTATCATTTCAATCTTTGTGATCTTCAAAGTAGTTCCAAGTCAGATTTTGTTTGCGAATGACAAATAAAAAGGTGTGCAGTTGTGATATTGTTCCTATTCTTGGAAACAACATCTTCCCCTCTCTGTTTTCCATTGCCATGATAACCTCTGCCCCACCTATGTTTATTTGTGACCACTGACATATTTTCTGTAACATAAAGCAAAGCAATGGACATTATAACTATCTGTTTATTTCGAGGAGACAATTACTCAGTACACAGTCACACTAGACCAGTGTCTCAAAACCTTTGTGTTCTAAGCCGCCCCAAATAAAATGTTTCAAATCTAGGGCCCTCCTCCAAACCTTTATGACAAGGATTGGCTGAGGGGCTGGGCTGAGCACAGGGTGCGGGGCTTATGAGATCATTTCAGTGAGAAGTTTTCTATGCTGTATATTCATCAATAAATGTGAGACTTATAAAAGAGCAAATTCATCAAACAAAAACATGAATTAGCCAAAATAAACTCTGCTTTCCCTAATTGGGTTATTGTGAGCTTGTCACACTCCTATGCAACTGCATCTGCTGCAGTAATGCTAACCATGGCCCTGAGTAACAAGAAAATTCCCAAATACATTATTACAAAATTAAGTGATTTGAAAAGAATCACAGGATGTTGAGCGAACGCTGGGACTTGAACCTAGTTACCCAGTTTCAAAGTCAGTTAGGCCATGTTTACTCGCTTTCAGAAAAAAAATGAGCTCCCATGAGTTTCCCCCCTTTTTGCAGCAAAGGTGCCCATGGCCCTAATGCTAGCAAGTAAAATGAGCCCCCATACCTTTTTTTCTTTTTAAAGAAAGGCATAATTGTCATACAGTTGAACCCCCAGTCCTCTGGACCCCAGTGGACTGCACCTGCTTCACCGATAATAAATACTGCCTCTCCAAGTGGGATGCCTCCACTGCCCTTTGTTAAAAACATGAGCTCGCATTTTGCCCCATCCTAGTCACTGTCTTCTCTATGATGCCCAAACTAAGGTGTCTCATCAGCTACGATTTTCCCAACCCATGGACCATTACTCAGAGGCCCAAAGTAACACTGCAAGAGCAAGAGGCCATTGGGCCCTAATGCAAATTAGTAAGAATAGTAAAACAGACATGGAGGGGGGGCCTGGTTTGGACGCCGGCTAAGATGGCCGCCTGAGCTCGGAGCTCCGCCGCACTGAGACGGATTCCCTTTCATTCTCGGCGGTTTCAGTGTCGTTCCAGGGATTCCCTTTGCAGCCCCAGGGAGCGGAACATGGCGTGCGACCGGTGAGACCTGAATAAAGGACTTTTCTGCCTGATATACTTCGTTTTGCCGTGATGAATCGGCGCCTCAGCGCGTCCGCCATTTTGAGACATACGCGACGCTCGTCTGAGGTGAACTGTACACATGTCCTCTATCTCTCCACTCAGCAATGATGCTCTAAACCTGTTTTTCGTTTTTCATGCACATATTATGCTCCTGTTTTACTTCAACTGTGGCTCCTCTCCCTGTCACTTTTAAATAATAGCAAATGCGCACCAGCCCAGCCGTTAATGCTATGGGGCAGATGTGCTTACAGTTGGCTTATTAGAGAATAATTTTCTCAGAATCATTTTCTCAGAATCCTTCAGAAGTGAACCACGTATGACCAATATATTATTCAAGGAATCCGGCACTGCAGTAAAGCGTCTTTGAGGAGATCTCAGGTTGCTCTGTCTGGCACAATCTTATCTAATGGTTTTACGATTGCCGGTTTATGTCAAAGGGCGAAGTTGTGTCAGCATATTCATTATGGACTTGCAGTTTTTATAATACGCGCTTGAGTGGTATGTTCTTGTACATCACTCGCCGCACTATCCACGACAGCGGCAAATGGTATATTTTGAGCAATTGTCTATGGATTTCACGAGAGGCCATTATAAATTATAAATGTTAAATTAAATTTCAAGGGTCATTTTGAAACCAACTGAAGACTTGTATGTGATTTATATGTGAAGTATCCAGTGGAGTAGTGATCTTTCGGCCCCTCACCAGAAGTGTGACTTTGCTGGTAATTAAGTCGATCACTTGAGCCTGGAGCCTGGAGCACTGCTGCGCTGTAGTAATCTTTTATTGCTCACGGTGTTTCCTGCGCTTCTTCGTCGCACACCTTGGTAGCTCCTGTGCTTGGAATACGATACGCTCCTGTAGTCTGGTCTTTACTCAGTCCACTGTTTGGAAACTCAGGTCTCTATGGGCAAATAACGCAATCCAAAATTCGTTTTTGTGCCCTCAAAGTGCCCTCCTGTGACCCCTTCTTCCTCTTCCTTAGCAGCAGACTCCTCTTCTACCACAGACCAAATGGTGGCAGCAGCTCCCAACCGTCCTTCTCCATCACAGCCGACTCTCAACAAAGCTTCTCCTCCTACCACATCATCAAAGCGCTTGAAACAAGACTCTCCTCCCCTAGAAAAGTCGCCATCTCCTATATCTATGGAATTATTGCTGGAGGAGATACGCGCTTTACATCCGTTCGTAGAGGAGACCAACACTAAAATGCAGCTTTTTGAAGCAAAATGGTCAACTATGGAAAATCGTGTGACATCCATGGAGCAGCAGGTAACAGATATCCATACTAACTCTCAACGTATTTCTTCACTAGAAAAATCTGTTCTTGCCCTCCAACAACATACGGAGGATTTAGAAAACAGAAATAGAAGGAATAATCTACGCATTTATGGTTTGCCGGAGTCTTTGGAAGGTGATGATCCTGTCTCGTTTTTCTCCTCTTTCCTTCTGAAGCTTTTGGACCTCCCTGCCACCACTTCTTTAAGTATCCAACGAGCTCATAGACCTGGTCCTCATTTATTGTCGACAACTAAGCCGCGAGGAGTCATCATTCTGTTTCTGAAGTTCACTGATCTCTTTCTAGTTCTTTCTGCAGCTAGGTCCAAACGCCAAGTCTCCTGGTTGGGCCAGAGGCTATTTCTAGCTCAGGATGTTTCTAATGCTACCGCTACAAGAAGGAAAGAGTTTTTGAACCTTCGTGCTCCTCTGCGCTCTCTTGGTGCCAGATATGGTTTGTTTCACCCTTGCCTCTTCAAAGTTACCCATCAAAATCAAACCTGTACTTTTCATGATCCTGCTGAACTCAAAAACTTCATTCATATTCAGACTAATGCTGGCATGGATACCTCCACTCCTGCTCATGGCTGACCATTTAATTGCGGTTGGATCTCCTGATGCCGGGAGGTCATTCTTGTCGAATCCTCCCACAACCCCGTTCTCCTTTCTATGTCCCCTTCAGGTAAGTTATTCTCAGTCATCCTTTTTGGATATGTACTGTTTCTCCTTGTACTTCTTTCTCCTCACCCTTCCCTTCTTCTCCCTTCTCTTTTGTCTCATTTCTTATTTATTTTTGTCTCCCCTTTGTTTGTATTATTATTCTACTCTTTCACTCTTTCAATAGTCTATTTTTTATTTTTCCTTTCCTTTCCTCTTGGAACCTTCCTTTTTTTCTTGCCTCTTTCTTTTTTCACTTCTTGGCATTTTTTACTCTTCATATGTTGTTGTACTCTTTGTTTCTATTAATGTACTCCAATTTTTAAATTCAGAGTGATTTCCTGGAATGTAAAAGGTTTTATTAATCCCATTAAGCGTCAGAGAGTTCTCTCCCACTTAGCTTTGTATTCCCCTGATATAGTTCTTTTACAAGAGACTCATCTCACTGAAGCTGAGTCCCTCAAGTTAAAACGAGGATGGGTAGGTATGGTCTTATTCTCTCCCTCTACCAATAAAAAGAATGGTGTTGCTATTTTATGTCACAAAAGATTAAAGTGTAAAGTTTTGTCACAAGAAACATATGCTGATGGTAGATGGATACTAGTTAAGTTACTAATTAATTCTGTCCCTCTTACTGTGTTTAATGTTTATGGTCCCACTCAACCTGATTTACTTTTCTGACCCTCAATTACGAACACATGTATTCAACATAGAAATGATTCTTTCATCCTTGGCGGTGATTGTAACCAGATTGTAGATCCCTTTCTTGATCGTAAATCAACTGTCCGATTTATACCTCATAAACCCCACAAACAATTTCTAGACACTATTTCTCAAGTACATCTCACTGACTCTTGGAGACTTTCTCACCCTGACACCCTTGACTATTCCTTCTTCTCTCCTCCTCATGCATCTTTTTCTCGCCTTGATTACATTTTTCTTTCTCCCTCTATCTCAAAACCTTTTATCTTCCTCTATTGAACCCATAGTCATTTCAGACCATGCCCCCATTGTGACGGACCTTGACTTGCTTCCTACGCGTCCCAAGCCTTCTCGCTGGCGCTTCAATAATTCTCTTCTTATCGATCCTTCGTTCTTTTGCTATCAATTTCTTCTCGCTTAATGAAGATCCTAGCATTTCTCCCCATCTTCTCTGGGACTCTTTCAAAGCCACTGCGCGCGGATTTATTATTGACTTTGTTTCCAAGAAGAAGAGACGGTTTCTTCAGAAGCGGAAAGTTATACTAGCTCGTATTAAATCTTTGGAGCATGAGTTCTATATTTCTCCTATTAATAATGTTTCTCCGGAACTTATTCGAACCAAGCTAGAATTCAATAAAATAACGACTGATAATGCTTCCTCTGTACTTCTTCACAGTATCGCTCGTTATTATGGTGGTCGCAATAAGTCAGGGAAGCTCTTAGCTAACTATCTTAAGTCGTGCAAGGAAGGCTCCCTTATTGAATCTATTCACTCTATAGACAATGTTTTATTAAATAAAGATCAGGACATTCTGGACCAATTTCAGTTATTTTATCGCGCTCTTTATACACCAGAGAATCCTCCCACTCCTCCTCTTATTCAAGCCTATTTTGACACACTTCCTAAACCCCCGACTCCCAATCTTAATTTTTCAGATCTTGAAGTTGACCTTTCTTTGCATGAACTTTCTACTGCTTTGACCACTCTCACCAAAGGCAAGACGCCGGGCCCCGATGGATTTTCAGTTGAATTTTACTTACATTTCTCTGACCTTTTACTTCCCAGACTTCTGACTCTTTTTCAATCGTTCTATTTATCGGGTAAGGTGGAGGGTACGTTTCAGGAGGCCACCATTTGTCTTATTCCTAAGGACGGTCGCGACCCCAAATTCTGCAAGAATTATCGGCCGATCTCTTTAATAAATGTAGACTATAAGTTATTTGCTAAAGTACTTGCTTTGCGTTTAGATCCCCTCATGCCCCATCTAATTGGTAAAGAGCAGTGTGGATTTGTTAAAGGGTGGCTCACTTCTGATAATTCTCGCCTTTTCCTCAATGTTCTGAACAAAGTTCCTTCTCTCTCCGTACCTTTAGCTGCTATCTCTGTTGACGCAGAGAAAGCCTTTAACAGAGTTGATTGGTCTTTCTTATTCGCCTCACTGCGTTGGCATGGTTTTGGCCCCCATTTTATTTCTCTTATTTCTTTGCTGTATTCTGCCCCTAAAGCTTCGGTTCTGGTTAATGGTCGGGTCTCCTCATATTTTCCTCTTCAACGGGGCGTTTGTCAAGGCTGTCCTTTATCTCCACTTCTTCTTGTTCTAGCTCTTGAACCCTTTTTGTCTTCTATTCGCAACAATGATTCCATTTTGGGTTTTCCTTATGGGGATAGTCAATTGAAACTTTCTGCCTATGCAGACGATAATATTTTATTCATCTCTGCTCCTGAAACTTCTATCCCTTCTTTATTGTCTGAAATTGACTCATTTTCACAGGTTTCGGGATATAAGATTAATTCAGATAAAACTGAAATTCTCCCTCTTACTAAGTTTTGCCTCCCCCATCTCTTTTCCTCTACCGGATTTGCTTGGAACAGTTCGAAAATTAAATACTTTGGCGTCTGGTTTTCCAATTCTATTTCCTCTTCAATTAATCTGAACATGTCTGCGGTATTATCTCGAATTGAGCAATTATTCTCTTCCTGGAACCCTTTGTTTCTCTCTTTCTGGGGACGAATGGACTCAATTAAGATGATGATAGCACCCATTTTATTGCACCTCTTCTCCATGTTGCCCATTCATATCCCTGCAATGTACTTTAAATGAATTGATTCTAGTATATCTAAATTCCTTTGGAACAACAAGAAGTCTAGAATCTCCCTTACAATGCTTCGTAAATCCAAATTTAATGGAGGTGTCAACTTCCCAGACTTTCGTCTTTCTCACAAGTCCTTCTCTCTCTGTCAAGCGTCTAGATGGCTTACGTCTGCCAATTCTCTTTTCACTCCTCTTTGGCTTCATATCGAACAGACATTGTTGTTACCCTTTTCTCTTGAGGAAATTACACGTTTTTCTGCTAAGACTGCTCATACGTCCCTTCCTTTATTTAAATATACTTCTTCTCTTCTGAAACCTCTTCTCAATCCTATGCCTATTACTCGCGAATCCTTTTTGAACTCCACTATCTGGTATAATTCGCTTATACTTATAAATAATAGACCCATCTTCTGGAAGTCTTGGAGGTCCAAGGGCATCATATGGGTTAATCAGCTTTTTGATGGAATGTCTCCCTGCTCCGTTCCCCAATTTCAGACTTCCTTTCATTGTCCTCGTTCCTTTTTGCAAAAATTTCTCACTCTGATGACAGTCATTCTGGACCTCTTTTATTCTCCTCCCTCTTCCCCCTCTTCTTCTGTTTCCCAAACTCCTCTTCTCAAAATCCTTTTTATTCTTCCTAAGGCCTCTCTCATTTATAAATTCTTTTCATCCCCTAACCCAGATCGTCTTAAATCTAAAATGGAATTATCTTGGGAGGCGGATTTGGGTTGTGTTTGGTCCGTTACTCAGTGGGACAGGCTTTGGTCTAGATCTTTGAAAATTTCTCGTTCTGCTTCTCTCACTCAATCTTTATTCTACCTATATCACCGACTATATTTTATTCCGCTTTCTCTAGCCCGTTTTTCTTCCTCCTCTGATTCTAATTGTTGGACATGTTCTTCTCCTGATGCTGATCTTATTCATCTCTTGTTTCTTTGCCCTTCTGTCTCTCAATTCTGGGATGCTGTTTGGGTATATATCTCTCGTGTTTTCGCACTCTCATCTTCGTATTCTATACCTATTCTTTTTCTTGGCAGCCTATCTGACTCTTTCGACCTTCCTCTACACTCTCATGGTCTCTTTGATCTTATGCTTGCCCTTGCCTTTCAGCATATTACTTTAATTGGAAATCCCTTACAAAGCTTTCCATACGCTGTTGGTGGAATTCTTTATGTCACTTTCACAGATTGGACATTGCTTTCGCTTCCTCCTGTAACCCCACTCATAATAGGGATCTATTCTGGTTACCTCTCACCTCATACTTAGATTGGGTTGACCAAGAAGGCCATCTCACGTATTACTTCCGAAAGGCCGCCTTGAGGAGATTACTCCTTTTTCTCCTATATTAAAGTGTTGAATTTCTTTATTATTATTATCTCTTTTTTGCAGCAACCTTCTTATTGTCTACTGTTATTCCTTCATATTGCAATGTTAGAATTTTCTTCCCCTTTTTATTTATTTATTTGTCTTCACTCCCATTTCTTTCCCTTTCCTCTATTCCCTAAAAATCTCTACAAAATGCTTTTGTTTTTTATCTATAGGATATTAGCTTTTTCGATGTTATTTAATTCCTGTTTTGTTTAACCTAGCTGTACTGGCTGATGTCTTTTGTATTCCAATACTTTTAATAAAGCTTTCAAACATAAAAAACAGACATGGAGTTTAGCTGGCCCCTCAAACCACTGAGACCACCACAGAACCGGCCGCACCAATCATACCTACAACTCTGCAAAGCAGACTGGCTGCTCTGCCCACTCCACAGTGCCATCACTCCTAGGCCTGATACACAAAGCAGGCTTTCTGCCCCTTTGTATAAAGCAAAGAATCTGCTACCTGAAAGGCAAATGTGCGCAATTGGTTATTCACCAAATATAAAGAATGCATGGGAGCCACTATAGACTTTAACTGAAGGAGTTACTTGGAGCTCCACAGTGACAAATATTATGGGGCATATTTACAAAACCCTATCACCACAGGAACGTCACTTTTAGTTTGCCAGGCTATCTTCATTTACAAATAGTTGAAGACACATTTGCACCCCACTGAGTATGCAGCCATAGCCCCCAAGGTAGGCGCACCCCACAGTTTGAAGACCGCTACCCTAAACCAACATGCATATCCTCCAGTATTTCTGTTTACAGGGAGAACCATGCAATCTACCCCTCTCCCTAAATAGTCCCCACTCCCCACCCCCAAATAGTGGGCCAGAGTTGCTTCTGCAAAGCACCTCTACTCCTGAGGCTGAAACACCAAGGTATCACCATGTTATCGTTATTTTACTTTGGAAATTGTATCTCCTCAAATGTTGTCATTTCAAGTGTGGGGCCCAGAGTAATTATTCCCAAATGCACCCTCCTTTGTGGCAGTTCTGCTGCAGACTGTTCCATCAAGGTTTCTCCTACAGGAACCTCTGTATTCATCATGTCTGTGTGCTCATGACTGTGCCTATATGTTTTAGAACTGCCTTTAAAACACATTACATTATCATCAATGTGTATTACTAAAATGAGAAGGATTGATCTGCCACACAAAGGTGCGATGAGGGAGAAATCACAACCCCAGGTATAATAGCATTTATTTGCCATTCAGTTTTAATTAATATTACTGGATGGAGGGGGTTTTGACAAAGATTTCCTGAAAAATCTCAATGTTCTGTGCTCACTGTGATGAAGAATCACGGTGTGCTAGTGTTAGAAATGGGTGTCTCTAGCCGGCAAGGGTTTGCACCTTTGTCCAAGTAGGGACCCTTCTGTCTAGTCAGGGTAAGGGGGATACACTTCTAAAATAGCCATTGCTCACCCCCTTGGTAGCTTGGCACGAGCAAACAGGCTTATCTCAGAGGCAGTGTGTAAAGCATTTGTGCACACATACTGTAATACAGTGAAATCACTACAAATGGACACCACACCAGTTTAGAAAAATAAGTAATCTTTATCTAAACCAAAACAAGACCAAATACGACAAAAATCCACAATACAATACTGTAAAAATGGTTACTTTGCAAGATAACCTTTAAATTGCGGAAATAGCTGGAAAAAACAGTTCTTCCGAGTCAGTAGCTCCGTCCAGGGCTACCGCGATGCTGAAAACAACAGTGTCTAACAATTGCAGCCAACCACATCGGTGCGGGTCAGCTAAAGCAAAGACAGACTTGAAAACAGTCCCTTTCTTGTTGCAGCCGACACAATGGTACGAGCCGGTCAGGGCAACCGTTGTGGTTGCGTTGCAAAAGTGGAAGCGGTGCAGGGTGCGGTGCCCTCACGAAGTGGTGCAGGCGGCGGCTCGGTGAGGCCAAAGCTTTCGGTGCAGGGTGTGGTGCTGGCAGGTTGCATTGCAGATGATGGAGCCGGTCGATGTTCCGGTCGGGCAGCGACGGTGTCGGTGATGTCCAGGCAGGGTGAAGCGAGGCAGTGTGGAATGTGAAGCCCGCAGGACGCGGTGCGAGCAACGGCTCAGTGACGATTGTCAAGGCGGCATCGGTGAGGCCAAGGACGTGGTGCGAAGTGCAGTGGTGTCTTCTGCGGGGCCTTCAGGACACGGAATCCTGCGACTGACCCAGTAACAGAGTCGGTTGCCCTTTTCTTCTGCGGCAAATGAAACCCTCGGTTCCAGAGACGGTGCCCAGAAGGGTGGTGAGGTCTTTGTTGTTCCTGAGACCTCTTGTACAGGGGGCAAGCTCCACTTCCAAGCCCTTGGATATACTTTCTCAAGCAGGATTGTTAGAAATGGGGTCTCTAGTTGGCAATGGTTTGCACCTTTGCCCAAATAGGGACACTCATTCCTAGTCAGGGTAAAGGGGATACACTTCTAAAATAACCCCTGCTCATCTCCTTGGTAGCTTTGCACGAGCAGACTGGCTTATTTCAGAGGCAGCGTGTAAAGCATCAAAACCAGCAGAGGCACTCAAGATGGCTAAGCAAGAAAATACCCACTTTCTAAAAGTGGCATTTTCAAACACATTCTGAGTCCAGGCATACTAAACTCCATTTCCCTATCTTGTCCCAATGGGATGCTATGCTTATAAGATAAGTAAAACTCCCATTCTACCATATGTGACAGATACTCTTTCCATAGTGAAAAACTAAATGCACTGTAATTCACTACCAGGACATGCCGCACACATCAGTACATGTCCCATTTTTAACATGCACAGCACCCTGCCCACAGGGGTACACTGGGCCTTCGTTAGGGGTGACTTATATGTAAGAAAAGGGAGGAATAGGGCCTGGCAAGTGGGTGCACTTGCCAGGTTGCCATCGCAGTTTACAAACTCCGCGCAGACTCTGCAGTGGCAGGTCTGAGTTACATTTACCGGGCTACTTCTGTGGGAGGCACAATCTGTGCTGCAGGCCCACTAGTAGCATTTGATTTACAGGCCCTGGCACTCTCAGTGTACTGTACTAGGGACTTCATGAAATCGAATATGCCAGTCATGGAAACACCAATCCATAACACAATTTACAACAGGAGCGCTTGCACTTTAACACTAAAGCAGTGAGAAAGTGTGCAGAGACACTAAACCAGCAAAAACAGAGTCAAAACCAGGAGGTCAGAAAGCAAAAAGACAGGGGAAACACACCAAAAGATGCAAGGACTAACAAGGATACACACACAGTTCCTCTCCTTGGCAGAAACAGCCACTGCAGGCCAACCCCAGACAACACACAGCAAAGGGGCAGTACTCCTTCTCCAGTTTGTCCAGCTCTTCTCCTTGGCAGAGGTTCCTCTAGAAGTCCAAAAGTGATCTAAAAGTCTGCGGTCTGGGCTCCTCGTTTTATAATACAAAATCCTTTGTTCTCTGTGGCAGAGAAGTTCTTTGTCCAGCCAAAACCAGTGCTGTCCTCTCTGGTGCAGCTTTCTGGCAGGAGGTGGAGACAGCATTGTTTAAGGCAGACCAGGCCCATTCAGGTGTGAAATAAATCTCTTTCCCCTATTCTGAATGCAGCCGAGGTCTATTCAGCCCAGCCCTGACTCACCCTGGATAGGCAGGACACACCTCAACCCCCCAAGTGGCAGTCTGAACAGACTGCACATCCCCATCCCCTGCCACTCTAAAGCCTGACAGTCAATACTCAACCTAGCAGAGGCACACCGGGTGGTTAGGCAAGAAAATACCTACTTTCTAAAAGTGGTATTTTCAAACCCAGAGTGTAAAAATCACCCTTACTAAAAGATGCATCTTAACATTCTGAGTTCAGGCATTTCAAACTTGATTTCCCTATCTTGTTCCCATGGGCATTAATGCTCATAAGATGTTATGAGGAAACTCCCCATTCTATACTATGGGGACAGATAGCCTTACAGTAGTGAAAAACAAAATTGGCAGTATTTCACTATCAGGGCATGCCACACACATCAGGGCATGTCCTACCTTTCACATACACTGCACCCTGCCCACAGGGGTACCTTGGGCCTAACACAGGGGTGACTCACATGTAAGAAAAGGGAATGTTAGGGCCGGGCAAGTGGGTGCACTTGCCAGGTCGAAGTGGCAGTACTAGACTGCACACAGGCACTGCAATGGCAGGCATGAGACCTTGTTGCAAAGCTGCTTGTGTGGGTGGCACAATCAGTGCTGCAAGCAAACTAGCAGCATTTGCTTTACAGGCCCCTTGCACACACGGTGCACTGTACTAGGGACCTAATAGTAAACCAAATAAACCAATCATGGAAACACCAATCCATAATAACAATTTACAAAGGGAGCACTTGTGCCCAAAGCATCTAGACCAGAAAAATACAGAAGGCAAAGGCAAAAAATATAGGAGAAACCCATGCCCAGGCTGCCAAGTCTAACAGCTAGTACTTATGGGAAGTAGTTGTGAACCTAGACGAATACTAATACTTGTTAAAAAATCTGCCATTTTGAGCTGATAATCGGAATCACAACCCCTGCCAAACTCTGAGACCTCCTTTATGCTGTTGTAATTCCTTGAGAGAAAAAGAGACAGAGAGAGCGAGAAAGAGTCAGAGAAGTTTCCACTAGGATTATTCCCAGAAGTGAAACTGTATAACTATGAAGTCAGAATGAATCTTGGCACACTTAGTAATAAAGTAAAGTTGTGAGATTATAATGTGCATTAAACAGCAGAAGACAAGTCGTTAAAAAAACACTAGATAGCTATTAGGGACAATCGTAATGTGCATTCATACATATTTGTATCTTCTTACTGACTGCCCAGCTGCCCCACAACACACCCCATTATACTCCAACAAACAACACTGGAATATGAGTGCTGCTTTTTATATGACAATTTTGTGTCATAAACTGCCAATATCGGGTCATAAGATGAAACCTCCTGTGTACCATTGTAGTGCCTGGACATGTGAAGCTGTACACAGCATATGATGGCATTAGCTGGGCATTTCATGGCTGTATCATCCTATGAGAAGCAGCATCTGAACATAGGAGGTAGTGCACATGCATATAAGAGTATCCCTAAGCATAGGGGATTCCATCATTGTAAAGCTCCTGTAAGGAGTTTTTGAGATGTACCTAGACATTTGGTGGCAATATATGGGTATTTCATGGTGCAAATGGAATATGATAACAGAACATGGAAATACGAGGCAACTCCTAGCATGGAATATATGACGTTACAACACAAACAATTACAACACATGCTTTTACAACATGATTTTTACATCACAACTACAATTACATCGCATTATTTTACAACACATGCCATTACAATGCATTTTTTTAAACTACCATTACAGCGCATACCATTACAATGCATACAATTACAGCTCATAATACTTTTAAGGCAACAGTAGGGTAAGTGTCGGATAGAGTAGGGGTAAAAATTACTATTCCCACTCCAGTGAGTGCAACAGTACGGAAAGTATTGGATAGCGTAGGGGTAAAAATTACTATTCCAACTCCAGTGAGTGCAACAGTAGGGAAAGTGTTGGATTACTGTTACCATCTACCCCAAAACCCTTACCCACCCTAAAACTAAAAAATCTCCATTACTTACCTTATAATGTGTTGTAATGGCATGCATTGTAATGGTAAGCGTTGTAATGGTATATGTTGTAGTGACATAAATTGTAATGGCATGCGTCGTAATGGCATGTGATATAAAGGCAGTTGCGTCATAAAAGTTGTGTCGTAAAAGCAGTGCAATGTAATGACTGCGTTGTAATGGATGTTTCCCCTAGCATGTGATGACAGGATCTGGACAGCTGAAGCTGCACTTGGCATGCAGTTGATGTACCATGACATACGCAGCTGGGCCTACAAGCTGCACTTCTCAACACCTCCTTCCCTTTCTCCAAAAGATCTACTCTCCTTGCCATCAAAGCCTTGCAAACACAAATTGGTTTGTTGGCAAGCAGAATGCACCTCCTGTTGCTAACCGCTAGAAGGCGAGGGATGGCCCACTGTAGTAATGTCACATGTGTATTTGGTAGTCGAACTGGGGTGAAACCTTGTGTTAAGAGTAATAGCGAATAGACGAATTGTGCGTGATAGGTGCTATGCCTCCCTCGATGAGAGAGGCCATTATTGTCGCTATACTGAAGACGGACAATCCTTCGGACGAGTGAGCATCCTATCGCCCTCTAGCGTTAATTAAAGTGGACACAAACATTTTTGTGAAAATGTTAGCAAATCGGCTAGTCCATCTGGCCCCGCTGCTGGTCGCACCGGAGCAAGTGGGTTTTGTTCCAAGTAGAAACTTAACTTACAATTTGAGAACGGTGTTTGGTGCGATACAGCACACTCGACTGGAGGTACAGGCGGTAGCTGTTTTCCTTGACATGGAGAAAGCCTTTGACTCTGTTGAATGACCCTTCATGCTGCAAGTCCTGATGAGAATGGGGTTGGGGAGTGTCTTCCTACAGCTGATAGGGGTACTGTATAACGCACCCACAGGTAGAGTCAGGATTGGCAACCTAGTGACTGGTACTATACAAGTTACTAGAGGCACGCGGCAAGGTTGCCCTCTGTCACCGATATTGTATGCTTTGGTGGCCGAACCTTTAGCTTGTGCGTTACGTGAATACCACAGATATAGGGGTATACGATTTCCGGGTTACGAGTTGATCGTATCAATCTACGTGGAAAATTACATTACTATACGTGCGGGACCCTGAATGTAACCTTTCCCCTATATTGCGGGAAGTAGTGAGATTTGGAGCGGTGTCTGGGCTCTGTGTTAATTGGCCAAAGTCTATAATATTCCCCCTCACAATGGCCACGACCCCATTCGAGCCTGACTACCCGCTGAGGTGGTCGACAGAACCGGTGAGGTACCTAGGTATCAAGATCCATACGGACTCTGAGGTGGTTTTCAGGGAAAACTATGGGGTGGCGATTAGCAAATTAGAAGATGAGGTGGAAAACTGGATCCGATTGCCACTGTCTCTGCTGGGCAGAGTTTCCATTATGAAAATGGTTGCATTGCCCCACCTTTTGTTTCCCTTTACTAACATGCCTTTGGTCCTCCCTCGCTCCTTTTTTCGTCGGCTTACAGCGTTGATGATCAAGTTGGCTTGGACCGGCAAGCAAGCGCGAGTCAGATGGAACGTACTTACATTACCATACCACATGGGTGGGCTGTACGCGCCCGACCTGGAACTATAAAACAGGTCAGCACAAAGTGTGCATGCTTACCACTGGATGCACAGCTCCCCAGACACACCCCATCATCGCATAGAGAAAGTGGTGGCGTCCCCACTCCCATTGCCAGCTATGATGTTTACGCCTGCGGATCGTAGGACGGGGATACTTGACTCCTTGAATGCTACAAAACATGCCTGGCACCACCTCCAAAAGCTGCAGGCGGGTGCCATCTTGTATTCCCCGCTCACACCACTAGATTGGTGTCACTGGCTACCCCCATGGAGAGATAAGGGAGTTACACGAGCTCTTAATTCAATAGGGGTGCAGACAAAAGGGATCCTGTTTGAGGGGAACACAGCAAAGAGCTGGGAGATGATGGGGGCTGGAGACTCCGAAGTAACCCTCCTCACTAAATTTCAGTTCCACGGAACACGGCAAGCATTGTTGAATATCCTGGGTAGCGACTTGTCAGAGTCACCGGAATTGAACTCACTCTCCTATGTCATAAAAACTGAATTGCCGACCCAGATAGTGTCTAAAATATACAAGCTGACCATGAGCAATAGGGAAAACCATTACACTAAAGCCCGCCTGGCTTGGCAGAGAGACTTGGGAAGGGACATAGATGACACTATGTGGAAATACTGCTGCGACAGCACAAAGCGCATTTCTTTAAATGGTAGACACAGATTGATTCACTTTAAGTATCTAAATAGAGTCTATTGCACTCCAGAGAGATTATGTAGATACGGACTGAGGGACGGGGCGGATTGCGAGTGCTGCAGTGCACAGCTGGCTGATTTTTTCCACTTGGCCTTGCTCTGCCCGGGGGTATCCATTTTTTGGGACTTAGTCTTTAAGGAGTTGGGACAGGTGACTGATTTGACACTTTTCCCAAAGGCCCTGTTGGGCTACTCCAAGTCGATATCAAAAGGTGTCCATGGATTGGTTAACATGGGCTTACTACTAGCTAGGCACAGGGTGGCAATGGGTTGGTTACGTGGCCCGATCCCTACGATAGCTCAGTGGTCGAGGGACATGATGTACAGTAGCACTCGAACTGAGAATTTCAGTGAACTTCTCCCACCACGTAGTAGACCTAAGAACTTCTGGGCGTTGTACAAAACATATATGGCAACCAGAGAAAGGGATACCACAACAATTGATGCTCCTGACAGAGAGATGAGGGTGAACAGTCCTGCTGAATAGTTGAATTGGACTGGGCCTGGTCTTTTCAAAAATGTCATATGTGTTGCATGCTGCTATAGTGGGGGGAGAATGTGTTCGGCAACTTCTGGATCTTGCTGCAAGTGAATGCAACACTGTGGTGTTTGAAGTGAGGAGGTAGATGGTGTAGACCAATAACGAGATGTCTTCGGATATAACCAGCCTGCTAATCTTTGGAACTGTGTAGTATGTTGTCTGATCGCCAAATGTCATCGCAATTCCCATATAGAAGGAACTAAGTCTCTTGATTGTTTTTGAAAAACTTAAAGCATTTACAAAAAATAAATTGTGGTCAAATGACATGAGGAGGTTGGTTTTCAGCATGAGTAGTTGAATGATTGATGTTGTGATGCTGGCAGTGCTACTGGGTGAAAATAAACTTTCCTTACAGATACTGGTATGGGCAACTGCTATCATGTTGACTGTTTGATGATTGCAAATGGCTAGTTGTTTCCTGGCTTGTGGAAGACTGAGGTGCCATTGACATTTTGCATCCAGTGCTGTTCCATGCGGCATTGCAGAGATGAGGTGCACAGACTGATTTCAGATTTTCCACAGGTGACAGTTTTATGGCACAGACCACAGGTGCAAGATGCTGCTGTACATGCTGCACAAAAAACTACTACAGACACTTACAGAGCAAGTGGTTCTTGGACAAAGACATGGATTTGAGAATATACATGGCAGACCAATGCTATAGGTGTACTGTGCACTGGTGATGGTGACAATTTGATTGGTCTAATAACTTAGGTTGGCCGCTTGCAAAACACAAATATGCCTGGTGTGCTGTTCCACCACTTCGTAATGGTAGAGTCCGTATCTCCAATTAGTCATGGTAATTTTTGGGATGCAATCACCTTCACCCACCAGGGTGGCCTGCTTCATAATCGACATTACTCCTGGCTGAGTGGGCGCTGCATTACCCAAAGACAGGCGCTCTTTTGTGAAGAACTTTTTTTGTCACTCCTGCCCCAGTATTTGTCGTGGTGCAGGTGGATGTCCTTCAATATCGATTGAAAGTGAAGTGGTAAGTTGAGTGGTGATGCGGTTAAATTTGGCTACAGGCAATCCCTATTCTATAGATGTTATTCCTGGTGAGTGTCCGTGCAAAGGTTAAAAACAGAACGTGAACCAAATGGGCATAGTAATGAGGCCTTGGTTTTTACCGTGTGGTCAACATGTTTCATGTCCTAGTCACCCAGAGAGTTAGAGTCATTTCTTCAGGATCAGAATTAGGGCACCGACACACAGAATACCAAGGCTGCATAGTCTGGAATCAATCTAATGCCCCTTTACCCATCTACCAGACACTCCCTGCCCCTTTATCTCTCTCTTGCAGGTTTTTGCTTTTTTCCTTTATGACAGTGTTTCGAGTTTTCCCTTTCTCATTCTTTCCTCTTTGTGTGTTTTCCCACTTCTGCTCGCTGGAAATGTTGGAAGATGAAAAATAAGTGCCAGTCTCAAACAATGAAGGCAGTGGGCCCCACTGGCACCACCATCTCAAAATAAGGACTGACAGTCATTATTCCTCAGCCCTGGACATTTACAGGGCCATAATATGGTGCTGCAACATTTATTCATTGATTTTATAACGGTGACCCGATTTAGTCATAATGATGCAACTAACAGGGCTAATTCAATAAGAAGGCATTAAAGGCTGAATCTCCCACATTTTCACTTTCCCTGTAGGACCTTATCATTAAACTTTGACAGCCTTGCTTTAGTTTGTGGACCCAGGTGAGCGTGACCACCTCCCTCCTGGTCTATGAGGACACCGTTTCCAGTTTTGTGTGACAGCAAAATGTATTCTGAGTGTTGTAGACATTTTATGGCTTCATTAAACTAATTAGACTAACACACCTGAAACGAATGCTCTGTAGGAGAAAAGTCCAGAACTGGAGAAAGGCATCCATAATGACCAGGACAGGAGTTAGGTTGTTTACTTAACCCAGGCTCAACCAAAATGTCTGACACGCTAAGCGTGCACTAACAAATCGTGATCTCTTGAAGATACTGTATTTACAAAAAAATAAAAAATAATAAAACAGTGCAATAATACTAATAACTTCCATTAAAATTCATGGTTCTCATTACAAAGTCACTAATATATATATATAAAAAGACCATAGTAAACTTCTACTTAATTTTGCAGCACTTTTATTCTAAAGAATCTGTCATCTATATCTGTATTTTAACAGAAAAAAGGTCTAGCAGACCACAGAGCACTGACTCCTGCAGGAGACCTGGCTGGAAAGAGACCTGATGCCTAGAAGCCTGTCCTCTGGAGCAAGGGGCAAAAATACAGAACCAAAGGAACCTTTCAAGCATTTGGAGAAAATTGGAACTTAATCATTTATTTCCACCTCTAGAGGAGATGCTGAAGTATGCCCAGGGAGGTAGCACCCAAGGCAGACAAGAAAACCAGGTTCTCCCCACTAGGATCTTTTTCTCATACTGAAATCAGGCTCAGTTGAACCCTGTGGTAAAGGTCTCTGGCCTTGTTGAGCCCTTCCCTGAACTTGGCCTACTGGAGGGCTTTGAGATAAAAAAAAAAAATGACCAAGTCTGAAGGTAAAGTTTCGTACCAAGGCTTGGCGACAAATCCACCCAACAGGTCAAGCACCCTCAGAGGCCACTAAATCCAGCTTTGTCTATATTTCAGAGTTTTGGCACCAAGGGTTTTTGCTAAGGCTCAATCACAATGTATCCAACTTCGAAGGACCCTCGCCAGCGTCGTCCTTGGACCTTGCCCTGCTGTAAGAGTTTGACTTCCATTTCAGAGATTAAAGAGGTTATTTAGAGTTATAGCAGGCAGGCCACCATCTGTCAAGGGGAGACAAAAGTGATAACTTTCGCTCCTCCACCCCCCACCGGTGGACTAACACTGCTATATTTAAAGATCTTTGTCTGCCTGACAGAGGAGCTGTTGCCCATTGCAGCTCATCTGAAGTATTGTTAGTTTGTTGAGTAGCAGCCATGTTTCATGCAACTGTTCAGCCATGTTTTATGTTTTTCAAAGCAAACTTCCAAAGAGGGGGGTTGCAAGACAAAAAGCAAAGGGCCTGATTACGAGTGCCGTGGTCACTTAGACCTGTCTTGCCTCAGAGAAGCTGCTATGGTATTATCATTCTTGTCACATCCAATGATATCCCAAGATTTCCTATGGCTTTTAGGAGTTGCATCTGGCACCTTAGGGGACAAAATTGAATTCAGTTTAACTTGTCAATCACTTGTGATGCCTCCATGATACCAGTTTACTGAAAAGTCAATTAGAATAAAAAAAATTGTAATGTTAACTTTTTGAGCAGTGGGCTGATTAAAATACTTATTACTCTTTAAGAGCAGTTGTTAAACCTGTGCAAAAGATGGGTAATACCATGCATAAAGCTATATCAAAAGCAGATAATTTAAATATTTCATACATGTGAAAAAACAACAGCTCGTGGATTCCACACTTAATTACTGTTTAGTATCATCTCAATATATGAACCAGAATTTGCAATCCAATTAGTCTCGCTTTTGAGGACTTATAAGTATTTAGTCATGGATCAGAAAGTATGCAAATTTGGTGAATTTTTGCACAGATGGAACTAATTTCAAATCGCATTCAAAAAGCCCACACCCTGGCTGTCCAAAGTACAAAGGTCATTTCATATAAGAGATGGTCAATTTTACTTCATAGCTGCACAAAAAGTGCATTTCAATCAAGGTGAAAGATAAATTGGTAACAGCTCTTTCCAGCTTCACTGCTGCACTGATGACTTTCATGAGCAATCAGTAATGTAGGACACTGCTCACGTTGTAATTGGGGGGATTTTTAAAGTTGTTTTACAGTGTTTAAGGCCAACCATGGCATGTGTTTCAGTTTATATAGTGATACATCCAAAAGCCGATGGGAGGCTACTTGCAATGATTCTAATCACTGGCAATAGCTTGGGGTAACTCTCTCTCCCATCGTTCTTTTGCCCATTGTTAGATTTGGGGGTCTCTAGTTGGCAGAGGTAGGTACCTTTGTCCAAGTAGGGGCCCTTGCGTCTAGTAAGGGGGTACACTCCTAAAATAACCCCTGCTCACCCCCTTGGTAGCTTGGCACGAGCAGACAGGCTGATCTCAGAGGCAGTGTGTAAGCATTTGTGAACACATACAGTAACCAAGTGACAACACTACAGATGGACACCACACAAGTTTTATATCAAAAATAAGTATTCTTTATATAGATTTAACACAAGACCACAAACGACAAAAATCCACAATACTGTACTTAAAATGGTAGAATTAGCTTAGTTCTCTTTAGATGTTAAAATGCGACACTTTGAGTTCAATGTACCTTAGGATGCGTAACGCTATGCAACGAAAGTGTTGCAGGGAAGGTGATGCGTCGGTTCCTTACTTGCAAGAACGGTGATGTGTCGGGTCCCTACTGCTGCGTACGGGATGCGTTGGTTCTTCTCAGCGAGGGGAGGTGATGCGTCGGTTTCTTATTGCGCTTTCGTGGCGATGCGGCACGCACCGCCGTGATGCGATGAAAATCCGGTGCAATGAAACAAAGATGGCGTCTTTTTCTTGATGCAACACGATGCGGTCCGCGACAGGCCCTGCAACACGCTTCTCGGTGATGCGGCGGCGTCTGCTGCGACGTCGATCCTCTGCTCCGAAGATGCGTGACACTTTGACAACGATGCGAGCCGTGACAGGTCCTGCGACACGCTTCCTGGTGATGCGGCGGCATCTGATGCGACGCCTATCCTCTTCTCCAGCGATGCGCTTCGGGGGCCCTGTGATGACTCAATGGTTCTTCTGGGCCACTACAGGCCCTGCGACATGCTTCCCGGTGATGCGGCGGCGTCTGCTGCGACGTCGATCCTCTTCTCCGGCGATGCGAGGAGCTTTCTCGTTGTAAAGCGACAGTGGCAGTTCGGCGACACGCTTCTTGCTCGCGAGTTGCTCTTCCAGCTCCATGCGACACGCAGTCCCTCAGAAAGCCTTGCAAAACAGCAGGAACTTCCAAAGAACCCTTGGGGAGCTGGTGGGTGAAGTCTGTTGTCCCTGAGACTTCAGCAGGAGGCAAGCTCTTTTCTCCAAGCCCTTGGAGATCCTTCACAAGTTGAATAAAGTAGACAAAGTTCCTTTTTCTCCTCTCTTTGGCAGTCAGGCAACCACTGCAGGCCAATCCCTCAAGCTTAAGGATAGTCTCTCCTCAGTCTCTCTGGTTCCTTCCCTCAGCAAAAGTTTCTTCATGTTCCCCAAAGTGATCTAAAGTTCTGGGGTCTGGGTCCCCCTTTTTATACACAGTTTCTCTTTGTTCTCTGAAGGCAGAGAGGCCTTTGCCTAGTCCAAACCAGTTCTGGTCAGTCCTGGAGCACTTTGTTGACATGACTCCTTCTTTCCTTTCACAGTGCAGGGCAGAGACATCAGTCGCACCACAGGAGGTGGAGCCAGCATTGTGGAGGGAAGGCACAGCCCTATTCAGGTCCCAGGTGCAACTCCTCCCACCCATCTACATGCAGATTTTTCTATTCAGCCCTGTACTGACTCACCCTGTCTCCTGGAATCCCCCAGCCCCTGTCACTCAAACTCCAGACAAGGAATACACAACATAGCAGAGGCAGACTTGGATTGTTAGACAAGATAATACCTACTTTCTAAAAGTGTTTTTTTTAAACACAGAATGTTAAAACCAACTTCACTAAAAGATGCATTTTATCATTCTAAGTTCAGGCATACTAAACTCGAATTTCTACCTAGTTCCCTGAGTCAGTTAGGATTATAAGATGTAATAATCAAACTGCCCATTCTGGCCTATGGGGAACAGGTAGCCTTGCAATAGTGAAAAACGAAAATGCCTGTAATTCACTATTACGACATGCCACACACCAGGGCATGTCCTACCTTATACTTACAATGCACCCTGCCCATAGGCCTACCATAGGGGTGTCTGATATGAAGAAAAGGGAAGGTTTAGGGACTGGCAAGTGGGTGCACTTGCCCAGTCAGCATGGCAGTACCAGACTGCACACAGGCTCTGCAATGGCAGACCTGAGACACACTTTTATAGGCTGCTTCTGTGGGTGGCACAATCAGTGCTGCAAGCCCACCAGCAGCATTTGGATTTACAAGCCCTGGGCACTCATGGTGCACTGTACTAGGGTCTGACAAGTAAATCAAATGACCCAATCATAGAATCACTAATCCATACATCAATTGTCAATAGGGAGAGCATGTGCACTTTAGCACTGATCGGCAGTGGTAAAGTGCCAAGAGTCATAAAACAGCCAACAACAGGTCAGACAAAATATAGGAGGAAGGCAAAAAGTTTAGGGATGACCCTGCAAAAAGGGCCAAGTCCAACACCCATTATGCCACCTCAGTTTGGATCCAGCCATTTACAAACAGGTTCGACTCTGCTCCAGAAGGAACCGTGGAGCTGCACTGCCAGTCCAGCTTCTCCCTGTACGAGAACAGAAGTGGCCCAAGACAGGTTTCATCCTGACTGGGGCTGTTCAGTTGGGAGTAGCTTGGGTCCAGTGGCACAGTGAGCATAGGATGCATATCTGACCTGGCAATTCAAGCTGAAGTGCACCTATTGGAGCAGGGTCAAGAACTGATTTGCGTATGCGATGGGAGGGATAAACAGTGCTCAGACATATTGCAAGCATTCCTCTCATCACGTTTTGTGTGTTTGATACAAAGTGATACAAGCACGTGAAAGCCAAATATGGACAGCTGACTGAATCAAAAGATGAAGACAGGCTAATATGTCTAGGCAGGTGGCAGTAAAGGAAGGAGAATTGATGTGTTTCTTGCCAGAACCCATCAGTGAGGAGTTCCTGGTCAGGTTTCACAAAGTGTGTCTTTGTAGCTGAACCATCAGTCAACAGTTAGAATGGGGGAGTTTTAGGGGAAGCCATGGAAACAGCAAAAGGCCCTGTGTATGGCCATGCTGATTACAGAAGGATGCCCTGGCTGACAAAGACCCCTGCCGGTGAGGCAGCTGAACTCTAGTTTAAATCCTACCATGTAGTCCTGTAAGTTGACTGCTACCTAACTAGTCTTGTGAGGGAGGTCAGGAGAACATCTTCCACCCCCCGCCACCCCCAGGGGCATAAAGCAGCATTGCTCTAGGCCCTTGGTGCTGGTCAATGAGGACTTGACTGTGGCTGAGAGATTACAGAGCCATGTTGTGGTGTGGCCAGTGAGCTCAATGACTCTATGATGTAGAGGAATGAGGACTCTGCTTCAACCTGGTTTGTGAATTTATGACCCGAATTTGAGAGGACACAGCTGCGCTACATTTTCTTACCTGGAGATGAGAGGTGACAGCACTCTACTTCACAGTGGTGACCCAGTTTGTGGCCCCTAGACAGAGGTCACAGAGTCCTACTTCACATTGGTCGAATCGTTCATGGTTTTAAAGATAAAATGTGGAAAAGCCCTGCTCCCACTGGTTTATGGGTTCATGGCGAGAGTCACAGAACACTTCTTCACTCTGGCAGTGAGTTCATGGACCCCAGAGAACAGGTCACAGAACCCTACTCTACATTGGGACCATTGTTCATGAGGGTAGTGGTAAGAGGACACAAAGTCCTTCTCACTGCGGTTTGTGAGTTTGTGACCCAGAAGTTATTATGTTATGTCATGTTATTATTACTTCTAGAGCGCACGATTACCCTAAGGTGTCCTGGCGCTGAGCACTGATTACCTGAGATAACAACGAACTAGAACTGGGAGAAGAACCATGTCTTAAGATTTTTCTTAAAAAAAGTAAAATCAGAGGCATTTCTCAACATGAGGGGGAGTTCATTCCAGGCTTTGGAGGCACAGTGCACAAAGCTTCTGCCTCCCCAGTTTACTTTTTTTAAAAAGGGAGTTTTCACTAGCATGGCACCAGTGGACTTGAGAGTTCTACTAGGAATATACCAAGAGAACTTGTTTTTGAGGGACTCAGGACCTATTCCGTTCAATGCCCTAAAAACAATACACAACGCCTTAAAGCGCGATCTCAAATGAATTGGGAGCCAATGCAGTTTCTTTAATTCTCCTCTGACTGAAACAGACCTGGATGTCCCGGTCAACAGTCTAGCTGCTGCATTCTGAGAGGCCTGCAACCTGTTCCGATGTTGTATTTGCATATTGAGATATAAGCTATTACAATAGTCAAGCGGTGACATTATTAATGCAGTCACCACCGTCCTCAGACTCCATTCTGACAGGAAAAACCTAATTTTCCTAATCATTCTGAGAACCATTGAGCATCCAGACGTCACCTTGCTCACCTGGTCCCCGATGGTATGTTTATCATCTATCACCATACCCAAGTTTTTGGCTTTCCTGGAAGGTGTAGGACAGAGACCAAGATTGTCAGGCCACCAATCTGGTGTCCACATCCGGGGATTGTTACTGAATCTCAGCACCTCAGTTTTAGCTGTGTTAAGTTTTAGGCAATTGGCCGACATCCAAGTAGAGATGGATCCCATGCAGTCATGAAAACGTGCACCTATTTCCTTTTCAGCTCCCTCCATCACCGACAACACAATTTGTGTGTCGTCAGCGTAGGAGATGAGCTGGAACCCAAAGGATCTGATAATGCCAGCCAGGGGTGCCACATAGATGTTAAAAAGTGTGGGGCTAAGAGCTGAGCCCTGCGTCACCCCACATGGCAGAGAAAAGGGTTCAGAGGTGTTAACATCTAGTTCAACTGTTTGTGACCTGTCCGTCAAAAAGGAGTTTAACAGTTTCCAGGCCCGACCACATATCCCGATCTCAGATAACCGGTTAAGTAATACCTTATGATGAACCATATCAAAGGCCGCGGATAGGTCTAATAGGATCAACATCGCATTCCCTCCCTTATCCACGGCCTCTCTGATTTCCTCAGTGGATTTTAGAAGCACCAGCTCAGTGCTATGAAAAGCTCTGAAACCGTATTGTGAAGAATCTAGAGAGTTATTAAGGTAGAGTAAGTCGCTAAGTTGCCTATTTATTGCTTTTTCTAGCAGTTTGACTGGCAAAGGAAGTCTAGAGATAGGACGATAGTTAATTGGGTCCTTGGGATCCATGGACTGTTTTTTCAATAACGGAAGCACTGAGGCTTTTTTCCATACGTTTGGGAAGATTCCAGATGAAAGTACATCGTTAAACAAAGGTGTCAGTACCATGCAAACAATGTCAGCAATCTGCTTGATGATCCATACTGGACAGGGATCACTCGGGGCACCAGATTTGATACTGTTCAGCAGTTTCAAAGTGTCACCCTTTTCCAGAGGGGAAAAATGATCCAATATCATGTCAGGGGGATGTGGATTTTCCAATTTTTTTAAATTCAGATCAGTCTGATTTTTGTTGATCAGTCCCGACAAGGATAGAAAAATCGTCTCAACTTTCGACTTGAAGAACGCCGCGACTACATTACAGAAATCTGGAGCAGCATGATCTTTTAGCAGCTTGGGACTGGACAGTTTGATAACTGTTTTAAACAGTTCCTTAGAATCAGATTGGGCCTTGGTTATTTGTAAGGAAAAATACTCTTTCTTAGCTAGCATGAGAGATTGCTTATATTTGGAGATGGCTATTTTAAATTCTATTTTATCTGCCACTGCATAGTTTTTACGTCATTTCCTTTAAGCATATTTGCAAATTAATTTTTTTTCCTTGAGCTCTCCTGAATACCAAGGTGCGGTTGGAGAGGTCCGTTTCGGTATCCATTTTTTAGGGGGTACTAGTTGTTGGCATGCATTAACTAACCATCTGTTATACAAAGTCGTTGCCTCTTCAATGTCCCGCAAAGGTGTATACATCGAGTCTATAAGTGAGGATTCCGTTTGTTTGGCATCCAGTTTACCCCATGCCCTAGTAATGATCTCCTTATTCTGTTTAGGGCCAGTGAGATGCCTCCTGGAACTATTTAGTTCAAACTTGACCACAGAGTGATCAGACCATGTAATAGGAAGAGTTGAAATATTGACTAAATCATTATTGTTGGAAAAAATCCCATCTAGGGTATGACCTTTCGCATGAGTAGGAGGCGAGACCAATTGTACCAGATCTCCTATAGCCATGATGTTATTTAGTCTGGCTGTGTCAGGATCATTAGGTTTTTCCAAGTGAAAATTAAAATCTCCAAGCATTGTGAAGGATTGTTGACTCAGCCCTTCTTCTAATAACAGAATCAGAGAGTCTAAGAAACCACTTTTCGCACCAGGTGGGCGGTAAATTAAAATCCCCTTAAAAGGTTTATATAATACTGAATATATCTTAAAAGAAAGAGCTTCACACCCTTGATTATAAACTGGCACGAAGTGTGGGGTGAGTGACTTATGATAAATCACCGCAAGACCACCACCTTTTTTCTGCGCTCGATCAAGCGTATAGCAGTGAAAGCCAAATGGTGTGAGAGTTCACAGAACCTTACTTCACTCTGGTCAATCATTTCACAATTCCTGGAGTGGCAGAAGTCTCTGGTTCCATTGTTAGGGCTACTCACGCAGGTTTTTTGGGTTCATGATCCTCGGGTGAGAGGTCAGCGAGCAATGGTTATAGAGCCTTGCTTCAGTTAAACATGGATTCTATATCCCTGTGGTGGTAAGGGATCAGAGCCTTGCTTCTCTGAGGCGAGTCTCCTGTACCCCGTCAGGAAGTATTGCCGACAAACTAACTGGTGTCATCAACTCACTGCTCCGTTGATCAATGATTTGGCAACAGCTCTCACCCAGCTTGGTACAGAAAGGGAAACTGCATGACAGGAGAATACTCGCTACACTTGTGGTCTATCCTGTCCTTTGTCCCAGGCTAGAGATGTTAGCGGCGTGATGTGAGTGGCAGACCAGCCCTGAGACGGGGCACTGGGAGGGCCGGGTTTCATGATTTACAAAATATAAATAATGACAATATGGGCGCCGTGCAATAACATCACGTGCATATTAAATTAAGCAGGTGCCGTGATTAGGTGCAGCGCCATGAGCAGGCACCGTGATCATGCGCGGCGCCCGTGCATATATTAAACAAGTGACGGGCTCCTTGTAAAATGAAAGCGTGCATCGCGCGCTGATTGTTGCAGGAAGCATGTCGTGCCTGCAGTAGTAAAAACACATTAAAGAAAGTAGTGCTTACAGACTTAAAAATAAGTACCGTGTAACAACTAAAGTAAATGGGCCAGTAACCATGGGAGGTTACAAATGAACACAAGGCCGGCCGCACTAAGGAGGGAATAACAAGCCATTTACTGAATCAGAAGGCAGAATTTAGGAAGGACAAAGACACAAGCCAATGAAAAATATGGGCGGAGAGTGGCGGGACTTCTCTTCCATACTCCAGTACGGCAAGTCTGGGAGAAGCAGCGCATTCGCGCTGACTCAGGCTCGACCTAAAAACTGTCTCAGCTTTGATTGTGCAATAGGTCTATTCCCTTTAACGTCAGGGGTAATATATTCTCCTGAGCTTCCGGAGCAAACGAGTAAACCAATCCTGGACTTCAATCCTATTTTTATTTTCTTTCTAGGGTTTCATTCACTGTTAGGAAATCCAACGCATGGGCACTGCGCTCCACGATGCCTACTTCAACAGATGCAGTGTCCCGACAATTTAGGGAAGGAATGTCCATTGGGAGTTTCTCTAGTCAACATAGAAAAAGTGATTTTTTTAATAACATTTTGTTCTAATTCTGTGAAAAAGAAGGATACATTTGGAGATGCTGCGAATTGAACCCAGGGCCTGTAGTTCATTGAGTGGGAGAATCATGTCTCAATATTTCATCTTTTATGTACTTGATAAAGTCGTATTCCAAAACTTAGGATGGTTTGTTGTTCATTTTAAACTAAAGATCCTATTTGATCATTCACCTTCCCTTTTATGTTTTTCAATTTCTGCTAGTGACTTTAGTACACCAAACGCAATCAAGTGGTCAGGACGTGACCTTTCTTCTAGTCACAATGTAAGGTGAGTAAACACGAGTAAATAGGATCACATTCATAGAAGCCAGTCCCCATAAAAATGTCATCGGGCTACCAGCAAAGACTGCCACAGAGAGCAATCCTATCGAGAAAACTCTGAAAAGGAAACAGACCATGAAATACATAGACACACAAGGCCTAAACACACCCGTCATGCAGACTAGTTGACATATGCGGGGCCCTTGCATATTAAATTAAGGAGGCACCGTGATCATGCGCGGCGCCCGTTCATATATTAAACAAGTGACGGGCTGCTTCTAAAATAAGAGCGCACATCGCACGCTGAATGTTGAAGGGTAGCATGTTGTGCCTGCAGTAGTAAAAACACATTAAAGAAAGTAGTTCTTACAGATTTAAGAAGATGTACCGTACCGTGTAACAACGAACGGTTAGGGCCAGTAGCCATGGGAAGTTACAAATGAAGACAAGGCCATACTAAGGAGGGACTAACAAGCCAATTACTGAATCAGAAGGCAGCATTTACAAAGGACAAAGACATAAGCCAATAAAAAATATGGGCGGGGAGTGGGGAGGGCTTCTCTTCCATACTCCACTACACCAAGTCTCTCAGAGCAGCGCATGTGCGCTGACTCAGGCTCGACCGAAAAAGGGCTATATGAATCTAATAATAATAGGGAAAATAAGAACAGCACTAACAATAATTACAATAGCAATAACAATAACAGAAATGATAGTGATAATAACAAAAATGACTATGATCACAACTAAAACTTCAACAATAATAATATATCTGTATTTAGTGCTTGCTTTCAATGACTTTGCTATCTTGAAGTGCTGTAAATTATGATTACATGTTATTTTTCTTGGGTGGCTTAACAATAATTGTTGATTGTCCTTCCGTCAAAGTCATCAATTGGTGACAGTTTCCCCTAATTCCCCATGTAATAGCAGCCCAATTGTGGAAAGTCAAAAACAACAGAGATTAAACATTTCTTAAAATCATACTCTATGAGATGATTGTTGTTTCGGTGCAGTAAAGGGACAGACTTGCAGTATAAAATAACTTTGTTTTGGTAAATGTGTTGCTGTCCCTTCTCTCAAATAACGGAGGCAGTATTAATGTATAGTCCGTGCAAGCACTAACATTTTCATGGGTACATTTTTCGTCCATTGCAAAAACTGATTTCCTTGCAGGATGTAATTTACTTTCCTCCTGCACACACTCGCTCTCCCTGACCACCTGTTTGCAAGAGAAAAACATTTAATTAGTTATAACAGGAAAGGAATAGGAACCACAGAGGGGCAACAAATAAAACCATTAGTTTCACTGCCGTCAGTAGCAAAATATCCTGATTCAGGAATAGAAATCGATGCACTAAAAACGGTCCAAATGACAGTCATTTAAGAGAGTCTCTGTAGGACGCAGAGGAAGTGGAGGAGGAAGAAGATTGAATGCTTATTAATTGTATTTAATGGGTAAAACGTGCTACTTACAGACACTTATTTAGCTCCTTGTTAAGTCTGTTGTTGCTAGTAGATGTATCCGAACTAAAATAAAGCATAAAGCTCAGTTTACTAGCTTAATTAGGGACTGTGGCAAAACAGTAAAGTAGCTTTTCCTATGATTGTGAAGGCAATATGTGCACCACAAAGTCAGTATACCATTTTACAAACCACTATCAATAATCATTCCATTGTTATAGCAAGAACCTCAACTACTAACTTCAAACACAATTTTTCTGAAGTTAAATTAGAAAAACTCGAAGGCATGACTGTATCAAAGTCACCTTTCTGCAATAGTTAAATGAAAAAAAAGTAAATGCACTGTAAATGTGAAGGTATTTTAAATTGCAATCGACAACTTAAGTCAGTATCCTTTGCCTAATTGTTGGCTTTAGTGCAAGTACAGTAATCCTAATTCAGTGTGGAAACATGGTGACCTTAATTGAAGCCCTGGTAACAGACAGCACAAAGTAGGAGGCAAAAAGGCAAAGTGATATGCTAGGATCCAGCTTATCATTTTACCTTTTAGAAATAAAAACCAATCTTGAAAAGCTCCAACTTTCCAACTAACAATTTTAGTATTTCTTTTGTTTGTGAATGAAACAAAATATTTAATAATTTGTGTATTTCTTCGATATATACTTGTTTCTGAATTTGTGTGGAATGTTTTGAAGGGCAAAGCGTAGAAAGTGTCAAGCTTGGGAAAAGGCTGTGGAAGTCAAAAGGTAAGAAACACTGAGATAAAGAACCTCTTCTGTAGCCATGCACCACCAGTCTTGAACTGGTCACAGCAAGCCCTCATCCTGATAAAGTTACATCAGATTCTAATAGAAGATATGGGGTTGAATTGAAGCAGTTGCAACCAAAAATATGCTTCTTCCGATGTTTCTTGTTCTAAAGGAATGAGATCTGAATAGCTTAACCCCTTTCTCAAATCTCAAATTTTGAGTCTCTGGAGGGCACAGTAATGAAGAAGGCCTTGAAATAGTGTTTGAATCCAATAAGTGAGAGGACCTACTATTGCATGTCAGATGGCATAAAGATAGATTTGAAACTGAAAGTAAATGTGATAGCTCTTTCCTGATGGTACGGAATTGTGACTCTGGAGACTGAAGAGTAAATTCTTCAGAGTTCACCTGAAATAAAGGGAATATTATAGATTGAAACAAAGTTAGCAGACGTTTTGGTTTACTACAAATCACAAACAAATAAATTGTGGTTTTGTGGTTTGAAGATGACTCAATAGGACCTGTTTTTTTAGACATGATAAGAATGTCATCCAGATAGATTAGAAAATGAAACCCCTAATCTCTTAGATGAGCTATGTCCGGTCTTAAAAGCCTGGTGAAACACCATGGAGCTGAAGAAAGGTCGACAGAAGGTGAGTAGATATGTAGAGTTTGGTTTTTGATTGGAACTAGAGAAATTTGAAATGACGAGGATGAATTGGAACAGATCAACAAATTAAAATATTAAGTCCAGATGCATCATCTGGTCAAAAGGTCCATCTTAAAGTTTGGGTATACTACAAATTGGCTGAATTGACAAAGGGTTTTTGCAGGTCTTAGGGCCAGATGCATCAACAATCAATTTTGCGAGTTCCTAATTGCGAATTATTGCGATTCGCAATTATAAAATCGCAAAATGGAATGCATGAAAGTGTGTTTAACACTTTCTGTGATTCCTAGGGGATCGCAAATGACCTACCTCATGAATATTAATGAGGTAGGTCACAATTTGTGACCCCATAGGATTCTCAAAAATCACGGGGATGGTGGCCTGCTGAGGTCAGCAGACCACCATGTCCATGATTGCTTTTAAATAAAGCAATCTTTATTTTTGTAAAGCAGCCCGTTTTGCTTTACAAAAGAGAACATTAAACTTTTCCTTTAATTTTCTAAGAGCTGGCAGTGGTCCGTGGGACCACTGCCTGCTCTTAGAAAATGCATTTACAGACATTCACAAAGGGAAATGGGTCCCTTGGGGACCCCTTCCCATTTGCGAATTGGTTACCACCTACTTGAAGTAGGTGGTAAAATGCAAATGTTTTGCGACCGCGCATTTCGGTCGCAAAACATTCATGCATACCGATGCGATAAGGTTTAGGAAGGGACGCCCCAAACACGCCCCTTCCTAATGGATAATCGCAAACCCATTTTGCGATTGAATCGCAAAATAGGGTTTGCTGCATCATAAAAGCATTTTTTTGCTTTCGCAAACAGCTGATCGGCCATTTGCAAAGGCAAAAAATGCTTGATGCATCTGGCCCTTAGTTTCTTGTTTTTCTCTTTCACCAGAAAAATATTACTTAACAAATTTGATGAGTCTAAGCTGTTTCTTCCATAGCACCCTCTGCCAGTAAATCTTTACATTTCTTGTGAACTTAGATACGTATCTGTGTGAGAAAAACGTATGGAGTGCGAAAAGAAGGTTTGAACTGAATGTTCTAAAACTATATTTTGAACCACATAACTCTCTGTACAATCCAGGGACCTGAAGAAAATGGAAACTATCTTTCATAAAACATTGCAATTCGACCCCCTTGTTGGTCTACACTGACTGTTGGTGATATAAAATCTTGCTGGCCTCAACATTGGTTTCTATCACTTCTTGTCCTTCAGGGATAGAAGGCAGGCCTTTTGTACCAGAAACAGGAATGACCTCTGGCGTTGTAAAATAGAGACCAATTGTCGAATTAGCTTTGACCAGCAGAATGACCTCCTAATCTGCCAGTCTGTGAAAAATCATGTTAGTCAAAACCTTTTTAAGAAAAGGTTGAGCTTTCTCAAAGGATCTCAATGTTGTGACATATTTCAAGATTTCTTCAATACAATTATCTTAAAATCACTGGTTGTGGTGGGAGGGCCTTCCTCCACAATAGCCAATTCTGTAAGTTTAGGACTAGCTCGAAAAGTAAACCCTTGCGTCTCTCAGTGGAGATTGCCGTACCGGCATTGTCATTTAGACATGTTGGATCCAATTAGAAAATTCTGTAGAGTCATTCGTAATCGAGCTCTCCTTTGCATTTTTGGTCATTATAAAGATTCTTGTGATGGGGATCATAGTATCTAGCTATTTGTCTTGGCAGGCTAACAATTCTCTGTTGATTCCTTTTTCGATATCTTTCCCGTATTTTGAGAAAAAAGTTAATGATTTGACTAGAGTGGTCAATATTTGGTCAGCAACAATTGGTCTGGGACTTTTTGACCTTAATTTGTTTCTTGCACATTTGTCCAAAGGACTTCTGATTTTTGTGTGAATTAATACCTCTACATGTGTGATGGTTGGATAATCATAAGACAACGGATGGTAGAGCAACAAATAAGGTTTCGCGGAGAGCCTCTGTGTGCCTTAAGGGGTTAATTAGATTTAATCTCCCTTATAGTGCCACCTCATTGCAGTTCATGCTTAAATTATATGAGACAAAGTAGCCTACTCATACTATATAGTGCAGATATATGGGGATATCAAGGGATGGACGAGGTGCAGATATATGGGGATATCAAAGGATGGGGGAAGGAGTCTCTCCTGGGACTTGTCTCTGGCTTGCCCAAAGTATGGATGACTCCTTTCAGGAGCCAAGGTCCCCCAACTTGATAAAATGATGCATGAAGAGTTGGTGACTGCCAGAAAAAATCGAATTTCTTGGATAAAGAAGCTTGATGGCCTAAAAAACCTCCCAGGAGCAGAAAAATAGAATGTTCAACAGAAGAAGGGTCCAAGGGATAAGGAGAGAGGAATTAGGGGTCTCATTATGATGGCCGAGGGACCACCACCGACAGGTTGATGGTGGCAGTCCCTCTGCCATCGCAATGCGGTTTTCCCCCTGCCATCATAATATGGCAGAAAGACCGACCGCCACGATCCAGATGGGTGGATCAAATCCGACCGCGCGTCGGACCAACTGCAAATCCCTGCATTGTGGCAGTGCCTGCCAGGCACCACCGTAGGGATTATGATATCCCTTTCCCCCGATCGTTCTGCGGCAGGCGCCCTGCTGCAAAACGGCTGGCAGAAACGGATTTGGGGACCTGTGGCGAGCCCCCCTTAATCCCTGGGGCAGGGACATGTAACCTGGGGGGGCACCCCATATCTCTGCACCATTTTGTAGACACTGCATGGTGCCTGCCATGCAGTGCTGGGATATGTCTGCACCCTATTTTTTGTATTGTGGCGGGGCTAATGACCGCATCCCTGCGTCAATACAAAATATAGGCAATGCAACCGCTGCGGTGGCAGTCGCATCATAATTCGGATTGTAGGTAGGCTGCCTCATAGGCGGCCAGTCCCAAATTCGATACGATGGTGGATGGACTGAAGTTCGTCCGCCATCGTAATGAGGTCCCATGTTAGGCAGTTTAACAGGCAGAAAAACTAGAATACTTTCTAAGATTGTGGAGCTGATGAAGAACTAGGACTGCACTGTGGCACAGTGTGTATTATGAATGGCCCCTTTATATGATCTAGGCAAGAATAGAAAGTTGCATCATGTTGGAATGATCTAATCCAAAGGAAACCTTGAGATCATCCATATTGACTTGGGGCAGGAGGTGACTTCACATGACCTCAGGAAGGGATTGCTATAAAAGGAATTCAGAAACCTGCTGGTCCCTTTTACTAGGATGAGCTGCTACAGCTGAAGAGCTTGGCCACAGACTGAGGCAACACGGCTGTCCAACCAAAGTTGAATAGCACACACCTATTTGTACACATCTATCGATCTCTTTAGGCAGGTTGATATTGCAAGCCAACAGGCCAGTCTGGCACAACAGTATATCTACTCCTTGGAGCACCTGGTTTGCCTTAAAAATTCTTGTAGAATTTACGAAGGATCTTTAACTGGGAGGGTAGCCTTTCTAATGAACCAGATAATGTAACTGTTTTCAGAAATATAGTGAATCACAAATATCACTGACTTCATATTCAGGGTATCCATCTACTTCAACTGGAGGAAGAGGAATAGGCTAATTAATGGGTCTGGAATGCATGCATTTTGCTGAGATACATGAAAGGTTAGATGTCCTTTCCATGAAGAAGGTAACTGTAAATAAAAGGCAACTGGATTGATCGGTTTACTGATGGAAAAAGGACACAAAGTGTGGTGTCAAAAGTGTTGATATGTTACTAGTAGGCAGGAACTTGGAAGACAATCACACTTTATTATATACTCAGAAAGAAGGTATTAGTCATCAGTGTAAATTTGCTCTCCTCTTCATACTAAGTTTAAACTGAAGTCAATTTTCCTTAACTAACTTAAGTTGTATTAGAAGTTGTTTGATGAAGGTTGAAGCTGCTGGGACCATTGGTAACAAATTAAATTTTCCAGGAAACATTTGGGTATAGAACCCTTTTAAACAGTAAAACAGTGATACATTTGTTGTATAATTAGTGGCGCTGTTATATGCAAAGACAGCAAGAGGCAGGAATTCTGACCAAATATTTTGGATGGCATTGCAGAAGCAGCGTAAGTACTGCTCTAAATTCTGAGTGACCCATTGTGTTTGTCCATTAGTCTGGGGTGGAACTCAGAAGAGAGACTTTGATTGATGTTCAATGATGAACAAAGGCCTTCTAAAAATGAGAGACATATTTAAAATCTCTGTCTGATACTATCACACTGGGCAACAAATGCAATTGAAAGATGTCAAAAATAAATCTATCCATTTCAAGAGCAGATGGAATTGACTGAAAAGTGGAGAAATGCACCATCTTGGAAAATATGTCATCTGTGACCATTACAACTTGAAATTCTCAAGAAATGGACAGGTTCATGATACACTTAGTTGAAATAAAGTGCCATGGTTGAGGAGGAACTGGAAAAGGTTTAAGGAGGCAAAAAGGTGAACAACCTAAGCGCAAACAGTATAGTACAGAACATACTCTTATACATCCTAAAGAACCTTTGGCCACCAAAATGAACATAGCACTAATTCAGCCATAGATTTTATACCTTTGTGCCCAGAGATGACTGAGTTATAGCACATTTGAAGTACTCTCTGCAGTTCATTTAAAAGGTACAAATAAGGGTTGTTGGTAGAAACTAAAGATTCTGTTGATGAGTAAGAGGTTTCTTAAATTGTAGTTCTTTCAAGGTCTGTTGATACAAATTTGTCTGAGCTTCATGGAGCTTGTGAAGAAATGACTTAAGAAGGCAGAGGATAGGTTTGGGCAGAAGTAGCGGAGGGTTTTTAAATCCTAAATCTGTTAGATTCTTATGTGACATGGCATCTGCCAAAAGGTTCTGAGATCTTGGAATATAGGTCAAACTATGGGAATAAAAATAGAAGTCAAACTATGGGAACAAATAAGCCCAACAGGTCTCTTGGCTATTCTTGCATTGCATATTTTGGAGGAATTTGAGATTCTGGTGGTCAGTTCTCATTTCAAAAGGTTCACTGGTCAAAAGATGTCGGGGCGTGGCTTGGGCACGAGCTGAGATGGCGGTCTTCGTCTGAGCTCCGTTCCGACGCGGAGACTTTCCTGCAAGAACGGCCTCGCTAAGCAGTATTTCCAGGCACGAAGGGCAATCCTGCAACCGTGAAGTGTTGGTGAGCCTGGAAACCGCGCTAATTTTATTTCAATAGCGGCACAAAGCCTGGTGGCTGCGACGGTGATTCTTCCTCACGGAAGCGCGGGCGTCCGCCATTTTAATTTGTGGTGCTCGCATTCTGGTTTTTTTTCTGTTCATGTGCCGTACCCTCTCAGCACCGCGCATAGCAGCTAAATTTGAATGCTGCCAAAGGGGGAATGAAAGGTTTTCAGTTATTCCCTATGCTCTTTCCTCTCATGAATGGGAAGATAGGATGCCAATGCCTCCTTCACCATTTCTTCCTGACTAATACTGTACGCTAAGTGGAAAATGCATGCTGTAAAGTGTCTTCTCCTCATGGCTATGCGCTAAATACATAATTTTCCTTTTTCAAACCTGGAGGGAGCACCTATTATATTTTTCTATATGCTTTTGGTTGATTCTTCATACTAAAGGAGCTTTTGAACATTGCTTCATTCTTCTTCTAGTCTCTGAAGTATTTTGACGCAGTGCATCAGTTCAATACAACCCTTGTTACTTGCCAAAGGGTGGTCATTCTTCCTGGCTTTTTCTCCTTTGTTGTATGGGCCTGACTTTCTCTTTTCTTGTGACTACGTGTCGCTCTCCTCACCAAATCAAGATGGCGGGTGACCCCCACTCCTACTCTAGGGCATTCTCTTCAGGTGCTAAACCAAAGAGACATAAGAATGATCCACCTTCTCCTATTCTTTCCTCGCAAAATCCTGTTCTTGATTCCATTTTGGAGGAAGTACGTGGTCTCCAACCTTTTATGTCTACTACTAACGAAAAGTTAAAACAAATTGAAGATTGTTGGATTGTTATGGAAGGAAAGGTGATGGAACTTGAACAACGTGTTGGTGACCTCCAGGACGTTTCTACCAAGATTCCTTTATTGGAACAAGAGATTCACAAACTTAAACTACATACCGAAGATTTCGAAAATCGTAATCGTAGGAACAATCTTCGCCTTTATGGTCTGCTGGAAAATATATCCTGCTAAACTGATACTCTTTCTCAATAGTATTTCTTCTCGTACAATGGAAAACTAATGTTTTAGCCTCACCTTAGTTCTAATGGTTCTCTGGTTGTTGTTGATCTTATAATTGTATTTCTTATTCTATCTAACATTAGCTCCTCTTTTAAACTATTCAGATGCCTTCAAATGCTATTTTTCTTTCTTTTTTCTTTTATTATTCCCTCAAACGTTTTCTCTTCACTCTTTACTTCCTAATACTATCGCTCATTCATTTACTTCTGAGGCTTATTATTATTATTTATTTACTCGTACCTCTGTCTTTGCTTTTGTCATCACCTTGCCCCTTCCGTCTTGTTCCTTGTTTATCTTCATATCTGGATTCTTTTCCTTGATCTGCTTACTTTCCTAATTTTTCTGTTTTTCTCTCTTTACTCTCTTTCTCTCTTCTTCTATCATCCTATTGTCTTTTTACTTTTTTTTTAACAATTTTTTGTCTTTATCAATGTCTTTCATTATATTTCTTTTAGTGCTTATCTTTCTTTAATATGTTGCTTGATACTTGTGCCTATTAGTGTTATTTGCTGTTGTACATTTTGTTTTTTGTATTTATCTAATAAGTGGTGTTTTTTTGTTTCCTGTTGTTCTTCTGAAGTGTATCATCTCCATTCATGTCCTGCCCTCCCTTCCCTCCTCTATGTGTAATGTTGTTACGTGGAATGTTCGTGGTCTTGGAAATCCCATTCAAAGACAAAAGAAACTCTCTCATTTGTCTAAATTGAATTCTCATGTTTCGTTTATTCAAGAAACTCATTGTAATGATGTAGAATCACTTAAATTGAAAAGACAATGGGTGGGTCAAGTTGTTTATTCTCCAGCCTCTAATCGGAAAGGTGGTGTAGCTATATTATTTCATAAATCGATCCATGTACAAATTTTATCTATACAATGTGATAATGATGGACGATGGGTAATGGCTAAGGTTGTTATACAAAATAAAGAACTTATTTTATTGAATATTTATGGCCCTGTCAAACCAGACCCGGACTTTAGAAATGGTATTAAGATCTTACTCTCCTCTATTGATGGTCCGAATATTATTGTTGCTGGGGACTTTACCCAATGGTTAGACCCATTTTCGGATAGACAATCCAAATGTAAATTTAATCCTGATAAAACTCATAAATCTTTTCAATCTGACATTGCCTCTCGTTCATTATACGATGTTTGGAAGACCTGTAATCCTGATATTCTTGAGTTTACTTTTTTTTCTAATGTTCATCATACTCGTTCTAGAATTGATTATATTTTGGTCAGTAAACCCTTACTTCCATCTATTCAATCCTCTGAGATTGGATCTATTTTTATTTCTGATCATGCCCCATTTTTTCTGCTCTTAATCTTTCCCTGAGTTCTCCAAAATTTAGTTGTTGGAAACGTAATCATTTTTTGTTGTCAGACACGGCTTTTGTAACTGAAGCTACTACCTTTATCAATGAGTTTTTAACTATTAACAACCCTTTGGACACCTCCATTAATAATAACTTGGATGCCTTTAAGGCCTCCTTCCGTGCTTTTGCTGTTTCATACTCAGCAAAAAAGAAGAAAAACGCTAAAGGCAAGTATGCAAATTTACTCCAACAACTTAAACTGCTGGAACATAATTACTTTACTTCTAGATCTTCTTCTGTTCTTCATGAATTAATTAAGGCCAGATCTGCTCTTAACAAGCTTGCCACTATTGATGCATCTAATGTTCTTCTTAAAATGAAGTCTAAGAATCACGGAGGTCAAAATAAAGCTGGCAAGATGTTGGCCAATTACTTAAAAATTAAATCTGAACGTAAAAATATAGGTCCTATTCTAAACGAATCTACAAAAAATTTGGCGTCCACTGATGGAGATATTGCTAATGCATTCCATGATTATTATCAGTCATTATATTCTGATGATACGAATCCCTCTACTCAAAATGTACACACCTTTTTTTCGGGCCTCGCTAAACCCCCTTTGCTTCCTATAAATTTGAATTACCTGAGGGAGAGGTTACACTTCAGGAGATAACGGAAGCCATTAAATCCTTAAAAAAATCGCAAGCACCAGGTCCTGATGGTTTTTCGGTTGAATTTGTTTCCACTTTTTCCCCTATTTTTACACCAAACTTCTGGCTCTTTTTAACTCATTCATTGCTGACTCCAAAGCATCTGGCTCTTTTATGGAGGCTTTAATTGTCCTTATTCCCAAACCTGATAAGGATCATTCCCTCTGTAAAAACCATCGTCCCATTTCTTTAATCAATTCTGATTGTAAGATATTTGCCAAAATCCTCGCCACTTGCCTTGAGAATATCTTCCCACTATTAGTCAAGACAGATCAAGCTGGGTTTGTTAAGGACAATGCTCGCATGTATGCTAATGTTATCTCTTTCGGAAGGAAGTACAATTACCCACTTGCAGCATTGTCCTTAGATGCCGAAAGGCTTTCGATCGTATAAACTGGCAATTTATGTACAATGCATTCAAATGGTTTGGTTTTGGTCCAAATTTTATTTCTTATGTTAAATTGCTATATTCTTTTCCGCGTGCTAGTATTTTTATTAATAATCATTTTTCTAAATCTTTTCCGTTATATAGAGGTACACTCCAAGGTTGTCCCCTCTCACCCTTGTTATTTGTTTTATGTCTTGAACCTTTCCTTGAGAGTATTCAAATTAATTCATGTATTTCTGTCTTTTTACATCATACTATAGAAACCAAATTGTCAGCATACGCGGACGATATTCTGGTATATATGTCTGATCCTACTACCTCCCTCCTTCCCTTTTTGGATGAAGTTCGGTTATATTCAAGTATCTCTGGATATAAGTTGAACTTTTTCTAAGACAGATGTCTTACCCTTGAACTCTCTTTGTTATCAATATATGTTTAGTAATACATCATTTTACCTGGTGTCCCACAAAAATTAAATACCTTGGTATCTGGTTTTCCTCTACCTTGTCTACCACCATTAGTTATACGTTTAATGCCCTAATTACCAAAATTCAATCACTCCTTCTTTCTTGGTCCCCCCTTCATTTGTCATGGTGGTGCAGATTAGATACTATTGAAATGATAATTGTGCCCCATGTCCTTTATTCATTATCCATGTTACCTTTTCGAATCCCTGCTTCGTATTTTTCACAGATTAATTCTATTTGTACAAAGATTTTATGGAATAATAAACACCCCCGCATTGCTCTTATGAAACTCAAGCGTTCCAAAACAGAAGGGGTTGTCCGTTTTCCTGATTTGAAGTCTTATCATTTTGCATTTTTAATTTGTCAATTTTTTGCTTTAACTTATGATTTTGCTGATAACCCTATCCCTCGTTGGATGGTTTTTGAGCATTCCTTATTAAAAGATTTTTCCTTTCGAGATATAATACATATGTCTAATTGCACCTATATATCAGATAATCCTATTTTAAAATACTTCCGACAATTATTATATAATATTTTTTCTGATGGTTTAGATTCATATCAATGTTTTTTGTCTTCCAATTTTTGGTATAACAAATTTATCAAATATAAACGTAAATCATTTTATTACAAACATTGGAAGGAGAAGGGAATTATTTTTATTCATCAATTAATCCAATGTAATTCTGTTGAATTACAATTACAATGCAATTTACCTGATTCATTTTTTAATGAGTATCTTTTAATATCAACAACTCTGCAGTCCTATTTATCTACCAATAATTTCCCTTTAGCTTCCTCATTACTCACCTTCACTGCTATACAGTGTTTCTCAGGAACATAGGCCTAAGGCTGCCTTCCTTTATAAGATTTTGTTATCACCTGTTACTGAACAACCTAAATCTCATGTTGAATTACTCTGGGAAGCAGATTTATCTTTGTCCCTCCCTATCTCTTCTTGGGATAAATTATGGCTCAAGTTATTTAAAACTTCTATTTCCGCACGTATTACTCAATCCCTTTACTTTATTTATAGTAGAGCTGTTATTACCCCTGTTTATATATCCTAGTTTTCCCCTACTTCCTCATCCCTATGTTGGTCTTGTTCTGAATCTACTGGGAAATGAGTTCATCAACTTAATTACTGTTCGAATGTATTAAAGTTCTGGCAATCTATTTGGTCTAAATGTATGACAATATTTCATTGTAATATTCCATTAAAAATACAAAATGTTTTTCTTGGTTCCTCCTCCCCTGATTTTTATGTTCCTAATCATAATACTTTGCTGTTTGATTTATTTATTGCTATAGCATTTAAAGTGATGTTGTCTTGTTGGAAAGATAACTCTAAATTATCATTATTAATTTGGTTGAACTATATTTGTGACAAACACAGAATTGCCACTGTTTCTTCTCTTACTCTTTCTGAGAAAATTAAATCTGACCTTCTTTGGCTACCTTTTACTTTTTATCTTTCTACATATGCACCTGCATCTTCATTTCTTACTGTCTTCTACTTTCAAACTCTCTTTGTTCCTCTTTTTTATCTCTTTCTTTCTTTTCTTCTTCTCCTCTATATTTCTTTCTTTCCTCTTCTTTTCTTATATCTTTCTTTCCACCTCTTTTTATCTTCTTCTCTTTTGAATTTTTTGCTCACATTTTCCCTTTATATTAATTGTTATATTTTATTCATAATGTGTTCATTTGATTACTATATGTTTCTCTTTTTCTGAAAACGTAATAAATAATTATCAAACAAAAAAAAAAAGATGTCTCCATTCCTCGCAAGTCTTCCTCATGGGTGAAAGTTACTTTTTCAGGACAGAATATTTTTGTCAACAGGGATTTAGGATGTTAGGATGTGAGACAAATATAATACCAAATGTTCCAGATTGTCGTCTGCTTGAGTCTGCAATAAGACATCTACTGTTGCCCTTTCCAAAGCATCAGCCTCTACTATGACCTTTTTTGTAGGATTGGGGCACTGAAGTACTGGGGTTTAAGTAAAAGCTTGCTTTAACTATTAAAAGGCATTTTCTGCTTCCAGACTCCACAACAAACCTATTAAAAGACTCTTCATTTTCAAGGTGTGGAGATAAAACTAGTCCTTTGTGCAGAATCCTTCACAAACTGTTGATAAAAAAAATTGCTAGTCCCAGTCAACATTAGGTCTATTTTAAGGTAACTGGAGAGGGCCAATCTAGGATAGGGAAGACTTTCTTTGGATCCATAGCCAATCCTTTTGCTGGAATTCAGTATACCAGACACTCAACATCCTCATTTTCAGAGTCACAATTTTCAGGTTTGCATGACAGTTGATTTTGTTATAATCTGGAAAGTACAAAAGAGACGTTCCAGAAGATTTGTAGAGAAATTCATAATGTTCTGCAAGTAAATGATCACTGACTGGTGAAGGATGTCCAAAAAGATTGGATTGATGAGCTTTTGGAACACAGCAGAGACGATACAAAAAGGTGAAAGTGCCTGACTCGGTATTCAAAGTGGACAAAAGGTGTCTGCAAGGCTGTTTTCCACTCATCTCCTTCTGTTATCCATAACAGATGGTATAGCCCCCCAGAGATCCGATTTAGTAAAATCAGTGGCTCCTCTGACAATTTCCAAGATATCATTGATCAAGGGAAGAGGATAATGATCCTTAAAAGTGACTTTATTAAATACTCATTAGTCAATACAAACTTTTAAGTCTCCTGACTTTTTTGACGTGAAAAATAGTGAAGCTTCAGCTGGTGAAGTCAATCTTACAGTAAAATCATTCTGTAAAATGTTTTGAATATATTGTTTTAATGATATTTATTTCTTGTTCAAATAATGAATACACTCTGCTACATGGTATAAGGGCCCCTGGTGTGGTTCGAATTGAACAGTCAAACTCCCTGTGAGGAGAAAGTATCAACTCAGTTGATTTAACGAAAACATCCATGATTGCTTGTAGTTGTCTGGTATTAAAGAAGGTCAACCAACAGTGCAAGGGCATACTTTGGAACTTATAAGTTGTTCATGTGGAGATCAATATTCCCGGGACAAACAACACATTTTTGGGCAGAACTTGAAGACAGGGATACTACACAAGTAGACCAGTTATTATAATGCCATGTCCTTATTAACCAAGATAACCCAGGATAATTAAATATTTAGAAGATTATATCAAATCAAATCACAAGGTATACTTTTGAGAACTTATAATCATATTCAACTAAAAGTTATGTTGGTGACCAATACAGAAGACAAAGGTGAGCCATATTCTGTGTGGATTTGTTCAGGAGCCTCTCTCTCTCTGGCACGGGTTTAGATGCTTACTTGGCCCAAGCATTCTCTATTTACAATCCAGAGGCTCCACAATCAGAGCTGAAGCTGATCTTTCAAGAAAGACTTCTTTCATTCCTCAAGTGGACATTTAAGAGGAACTTGGAGCCAGCTTCCATGGTATCCGTTGATTTGACTAGAGAAGCCTTGCTAATACCCATCAATTCCGCCCGCAGAGTAGATGGGCTGATATGTTTCCTGAACACTTGGTAGGCGTAATGGACAATCTCGAACTAAGTGGCCAGAGACTCCCCAATACATGCCCTTCTTCCGCAATCCTTTTCCAACTCGGGTATTAGCCCTCTGCTTGTAGCAATCTGCATTGGCTCCTCCTGAAGATCAGTAGAAGACCCCTGCAAACTTGCAGACCATTTAGCTAGGCAGGTACGAGGGCTTTGACTCACTGCAGATGCCCTTGCCTTTCATCTCTCTTCCCTTCTTTTCAGCAACCGATCAGCAAATGATGAAGTACGATGGTTGAATTAATCAATTGCTCCAAAGGATTTGGTCTATGGGACCAAGCAAGCCCATCTTCAATTTCTTCTCTTCTCTTTTCTTCTATAAAAGAACGTCATCTTGGTTCTTTCCAACCAGGAAGTCTCTGCAGCCAATTGACAGAATTTGGTTATATAGATGATTACATCCCAATTTCCTTGGGAGATGTTGCAGAGGGCTTCTTCAGTGGAAGCCTCTCAGTCAGGTCTTTCAAACACCCTTTTTTATGAGTGCCCAAAAATGTGCATTATTATCTAGACTAGGATTCTCAGCTGACACTACAGCAGTCTCCCAAGTCAGAGCTGCCCACATTAGGGGTCCAACTAAATATTCAACTTTGGCACTTTGGCCTGATCATAAGAAAACTGAAAAGAACTGTTAGATTGTCTAAAACTTTCTTTAATTTATTCGGATCACCAGAAACTGTAGAATTACTGGCACTAACGAAAGAAAAGTCATGCGCTCTGCTATGTATGGCCTGCTTCAATAATGCATTGTAAATTCCCAATTGGGTGACGTCCTGAGCTTGCTGATGAAAGGCAGCTGCCAGACCCACATTTTGGTCTGTAGTGGTCGTGTTCAGAAGAACCCTGTGGTGTCACACTCTGTTAAGGGCTGGATGAGAGAGACTGTCCTGGGTCTTGTCTCCGGCTTGCGCAAGGTATGGGAAACTTCTTCCAGTAGGGTTGATGACTGCTAGAAAAAAATTATGGTTCTATGAGAAAAAGGCTTGATAGCATAAAAAACCTTCTAGGAACAGAAAAGTAAAATTTCCAACAGAATAAAGGCCCAATCAATAAGAAAAGAAGTATTAAGGAAGGCAGAGTAACAGGGAGAAATCTAAGATAGTTTCTTAGAGTGTTGAATTATAGAAGAACTCCAACTGCATTGCAATGTAGTGTGTGTCACGAAATTGCCCCTTTTATATGATTCAGGCAGGAACAAGAACTTGTGCCTTGTTGGAATTGCTAATCCAAAAGAAACCTTGAGACCATCCATCTTTGTCAAGGACTCACGGCAGAGCACACCTTAAGGCCAAGGAATATCTGCCTACGAAAGTAGTGTACCGATGTGGAGAAGCAAGCAAGGGCATATACCAGGAAAGAACAAAGACAAACAGGGTAAAGCACAGGAACAGAATAGAGAAGGCAAGTAAACCTGATGTGAAGAATCACAGGCAAGACTCAGAAATTCCCACCGCGATAGACAATGTCAATGTCTCTGTGCAGATTACTCTTACAGATAGTCACCCTTCAAATCCCATAGAAAAGAGAAAACATAGATAATTCTGTATCTGGGCCCTAGGGAACAAATAAGGATTGTATTTAAATACGAGACAAACCCTTATGGATCCAGCAAGAGACACATTGGTGATTTTTAAGAAAATAGATATTCCACACTGTCACAGTTAATGCACAAATGCTAAGAAGAGGATGGCGCATAAATTGCATCCTAGAAACTAGAAGCTAACCCCCGCACAAAAAGAATAAACGTATACAAAGGTGATGACACAATAGCACACTTACCAGAGCCTAAAGGGAGAATACTGATCATGCACTATAAAGTAAAAACAAGCTGTGGCAAACAGTCGGGAGCAAGAGACCAGAACTGCAAGGATACTAGAGGCTGAAAGAGAAACACTGAGAAAGGAAATAAAAAACAAGGGGGAAATCTAAGAGACTGGATAGAGTATTAGAGCTACGACACACAAATCAATAAGCAACTGGAATTAATTGCAGCAACAGAAGGAACAAAATAGGAACAATCAAAGAGGGAGCAGCCCAGGGGCAGCACCTTACTTTAGAAAAAAGGCAGAGAGACATCTGCAGCAAGCTGTACAGGAGCAGAACCCAGGCTCTGGCTGAAGCAAGGCCGGGAAGACAGGGAAACAGGCACCAAGGCGTTTGGTTCACAAACGTTCAAACTTCAATGCGTGAGCAAGGAGTTTCATCAAATGGTAGTTTAGTGTTGTTCCTAGGCAGCAGAGAGTTCAGGGTTGAGTCATATGTCTGGCCTGCACAAGAGCATTCACAGGTGTGAGAAATTGCAATCTTTCACAAGTGCTATAGGAGAGAATCCATTGCTGAGGAACTCCTGTATTACTATCATTGTTCGCAACCAAGTGGCCGCAGGATTTTGTGAATATCTGACAGCGCATTCTGGGATTAGTTGCCCACACATAGGATTTCCAATATGTCCAAGACTGAAACGGGACGCAGGCAGAAGGACTTTGAATGAGTCTACGTGGTGATTTCCAGGCTTCAGTTAGTCCATGCACAGCACTCGCCATGAGCAAGATGATGAAATCGTAACAGTATGCCCCCTCCCAAGCCCTGTGTCAGGACGTCAAACCAAATATTTGGCCGACGTAGGTCGAAGACAACAAAAGGACCCAGTACTAACCTGTCAACTGTCCTACCATCTAGAAGTCATATAAGGAGCAAACAAATTGTAATACCTTCATGGGTCCTGTTGTTTCTTCCTTTGAAAACTTGACTGATATTCGAAGACGAGACAGAGGAATTGATTCAGATTTTGTTGATTCTGTTATAAACAGATCTGGAGTGGGGTTAAGGGCTGAACAATTTGGAACATCGTTTCAATAGAGGATAGATTCTTGCTTCGCAAAAACAATAGGTGCATCAGTGGTAGCCAGCTCTGTACTTCTTTTAAGCAAGCAGGGCTGTTGCGTTTCTACAGGAGTATTGTCATTGATTGTGATCTGAGGTGCTTGAAGTAGAGCGACTTGAAGTAGAGAGACGTGTGAGGTCGTGTTAACAGACTTTCTTAAAGTAAACATTGAAATAAAATCACTCCTTTCTTCAGACTTTGACTTCAGTGAGTCTGTAATAAAACCTGTTGGAGCTAGACAGACAGCCAAAGACATAGAAGACCCACAAGCTAAGTCTTTAGCATTGTCTTTAGACAAGACTGAGATTTCAGCTTTACTAGCGCATCAATAATGGTTTCTTTGCAGAGCCTTCCTACTACCACATGTAGCTGAACAGCTTCATCAATAATTGAAGAGTGCTCTTCAGGAAGGAACAAAACAGGAATCACTTGATTGGCTGTGGCTTAACACAGGCCTCCACAGCACCCACGGTGCTGGGGGCCCCCAAGCTCAAGGGTCCCCCCTCGGCACAGTACTCTGGCCGGCGAGCTCCCGATTGAGTCCAGATAGGGCCCCTCCAAGTACCTTGCAGGGTGGGGGCCCTCGGGTTTCATTACGCCAGTGTTGATTGGCTGTATTTTCCTTCTGTACTGAAATCTCAGCTCTAGTTTTCCAAACAAAGAAGACCTCTTGCAATGCAACACAGATAACATCATTAGATCTTCAAACACAGATTTTGAATTTAGGTCTTCTGCTTCTGGAGACGTACCATTATTTATTGCATGTTCTTTAGTCACAGATTGTTGGTTTGCAGGTGTGTTTGGTTTCAGTAGACAGAAGGTGCGAATGGTGTAGCCAGTTCCAAATCAAGATCAGACACTGGTATGTCAAGGAACTGTCCATCACTGAGTTTGGAGCTTGAGACAGGAAGCGGTGTGGCAGCGAATGGCAAGTCAGGATCAGTGGTTGGGTTTGTAACTGTGTCTAGTTCTTGATAAAGACTATTATTCCTTATGAGATATTGTTCTGTTTCGGATAGCTGGCTCTCAAGAGTCATAGAATACAAATAGACAGATGTCATTGGGTTGGCTAGTTTCGAACCAGGATCATTGACTGGTATGTGCAGAAGATGTCTTTGACCAAAATGAGAGCTGGAAATAGGCAGCACAGTAGAAGCCAGAACTAAGTTGAAATCATTGGCTGTTTCTGTCCAATTCTATGCTGAAATTGGATTTCCAAGCTGGGTCTGAAGGAAGTTATGAAGTGCTAATCGAAATGAAAGAGTCTGGAGCCATGGCCAGTATATTAAAAAGTGAAGCAGTCCCTTGACCATTATTAATAGGAAGGTAAAGCTGATGCATGGTAGACTTTGGAGTGGCATTAGCAGTGGCACAAGTAGGAACATGATTGGTTTTAGCCAATTCTGGTGGGCATATTCACTGTTCAATTTTGCTAATTGTCCACCGTAGTTTCTATCAGCATCGTTGTTACTGCTCCTGGCCTACAGATGAACAGAACATATCGTTCTGACAATAGTGAAACATGGGTGGGTAAAACAGCCCACATGCAAGATTCACTGACTATATCAATACGAATTCATCATAAAAGATGTCTTCTGCCTGCCTTTCAGTCAGTCAGAACTGGTCTTTTAGTGTATTTCCATATTGTTTTTAAAATGACACAAGTCAAAATCTTGGCTAACAGGACCAATAGGTGTTGAGACTGGAGTGCTGGTTTTTCAGATGGATAGAGGCATCATCCATTTTGGTAGAGCTAATGAGTCCTATAGTGGTTACTGGTCCATTAGACACAGGGTCTATCATGCTGAATTGAGAGCTCTGAATAATGTGTACGTTTTCATAAGAGTCAATAACAAACTTGGGATACTGAGCAGCTGTCTCAGCTGGTCTAGAGCGCACAACAGAAAACAAAGGAATCCCTAATATGTCATCTTGTTCAGTGTATTCTGGTGTATGTGAATGTTCTTTTGTTATAAACGTGTCCTGAAAATGAAAATGGGGTACACTAGCCTGTGAGAAGAAATTCACTGGCATATACAGAGGCTGAGTGTCATGTACAGAGTTAGCAAAAGCACGACCAGAGTCATAGGAATACACAATTGTTTGAGTTAATAAAATCTACAAAAACTTGTTATCCCCTGTTAGTTGTGGAGTGAGGGCTAAATCAGAAATATCATAATTGTGTAACATTGATGGGTCGGTGAACCACTCAGATGAATATTGAGCTTGTTACCTTTGGTTTTCTTTTAACAAGTCTATCCTTTCGACCAAGGGTTGTTTTAGAGATTTTTTGTATAATGCTTTGGTTTGGAGTAGGGTGTCTAAACATGATAGATACACATTTTGGCTTTTAGTGTGCTTTTCCTACCAAAGGAGCTTGAAAATCTTGGTTTGTGCTTTCGGTCAAGGACTCAGGGCAGAGCACACCTTAAGGTCAAGGAATATCTGCCTATGAAAGTAGTGTACCGATGCAGTGCAGCAAGCAAAGGCACAGAACCGGAAAGAACAAACACAGACAGGGTAAATCACAGAACGGGATAGAGAAGGCGAGCAACCCTATTGTGAACAAACAGAGAATGGAACCAATAATAGACACACACACTGAATTACTTCTAGGCTTGTACACAGCCAACTTCCCACAGCAATAAGGAATGTCAGTGGTTCTGTGCAGATTACTTTTACAGATAGTCACCCTGCAGCTCCAATAGAAAAGAGGCAGCAGAAGTGATACTGTCTCTGGACCCTGGGGCACAGCCAAGGATTGTACTTATATACATACACTAGACAAGCCCATGTGTGTCCAGCACTAGGTACAGTGTCAATTCCTAACAAAATGGAAATGGCACGCTGTCACAATTAAGGCACCTAAGACTACATGTCAAGGCAAAGGATGGGACATGAATTGCCTCCTGTTTCTGGTCCGAAGGCCTTGTGTACAGCCTGGCCCATCCAGCATTAAACTGACTGAGCTAATGGCCAGTCTATCTCTGCCTGCACTTCTGCAGCGTAGCGGACCTCGATTCATCGAGACCTAGTTGGTTCCTCATGCAAATTACCATCTCGCCATGTAGTTTCAAAGAACTGAATACTGACGTTCCAGAGCTTAGAATCCAACACTGGGGAGCGGGTCTTCTATCATAAAGTAACAAAAGTGGAAATCGCTTGTTTTCACTGGAGATCAGGTGCTCTCCAGGGTCTCTCACTTGGTGAAGAAGTATATGCACAACTGTACCATCCCTTTTGGATTTACATGAAAATCACATTCCCTGAAACGCCTTGTCTGCACTGTATCATTCTATAATCGTGTAATTCAATTACGGTTGCATGCATGGATCTTGCTTTACTACGGACCCTCAGGGACCATGTATAATAACCAGGCCATCGCGTGACAGCTAGCGCATGCCATAAAAATGTGAACTGCAGAAATGAGAAGTAGTAGTGATATGTGAACAGATGCAACAGGCCTGCCTGCCACGGATGTATTCCATTAAAAATAAATCCAGCAGGTCTCAACAGGCCTAGCCACATTCTGTCAGGGGAGCGCCTAAATAAGCCCGTCTCGTGACAGCTGAGATTCCAAACGCTGCTGGCGTCATGGATCACACTGCACTAGTTCAGAGGGAAGGTTTGGCAAGTGACAGCTCGTGGCACACAGAGGCACAGGCCCAACGCTCGCGCCGCGGAAGTGCCCCTTGTGTTAAAAATAGGAGCGGGGTAAGGGCAGATTCGCCCAATGTCGTCTATTCTCATTGTTGCATTACTTGTCAATGTTAGAGCCAGCGAAAAGTGTAGCATGACGGTACCTTATCAGTGTTTTCCAGAGACATTGCAGAATTCCACCAGAAACTTCATGTAAAGTGCAAAGAGCTTTAATTCACAAACCTTCCCAAAAAACGGTCTACGTAATTAAAATACTGATACGGGGTTATGGGTGTAATAACAGTGAGAAAAAAGAGCATTCTTGCTCACCTAATCAATGATCACAGTAGCTTTCTCTGAGTTGTTGTGTGTGTCCCGTGGATTGTTTTAATCCGACATTGTGATTTTCTTTCTCTAAACAAAGTACCAAATAATTGAATTACTTTGTTTTTGTCAGCCATATATGTATCTGGATTGAAGATACAGAACACAGATATGCAGTGGATTTGAGCTTTCTTATGTGATTTATAAGAGAATTAGAAAGTTAACGCTTGAATAAGAATTAAAGAAATAATTTGCATCAGTTGAGTGGATACTGGAATAATACATGAAACCTGAATGAACAATTTACCAATTTGGACTATGAAATCCTTGCTCCTTGAAGCAGAAAAATACATCAAGCACAGAAATCATTAACCTAGACTTGGGTTCATGCAATCCTGCCTTCTGGCGAGGGGAAATCCTTATTATTATTTATACAACAGTCAAATTGAATGTTCCTCTTTTTCATTGTTGATTCTGTGCATTAATTTACAAACCGCCCAGTTTGAGTCAGTTAAGCTATGCACGTGCCCAGCTTTGCCTACAATGCCCCATTCATGGAAATCAAACCCATCTTACACTGCTTGAGCAGGTGTGGTATGCTATTTTTTTAGATATGTAGTGATGCATTGAAAACTCGAGCACATCTTTGCTAAAATTCTGATGATTCATCAATGAAGTAGGAAAAGGGGATTTCATTCTACTGTAATTTAATGTAAAGTTGCGACTGAAATTAGCATCGACACCAGATTCCATAAGGTTATGGAGTCTGGGGCCCAGTCATAATCCGGTTTAGAACCTTTCTTGTTGTTTATACTGGCATAACCTCCGCACCAGCGAAGTTTACCTAACTTATGTTCCAGGGCAAAGGGGTAGCACAAATGAACCAGATGAGAACAAATCCTTTCAATTGCAGATTGATAGATTGTCATGCACCTGCGGCCAAAAGAAGATATATGGGCCTCATTTATGAAAACTGTTGCAGCGCTGCGACAAAACAGCGATGCAACAGTTTTCACTGCTTTCTCCTTGCAACACGATGGATGCGCCGTATTTAGAGTATGGCGCTCCATGTCGCAAGGAAAGACAGATGCGTCAGGAATCCTGCTGTATCTGTCAGAGTAAAAGTCACGCATTGCTGGAGTAGTGTCACAATCATGACGCAACTCCAGCAATGCATTGGGTAGGCCTGTGCCTATGGCACTGCATCACCCTTACCCCTGCCATGAGGCAGGCGTATGGTTTTGGCGCACTGGTGTCCTAGAAAAGTTACCGTGAAATCTCATAGATTTCACTCCAACACTTCTATGAGGCTTTCTTGTGGGGCAACGCCCACTCTGCATACATTGTACCTGACGCAGGTATAATGTGGCTCGGAGCTTTACAAGGTGACGCATCTGTCTGGATGCATCACTTTGTAAATATGACGCAACTTGGCACATTTTTTACGCTGATGCTGCGTCACGAAAAGTGACGCAGCGGCAGCGCAGAAGTGTCTCAAGGCCTCCATAAATAAGGCCCAAAGGTATTAAATGCAGTGGTGGGTCTGTCTAAAGATAGGTTGAAGAGTTCTTATCAGAGTTTTAGCACCAAATCCTTAGCACTCTAAACTGACAATTGTTTTTGAAAAACAATCCTTTTTGTTGTCTCTCTGCAGCACTGATACTTCATAGACACACTCTTTCATAAGGCACTGTAGATAAACCCCTGCATGGGGCCACTCCCCGCACAATGACACACATTTTTCATTTACAGATTGGACATCTCGTCCACAGTTTATTAAGCATAGATTTACAGCATTAGTCCCTTCGCTGACTTTTATTAGGACCATAAGTCAAGCACGACAGGCCTATCATAAAATCATTTGGACATTTTTATGATGTATGCACCTTGTTAGCCATAAATCAATTTACCGCATCATCACATGTCATAGACTGACATTTATAAATCCACATGCCATAAATCATTTGGATGGTTTGAGGGGAAAATGGAGCCTTTGAGTAGGCGTTATCCCTTTGTGTGTGGGGGTACTCCTTCTTAACCCATCTAGGCTTAACTCACTACCTTTAACCATTCATTGTGTCCTGCCCTCTGGTGGCCCTGGGCTGCTAGCGTAATGTATTGTGTACCCCCTCCTCCGACTGTCTTACCTAACTGTATGGCATCTCAAGGTGAGCAGCCTTGCCTGCCACCCACGGTCTCGGGTGTGGCCTACCCATCATCCTTGTGCCCATCTTCTTTAACGCCACGCAGCCTACAGGCACACATCCAAGGGCGGCTCCCCCAAAGTATTTTGGTCGTTTTATCTGTTGCCTGTTAGTCTCATGGGTGCCCATAGATTGGCACAGAACACCTCTGTCCCCTCTGTAGAAAGGTGTACCCCGTCGCTGTGGTTAAAATTCCGGCTTCTGCAGATTGATGAGGCCATGCCTGATGTTCTCCCACCCGTTTCCAATGCAGGTTTTTTTCACTGCCGCGTTCAATTTCTTACGCAACTTATCCAGGGTTCCGGTAGACCAAGCTCCCCTCCATCTCTGCCTTGGTATGATCTGTGACCAGACCAGTTTGGTGCTGCCAAACAATCTTGATGCCTCTGTTAAATCACTCATGATGAGGGCTAGGACTCTTTTCTGCCCAGCTGTGCCAGGTTGTTTCCCCAAATGTATGATCAACATATCCGGTTTGCGTGCCTGGGTGGCATGCAACCCTGTGAGGGTAGCCCACAGCTGTACCCACCTCATTCCTGGCAGTCCAAAACACTTCACCTCTGTCTGGCGTGGGTATTTGCCTTTAATTGGCCCAACTTGTCTCCACCAGGCATGGGTCCTGCATATGAAAGAGTGTCCAACCACCCACAGCATCTTGCGCTCCGTACCTGTTTCAAGGGAAGCGCACAAATGTCATGTCTTGGCAGAAGGAGAGTGAGGCTCTGTCCTGCTCTATTCATGGTCAGAGTGCTGCAGCCTCACGTACCTCGTATAGGCATTGGAGTGCCATCTTCACACCACTTTGATCCCTTCTGCTCCCAAGCCAAAACGAGCCACCAAAGTCACTGCCCCTGTATGGAACAAGTGTGTGCCAAAACGAGCCACTTGCAACTCTGCCTTGCTCAGTGCATTCTTAAGCACTGCCTTAAATTTAATTTTCTCAAGTATTCCCCATTGTTGTGCTTGTACAGAGCCCCTCCTCCTTGGGCCTCATATTCAAGTATCTCCTGAGGCAGCACACAGGGCACAGGGCACAGGGTGTTGTCGTAGAGGCACCACAGCAGGACCTTGACCCCTTTGGCCAGCTGGCCTGTTTTGGATCTCCTTAGTATTACTTCCAATTGCCCTGAATTCATCTGTATGTCTTAGCTCTGTAGGCAGGCCCTGCCTTCCTCCTGCTTTGATGGAGTCACTAGCTTGCTTACCCTGAATGTCCAAAAAAGGCTAAAGTGAAAATTGCTTTGAAGAATTTACTCTCAAACTAGTCTGACCAAATCACCTCCAGTACCCCCACCAGCGGAGCCAGTGAGTGGAACTCCATTGGAAGCCTTGTATCCAGTATAGGTGCTTTGCGTCTCTTTCACACCTGCCGGTATGTAAAGTGAGCTGCGGGATCTCTACCGGTTGGGATTTTGGTGAAATGTGCCACTGCAGTTCTGTGTGCTTGTTCCCGTGATTTTGATTTCTTCTAGTTAAATGCCCAGTGTATGAATTTTTCAGTTTCCCTGCCAGCCTCCTCAAAGTTGACAAAAGATGTTAGCACTTTCGTCTTCAGAAATGATACTGCATATGTGACATTTGGGACTAATGCGTGCTGTATAAGTGGGAGAGGTTCCATCCACCAATGCACAGTCTGCCGGGGAATCGGGCCACCTGAATGTCTCGGTTGCTTAGTAGCTACATTCTAACCAAGTATTGGAGCAGTTTCAGTATCTGTGGGCACCTGATGGTCCCTTTGTTTGGTAAACACCCAAAATATCGATTCCAAAATATAGAATGGACAGAATATCGACTCCAAAATATAGAATGGACAGAATATCGAAAATCAAAATATAGATAGGTCAGAATATCGAAATTGGGGTACAAAATATCGATTTCCATAATATAGAATGTAAAAATATAGAATTCCATAATATCGACTTTAAAAATATAGAATCCCATAATATCGAATTTTTTGTTTAGTGTTATGTATGGTAGTATATGTGTTAAAATTATGTATTATGTTTGTAATGTATGTTTACATTTTTTAAACTAATGAATGTCATGTAATTTAATTTTTGCGTAATTTAATTCCGTAGCGGGTTGTGGGTTTATAGGGGAATAGGGTGGGAAGTAATTTAATTATGGTAAATTAAATATTAATTATATTTAAATATTTCAATTAATTATTAATTGGTCATTAATTTTTATTAATTGATAATTAATTGATATTAATTTTTTTTTTGTGGGTAAAAAAGCTTTATTGTGCAGAGAAAAAGGGTACAAGCACGGGCCTACAACCTCCTGGGCCGGCCGCTAATATTCAGAGATGTTCAAGCAGTTCAAAAAACAATGACTGGCCCACAGGGGCTCCGCTAAATTACAGGAGATCAGACTGCACATAAGGGACGTCAGGATACACCCTTTTTAAAAAAAAAAAAAAAAAAAAATAAAAACCCAAAAAGCAAGGCGAGAAACATTGAAAGGGCGTCTAACCACAGCAGAGGAACTCCACACCCGACCACCATAGGGTGGTCAATAAAAAGGGGGTCTGAGAGGGAGGGGGGGCCACGGGAAAACCAAACCTATACACAGATGAACAAATTAAGCAAGGAACCCTCAAGGATCAGGGGGACAAGGCAACCTCAGACGCATCCACCAGGGGGGGAGAACAGATAGTCCCTCGATACACATTCCACTGACCCCAGATTCTACCCCATGCCCCCGGTTTACCACGAGCCACATACACCGTCTTCTCCCTGAACATGCACCAGTCCATGTTCTCCTTCCATACGGACACGGTGGGAGGCCGTTGGGAACCCCAAAGCTGCGCAATATCTCTCTTTGCAATCATGTTCCCAAGGGCCGCCCACCGAGCCTGGGCCGCATTATAGTCATTGGGCTCCCACACATTCAGAACACATCGGCGCACCTCCGGCAGCAGAGCGACCCCAGTGACTCGTTTCATAACATCATGCACCTGGCGCCAATATTCCGCCACCTCGCGGCACTCCCAGAGGATGTGGAGAAAGGTGGCACTGAGCCCGCAGCCACGCTTACAGAGCCCGTCGTCAGAAAACCCCATCGAGACCAAACGGGGACCCGTCACATAGACACGATGGAGAATCTTAAGCTGGACCAGACGGAGACGGGCCGGGATGGCAACCTCCTTAGGGGATGACAGCGCAGACTGCCAGTCCTCGTCATCCAACTCAACCCCATCCCCCGTCCACGCCTCCCGAAGACGCACCAAGAGATCAGCCCGATTATTTATTAGTTTTTTATAAATCAGAGAGATAGTACTGTCGGGCACGTGTCCGTCGAGTATACGGTCCTCGAGAGGCGAAGCAACAGGGACCGTGGTCCCCTCCCCAAAGACAGAGAGTAGGGCGTGCCGAACCTGGGCATAGCGGAAGAACTCCCTTTCACTAAGCTCGTACTCGCTCTGAAGCGCCGCGAAGGATTTAACCGCGCCTTTAACCCATAGGTCCCCCACTCTGCTAATGCCGATCGTATCCCAGTGCTCAAAGCCTTTCGTTGTCCAGAGGCTTCCTGTTAGAAAGGATAGACGGACCGGGAGGGTCGGCCGGGGTCAGGAGGAGAGGTCTCCGGGGAGAGCCGTCTCCAGCGATCGTACAGACAAGTAACTTCCCCCCCACAGACAGATACCACACACGGATAAGGTTCAGTGTTCTTTATAAGCACTTCTTAAGGTACGGTTGAATGGTACAAGGAGGTCTGGACTCAGGGGTCCCCTCGATTCAAGTCTCTCAAAGCAGGGTAAGGGGTAGCGGGACAGTCTGTCTACCAGTCAGGTAGTTTGGATGAGATGATGATTAGCTCACAATCCTCGAGCTTAGTTGGTACGGGCCGCGGCAGCGCCAGCAGGTCCCGGAAAGATGGTCGATGTACGGTCCGCGGCAGCGCCAGCAGGTCCCGGTGAGGATGGTCGTTACAACGGGCCGCGGCAGCGCCAGCAGGTCCCGGAAAGATGGTCGATGTACGGTCCGCGGCAGCGCCAGCAGGTCCCGGTGAGGATGGTCGTTACAACGGGCCGCGGCAGCGCCAGCAGGTCCCGACGAGGATGGATGTTGTAGAAGGCCGCGGCAGCGCCAGCAGGCAGGACGATGGTTCACAAGAGCGGGCTACGGCAGCGCCAGTAGTCCGTCAAGGCTGAGTTCTCTCGGTGTCTCTCGACTCCAGGATACAACTGCCTTCCTGCTCCGGAGTTGCCCCAGTTATAGGGCAGGCGCCCTTTGATGTCCGGACCCTCGCACTTGGAGGTCGGAGGGCCCGGGATGAAGGTGTCCAGACACCCAGCAGGGGGTGGAGCCAGCTCCTGGGGGAGCTGGAGGCGATCGGCACCTGGCGGGGGAAGAGCTCTTGACACTTCGTCCTCCCATTGACCTGCCAAGTGGTCCGCTCACCTCCCGGGTGGATGGTGGTGCCGGGATGTCGGGGCCGGCCAGGCCCGGGGTTAGGGTCGGGGCGAGGCCACGCGGCCTCGTGGTGCAGGGCCCAAGATGGCGGCTTGAACCGGCCGGGGGAGCCGGTGGGGCTGGGCCCCGTGATGAGTAGAGGTCCGAGGGCAGAAGATCCGTCGGGAGACGGGGTACAGGTGCTTTTCGTGGATTATGCCTGGTGGGCCGGAGCTCGGGCCCTGTCGTGCGGGGAGGGAGCAAGCCCTTCGTGTGGCCTGTCCAACATGCGTCCCCCCCAGCTGAAGGCGGGGAGAGTCACCCATCTCCTTGGGGACTCTCTTCGTCGAGGCGGAAAAAGCGGGACAGGCCATCCGCGTTGGCGTGGTCTTGGCCTGGTCGGTGCTCCACAGTGAAGTCCATTCCCTGCAGGGAAATGGACCAGCGCAAGAGTTTTGGGTTCTCCCCCCGCATCTGCATCAGCCACTGCAGGGGTCGATGGTCGGTTTGTACCCGGAAGTGGGTACCGAAGAGATAGGGCCGGAGCTTTTTGAGGGCCCACACCACTGCGAAGGCCTCCCTCTCGATGGTGCTCCAGCGCTGTTCTCGGGCCAGGAGACGTCGACTGATGAAGGCCACCGGCTGGTCATGACCTTCGGGGTTTAACTGAGAAAGGACGGCTCCGATGCCGTGGTCGGAGGCGTCGGTCTGTACCACGAATTCCCGACCGTAATCGGGGGCCTGGAGCACCGGGGCGGTGCACAGGGCGGCCTTCAGCTTCTCGAAGGCCGCTTGACAATCGGGGGTCCAGTTAATCCGCTTCGGTTGGTTCTTGGACGTGAGACCCGTGAGGGGCCCCACGATGCTGCCGTAGTCCTTCACGAACCGCCGGTAGTAGCCGGTGAGCCCCAAGAAGGCTCGGACCTCGGTCTGGGTGACGGGGGGCTGCCAGGACTGGATGGCAGCAATCTTAAGTTGTAGCGGGGCCACCAGCCCGCTTCCCACTTGGTGCCCAAGGTAGGTCACAGACCCTTGGCCAATTTGGCACTTGCCGGCCTTAATTGTGAGGCCGGCCCGCTGGAGGGCCTGTAGGACCGCTTGGAGGTGACGGAGGTGGTCGGGCCAGTGGCGGCTGTATACAGCGATATCGTCCAGGTAGGCAGCGCTGAACTCTTCGAGCCCCGCCAAGACCTGGTTCACGAGGCGTTGAAACGTGGCGGGGGCATTCTTCATGCCGAAGGGCATGACCTTGAATTGGTAGTGGCCATCGGGGGTAGAGAAGGCTGACCGTTCCTGAGCCCTGGGTGTGAGGCCGATCTGCCAGTAGCCCGCTGTTAGGTCGAAGATACTGAGGTAGCGGGCGGCCCCCAGCCGGTCGATCAGCTCGTCTGCTCGGGGGATCGGATGAGCGTCGGTCCGGGTGACAGCGTTCAAGCCCCGGTAGTCGACGCAGAATCTCAGTTCAGGTGCGGTGCCGGGGGCAGCGGCTTTGGGGACCAATACAACCGGACTGGCCCAGGGACTGTCCGAGGGCTCGAAGACCCCGATTGTGAGCATCTTGGCCACCTCCTCCTGTATGCAGGCCCGTACCCGATCTGGTACGCGGTAGGCCCGGTGTCGGACAGGGGGACTGTCCCCGGTGTCCACGTCGTGCAAACACCAAGGGGTGACCCCGGGGGTGAGGGAGAACAGGGTAGCGAACTGCAGCAGGAGGTTCCGGCAGCCCTGGCGTTGCTCCGAAGTGAGGGCGTCAGAGAGCCGGACCCCGTCCACGGAGCCGTCATTCTCCTGAGTCTTCAGAAGATCCGGGAGGGGTTCGGAGTCTTCCTCTGCCCCACTGTCCGTAGCCATCAGGAGGCTGAGTTCTGAGCGCACAAAGTGTGGTTTGAGTCGGTTGGTGTGGAGGACCCGAAGGGGGTTCCGGGAGGTCCCCAGGTCGATGAGGTAAGTGACGGGGCTTTTGCGCTCGACCACATTGAAGGGCCCCGTCCACTTATCTTGCAAGGCACATGGTTCGGTGGGGGACATCACCCATACTTGTTGTCCAGGCTCGAACTCAACGGAGGAGGCATTGTGATCATACCACTTCTTCATGTCCTCCTGGCTGGCCTCGAGGTTCGCCTTGGCCATCTCTCTGAAGCGCCGGGTCTGATTGCGTAGGGCCAGGAGGTATTTGAAGACGTCTGGAGGGGTCTTTAGGGGGGCCATCTCCCAACCTTCTTTTACTAGGCTGAGGGGCCCTCGCACAGGGTGCCCGTACAGGAGTTCGAAAGGGCTAAAACCGAGGGACTTCTGGGGAACTTCGCGGTAGGCGAAGAGGAGGCACGGGAGTAGTACATCCCACTGGCGACGGAGGGGCTCTTCCAATCCCCCAATCATCCCCTTGAGGGTGCGGTTAAAACGCTCCACTAGTCCGTTCCCTTGGGGGTGATAGGGGGTCGTGAATCTGTAGGTGACCCCGCATTGTTGCCAGAGGGACTTCATGTATTTGGATATAAAGTTCGTGCCTCGGTCGCTGACGACTTCTCGGGGGAAGCCTACCCGGGAGAAGATCCCCATTAGGGCCCGGCCAACCACCGGAGCTGTCACGGTCCGTAGGGGCACCGCCTCGGGGTAGCGGGTGGCATGGTCCACCAGTACTAAGATGAACCTGTGTCCTTGTGCCGTGCGGGGGTCCAGAGGCCCCACGATGTCTATCCCCACCCTCTCGAACGGGGTGGTGACCACAGGGAAGGGTTGCAGAGGGGCTTTCAGCTTCCGACCACTCTTCCCGCTGGCATGGCATGTGGGGCAAGATCGGCAGTGGTTCAGGACGTCGTTCCTCATCTTCGGCCAGAAAAAGTGGGTCACTAGGCGGCTGTACGTTTTATCTTGGCCCAGGTGTCCAGCCAGGGGGACATCGTGGGCCAGGTTGAGCAGAAAGTCTCTGAAGCGGAGAGGTACCACCAGTACTCGACCGGCCCCCAGCTCGGCGATTCTTTGCTCGCTGTATAGCAGGTCGTTATCCCAGTAGACCCAGTGAGTTCCGGTGGAGTCCCCTGCGTTCTGGGCGCTGGCTTGTTGGCGGAGTCCCTCGAGGGAGGGACAGGTCTTTTGTTCCTGGCGGAACTGTGCTTGGGTGGGCCCCCCCTCTTGACGCCACTGAGCCAGGTCAGGAAGGTCCTGGGGTTGCGCGTCCCCTTCGGCCGTCGGGTCTGGGAGGCTGGCCTCGTCGTTGTCTTCTACTGGGGCGACTGGGGGCGGAGGTGCTGGCCATTCTGGTTCTTCTGATCGAGGGACGGCACGGGCGGCCATGGACCGGGTGGTTATGCAGGCCCAGTCCGGGAGGCCCAGCATCCCCAGGTGCTCTCTTCTCTCAACGGTGGCCCACGGGGAACTCTCGAGGTCATTCCCCAGGAGGCAGTCCACGGGGGCATCGTCCCGGACCGTCACCTTCAACAGGCCGGAGACCCCTCCCCATTCGAATGGAACGCAGGCCATTTGACACATACTTTCAGAGTTGTCTGCCGAGCGGACGGGGCAGAGAATGTTCGGCAGGATCTGCTCGGGCTTCACCAGGTGACAGCGGACGGCCGTCACACTGGCGCCTGTGTCACGCAAGGCCTCGGCTCGCTGTCCATTAATGGTCACCCACTGACCGTATTTCCTGGTGTTAGCGGGTAGGGGAGCCCGCAGGACCATGTCTCTTCCCCCTAAGCACGCCAGGACCATGGCGGCCGGTTCCCACTGTGGTAAATAAAATATCACGCTGTCATAATTTTTCAGATATCAATAAGATCATGCATAAAGCAAGAGGCTGAGTCTGTGGTATCAGATTCATAAAGGGCTTTATTCCAATAACTCGAGTCAAAGGGAGAATATCTCCATCACCAAAAAGGATCTGGACGGGGCTGAAAAGTATTCTCAATATTCTCAAAACATTATTCACAGAGTACAGTATATATACATTTCTCAATTGTACGTAAGCAAGAGAGCAAGAGAGAATGAGATAAGAGCATGTGGGCGTGTAAGTAGGCGTGAAGGTGGGCGTCCATGTGGGCGTCCACTTGATGATAATGGGTAATTTTGTCATGTGTGGGTGGATACCTGGAGATGATTTCGCAATGTCAGCAGAAATACTTGGCAGAGATGCGCGCGCAGCAGCATGACGTGTGATAGACGTGCAACTAGAGGGAGAAAGGGACTTGACATTTAGCTCTACATGTGGAGACAAAAGTCTGGGGTTATGTCAACCTAATCCCAAATCATATCTAATATCCTATGTTTAAAGAACTGTGTTATCCACAAGGGAAGGGCTCTCGGACAAAATCTATTCTATACTGACTGAGTGCGTGTACAAGCGTCTAAGTGTCTATATGAGATGCAAGGGGCAGAAACTTTCCATGGTAACAGGGCTATGAATTACTTGCATGAAGACAGAGAAGCCGGGCCTTTTGCTTGGTAACTGGAAGAATGTTTACTTAAACTACTAGGCAGGAATGCATCGGCTGAGGGGGAAGCAGATAATTCGAAGGTGAAATACAGTTTCTTGGCAGGCAGGCAAAACTGGCCGAGGCAGGCACCGTTAGCCGCACAGGGAGTAGGACAAAGTTCATGGATACAGATGCGAGCTCAAGCTGAAGCTGTCAGAGGCAGAGAGCAGGGAAAGGCTTGAGGACAGAATCGGGCCTACTCGCCTGAACTGTAAAAATGGAGTAACTGAGCCATATAAAGTCGGTGGCCTTTCATACTTAGGAAGCGAATATCCAGCCCATTCATGGCGGATCTGACAGAGGACATGTTGACGGTGGACGCACATGTTTGCGTCATCAAAACTGGAACTGGAGGGAACATACATGTACTTGTGACATGCACATAGAACCGTTGGGGTCCAAGATAGGGGACATAACTGACCAGGAAAATCCACATTTCCACATTCCCTCCTTGTCCCCTACTTGCCCTTCAAGAGATATCAATCTTCATCAATCCATTGATCTGTTCATATAGCATCATTTGTTCTTCTTTCTTCTTCCGTGATCTTGAATGAAATCTTGGTGGTGGAATACACGATGTGGCACACAGACCACAGATCGCTGGTCCACATTGTAGACATAGACAGCAACTGAATAGTATGAGAAGGCCAATACCAAGGAAGGATAGGACCCTCCATCCAAAGGTAGATAATACACTCCAAAACCAACCGGACCAAGTCCAGGTGCCTGGATTCTGGTGTATCTGGCTTACAATCTTATGAAGGCGAGTTATTTCTTTATATACAGATGGCGAATTTTCTGGTATGAAAAATGCAATAGCTTGATCCGATGACCCTACAAGCTCCGCCCCTATCGGCCAGGATAACGTCGAGGACAAGACTATTTTGAAGCACAACAATCCGCATAGCAGACTGCTCTTCTGTTAAATTGCCTAAGGCGGAAATAGTTTCGTTCACTACTGCTTCAAGGGTTCTGGTTAATCTACGTATCAGCTTACTATTGGTAACTGTACCTATATAGGGAAAGAAACCTTTATTGAAATCTGTGTATTTTTCCCATGCTGCTTCAGTGTAATCGACAATTGGGAGATCTCTCTGCTGTCTATTGTGTACTAAATGAGTATTTCTATGATAATCAGGAGGAGCTAGGAAAACAGGTGGTAGGAGGAATGCTATGTAACAGGTACCATCCCAATCTAGAGGTAGGCGTATATATGCGGTCTGGCCACATATAAAGTAGGAATGACGAGAAGCTCTAAATGTAGATTTGCCTTGATCACTGAATTTTATTACAGTGGTGCATTTACTATGGCCCATGTGTATGGAGCCATTCTTTCTTATACATAATTCACCCTTAACTGGAAATACTGACATAGTGGGCAGAATTAGTTCAACTTCGGATTCGACATTCAGAATCATAAGATTAGGTGTAAAATTACCTAATCCATACACTTCATTTTCTAGATCAGTTCCTATTCTACTGGGGTGACCCTCCTTATCAGGGTAACAGACTTTGAATAAAACTAGATTCAGATTTCCCCATATCCAATGGTGTTGATAAACTGCGGAATTCGAATCTAGGGAATTAATCAAACTAAACCATGCTCCACAGGAGCCATTGTGTGTGAACGGATAGAGAAAAAGGGGCAAAAACTCCCTTATAATTCTGATAGGGGGGGAGTCGGCCACAGACCCAGCAGTCTGTAGCATTGCCAGTCTGATGTGAATGGTGCAGCATCTGAATAAAGGTATTGTTGCGTAAGGCAAGTCGATATGATAGCTCATAGGATGGCAGATCACTAAATGTGTGCTTTATGGTATCATTAGTGGAGGAGTGTAAAAGTGAGGCAATAGGAGGAAAAATAGCATGTAGTATTAAGCTGATACATATTATCGTGATGTACATAAGAGATTGAAAAATTACAGTCACTATACATCTATTTGCTTCTTATCTAGCTCTCTTATTTTTGCTTTATGTTATTGTCCAAGATCTTATGCGAGCCAGAATACATGTTCAACCGCTTCACCACCTAGTGGACTTAATTGATCAAACGGGTTCTGACTTCTTGGATCACAATTTAGCTTTGTGGAAACTTCTGGGCATTCTCCTCTAGAAAATGTTGTTCAAAATCCAAAATCCAAGTTCAAAGTTTTTTTCCTTTGTAAAAGAGTGGTGAAGGTGCAATCATCCTTTCCGCCTTTTGACTTTAACGGCCGTCCCCGTGGTCCAGAGCACTGACTTTGGCGCCTTCCATCCTGGAGCGATGGAGTATTCTTTGACCTGGGTGTTGTCAGGCAAGGCGGCAGCAACCTGCGAACAACAAGAGAGTAGTGCAGACATCAAGGAAGCCAGGTAATCTGTCAGCATGTTACTGTCAACATAAGTAATCTTTTAGGCATTGTAGTGCCCACATATTTTGGTGGTCTACCAAAGACCACTTCATAGGGAGATAAGCTTGTTCTAGAATGGGCTACCATTCGCATGTAAAAGAGGGCAACCGGCAGGGCTACCATCCAGTCTATACCTTTGTCTGCGCAAAATTTTAATGTCTGATTATGTCTTTCTACAAGGCCTGCTGCTTCAGGATGTCGCACACAATGGAATTTCCAGGTATACCCTAACAGAAGGGACACCTGCTTCATTAGTACCAGGACATATTTGTAACCTCTACATCTGTTTATTTGGATATAATCCATTTGGAGCACTTCAAAAGGGTGGTCAGGTGGATGGAATCCACCTTGTTCCATCGGAATGCCTTTACCTGCATTGAATTGGCAACAGATCATACATGTTCTGACCTTTTGTTTCGCTGCTGCACGCAGGTGCTTGTTGAACCATATATTCTGTAAGCTATCTATCATTGCTTTCTCTCCTAAGTGTGCAGGACTATGTGTGGTATTTATAATCACTTGTACCCTTGAATCAGAAAGAAACTATGTGGATTTGCCCTTATTCATCCAACCCTGATCAGTCAGCACCCCTCCTTGTTCCGACCATTTCTTTAATTCGTCCATAGTAGCATGTGTCTGTATGTCTTGTACATCCTTGGAAGGATCCCTAACTGTCATGGCTTTGGACACTTATTGAACCTGTAACTTTGTCATGTCTAGTGGGGTCTGAGCTGTCTGTTTAGCAGTTCGGTCTGCCAGATCATTGCCTTGGGAAATGGTATCTGTGGCTCTAGTATGTGCTTTACATTTTAGGATAGCTATGGCTGTTGGTAAATGTATTGCTTCCAGTAGGGCTTGAATATGGGGGCCATGCTGTATCTTGGCCCCATGGGAGGTCAAGAAACCTCTTTCTCGCCAGAGAATCGGTGTAAATGTTTACTCTCAGGTGCTTAGCTCTTATGCACGCTTGTGTCAGGGCGATGAGCTCTGCTGCTTGTGCTGACAATATGTCTATTCTTTTAGTCTCTATTATTACAGTATCAGCAGTCACTGCATATGCTGCCACTAATTCTCCCGCCCCTGTCCTCATGCATGAGCCGTCAACATATAGTGTTAGGTCGGGGTCTGGGAGTGCAACATCTGTCAAGTCTTGTCTTGGTTTAGTCACGGTATGTATTACTTCAACACAGTTGTGTGGTGAAACGCTTTCTGTACTGGAGGGCAAAAGGGTAGCAGGATTCAGTATGTTGCATCGTCTGATCTCTATGTGTGGTTGAAATAACGTTGGCTCATAGCCTGTCAGTCTAGCTACAGTCAGGTGTCGTGTTTGTGTCCGGTTCAAGAGAACCTCTACTGCGTGTGGTACTTGTACTGTCAGAGGGTGGCCCAGCACTATCGAGTCACTTTGTCTTATGGCTAAGGCCGTTACTGCAACTGATTTAGGCACGCAGGCAAAGCCTGGGCTACTGGGTCTAATGTACTAGAAAAATAAGCACAGGGCTCGTGTTTTCCTGCATGATCTTGTGTTAGGACAGATAGTGCTGTTCCATCCCGCTCTGTCACAAAAAACATAAACGATTTGTTGTAATCAGGGTTTGCTAAAACTGGTGCTTGACATAAAGCTCTCTTTAATTCTTCAAATGCCACAGTGTGTTCTTGAGGACTTTAGTCTTTTTGTGTCTTGGGCTGTGAAAAACCAGAAATCAATTGAATACGTTCCGGTGCCCACAACTAATTCCCCTGAAAGATCACAATAAAACATGAGAAAAAGGGGAAAGCACCATACCTATTTCCTCGGCTTAATTTCTAAGGGGGCTAATTTCTAAGGGGCTTAATTTCTTAAGGGGCTAGCGGGAAGCGAACCTCCTCAGGGGCCAGCAGAAAGCCAATATTCTCCTCATTCCCCCCCTTTTTGACAGGAGGAAATCTGAAACAGATTTCACTGCTGTCAAACACTATCAAACCCTGTGTCTTGTCAACACTATTAATCCCTGTGTGTAGCTACTGGGCGTAAGCAAAATTATAGGAGATACACAGCGTATGTGAAACGGCGAGAAATCCTTCAAATTAATGTACAAACCTCATTGTGTTAGCTCATAAGCTGGCCAAATGACATCTCATATGCAAATGTCCCTATTACATGAACCTACACCAACCTGAAGTCAATATTAATGCTAGGAGGCCCTAATAGGAATGCTAAATTACCTAAATATTCGGAAAACCAAGTTTAAGAACAGTTGTTAATGTTGATAATTAATAATTTATCTGCTAAAGAAATCAGTCAATGTGCAATAATTTCCACCTATACAATAAATAGCCTAATTCAAAAACAAGTCAACTTTTGGGGCCACCACTCACAAGAATGAGCTTACTAAAGCAAACTTTAAAAAGGAAATCCTGTCAGATATTTTCTCATTACCCTAAATACCGAGCCTTATTTGTCACTCTGTGGTGGCAGTCCTTATTTAAAACAGGCCTTTCAAGAGTTAAAATGCGAGTGCACAGATCATAACTGTGCCTTAATGTCCAATCTGGAAACATATGACCGAGGCTGCCTGTCTATAAGAGAAAGGCAGTTATGTGAAAAATATTTTAGTCTTGCATAGCCTTTTTCTTTTGTTTCATTCATCTCCAACACCAATTAGACATACACTGATAACGTGTTGTCTGCTATTTTGACAGCATGATAATGGTAATATCATGTCTGTGAAATTTAGTAATTGTGCCAAGCCATCAGTATACCGGGCACAGAAAGCATAGATAATTACACTAACATATATAAATGAGCAGCGATGCGTAATTACAGTACCTACAGCTCAGATGCGAACATTCTGGCCTGCTTAATTTGTCAGGCTTATAATCAATAACTTATTTACCTGCCCTATACAACCCCATCTGGCAGTGGGTCATCCCAATGATGACCGCGTCAAGTCTGACACACAGGATCAGCAACAATAATCAAAAAATGACGAACACACGAACCTGTCTCTTTTTTTTTTTATAAAAATGTGCTATGCTTCTTTGTACACAATGTACCCTTATGTCCTAGTCGAAGATGCATCTCACATCTTTCCTCACAGACCCGTAACCACTGGATCATTTATCCAATGCAACTGGTGGCAGCTTGTGGCCACAATTCAAAAATGTCTGAATTTGAAAATCGTTTTTATATAGGCACATAGCCCTTAAAATTCCAAACAAGAGCAACATTTTACTTTCTGACCAGAAGCAATATAACAATTGCTAAAAAATAAAACAAATCTTCTCCATAGACATTTCCTCGGGGCACTTGTTTTGCACAGAATAGAACAAGGGAATCTTTCTCGACTTACATTTCTCAGCTGCCCTGTCTTATCAGAGAAGTTAAAAATAGCCCCTCAGCGCGGCCTGAGCCTGGGCTGCCAGCCATCTTTTTTTTGTTTTTCCTACTCCTGGCCCCAAGGCTCTCCAGCTGCAGGCATTACACAGATGCGATGTCAGAGAAGCCTTCTAAGCAGTGCCCTGTTCTGCTCCTCTCATCGGCCCCCACCTACACTGGCTACAAGGTCAGAATCTGTCTCCGATTTCTGTATCACATTCTGCTCTACACAGCCCCCACCTTCTCCTCACTCTGAAGCTGTCAAAGACAAAAAGACTACTCAATTCCATAAAAACTGCAATAATTCGCCGAATTGAAAAATTATTTTTATATACAATTTGCTCTCAGGGGGTCATAATCTTACCGACTTGACCCAGCACATTGGCTCACTGGACCACCAAGAACACAAACCTGTATTCATGAACAATTTGCAAATTCGAAATACCCACAATTCTTTTTTCAAGCTAAACTTTTCACTAATTATTTTTCCGTTAACACTTTGTACATTAGGGGTGTCATCAAATCACAGGAGTTGCTCCTTCTCTAGCTGCACCCCTCTCAATTTCCTTTTGACAACGTAGTCAAATGTTGGACCATGTAAACACCAGCTATGCGCTGTTCATCTGGTGGGTGGCTCAAGAACCTTTGGGCTACTATGTAATTAATATATGTATTATAACTGGTCTTTCTGCTGGGGCCACTCTTGCTAGGTCCTCTGAAAGGACGGGATAAATACCAGCAACGTCAGTATTTCTTTTTCTGTCAGCCTACGCTCATTTTACCAGCTCTAATTCCTCCTGTAACATCTCATCCTTGGCTTTTCCAGACACCAGTCCACTTCTCTCTGCTTCGTGAAACACTTACTCTGTCCTTCCATGTCACTCCTTGCGCCAAAAACTCAATGGCATCCTTCCAAGCTGGTCTACATTTCCTCTTTCATAAGAGTGTTTCGTTGTCTGTCTACTTGTTCTGCTTTTACTCAGATACCTTCCTCAACTAATATGCTTTCTCGGGCTTTGTCTGAATCCTCCCTACTTTTTCTCTATTTTTCTGAGCGCTTACTCTGTGCGTCTATGCTATTCTTTACGCCATAATTCAACAGCGTCTGTCTGTGACTGTCTAGCTTTCCTCTTCCACAACTCTTCTTCGACTTTCATGATACATTCGGCATCCCAGGTCCCAGCTACGGGCCACCTCTGACTTTCTGGTAACTCTTTGGTGTAGTCCACCCATAGATCAAGGAATAATATGGCGTCTAAGCCATGCTTGTGATACATAAAGTGCCCTGGAGTGTCCCTAGGAGGAATAGGAACTGCTTCTTCAAGCACCCCTTTTCTAGTAGTAATCTGTCTGAACTTCGAAAAGAGCGGCATATTGACAACTGATCTGACACCTGGTCTTGAACACACTTAATACAAAAAGCACAATAATGAACAATCATTCATACCACAATATGCAGGACATTTTAACACATTAAACATTGAACATAAAACATTTTAACCTTTAAAAATGACCAACAATGATGACAGTCTGCATAACTAATCACCAAGCAGAATTCTTGACAATAACTAGATACTTCGGAATACTTGATATACTGCTAAACAGTACATATACACTGCTAAACAGTGCAGACCGGATTTGTGTACCCAAATCCGTCTTGACCGGCACAACCTATGTGCGCGTCAACACGCCTCCCTGGCGATGGTACTCACCGGGTAGCTCCTTGAAACGGAAGGCCTCGGAGAATGGACTGGACTCGACGACTGCGGACATCGGACCCTCTGGACATCGGGACTTCGAAAACCTGGTGGGCCTCTGTATACCTCGGACACAGCTCTCTCGCAGGTGGGCTCTGGGTAGACAATCTGCGTTCCTCACCGCCTCGTATGGATGCCTGGTCGCAGTCTGTCCCCTTCATTGGCCTGAGGGAGTTGGCGGGAAAACCCGCGACGTGCACGCTTGAAGTCCATCACGGCCATGGAAGGGGGCAAAACTGGACCTTCATCTCCGGCGTGTGGGGAAAGAGATTAAACTGTTCGGGCGCCATTATGTGGTAAATAAAATATCACGCTGTCATAATTTTTCAGATATCAATAAGATCATGCATAAAGCAAGAGGCTGAGTCTGTGGTATCAGATTCATAAAGGGCTTTATTCCAATAACTCGAGTCAAAGGGAGAATATCTCCATCACCAAAAAGGATCTGGACGGGGCTGAAAAGTATTCTCAATATTCTCAAAACATTATTCACAGAGTACAGTATATATACATTTCTCAATTGTACGTAAGCAAGAGAGCAAGAGAGAATGAGATAAGAGCATGTGGGCGTGTAAGTAGGCGTGAAGGTGGGCGTCCATGTGGGCGTCCACTTGATGATAATGGGTAATTTTGTCATGTGTGGGTGGATACCTGGAGATGATTTCGCAATGTCAGCAGAAATACTTGGCAGAGATGCGCGCGCAGCAGCATGACGTGTGATAGACGTGCAACTAGAGGGAGAAAGGGACTTGACATTTAGCTCTACATGTGGAGACAAAAGTCTGGGGTTATGTCAACCTAATCCCAAATCATATCTAATATCCTATGTTTAAAGAACTGTGTTATCCACAAGGGAAGGGCTCTCGGACAAAATCTATTCTATACTGACTGAGTGCGTGTACAAGCGTCTAAGTGTCTATATGAGATGCAAGGGGCAGAAACTTTCCATGGTAACAGGGCTATGAATTACTTGCATGAAGACAGAGAAGCCGGGCCTTTTGCTTGGTAACTGGAAGAATGTTTACTTAAACTACTAGGCAGGAATGCATCGGCTGAGGGGGAAGCAGATAATTCGAAGGTGAAATACAGTTTCTTGGCAGGCAGGCAAAACTGGCCGAGGCAGGCACCGTTAGCCGCACAGGGAGTAGGACAAAGTTCATGGATACAGATGCGAGCTCAAGCTGAAGCTGTCAGAGGCAGAGAGCAGGGAAAGGCTTGAGGACAGAATCGGGCCTACTCGCCTGAACTGTAAAAATGGAGTAACTGAGCCATATAAAGTCGGTGGCCTTTCATACTTAGGAAGCGAATATCCAGCCCATTCATGGCGGATCTGACAGAGGACATGTTGACGGTGGACGCACATGTGTTTGCGTCATCAAAACTGGAACTGGAGGGAACATACATGTACTTGTGACATGCACATAGAACCGTTGGGGTCCAAGATAGGGGACATAACTGACCAGGAAAATCCACATTTCCACATTCCCTCCTTGTCCCCTACTTGCCCTTCAAGAGATATCAATCTTCATCAATCCATTGATCTGTTCATATAGCATCATTTGTTCTTCTTTCTTCTTCCGTGATCTTGAATGAAATCTTGGTGGTGGAATACACGATGTGGCACACAGACCACAGATCGCTGGTCCACATTGTAGACATAGACAGCAACTGAATAGTATGAGAAGGCCAATACCTAGGAAGGATAGGACCCTCCATCCAAAGGTAGATAATACACTCCAAAACCAACCGGACCAAGTCCAGGTGCCTGGATTCTGGTGTATCTGGCTTACAATCTTATGAAGGCGAGTTATGGCTTTATATACAGATGGCGAATTTTCTGGTATGAAAAATGCAATAGCTTGATCCGATGACCCTACAAGCTCCGCCCCTATCGGCCAGGATAACGTCGAGGACAAGACTATTTTGAAGCACAACAATCCGCATAGCAGACTGCTCTTCTGTTAAATTGCCTAAGGCGGAAATAGTTTCGTTCACTACTGCTTCAAGGGTTCTGGTTAATCTACGTATCAGCTTACTATTGGTAACTGTACCTATATAGGGAAAGAAACCTTTATTGAAATCGAGAGGCGAAGCAACAGGGACCGTGGTCCCCTCCCCAAAGACAGAGAGTAGGGCGTGCCGAACCTGGGCATAGCGGAAGAACTCCCTTTCACTAAGCTCGTACTCGCTCTGAAGCGCCGCGAAGGATTTAACCGCGCCTTTAACCCATAGGTCCCCCACTCTGCTAATGCCGATCGTATCCCAGTGCTCAAAGCCTTTCGTTGTCCAGAGGCTTCCTGTTAGAAAGGATAGACGGACCGGGAGGGTCGGCCGGGGTCAGGAGGAGAGGTCTCCGGGGAGAGCCGTCTCCAGCGATCGTACAGACAAGTAACTTCCCCCCCACAGACAGATACCACACACGGATAAGGTTCAGTGTTCTTTATAAGCACTTCTTAAGGTACGGTTGAATGGTACAAGGAGGTCTGGACTCAGGGGTCCCCTCGATTCAAGTCTCTCAAAGCAGGGTAAGGGGTAGCGGGACAGTCTGTCTACCAGTCAGGTAGTTTGGATGAGATGATGATTAGCTCACAATCCTCGAGCTTAGTTGGTACGGGCCGCGGCAGCGCCAGCAGGTCCCGGAAAGATGGTCGATGTACGGTCCGCGGCAGCGCCAGCAGGTCCCGGTGAGGATGGTCGTTACAACGGGCCGCGGCAGCGCCAGCAGGTCCCGGAAAGATGGTCGATGTACGGTCCGCGGCAGCGCCAGCAGGTCCCGGTGAGGATGGTCGTTACAACGGGCCGCGGCAGCGCCAGCGGGTCCCGACGAGGATGGATGTTGTAGAAGGCCGCGGCAGCGCCAGCAGGCAGGACGATGGTTCACAAGAGCGGGCTACGGCAGCGCCAGTAGTCCGTCAAGGCTGAGTTCTCTCGGTGTCTCTCGACTCCAGGATACAACTGCCTTCCTGCTCCGGAGTTGCCCCAGTTATAGGGCAGGCGCCCTTTGATGTCCGGACCCTCGCACTTGGAGGTCGGAGGGCCCGGGATGAAGGTGTCCAGACACCCAGCAGGGGGTGGAGCCAGCGCCTGGGGGAGCTGGAGGCGATCGGCACCTGGCGGGGGAAGAGCTCTTGACACTTCGTCCTCCCATTGACCTGCCAAGTGGTCCGCTCACCTCCCGGGTGGATGGTGGTGCCGGGATGTCGGGGCCGGCCAGGCCTGGGGTTAGGGTCGGGGCGAGGCCACGCGGCCTCGTGGTGCAGGGCCCAAGATGGCGGCTTGAACCGGCTGGGGGAGCCGGTGGGGCTGGGCCCCGTGATGAGTAGAGGTCCGAGGGCAGAAGATCCGTCGGGAGACGGGGTACAGGTGCTTTTCGTGGATTATGCCTGGTGGGCCGGAGCTCGGGCCCTGTCGTGCGGGGAGGGAGCAAGCCCTTCGTGTGGCCTGTCCAACACTTCCCAAGCGCTCTGAGGCGAACAAAGGAGTAGCACACGTTAAACGCTCACTCCAGCCCACAGCTACATTCGCCGCCTTCCACACACGTACCGCAATCCTAGTAGGGCCCGTGAGGGTCCTCCCGGCAGATGGAGAGTAAAGCGCTCTGTTATAGTTACCGCCGGGAAGCAGGAATTTATCCATCTCATATGCCGGGTTCGAACCAGGAGTGTACGTAGCATGGTTAATGGCAGACAGCTGGGAGGCCCAATAGTACCTTCTAATGTCAGGAAGCGTGATGCCCCCGTCATACCAGGGAAGAGTCAGCTTTGCCAAAGCGATACGCGCCCGACCGTCCCAAACCAGTCTCCTCTGCAAACTCTCCACTTCCCTAAAGTAGGCCGCCGGAATGATATCGAAGGAGTTCTGGAGTGCGTAAAGAAATCTGGGGAGGGACATCATTTTAAACAGTGCTGCGCGACCAAGTGGAGACAAGGGCAACTTACACCACCGAGCCGTATCCACCCTCAAACGCCGGAGGGGAGACAGGAGATTCTGCTCGTAGCGGACCGCCGGATCCAACGAAACGTACACCCCCAAGTATTTAAAGCCGGATTGAGATGTTTGAATCGGAAGCCGAGGCGGTAAGAGAGGAAGGCCACCGGAGATGGGATACACGCAAGATTTGGACCAGTTAATTATCAACCCCGAATTCCTCCCGAAGGAAGTAAGGACATCAAAAAGCACATTGAGCGACTTCCGCGGCGAGGTGAGGTACAAAAGAATGTCGTCCGCGTACAACGAGACCCGATCCTCAAAGCCCGGGGCCCACCGGATCCCTCTGATCGAGGGCTCCCAGCGGAGCCAGGCAGCGAGCGGTTCCAAGGCGAGAGCAAAGAGCAGAGGGGACAACGGACACCCCTGCCTAGTACCCCTCCCGAGAGCGAAGGGCCGAGAAACCCGCCCCTTGACAACAACCTGAGCCATTGGTCCAGCATAGAGGAGCTTAACCCAACTAATAAATCCCTCCCCAAAGCCAAACTTCGCCAAGACGGCCCAAAGGAATGGCCACTCGATGGTATCAAAGGCCATCGTGGCGTCTAAGGAAACCAATATGGCCGGTTCAGAGAGGTACTCCGCCCTAGCGAGGACACCGTGTAGACGCCGCAAGTTGAGAGCGGTATTCCGATGAGGGATAAAGCCGCATTGATCCGGATGTATCAAATCACATATAACTCTCAGCAAGCGATTAGCGAGGACCTTGGCGAGGATTTTCGGTTCGGCATTTAGTAGGGAAATAGGCCTATATGAGGCACAGCGGTCTCGTGGCTTACCGTCCTTGGGAATCACAACTATAGTAGCCAGACGCTGGTCGTCGGGGAGGAAACCCCGCTCGAGCGACTCCAGAAACATACGACGGAGGAAGGGCGCGATTTTATCCGGGCGTAGTTTATACAGTTCAATCGGCAGTCCGTTGGGGCCCATAGCCTTGCCCGAGCGAAGGGAACGAATCGCGGTAGCAATCTCGTCGACAGACAGTGAGGCCTCCATCTGCTCACGGTCCTCGACGGATAAGCCGGGCAAGGCAATATCCTGCAGCAAGAGACGAGAGTCATCCTCATCTCTATCAGACACCGGGGAGTACACCGCCCGGAGGTGGTCCGCAAAACACTCCACAATCTCACCAGGGTCAGTCACACACACTCCATCCAAACTCCGAAGCTCCGGGACCACACAATTCACTCTCTCCTTCTTATCCAACCAAGCAATCAGTTTACCCGCCTTGTCCCCGGCATCATACAACCTACCCTGCTGCTCCCTATACATGGTCTTGGCAGCGTCCATAACAAGAGACTTATATTCAAACTGCTTCAAGCTGAGGGCATGAAGCCCATCCTGAGTGACACCCGTCTCCAAAGCTGCCTCCAGCCCCGATATTTCGATCGACAGCTTCACCACCGCCTCATTCTTGACCTTCTTAGCCTCCACTATCTGGGATAGGGCATGCCTGCGGAGCACTGCTTTGAAGGCTTCCCACAGGGACACTGAGGACAACACCGACCCCTCATTCTCGAGAAAATACTGATCAATCGACTTAACCAGGCTATCACGAATCTTGGGGTCTCGTAAGTACCAAGGGTTAATAGGGGCGATCCGCCCAGCGGACCGCGTCCCGGTGTCGAAAAGCAACCACAGTGGGGAATGATCAGAGATACCCCGGGCCAGGTGCTTAACCTCTCGAATCCGGGCAGTCTGGGCCGCGGGCATAAGAAAATAATCCAATCTGGAGAGACTTCCATGGGCCCCAGAGTGAAATGTGTACTGACACTGTGTCGGATGCATTAACCTCCAACAATCCACCAGACCGAAGGTATCCAAGAGCCCGCCGAGCCACGCCTGGGCAGCAGGGAGGGCCCTGGGCGGGTGGCGATCCAGATCACCCGAAACAACCGAATTAAAATCCCCACCCATAAGCAAAGGACTGTCAGGAAGCTCAAGCAGCATACGACCCAAGTCTGAGAAAGTGGAGTTCTGGAGGCCCGGGGGAACATAAACCGAAACCAAGGAAAGGGACTGTCCCTCCCACCTCCCAGTCAGGGCCGCATAGCGCCCTCTATCGTCTAGGACAACCCTGGTGATCTCTAGCAGAAGTGAAGATCGTAGGAGAATGCCCACCCCTCTAGAGCCGGTGGTGAAACCGGAATGGGCCACAAGTCGGTAGCCCGCCCTGTTCATGGCATGACAAACATTACCAACCAAATGCGTCTCCTCTAAGAATACCACATCAGGAGTCAAACGACGCAAATATTGCAGCACAACCCCCCGTTTGATACGATCCCCCAATCCGTTGACGTTCCAAGACATCAATCTCAACCCGTCCCCCCCCATCCCCCCCAGTAGATCAAGGGTCCCCCAGCAAATAGCGCGACACCTGAAACTGAAACAGAGCCAATACCTCGCCTTGAAAACAAAAAAAACTAATCCAAACAACCCCTCCCACCCACCAACCCCCCCCCAAATTCAACTCCCCCCACCCTGCACCCCTGCGGTCCAAAAAACCACCCCAACTTGCAGTGTGCCTGTCGCCCTACAAACCCCATTCTACGAAAAGACCCCGGAGGAGGAGAGGGACCCGTCCCTGCCCGCCCCCAACACAGATCATAATTAAACAAAATGTACAAAAGAAGTAGAACCCCGCCGAACAAAACAAAATGTCAAAGTCAAGGACCAAAAGTCACTCCAAAGGAGGCCCACCACCCTCGGTACCACCAGAAGGCCCCGGCCGGTCACCCCGGTCCGGCAGAGAATCCAACCAGTCACTCACAGTCGCAGGACAGTCAAAAAAGGTAGTCCGGTCTTCGTATTCCACTCGGAGCCTAGCAGGAAAAAGCATGGAGTACTTAAAACCCAGGTCCCGGAGACGGCGCTTCACCCCCTGGAAGCCCATCCGCTGTTTCTGGACAAGTTGGGTGAAGTCCGGGAAAAAGTTAACGGATGAGTTCTCATATCGGACCGGGCCATGTACCCGTGAGGCCTGCAGAATCGCATCTCGGTCTCTGTAGTGAAAAAGTTTTGCAACAATAGGCCTCGGGGGAGCTCCCGGTCGCGGCCGACCGCCTGGGACTCGATGGGCCCGCTCCATGGCAAAGAACTTACTCAGGCCAGCGGGGGCAAGCTGGTTGAGGATGAGATCTTCAACCATAAGATCAACCGGGCGATTGTCGAAGGTCTCTGGAACACCTATGACGCGGATGTTATTGCGTCGAGCCCGTCCCTCGAAGTCCTCCAGCCGCCGGGCCATCAGGTCGTTGGCCGACTTGAGGTCGCCAAGAGCAGTCTGCAGGTCCGACACATCCGTACCAAAGGTGGACGTCCGCAAATCCAGCGATTGAACCCTCTCATTGGTCTTAGAGAGATCCGCCCGAAATAGCGTAACATCAATGGCCACCGTGTCGATTTTACGGGCCAAGGCCTCGTACTGCTTAGCGATGGTCTCCTTGATGCCGTTAATGGCGCCCATGATGTCCTGCAATGACAAATCCGGAGGGACGGACGGAACACCACCAGCGTCATCCGTGAGAACACTGGCCGTCCCAGGGGACCATTTACCCTGAGTGTAGCGGTCCATGTTGTTAGTCTGGACCGGTCCCCCACGTAGGGATGTCTTGGTCTTACGCCTCTCGGGATCCCCCTTGCCACCCATGTTGAACCACGCTCACCGAAGGGGACCACCGAGCGAGCGTCGAAGGGGCACAGGCGAAGCAGACACGAGCCGTACCAGAGACCGCAATGTGGCGGTGCGAGAGGATCAAAGTCAATGGGCACACTGGTATCAGACGGAGGCAAAGGCACCAAGCGAAGGCCGAGTGAAAACCCAGCCGCACAAAGCAACTCCACGGTCCAGCCACTCAGAGAGCCAAAAGTGAAACCGAAAGTGATGGGACGGCCGCTGGCACAGCCCCGATGCCGTTGTTGTTCAACTATGCCCCGGCTCCACAGTTCACCTTCGCACCGGGCACAGCCATCAGTTGGGCCTCAAAAGTTCAAACCACCATAGATCAGGTCTCCCAGGTCCGATTTGGCTTCTGAAAAGAGTTTAGGGTTCAGCCAACGTTCATCTTCCAGAATCCGTCAACCAAGTCAGGATAAAGTCAGGATAAGTTCCGAGGAGCAGCGAGGGTCCGGGGAGCCCTGTGCTCACGCGACCATCATGGATGCGCGCTAGGCTCCTCCCCTAATTTATATTAATTGATTAATTGATCATTATGTTAATTTTAATTTTGATTATTAGCAGCGGGTTGTGGGTTTATAGGGGAATTGGGTGGGAAGTAATTTAATTGTAATAAAGTAAATATTAATTATTTAATTTATGTGTATTGATAATTAATTGATAATTAATTATTAATTGGTAATTAATTTGTGTTAATGGGTAATTCATTTGTACGAATTGCTAATGAATTTTTATTAATTGCTAAATTATTTTTATTAATTGATTAATTGATAATAATGTTAATAGTATTTTTTATTATTTGGAGTGGGTTGTGGGTTTATAGGGGAATTGGGTGGAAAGTAAATTAATTGTAATAAAGTAAATATTAATATTTTTATTTATGTGTATTGATAATTGATAATTAATTTTTAATTGGGAATTAATTATTATTAATTGGTAATACATTTTTATCAATTGATACTTAATATTTTTAAATGGTAATTAATTGTTATTAATTGGTAATTATTTTTAATTAACTTTTTATCGGTATTGATAATTAATGTAATCTTATTTTAAATTTAAATCATTACTTTCCCTACTTTTGCACTCTCAGGAGTGGGAATAGTATGTTTTACCCTCTGCTATCCAACTCTTTCCCTACTGGTGCACTCATTGGAGTGGGAATAGTAATTTTTACCCTCCTGCTATCCAACGCTTTCCCTACTGCTGCACTCTTTGGAGTGGGAATAGCAATTTTTACCCTCCCGCTATCCAACGCTTTCCCTACTGTTGCACCCACTGGAGTGGGAATAGTAATTTTTACCCCTGCGCTATCCAACGCTTTCTCTAGTGTTGCACTCTCTGGTGTGGGAATAGTAATTGTTACACTCCCGCTATCCAACGCTTTCCCTACTGTTGCACTCTCTGGAGTGGGAATACTAATTTTTACCTCTACGCTATCCAACACTTTCCCTACTGTTGCACTCTCTGGAGTGGGAATAGTAATTTTTACCCCTACGCTATCCAACCCTTTCCCTGCTGTTGCACTCTCTGCAGTGGGAATAGTAATTGTTACCCTCCCGCTATCCAACACTTTCCCTACTGTTGCACTCTCTGGAGTGGGAATAGTAATTGTTACCCTCCCGCTATCCAACGCTTTCCCTACTGTTGCACTCACTGGAGTGGGAATAGTAATTTTTACCCCTGCGCTATCCAACGCTTTCCCTAGTGTTGCACTCTGTGGAGTGGGAATAGTAATTGTTACCCTCCCGCTATCCAACGCTTTCCCTACTGTTGCACTCTCTGGAGTGGGAATAGTAATTTTTACCTCTACGCTATCCAACGCTTTCCCTACTGTTGCACTGTTTGGAGTTGGAATAGTAATTTTTACCCCTACGCTATCCAACGTTTTCCCTACTGTTGCACTCACTGGAGTGGGAATAGTAATTTTTACCCCTACGCTATCCAACGCTTTCCCTACTGTTGCACTCACTGGAGTGGGAATAGTAATTTTTACCTCTACGCTATCCAACGCTTTCCCTACTGTTGCACTCACTGGAGTGGGAATAGTAATTTTTACGCTCTCACTATCCAACAAAATCTCGACTTTTTTAAATTACTTATATTATGTTTACATTTTAAGCATTTTTATATTATATTATGTATGTTTTATTTAATTGTTTTTAATATTTAATTAATTTTATATTAATTTTACTATATTTAAAAAATTCGATATTTTGGCTAACTATATTTTGACAGTCTATATTTTGGAATCGATATTTTAGTACTTACCTGTTTGTAGAGAGGGAGTCGATATTCTGTCCCTCTATATTTTGGTGTCGATTTTTTGTGTACTCGATATTTTGTCCCTCGATATTTAGTCACTGAACCCCTTTGTTTATGGCGTGAAACACTGCCTGCTTGCAATTGGGTCGCGTCACCCTTGTGGGCTGTCCCTGGTTGCTCTCCCTGTCTGCTTTCCTCTGCTGCAGGGTTACGTCACCCCTGTGGTTGTCCTTGGCTGCACGTTGTCCTCCTGACTGACTTTGCTTGTTACTTATTTGTGTTCTTGAATTCACTAAAGGCTCCTTTGTTAGCCTGAACTCAATGCCGGTGTATTGCCCTCAGATGAGTGCACGCCTAGCAGGCTTTGTCAGTTCACCCCCCAATTAGCTCCTCTAATAGTTGCAGCCCGCGTCCACATGTGCCTTGACTGAAACGCTGCTGCTCTCATTGTTGGGAGGGAGGGAGGGGGGCAAGCCAAACTGAGACCATTTTTTGTGTGTGTAACAGGCCACTTTATTGAAACAGGTACATATCACAATTTATTAACACTGGCAACTGTCTTACAAAACTAAAACCTCACTATACATAAATGACCTGACGCCTTGTTTCCCCCCCCACCCCTACAATCCCCACATCAAATCCCCCACCCTGCCGAATACAAAATAACATTACATAACAACCATATTACACAATCTTACACAATATTGCATTTACAATTCCTATCCTCCAATGACCCAAACGCCTTTGTGCAACTGTAACTAGCAAACATCTATTCTAAACTTAGCCTACCTGGTTACCCTTTCCCTGCCCCTGCTCACAAACTACCAACACTTAACTAAAAACTTCAGTCAATCTTGGCCAACTTTCAACAAACCCTGCCACCCCGGAAAAGGCGGGAGTGTAGACGGAAACGCCGACTCCCCATTTTCCTGCCCCCACTGCCTCCTAGGTGTGACTCCTTAGGGGCGGTGCACGTTCAACAGCCTGGCCAGGACCTCCCTGATTTCCAGTAAGTACAAATCCATACCCATCCTGGATAAATGCACTCCATCTCCCCTGAAGAAACCCGGTGTATCGTACTTAATGTCCCTATGCGCAATCCTATAAAAACCCAGATGCCGACAAAAACGCACCATTTCAGTGTTGAGTTTTCTCCGGGCCTTGTCTACTGTCCCTGGGTTAACCGCTCCTCTCCAGACCCTACGAGGAACAATTTCAGTCCAAATGACAGCACAGCCCGCTCACCGCTCCTTTATCACAGACAAATCCCGCTTCATGCTCTTCATTAGAGCCAAAACTGTTGAGATGGATCACCAGCACGTCGGGGCACCTACCAGCCACCAAGACGCCATTCAGAACCTGCAACAACTCCTTCCATCGCATGCCCCCCCACCCCTCCAATAAATTTTAAACAGATCTTAATTAAAATACCTGATTTTCCCCAAAATAGATGGTGTGGGCCCGGACCTGTGCCCACTTCACAAAGGCATGTCCTACAATCCAGATAGACATCTTCCTGGCGAGGGGACACATCACCGAACCTGAGACGAGAAATATGAATGAGCAGGAGAAACAACAGAACCGCTCTAGATCCCCTCCGGTGCGCTGCGCACATAACGCTGGTAGCAATCCGAAGACCATCTACCCAACTTCATGATGTCCCCTCGCCCCCAGTCCCTGTTATTGGCCTCTGATGTTGCCCCAATCCTGAATGAATGTGTCTCAAAACCCTTGCCGTCAATCCCCAGCTCCACAAGTGCTTTCCTCAAAACCGCTAAAAGCTGATAAGCTGTTACACTGCGCCCATTAGAATATATGAAAACTAAACCCACCGGGCCAGGAGCAAGGTCCTCCACCTCGCTTCCCACCTACACGGGCAAGTCAGCTGAGGTTCGGCAGCCTGCAAGGCCACCCATTTTCCCCCTCCCCTCTGATCTGTTTTAGATTTACACAGCTAAATGCAGATCCTATCTCTGTAAGGGGACACCTCACTCCACAGAAGTCCATCCCCAGATTTTGTTCCTAACATTTCTGAGACCCGAAAAGCCCCCAAAAACATCCACACCATCAGAGTGGAGAAAAGACACACCTCATATCCATCGGTACATAACCCTGGCAAAGTCTGCAGAACCCTCCCCAACAAATCCCAAGACCCTAACCCTGCTTGCACGGCCACATTCCCGGGCTCATCCCTCCAGCGTCCGCGTCCCGATTTCTCCCGCGGATGGCGCATAACCCCACAACTATTTCCCTACGAATGCAATTCCCGCTATTTTGCCCGCAATTGTAACCTTAGAAAGTCCTTTATCTATAAGATCCAGGATGAACTGTATCACGTCCTCCCTTCTACGCACCTGTGAGTCCCGCCGCCTGGCACCTGAGCCCCAAAATTCATCCCATGCTGACCTATATGCTGTCTTTGTGGATTAAGCAAGAGACCCTAAAACCAGCTGCAACATCCTGTGTTGCCTACGTACCACAATCGTGCGGCATGCTGGCCGGTGTCCTGTCTGCGTCCTTGGCTAGCCCACGGAATCTCCCCCACTGTGAATGAGACAAAGCATCCGCTATGCCATTGTCCACTCCTGGCACATGCACTGCTCGAAAGGTAATATCATGACGTAAGCAGCCCAACACAAACACCCTCAGTAATTTCAAAACTTGTTCATCCCTGGCCAACTGGCGGTTCACAACTTCCACAACCGCCATGTTGTCAATTTTGAGAGTTACCTTTCTGTGTGCCAACTGCTCCCCCCATAGTGTGACCGCCACCACTAGAGCGAAAAATTCCAAAAAGTCTATGCTCCTACCCCCCACCCACTCAGGTGGCCACTGCTCTGCACACCATTTCCCTTGCCAGTAGCGTCCAAAGCCCTTGCTCCCTGCTGCATCAGAAAAAACTTGGACATCCCAAACCATGTCCCCCTCCCGCATCAAGGAAATGCCATTGAAGTTCTTCAAGAAAAACTGCTACATTCGCAAGTCTTCTCTCACACCCACAGACACACATGATGATGAGGAGGTCTCTGTCCGGCTAGTGCCCTACCCAGTCGCCTGTAAAATGTCCGCCCTACTCTCACCACTCTACAAACAAAGTTAAGGTGGCCCAAGAGCACCTGAATCTCTTTCACCATGACCTTGCTTTTTGACAACATTGTTGCCAGCAGTCCAACTCAATGCCCAAAAAGGTCAGGGTCTTGCAAGGCCCCATAGTATTTTCATGTGCCAACGGCACCCCAAGTTCCCTCATGATCTCATTGAAACTGTCCAGCACTTTCTGGTAGTCAGTGGAGTCTGAGGTGCCCATTAAGAAAAAGTCATCCAGATAGTGTGTTACTCCTGGGTGACCCGTCCTTTCCGAAAACAACCATTGCAGGAACGTGCTGAAGCACTCAAAAAGTGTGCAAGACATAGAACAACCCATCGGTAATGCTTTGTCCACGTACCATTTACCATTGAAATGGGTACCCAGAAGATCCCAATCATCTGGATGGACTGGAAGCAACCGTAAAGCTGACTTTATGTCGCACTTTGCCATCATTGCCGTTGCACCTGCGGTCACTACCAGTGACATGGCCACATCAACTGATGAATAGGACACAGTAGCTTCATTTTCATCAATGAAATCATTCATCGAGCCACCCTCTGGCCACGACAAATGTTGTATTAAACGGAACTGACCTTGATCGTTCTTCGGCACAACTCGTATGGTTGACACAATCAACTGTTCTAGTGGCCAGTCCTCAAAGGGTCCCGCCATGCGGCCCTCACGCACCTCTTTATCCAATTTCTCCTGCACTATTTCCGGATGCTCTTTTGCTGACTTTAAATTGCCTGCCCACCTTCTTGTCCTAGGTCCCCCATACCCCAGTCGAAAACCTTCCTTAAATCCCGTCTGCAAGCGGTCTGCAGCCTCTGTGTTACTATAACTCTGCAGGGCTGCAATCAATTTGTCTGTGTTAACCGGAGTACGAGCCTTTTGGCCCAGGCCCCTAAGCTGCTCGTTCGCCTGAGAAAGACTGCTGCTGCTGTCCGCCAGTCCTAAACGCCCCGACTGCCACTGCTGAGTCCCTTGTTGCTGCCCCTGCCCTCCCCCAAAGCAATTGACCAACGCGTGTCTGCCTCCGCAACTCGAGCAGTGATGCCTGAACCTGCAGTACTCCCAAGTGCACATCCCTTGTTGAAATCCCAGCAGGCACCTTTTGTTCCCGGCTGTCCCCTTCCTGTGCCACCCACCCCTCCCCAGGTGGGGCGCCCCTGAAAGGGATGATACACGAGCGGGAGGCCACTGGCCGTGAAGATAGTTTTACCTGCTCTGGACAGCCCCATCGTATGTTGCTATAAGTCCGTATCCAATTCACCCCATTTGGCCTCTGTGTCCCATGCAATGCGTGCTCAAAATTCCTCATCATATTGGCCCCATGGATACCCACCCCCTGTAATCTGGGCCTTCCTGATCACATCAATGTACTTGAACATGGCCACAGACCTTTCCGGGTATTTTTCGCATAGATTAAGAATCCCGCTGCCCACTTCTCTATCGTGAGCGGTACTTTCGGCCTTTTAGCCAATTTGTACTCCTCCTCCTTGGACCCTTCTTTTGCCCTAACTTCTCTGTGGAGAAGCTTAAGCATCTCCACATAGTCGCCCTTCCATATCCGTTCTTTAGTTGCCAGCATTAAATGCGCGCCCAATGGCTTAGTGACTCCCATGTAAGCCAACCGTTTTATCTTTAATTCCTTACTTTCTAATTTGGTCTCGGGCTCCACTGCCGGTATTTCCACTGTCCCTTTTTTGTCAGTCGCGCTGTCCCCTGTGCTCCCGGATGCCGTACCTGCATCCTCTGTACCCACACACTCCTTTGCCGCCCGCCTCCTGCCTCCCTCGCCCCTGACCCCGTACTTGTACCTACTCCACATCTAGCACATACTTACCCCTCTGCAACCTACCCACTTTAACCCCTCTTTGTCTTCCCCTCCCACACCCACTGACACCATTATAGGTCGCAATCCTTTACCTGGATCTAATGATGCCGCCCGTCGTCCTTCTGGCTGTCTTGCCAAGGGGGCCGACCTCTCCTCCTAACGCGATGTCCGACCCGTGGTTGCAGCCTGGCGTCGTGACACCTGAGAAACACTACACACAGCATCCTCATCCCTCCATGTCCCGTAACAAACCCTCCTCCATGCTATCCTCATCATATTCTAGTTCCTCCTCCCTGGAACCACAGACTTTCTCAGCCAGAGGTGCAGACTGCACCCTCCAAACACCATTCAGATGTCTGTCCTCGTAGCTCCTCCGTCCACGGTGTCCACCAGACCGTTGAGGCCCAGTGGGTGTTGGGGCCGGTGAGCTCATCCCGGGCCTACTTATGCCAGCCGTGCCGTGGTCCCTTGCGAGTACTGGGTACGCCGCGCGAGGCTCCACCCTCCCTTCTCCTCGGCACCATTGAGCCGCTCCCAGCTCTGCCAAGTCTGGCGCCCTCCGTCGCTCCACCACCTGAAATAGAAAGGCATGGTCTGGTGTGCTGGGCCTACCTCTCCTCTGTCTCCCAGCCCAGCTCCTCTTCCTGCCCGCTCCCAGAGTGCTGGCCGCCCACGCCCGCCCTACCATGCTAAAATCCACTGCTCCCCCTTCATCCACCTGCTCCCCCTCTCCGTCACTCCATTCCCAACCCGCCGGGCCCCCATCCCTTCCCCACTGGGCCCCGCTACCGATGCCAAAGAATCCCAGCCCAACCCCCCCATACACCCCCACTGCCCCCCACCCGTGCCTGCACAGAAGCTGCTGTGCCCCCTGCATACCCTCCTCAGACTGAGTCCTCATGTCTCCTTCACCCTCATCCACTAACCATGGGGCGTCTCCCAGCTGCGGGGGGCCTGACCCTGAGCCCTTAACCGGCCCTTTTGCCCCCTTTTTTCTTTTCTTACCGCCCCCTTGCTGCAAGGCCTCCTTACCGGCCCTCTGTGTCCCGTCCCCCTTCTCCTCCTGCTTCCCACGTCTCAAAGAGTGCCTCGGTGCGCGCTAGCTGTGTCGGTCCCCTCCACCTCATTTCACCGTCTTCCTCGAGGGGGAAGGCTCTGCAACCCGGCGCACTCGCGGGGCGCTCTCCTGACATCAGGGCGGCCCTGGGCTTCAGGCAACAACACTGGGGAAATGCGAGCCGCGCTCCCCCGACAAGCCCCTCCTGCCGAAATCCCCGCCGCCACATACCTGCTCCCGCAACACGGACCCGGCTAAAGGGGCCATGCCCTCGCTCCCCACGTGGCCCCCCGCACTCACCTGCCCCTTCCTCACTTTCCGGGGGTCGAGCAGTCCAGCACCGTGGCCGCTACCCCCGCCGCCGCGCGCCTCAGAGGGCGCGCGCTCCCCAAGGACTCCGGCATGTGAAGGTCGAGCCGGCCGGCCTCACTGAGGAGACGGACCACCTCCAGAACCCGGTAATCCGCCTCTGCCATTCCCAATATCGCTGACACTGCCAAATGAACCTCCACAACACTACCCTACCACTACAACCCTCAAGTTAGCTAACCAAAGGAAAACGCTAAATCCTACAGCACTCCCAGCCACCAGGCCACCAAACCTAAAATGGTGGCTGGGGAGGCGCCAAAATGACCCTTATATCCCTTGGACTACAAAATGACATTGGGCTACAATTGGGCTAATCCCAATGTAGCCAAAATCCCACAACAGCCCCACCCCCTCTGCCCGGGGGCAGACCTCAATGTGTTCGGCTAACCCCCAAATCCCCCTTGTCCGTGCCTACCCCCACTCCTGTCTTTAATTACTCACCCTGGCTCTAACAGTTTTATGGTGATCGCTGCACGGCCCTGGAGATCCAGAAAGGGAAGTCTACAGTGTCACTTCCTGTATAGTAAGCTTCCCGCCATGTCTGCTATCTACTTCTTGAAAGTGGCTGGGACTCACAGGTGGAACTAAGATGCAGGAGATGTGGGCTGTCAGCACGTCCTTTATGGGCCCTGCTCACCTTTAATGAGCCGGTGGCCTTTCACCACGGGATTCCGGCAACTGGTCTGCGCTGCAGGGTATTTGGGGGTCACCTCCTGCTTGCCTACATTCCAGCCACAGCAGTATTACTGGGTGGTTTCTGCGACGCGCTGTCTTCAGGTGGCATCCTCCCTCGGCTTGATGTCCCGGGCTGTAGCGGTGATTGACTCCACCGTGGCTTCTCTTCTCTGGGGCTCCTCAGGTCAGCATTTTTTGTGTGTGTAAAAGGCCACTTTATTGAAACAGGTACATATCACAATTTATTAACACTGGCAACTGTCTTACAAAACTAAAACCTCACTATACATAAATGACCTGACGCCTTGTTTCCCCCCCCACCCCTACAATCCCCACATCAAATCCCCCACCCTGCCGAATACAAAATAACATTACATAACAACCATATTACACAATCTTACACAATATTGCATTTACAATTCCTATCCTCCAATGACCCAAACGCCTTTGTGCAACTGTAACTAGCAAACATCTATTCTAAACTTAGCCTACCTGGTTACCCTTTCCCTGCCCCTGCTCACAAACTACCAACACTTAACTAAAAACTTCAGTCAATCTTGGGCAACTTTCAACAAACCCCGCCACCCAGGAAAAGGCGGGAGTGTAGACGGAAACGCCGCCTCCCCATTTTCCTGCCCCCACTGCCTCCTAGGTGTGACTCCTTAGGGGCGGTGCACGTTTAACAGCCTGGCCAGGACCTCCCTGATTTCCAGTAAGTACAAATCCATACCCATCCTGGATAAATGCACTCCATCTCCCCTGAAGAAACCCGGTGTATCGTACTTAATGTCCCTATGCGCAATCCTATAAAAACCCAGATGCCGACAAAAACGCACCATTTCAGTGTTGAGTTTTCTCCGGGCCTTGTCTACTGTCCCTGGGTTAACCGCTCCTCTCCAGACCCTACGAGGAACAATTTCAGTCCAAATGACAGCACAGCCCGCTCACTGCTCCTTTATCACAGACAAATCCCGCTTCATGCTCTTCATTAGAGCCAAAACTGTTGCCTTGACCATGTAATTCTCCCCAAGATGGATCACCAGCACGTCGGGGCACCTACCAGCCACCAAGACGCCATTCAGAACCTGCAACAACTCCTTCCATCGCATGCCCCCCCGCCCCTCCAATAAATTTTAAACAGATCTTAATTAAAATACCAGATTATCCCCAAAATAGATGGTGTGGGCCCAGACCTGTGCCCACTTCACAAAGGCATGTCCTACAATCCAGATAGACATCTTCCTGGCGAGGGGACACATCACCGAACCTGAAACGAGAAATATGAATGAGCAGGAGAAACAACAGAACCGCTCTAGATCCCCTCCGGTGCGCTGCGCACATAACGCTGGTAGCAATCCGAAGACCATCTACCCAACTTCATGATGTCCCCTCGCCCCCAGTCCCTGTTATTGGCCTCTGATGTTGCCCCAATCCTGAATGAATGTGTCTCAAAACCCTTGCCGTCAATCCCCAGCTCCACAAGTGCTTTCCTCAAAACCGCTAAAAGCTGATAAGCTGTTACATTGCGCCCATTAGAATATATGAAAACTAAACCCACCGGGCCAGGAGCAAGGTCCTCCACCTCGCTTCCCACCTACACGGGCAAGTCAGCTGAGGTTCGCCAGCCTGCAAGGCCACCCATTTTCCCCCTCCCCTCTGATCTGTTTTAGATTTACACAGCTAAATGCAGATCCTATCTCTGTAAGGGGACACCTCACTCCACAGAAGTCCATCCCCAGATTTTGTTCCTAACATTTCTGAGACCCGAAAAGCCCCAAAAAACATCCACACCATCAGAGTGGAGAAAAGACACACCTCATATCCATCGGTACATAACCCTGGCAAAGTCTGCAGAATCCTCCCCAACAAATCCCAAGACCCTAACCCTGCTTGCACGGCCACATTCCCGGGCTCATCCCTCCAGCGTCCGCATCCCGATTTCTCCCGCGGATGGCGCATAACCCCACAACTATTTCCCTACGAATGCAATTCCCGCTATTTTGCCCGCAATTGTAACCTTAGAAAGTCCTTTATCTATAAGATCCAGGATGAACTGCATCACGTCCTCCCTTCGACGCACCTGTGAGTCCCGCCGCCTGGCACCTGAGCCCCAAAATTCATCCCATGCTGACCTATATGCTGTCTTTGTGGATTAAGCAAGAGACCCTAAAACCAGCTGCAACATCCTGTGTTGCCTACGTACCACAAATGCTGCGGCATGCTGGCCGGTGTCCTGTCTGCGTCCTTGGCTAGCCCACGGAATCTCCCCCACTGTGAATGAGACAAAGCATCCGCTATGTCATTGTCCACTCCTGGCACATGCACTGCTCGAAAGGTAATATCATGACGTAAGCAGCCCAACACAAACACCCTCAGTAATTTCAAAACTTGTTCATCCCTGGCCGACTGGCGGTTCACAACTTCCACAACCGCCATGTTGTCAATTTTGAGAGTTACCTTTCTGTGTGCCAACTGCTCCTCCCATAGTGTGACCGCCACCACTAGAGCGAAAAATTCCAAAAAGTCTATGCTCCTACCCCCCACCCACTCAGGTGGCCACTGCTCTGCACACCATTTCCCTTGCCAGTAGCGTCCAAAGCCCTTGCTCCCTGCTGCATCAGAAAAAACTTGGACATCCCAAACCATGTCCCCCTCCCGCATCAAGGAAATGCCATTGAAGTTCTGCAAGAAAAACTGCTACATTCGCAAGTCTTCTCTCACACCCACAGACACACATGATGATGAGGAGGACTCTGTCCGGCTAGTGCCCTACCCAGTCGCCTGTAAAATGTCCGCCCTACTCTCACCACTCTACAAACAAAGTTAAGGTGGCCCAAGAGCACCTGAATCTCTTTCACCATGACCTTGCTTTTTGACAACATTGTTGCCAGCAGTCCAACTCAATGCCCAAAAAGGTCAGGGTCTTGCAGGGCCCCATAGTATTTTCATGTGCCAACGGCACCCCAAGTTCCCTCATGATCTCATTGAAACTGTCCAGCACTTTCTGGTAGTCAGTGGAGTCTGAGGTGCCCATTAAGAAAAAGTCATCCAGATAGTGTGTTACTCCTGGGTGACCCGTCCTTTCCGAAAACAACCATTGCAGGAACGTGCTGAAGCACTCAAAAAGTGTGCAAGACATAGAACAACCCATCGGTAATGCTTTGTCCACGTACCATTTACCATTGAAATGGGTACCCAGAAGATCCCAATCATCTGGATGGACTGGAAGCAACCGTAAAGCTGACTTTATGTCGCACTTTGCCATCATTGCCGTTGCGCCTGCGGTCACTACCAGTGACATGGCCACATCAACTGATGAATAGGACACAGTAGCTTCATTTTCATCAATGAAATCATTCATCGAGCCACCCTCTGGCCACGACAAATGTTGTATTAAACAGAACTGACCTTGATCGTTCTTCGGCACAACTCGTATGGTTGACACAATCAACTGTTCTAGTGGCCAGTCCTCAAAGGGTCCCGCCATGCGGCCCTCACGCACCTCTTTATCCAATTTCTCCTGCACTATTTCCGGATGTTCTTTTGCTGACTTTAAATTGCCTGCCCACCTTCTTGTCCTAGGTCCCCCATACCCCAGTCGAAACCTTCCTTAAATCCCGTCTGCAAGCGGTCTGCAGCCTCTGTGTTACTATAACTCTGCAGGGCTGCAATCAATTTGTCTGTGTTAACCGGAGTACGAGCCTTTTGGCCCAGGCCCCTAAGCTGCTCGTCCGCCTGAGAAAGACTGCTGCTGCTGTCCGCCAGTCCTAAACGCCCCGACTGCCACTGCTGAGTCCCTTGTTGCTGCCCCTGCCCTCCCCCAAAGCAATTGACCAACGCGTCTCTGCCTCCGCAACTCGAGCAGTGATGCCTGAACCTGCAGTACTCCCAAGTGCACATCCCTTGTTGAAATCCCAGCAGGCACCTTTTGTTCCCGGCTGTCCCCTTCCTGTGCCACCCACCCCTCCCCAGGTGGGGCGCCCCTGAAAGGGATGATACACGAGCGGGAGGCCACTGGCCGTGAAGATAGTTTTACCTGCTCTGGACAGCCCCATCGTATGTTGCTATAAGTCCGTATCCAATTCACCCCATTTGGCCTCTGTGTCCCATGCAATGCGTGCTCAAAATTCCTCATCATATTGGCCCCATGGATACCCACCCCCTGTAATCTGGGCCTTCCTGATCACATCAATGTACTTGAACATGGCCACACACCTTTCCGGGTATTTTTCGCATAGATTAAGAATCCCGCTGCCCACTTCTCTATCGTGAGCGGTACTTTCGGCCTTTTAGCCAATTTGTACTCCTCCTCCTTGGACCCTTCTTTTGCCCTAACTTCTCTGTGGAGAAGCTTAAGCATCTCCACATAGTCGCCCTTCCATATCCGTTCTTTAGTTGCCAGCATTAAATGCGCGCCCAATGGCTTAGTGACTCCCATATAAGCCAACCGTTTTATCTTTAATTCCTTACTTTCTAATTTGGTCTCGGGCTCCACTGCCGGTATTTCCACTGTCCCTTTTTTGTCAGTCGCGCTGTCCCCTGTGCTCCCGGATGCCGTACCTGCATCCTCTGTACCCACACACTCCTTTGCCGCCCGCCTCCTGCCTCCCTCGCCCCTGACCCCGTACTTGTACCTACTCCACATCTAGCACATACTTACCCCTCTGCAACCTACCCACTTTAACCCCTCTTTGTCTTCCCCTCCCACACCCACTGACACCATTATAGGTCGCAATCCTTTACCAGGATCTAATGATGCCGCCCGTCGTCCTTCTGGCTGTCTTGCCAAGGGGGCCGACCTCTCCTCCTAACGCGATGTCCGACCCGTGGTTGCAGCCTGGCGTCGTGACACCTGAGAAACACTACACACAGCATCCTCATCCCTCCATGTCCCGTAACAAACCCTCCTCCATGCTATCCTCATCATATTCTAGTTCCTCCTCCCTGGAACCACAGACTTTCTCAGCCGGAGGTGCAGACTGCACCCTCCAAACACCATTCAGATGTCTGTCCTCGTAGCTCCTCCGTCCACGGTGTCCACCAGACCGTTGAGGCCCAGTGGGTGTTGGGGCCGGTGAGCTCATCCCGGGCCTACTTATGCCAGCCGTGCCGTGGTCCCTTGCGAGTACTGGGTACGCCACGCGAGGCTCCACCCTCCCTTCTCCTCGGCACCATTGAGCCGCTCCCAGCTCTGCCAAGTCTGGCGCCCTCCGTCGCTCCACCACCTGAAATAAAAAGGCATGGTCTGGTGTGCTGGGCCTACCTCTCCTCTGTCTCCCAGCCCAGCTCCTCTTCCTGCCCGCTCCCAGAGTGCCGGCCGCCCACGCCCGCCCTACCATGCTAAAATCCACTGCTCCCCCTTCATCCACCTGCTCCCCCTCTCCGTCACTCCATTACCAACCTGCCGGGCCCCCAACCCTTCCCCACTGGGCCCCGCTACCGATGCCAAAGAATTCCAGCCCAACCCCCCCATACACCCCCACTGCCCCCCACCCGTGCCTGCACAGAAGCTGCTGTGCCCCCTGCATACCCTCCTCAGACTGAGTCCTCATGTCTCCTTCACCCTCATCCACTAACCATGGGGCGTCTCCCAGCTGCGGGGGGCCTGACCCTGAGCCCTTAACCGGCCCTTTTGCCCCCTTTTTTCTTTTCTTACCGCCCCCTTGCTGCAAGGCCTACTTACCGGCCCTCTGTGTCCCGTCCCCCTTCTCCTCCTGCTTCCCACGTCTCAAAGAGTGCCTCGGTGCGCGCTAGCTGTGTCGGTCCCCTCCACCTCATTTCACCGTCTTCCTCGAGGGGGAAGGCTCTGCAACCCGGCGCACTCGCGGGGCGCTCTCCTGACATCAGGGCGTCCCTGGGCTTCAGGCAACAACACTGGGGAAACGCGAGCCGCGCTCCCCCGACAAGCCCCTCCTGCCGAAATCCCCGCCGCCACATACCTGCTCCCGCAACACGGACCCGGCTAAAGGGGCCGTGCCCTCGCTCCCCACGTGGCCCCCCGCACTCACCTGCCCCTTCCTCACTTTCCGGGGGCTGAGCAGGCCAGCACCGTGGCCGCTACCCCCGCCGCCGCGCGCCTCAGAGGGCGCGTGCTCCCCAAGGACTCCGGCATGTGAAGGTCGAGCCGGCCGGCCTCACTGAGGAGACGGACCACCTCCAGAACCCGGTAATCCGCCTCTGCCATTCCCAATATCGCTGACACTGCCAAATGAACCTCCACAACACTACCCTACCACTGCAACCCTCAAGTTAGCTAACCAAAGGAAAACGCTAAATCCTACAGCACTCCCAGCCACCAGGCCACCAAACCTAAAATGGTGGCTGGGGAGGCGCCAAAATGACCCTTATATCCCTTGGACTACAAAATGACATTGGGCTACAATTGGGCTAATCCCAATGTAGCCAAAATCCCACAACAGCCCCACCCCCTCTGCCCGGGGGCAGACCTCAATGTGTTCGGCTAACCCCCAAATCCCCCTTGTCCGTGCCTACCCCCACTCCTGTCTTTAATTACTCACCCTGGCTCTAACAGTTTTATGGTGATCGCTGCACGGCCCTGGAGATCCAGAAAGGGAAGTCTACAGTGTCACTTCCTGTATAGTAAGCTTCCCGCCATGTCTGCTCTCTACTTCTTGAAAGTGGCTGGGACTCACAGGTGGAACTAAGATGCAGGAGATGTGGGCTGTCAGCACGTCCTTTATGGACCCTGCTCACCTTTAATGAGCCGGTGGCCTTTCACCACGGGATTCCGGCAACTGGTCTGCGCTGCAGGGTATTTGGGGGTCACCTCCTGCTTGCCTACATTCCAGCCACAGCAGTATTACTGGGTGGTTTCTGCGACGCGCTGTCTTCAGGTGGCATCCTCCCTCGGCTTGATGTCCCGGGCTGTAGCGGTGATTGACTCCACCGTGGCTTCTCTTCTCTGGGGCTCCTCAGGTCAGCAAGAATGCTTCTCTGATGCACTGGGCTTTTGGTAGGTGACTTCTCCTTCTTGGCTTGAGCTCCCGGTGCCATGGCAGTGTTCTTGCTGGTTTCTGGTTCCCAACGACGTCGTGGGTTGGCGTGGTGACTGGATTCCGGATGCCTCTCCTCTCCAGCACAGCACTCCGCGTGATCGGATGCAGCAAGGCTCCCACAAAGAGGGCAAAAGTCGCTACTCCGCCCTCCTCCACACAGCTGGTCTCATCACTGGTTCGAGAAGTTTCAGTTGATGCGTTGCCCGGCCGCCTCGAAGAATATCAGGGGTTCCGGCAGAGGCAGCCTCTTTTAAGTCCCCAAAACCTCATTAGAGGCCAAACTTGCAGCAAGCTTTGGCCTTCCATTAGCGGATTGGGGTTTGAGCCCTGTTTTGTAGTATTGGCACATTTTACCCCCCCTTCCCCTCTTCCGAGGGAGGGGGGAGCATTTCCTCTTTTTTGTTAATGCCCTTTTCTTGCACGCTCCCTTTGTCCGAGCCTTGGCGGGGTTTCCGCTCCAGCCCCTCTAGACCCCTGTGGGTGCAGGCCTTTTCCCCAAACAGGAACAAAAAAGTTTCCTTTCTCAGTTTAGTGAATTGCACAACATGTGCTTCAGTCGCTAGGTGACATATACTATGGTCTTACTGCTAAGTTAAATATGTCAATTAGAAGTTAGTCAATTTTACCATGTTTTGGAGGTCAGAACAGATTTTCTGGGGACTACATAGCACTGCTCTGGTGTGCAGAATAAAAAAAACTAGCTCTTGTCACTCAAATTAAAATGGGGATGACTATTCATAACAAGTATTTGCAATGCAATAGGTCTTGCATTTGTGAGAGTTAGAGCTATTGGCATAAATGACAATGTTTTTTACCTATGTGTTTTGGTTTGGAGTGGATTGGATATAAGTGGTTTGGAGTGGAATTATGTGGGTTGAATTGGAATTGATAGTTGTGGAATTGTGTGGGGTGGACTTGCATGGTTTGTAGTGCATTTGTGTAGTGGAATTATGTGTCATGGTGAATTAGATAGGGATGAGAGCTGCACTCATAGAAAGGAAGATAGTGAGGGATAGTTAATTTGTGCACAAAGTGGTGAATGAATTCTAGATAGAGGAGCAGAAGGAGTATGTGAGAAAAAAAGAGAAAGGGGAGAGTTGGCCATAGATGCATAAAGAGGGAGCGCATGTGTACGCAGAAGAGACCGTAAAAACAGGAGGAGAGCATGGGTTTGAGGGACAGAAATGTTGAAAAGGCACAGGAAAGAAACTGCACATGAAGACCTGAAATGAAATGAAGGCCTTAACTGTATGAGCATTCATGTCCATCCTGTCAGTGGGGTGACGTGTGTGAGTTTGCATTCATCTTTGTGTGCTTGCCTCATGAATTATCACTTTATATCATACGAGAATGTCTCACAGCAGATTTCATTTGAGGAACAAATATAGTAAGCAAAATTAAATTGCTAAGGATTAAATCAGCGTAGGGAAAAACACAGGGAGACGTATACATGTAAAATATTATGTATTTAGAGTCACTTAAAACATGTTAGACATATTAAACAGCATATGTACAATCACATGAAAGGAAAAACACTGCGTTACAGTAATGAAATGTAACCGATGGAATACTGTGCACAAGTGCTCGTGAGGATTGTGACGGCACAAGTGACATGTGAAGTGGTTTCTACAGCGGTGGTGTAAGGCGCAACGAGGAACAAGGTGATACAACAAGTATTTGCATATTTAAGACCTCCAGGCAGCCAATGATAAATAAATTATTAAAGACAATGAATAGGATGTCCGTAACGAGAGGGCGCCAGAAGTTACGCTGTTGAAGTCGACAGCGTTTCGGCCTGCTGAAGTCTCGGCCATCATCAGGACTGGTTACATACAATTCTAAGGCAGTGCTACGGATAAGAGAAAACCTATCTCAAGATAATGTGGACCAAGGAGAGACAGAAGAGAAATCAAGGAAAAGGAAAAATGGGGGGCTAAAATCTGCGTACGTGCGTGATGGCAGAGAAGGAACGCAGCAACTAACGCAAAATATATATTTATGTTTTAACCATGATCGCAAGACGAAATCAAGCCGGGTAATAGTGAGTGGAAATGACTGTGGCAGTGTGACCAAGGGTGGCTGAAGGCATATGGATAGAGACCCGTTCACAGCACCGGGAGAGAGCAAGTATGCGGGAAAATCAAGGCGCGTGGGCGCATGGCAGAGGACAGGACGCGCTAGTGGGAGAGCGGATCACGGGAAGGGCAGTGTGGTACGCAGGGAGAGACAGGCAGAATGAAGGAGACAAGGCGTGGGAGGGCAGGACAGGCCGCTGTGGCCGAGATGATAAAGCAGGAGGAATGGAGAGAGGGGGTGGTGGGGGGCGAAGGACGGGAACGCGAAAGGATGGAGGGGCTGGTAGCTGAACTTACTGCGGAGAGAAATCGAAGGCGGAATCAGATGCCGGGGATCCGGGATCGCAAGATAGGATCGGCACCGGAGGGAATCCGGGGGCCGTGTAGACAACCAAATGTGTGCGGTGGGTTCCAGGAGCCCAAGAATGGGCAATCTGGAAGGGAAATGGGGAGTCAGGTGAAATAAAGGGACCGAGGGTTAGAGAGTGGCGATGAAAGCGGGTACTTACGAACGAGTGGGATACAAGTATAGCCCGCAGCACGAAGGGTCAGGACATACAAGGTGCCGGTGTTAGTCCGGCAAGAGCTGCGAATTCAGGCCTGGGGGCATAAACGAGTTGGGGTGGTGGAGAATTACTGCATACAGCCTGGGTCCGGCAGCCAATAATTGGATTATCTGGGGAGAAAAAAGGGGGAGAGAGCGGGTTAGCTCAGCGGACCGGGAGGGTGATGGGGAGGTAGCGGCCATTGGGGAGAAGGTACTTACGATTAACTGAGGAGTGGGAGTAAATCACCAGATGAAGGATCAGTGCGTTCAAGGTGCCGGCATGAGTCCGGCAGGAGCTGCAAACTGCGGGTCAAGGGGCATGTACATAGCGCGAGGAATGTCACGTGGGGAGAGGGGCCAAAAACGACTAGAGCGCGTGGGGCGAAACCGCTGGGAAAGTGGCAGGGAAAGGGAGAAAAGACTGAGGTAACCGGGGTAATAGTGGGAAAAAGGTAATGAAGAGTCAGTACAGTGTCAATAAATAAACAAGTAAAAGCAATCAAACACTTGAAGATATAATTACAATAGATGAAAAAATAAATCCGCATGTGTGTACAGTTGGTACTTGACAGAATAAAAGACTGAAACATGGCAACCATTGAAGGTGAAAATGACAATTGGAGGGAAAGGCAAGTCGTGCAATTGAGGTATAACATGGGTCATGAAGGAGTGGGGGGAGAGGAAAGGCAAGGAAAGGTATTGTTAGGCTGTAGGTGATGTGCTTTTAAGGGGAGCATCACAGTAAGGATATAGTCTTTGATTAGTCAAGTGGACACTAGTAACGGAATCAACAGGAGTTAAGATAATGTTGAATTCCATTCATCAAGAGTGTTCAGGCCCTGTTCAATGGTGTTGCAACGAGCTATCCAACGGCATTCACACCTGTTCAAAAGTCTTTGGATATTCCCACCTCTAATGGGTTTTGAAGGTTTATCAATCACCATCCAGGTGAAATCAGATTCAGTGTGTTTTTTTTCCTTGAAGTGTGAGACTAAGGGTGCTGTTAGAACCCCACATCTGATACGGCTCCGATGTTGTAGGATGCGGTCTTTTACCATTTGGGTAGTTTGTCCTATGTACAGGATGTTGCAAGGGTATTTTATGGAGTAAATGACATTCTGGGATCTACAATTGATGAAAGAATGTAGATCAAATTTTTGTCCGTTGTGTTCAAAAGTTTTGGTGTTAGTAGTAGTGGAACAAGCTGAACACCTCTGGCATTTGTAATGTCCCAACAGAGGTGGGAGCTTCCATGAGTTCGGGACAGTTTCTTCCCTGGCAGTAGTTTGTGGCCAAGTGATGGCGTGTACCAGGTGGTCAGATATGTTTTTTCTCCTACGATAGGAGAAAAGAGGAGGTTCGTTGAAGATGGCCAGGGGAACCAGAATGTTCCAGTGAGATTTGATTATTTTGGACAGCTTATTACTGGAGGGAGAGAAAGTGAGACAAAAGGGATCTGAGTATTGGGCCTCTTTTCTTTGGGGGTGAGCAAAGTATCACGGTGATTATACCAAGCACGTTTTCTTGCCCTAGTGACCAATTTTTGGGGGTAGCCACACGCGATGAGTTTGGTGGTTAATATTGCTGCCTCCCTGAAGTAGTCCTTTCACCATTTACAGTTGCGCCACATCCGTAAGAATTGGCAAAACGGAAGTCCATCACGAAGGCCTCGTGGATGGTAGCTGGAGTAAAGAAGTAAAGTATTACGTTCAGTAGGTTTTCTGTAGAGCGTGGTTCCAATGTTTTGGTTTTTAACTTTTAAAGTCAGGTCTAAAAATGGAAGGTTCTCTTCTTTGGGGTCAATGGTGAATTTCAAATGTTGTTGGCAGTTGTGTAACCAATCCACAAACCGTTGTAAAGTGACTTTGTCACCTGTCCAAATGAGCAAGATGTTGTCTATGTATTGACGCCAAAATGTGATGTTATTCCTAAAAGGATTGAGGGTGGTAAGGAATAACGTGCTTTCCAGATGGTGAACATAAAGAATCGCAAAATTGGGGGCAAAGCAAGCGCCCATAGAGACTCTTTGATCTGTAAATAATAGGTATCTTTGTACAGAAAATAATTGTTCTCTAAGGTAATCCTTCATCTGGTGATTTACTCCCACTCCTCAGTTAATCATAAGTACCTTCTCCCCAATGGCCACTACCTCCCCATCACCCTTCCGGTCTGCTGAGCTAATCCGCTGTCTCCCCTTTTTCCTCCCCAGATAATCCAATTATTGGCTGCCGGACCCAGGCTGTATGCAGTAATTCTCCACCACCCCAAATCGTTTATGCCCCCAGGCCTGAATTTGCAGCTCTTGCCGGACTAACACCGGCACCTGGTATGTCCTGACCCTTCGTGCTGCGGGCTATACTTGTTTCCCACTCGTTCGTAAGTACCCGCTTTCATCACCCCTGTATCGCCACTCTCTAACCCTCGGTCCGTTTATTTCACCTGACTCCCCATTTCCCTTCCAGATTGCCCATTCTTGGGCTCCTGGAACCCACCGCACACATTTGGTTGTCTACACGGCCCCCGGATTCCCTCCGGTGCCGATCCTATCTTGCGATTCCGGATCCCCGGCATCTGATTCCGCCTTCGATTTCTCTCCGCAGTAAGTTCAGCTACCAGCCCCTCCCTCCTTTTGTGTTCCCGTCCTTCTCCCCCCCAACCCCCCCCCTCTCCATTCCTCCTGCTTCACCCTCTTGGCCACAGCGGCCTGTCCTGCCCTCCCACGCCTTGTCTCCTTCATTCTGCCCATCTCTCCCTGCGTGCCACACTGCCCTTCCTGCTCCCGTGATCCGCTCTCCCACTAGCGCATCCTGTCCTCTCCCTTGCACCCACGCACCTTGATTTTCCCGAATACTTGCTCTCTCCCGGTGCTGTAAACGGGTCTCTATCCATATGCCGTCAGCCACCCTTGGTCACACTGCCACAGCCATTTCCACTCACTATTACCCGGCTTGATTTCGTCTTGCGATTATGGTTAAAACATTAAATATATATTTCTCGTTAGTTGCTGCGTTCCTTCTCTGCCATCACGCGCATACGCAGATTTCAGCCCCCCTTTTTTCCTTTTCCTTGATTTCTCTTCTGTCTCTCCTTGGTCCACATTATCTTGAGATAGGTTTTCTCTTATCTGTAGCACTGCCTTAGAATCGTATGTGACCAGTCCTGATGATGGCCTAGACTTCAGCAGGCCGAAACGCCGTCGACTTCAACAGCGTAACTTCTGGCGCCCTCTCGTTACGCACATCCTATTCATTGTATTTAATAATTTATTTATCATTGACTGCCTGGATGTCTTAAATATGCAAATACTTGTTGTATCACCTTGTTCCTCGTTGCGCCTTACACCACCGCTGTAGATACCACTTCACATGTCACTTGCGCCGTCACAATCCTCACGAGCACTTGTGCACAGTATTCCATCGGTTACATTTCATTACTGTAACGCAGTGTTTTTCCTTTCATGTGATTGTACATATGCTGTTTAATATGTCTAACATGTTTTAAGTGACTCTAAATACATATTATTTTACATGCATACGTCTCCCTGGGTTTCTCCCTACGCTGATTTAATCCTTAGCAATTTAATTTTGCTTACTATATTTGTTCCTCAAATGAAATCCGCTGTGAGACATTGTCGTATGATATAATGCACTGCCCCAGTCTCGTTGTGGTTTACGGGCTACCTCCTGTGGTCTGATATTGTTTTCATGAATTATCACAGCATGTCTTTATAAAGGTCTAGCCACCCGAGTCTATGGTGAAACAAAAGTTAGGAATTCTGCATGTGATAGTGAACTTAAACTGCAGATTGTTAAACTTTGGTAGTGAGTATGTATACTGTGATGATTGAGAAAGAACATGCTGGTTATTGAGAATGCCTGCAGATTGTGTGCACACCGATATTGAGTACTCACAGGCTGCCCTCGCCCCTATAGTGCATATTTTGTAGTTGTGCACACAAGATACAAGATGACATGTATATAGCACATATACACAGAAATTTGTCCTCACACCTGAAGTATCCACTGCTTGCACACAGTGCTAGTGCGTACGTACCCAAATTGTCATCACACTGTAGGTAGTGAACACTGAAGGTTAAATCTCACATCATGAGTATATGCTCCTGCCTACAGGTTGTGATCACACTAGTAAGAGCACATTCAATATCTTGACATAACACACAATGGTAGCGCCCATATAAAAATGGTACACAAGATAGTGAATACACAGTGGGGAGTGCAGAGAGCTAATAACTATACCCTGCAAGCTGTGCACAAGCCGATACATAATTTGGCATTTCCTCATACTAATAAAAGCAATGGTTTACTCATCCACACGGGGGTTCTTTGCATGGAAGTAGGTTGTTCCAAAAGGCCAGGAGACGGAGACGGAGGAGGGGTGCGGGTAGCCAACTCTGGATAATTACAAACCACTGCTTGGAACTTGCATGCTTTTGCAGCCAACCTGTCTTACAGAGTGGCCTGTCTCTGGTTGGAGGAGGGCAAGTGAGGAGGGTGGGTACGTGTTCACCGAAATCGGTGCCACAGACCGAGGAATATTACTCCGAAGACGTGGAGGGAGTGGGAGGCACAGGACTTGGGCCCTTCCTTAGGGACATTAAAACCAAAGAAGCTATTGGTGCGCACCGCCTCCCAGATCAAGTTGGTGCAGGCGAGAGGTGATGTCACAACAGCGTTGGTCTTGACGGCCGGAAACAAAGGGGTATATTCACAAGAACGTGTGCTAAACATCACCAAAAAATGCTAACGCGACTTTACACATCGCAGCCCATCGCGGGAAAATAACCCCGTGTTAACGTGGAATTCACAACCTGGCGGTAGCATGCGATACTCCCCTGAAAACGCGGCTAATGTCCGCCATACAACCACCCAGACGGAGATAAAAACACAAACCACAACACCAGAAAACTTGTGATGAGCCGTTCCGCGATGAGGAAAGCAGGGATAAGCACCGCCAGGACCGCAAAACACATGGCAGGCGGGAATAAGCACAACAAAAGCCTGAAAAAGTAAGACAGACCAAACAGAAAACAACAGCCAACCACAATGGAGGCAACCCGAGCCAGCAGACAACCCCACCAAACCCATTGGCAACAAAACATAGTACATGGCAGGCCAACTTGGACAAGATGAATGCAGCCTCGGAGCAGAGGAGGACAATGGCAGAAAACCAGAACTCCAGCAATGATGCGAAAGGCACAAACAAGCAGAAACACGCCAACAACAAGAAAGCGGCAATGCACACTGGAGGTGGGAGTCCAGCGCCACACCAGCAGCTGGATGACATGGAGGAAATGGTGTCCCAACATCAGTCTGGAGATGGTGGCAGGACTCGGGGACCAGAAACTGCAGCAAACAACAGACACAACAGCAACAGGGACAGGAACCAGCAGGGACTGGGGGATGGGGGAGATGGGCACAATGGCACACATGCACAACTAAGCACAGCACAACTGCAGACAAGCCATGCCCAAGAGTTACAACACCAACCAGGAGCACAAGTCACACAACCCGGCAACGTCACACCACTGAACAAGCACAGAAGTGAAGACAACACCACCTGAAAGGGAGAAGGGTGAGCCAAATCAGAGCTGAAGGGACATCTCACACACAATGCAGCACACACACATAGGAAGCAGAGCACTCCAACATCCAACTCAATGTGGTACAAACACCAACTTGTTCACAACCAAACACAGGACACAAGTGCACCCGCCTGTGTCCCGTAAATGGCCACACGCATCTGGCAAAGCACAAAACAGGGACAGGATAATGCACAAGTACAAACACACAGTCCTGATGGGGTAGCAATGCACGGATGGCAGGGAGCCAGAGAGTCCGTGACACACACATTGGCATACAAATCAAGACACAACACAGTTGGAGACAAGTGAAAGTGCGAAAACTTTATTAACAAGTGCGAGTCAGTACGGCCAAGAGAAGTGCCACGATATGCAGACAAATGCAGCAGCATGTCTGAATGAGGAACGTAGGAAAGCGCCCATGTCCACCTCGGGGGAGTCCCTCACCAACACAAGTCAGTGCCAACCCGCGTTGGTTGTCCGCACCTGGAACATGAGTCCTGACCAATGCAGCCACGTCCACTGTCGCCTCGGGACCTGTGACCATATCCACAACATGCAACCATGTGTCGTGACAAGTGCAATGGCTCACATCCAGTTGTGGTTGCAGGTACCTTGTCACCCGTCCATGAACGTGAGTGCAGCTGCATAGGCCAACATCTCCAATGAGCGATCATCGTCCACCACATCTGACATGTCATCGACGTAATCCATCATCTGACCCGGACAGATGTGCTGACTCCAACCACTGGACCCAATGTGCACCAAAGCCCAATGAGGTAGTGGCTCAATGTGCTCACTGCACACAACGACTTGTGCAATCTCCCAGGTCCAGTTTCCTGCCTGAATGCCAAACATCCATGCATGCCATAAGCAGTCATCCTTTTGACACTCCTGGTCGTGGGCCAACAGGGGGCGAACACACACGTCGAAATCCAGGTCAGCTACCGTTACGTTGGAGAGGCAGCCATCCATGGACCACTCGAATATGCACGAGCGACAATGCAACACAGGCTGCACGCAGGTGACATGCGTAAGGAGGAAACTCAGCCGGTAACTGATCCGTAGCAGCAGTGCCCCCAGTACAAGCAGCAGACGTGCACGGTACAGCTCCACGTGACTGGAGTAGACCATGTGTCCGGGATGGACTGCCATTGCGTCAGTGGGTCTGCTTGAAGCGGCACTGGCTTGCCCTGAGACAGTCCTGTGGATGAAATGGCACAGCTCGGTGCAATGAGCAGTGTCTGTGTGCAATGGGTGCAGGCCGTGGGTGGGGTGGGAGTACGTGTGAAGGCCATATCACGCACGCCAACTACGACTAAGGACCACTGCATGTGGGATGTGTACACATTGGTCTCACGCCGGGCAGTGCGTAGTGTGGGAGTCGCAAGCAAATGCTATCGTATCTGTCAGGGGGTGCTGGGCACATGCAAGTTCCTGCTTGGAGCTGCAGATGTGCTACCAGCCTGATAGTACAGACAAAGGACCTTTCATCCCTACAGTAACTTCACCAGCTGCATGCATACAGGAGACGTACAGAGGCCAGTCGTGGCTGTGGTGGGATGTCTGCGACCCTGGGAATCATGGATGGTATGCCCAGCACGATGCACATGAGCAGACTCACTATGTGTCACGTTGCCACTCAGCTGCTCCTCCCTGCCACGGGCACCCACACTTGTGTGCGCTGCACGGTTGCATCACATGCACTCCTACGGGACACCAGTCTAATGCCTGTCCGCGCATGCCCTGTGCCATGCCAACAACACCGCGACGCTGGCCTTCGAAGGTGTGCGTCCACTTGGGTGTAGGCCAATGGTCCGGACAGGGCGGACACAGGTGTCCAGCCCATGGCTGGCTGGGATCGCGCTGCGCATGAGGCCAGCCAACAGACTCAGGCATCCGCAAGACTGTTACACATCACACCTGGCATGCATGTGCCAAGACCCCAAGCGTCCTTGCGCTCCTACATATCCCCGTACCTGCGGGCCCGCCCTCCTGGTACTGTGGCCCTGGTGGTGACAACGCCCCAAAACGGAGACACACTTACCGCACTTCCTGCACCGGGCCAGGTCCGGACCATGCCCTGCCCCCCTGCCGAACTAGCACACGCAGCCTGTGATGAACAGGGTTGATGGCACCAGGTCAGTTGTTGATAGTGTTCAGTCACCTCCGTGACTGTGACCCGGCTTTTGTCTGGACTGAGCCGCATCTTCCTCTTACTCCTCTCCGTGCGGCCACTGGTGTGATTCGCGACTACGTGCTGGATGTGGGACCTACAATCAAACAATATTTGTAGAGCGCACTACATACCTGTGAGGGTTTCAAGGAGCTGGGGGGGGCCGCTACTAATCGAACAGTCAGGTCTTGAGTAGCCTCCTGAAGGTCAGCAGGTCTTGGGTCGTAGGTTCAGTGGGAGGGTGTTCCAGGTCTTGGCGGCGAGGTGGGAGAAGGACCACCTGCCGGTGGTTGTTCTTCGGATGCGCGGGGCGGTGGCGAGTGCAAGGTCGGCGGAGCAGAGCTGGCGGTTGGGGGTGTAAAAGGAAAGTCGTTTGTTGAGGTAGGCTGGGCCAGTCTTGTGGAGTGCCTTGTGTGCGTGGGTGAGGAGCTTGAAGGTGATCCTCTTGTTGACGGGCAGCCAGTGCAGGTTTCTCAGGTGGAGGGTGATGTGGCCGTGGCTTGGTACATCGAGGATCAGTCGTGCCGAGGCGTTTTGGATGCGTTGCAGTCGTTTGATGAACTTGGTCGGGGCTCCCACATAGAGGGCATTTCCGTAGTCGAGTCTGCTGCTGATGAGGGCCTGGGTGACTGTGCTTCTTGTATCTGTCGGGATCCACCTGTAGATCTTGCGGAGCATGCGGAGGGTGTTGAAGCAGGAGGAGGAGATGGCGTTGACTTGCTTGGTCATGGAGAGCGTTGAGTCGAGGATGATTCCCAGGTTGCGTGCATGGTCGGTGGGTGTCTGGGCTGTCCCCAGTGCCGTCGGCCACCAGGAGTCGCCCGAGGCTGAAGGGTTGGAGCCCAGGATGAGGACCTCCGTTTTGTCCGAGTTCAGCTTCAGTCTGCTGGTCTTCATCCAGTTGGCGACGGCTTTCATTCCTTCGTGGAGGTTGATTTTGGCGGTATTGGGGTCCTTGGTGAGGGAGAGGATCAGTTGAGTGTTGTCGGCATAGGAGATTATGTTTAGGTCGTGCTGTCGGGTGACATGTGTGAGCGGGGCCATGTAAATGTTGAACAGAGTCGGGCTGAGAGAGGACCCCTGGGCTACGCCGCAGATGATCTCGGAGGCTTCGGATTGGAATAGGGGGAGGCGGACGCTCTGGGTTCTGCCGGAGAGGAAGGAGGTGGTCCATTCCTGAGCCTTGTCTCGGATCCCTACGGCGTGGAGGCGTGCGCGTAGTGTGCGGTGGCAGACGGTGTCAAAGGCGGCGGAGAGGTCCAGGAGGATGAGGGCTGCGGTCTCACCGTTGTCCAGCAGTATCCTGATGTCGTTGTTGGCGGCGATGAGGGCGGTCTCGGTGCTGTGGTTGCTGCGGAACCCCGACTGGGAAGGGTCCAGGATTCTGTTTTCTTAGCTGTCTGTTGACGATCTTCTCGATGACCTTGGCCGGGAATGGGAGCAGAGAGATGGGCCGGAAGTTCTTGAGGTCTCTAGGGTCTGCCTTGGGTTTTTTGAGTAGGGCGATTGATGACGTTGCGCAGGTGGGGTGCGATGGAGCTGCTGGCTTTGTTGAAGATGGGGTGCAGGAATGGGTCTGACGGGGAACAGGAGTGGATTGTGCTCATGATATTGATGGTGTCATCGATGCTCACGCTGGTCCAGGCTAGCAGGAGGTCGTGGTCGATGGTGTGCGGGGAGACTGTTGTGTTGATGTCTGTTGGGGCTGTCTGGTTGTTGAAGCTGTCTTGGATGTCTGCTATCTTGCGGTGGAAGAAAGTGGCGAGGGAGTCGCACAGGGCTTCCGACGGCGGGATGTCATTGGTGTTGGAGCTGGGGTTGGAGAGTTCCTTCACGATGTTGAAGAGCTCCTTGCTATTGTGTGCATTGTTGTTGAGGCGATCTTTGAATGAGGACCTCTTGGCAGTCCTGATGAGGTGATGGCGGTTGCGGGTGGCGTCCTTGTGGGCTGCGTGGCTATCCGGAGTCTATTTGCTGTGCAATTTCTTCTCTAGCTTCCGGCAGGCTCGCTTGGAGGCTAGGAGTTCTGGGGTGAACCAGCTGGCCCTCTTGCTGGTGTCTCTCTGGGGGGGTTTCTTCAGCGGGGCGAGGGTGTTGGTGCAGTCATCGATCCAGCGTCTGAGGTTGCGGGCAGCGTCGTCGCTGTTGGAGGGTTCAGTGGGTGGGCTGAGAGAAAGGTTTGCGTGTAGTTGGTCTTCGGTGATTTTTCTCCAGGAGGGGTGAGGGCTCTGTTGGGTGCGGTGGTGTATGGTGGGTTTTTGAAAGGAAAAGTGGATGCAGAGGTGGTCGGTCCAGAGGAGTTCAGTGGTGTGGCTGAATGCGACGTGGGGGCTTGCGGAGAAGATGGGGTCAAGCAAATGGCCTGCGGAGTGGGTAGGCGTTGTGACGAGTTGACTCAGTCCGAGGTTGGCAAAGTTATCGATCAGGGTTGTCGAGTAGCTGTCGTTGTTGTTCTCCAGGTGAAAGTTCAGGTCTCCGAGGAGGATGTAGTCGGTGGAGGTCAGGGTGTGCGTGCTGATGAAGTCGGCGATGGAGTCGCTGAACTGGGGTCGGGGTCCGGGGGTTCTGTAGATGAGGGTGCCTCTGAGGGTGAAGTTGGGGTCTGTGTGGATCTGGAAATGCATGTGTTCGGCGGAGCTGAGAGTGTCGTCGGTGCTGGTCGAGACCCTGATGCTGTTCTTGTGGACGATGGCGATTCCTCCTCCAACTCCATTGGTGCGGTCTCTGCGGGTGATCTTGTAGCCGTCTGGGATGGCTATGGCGAGGTCGGGTGCAGAAGAGTCATTCATCCAGGTCTCTGTTAGGAGGGCGATGTCCGGGGATGATGTGTTGAGCAGGTCCGAGAGCTCGACGGCGTGTTTGCGTGCGGAGCGGGTGTTCAGTAGTATGCATTGGAGGTGGTTGAGGTCTTTCTTGGCGGGTTGTTCAGCGGCTCTGAAGCTGGTGTGGCTGCAATTCCGGCCGGTGAAGGGACCGTGTGTGCGTTTCGGGGCAGCCTTGAAGCAGGTGTGGGTCCGTCCTGGGTTGAGAGCGTGGAGTGTGCTGGCATCGTAGTGGCGGCGGTCATCGTGGCGGGTGCGGGGGCCAGGGGTTCTGGCACCTGGTGCGGTCCAGGTGTGGACGGGCGCAGACGGGCTTGCCTTAAGCGCGCCTTCAGCGCGCCAGCGGCGCTCGCCATATGTGGGGATGTGGGAGGGAGGAACAGCTAGGAGGCGGGAGGCAGGGGCAGCCAATGGGCAGTGAGGGGGCGGGGCCGCAGGGGATGCAGCAGCAGGAACGGGAGCGGTGGGGGCACCTGGAGGTGACCGGGCACAACAGGGGCAGCGTGGGGGAGACAGAAGGCAAAAAGGCACAACAGGGGCAGCGAGGTGGAGACAGAAGGTAAAAAGGCACAATCAGGGCAGTGAGGGGGAGACAGAAGGCAAAAAGGCAAAATCAGGGCAGTGAGGGGGAGACAGAAGGCAAAAAAATGGGCACAAGTTAAGGACAGCGAGAGGGAGACAGAAGGCAAAAAATGGGCACAAGTTAAAGGCAGTGAGGGGGAGACAGAAGGCAATAAGGCACAATCAGGGCCGCGAGGGGGAGACAGCAGGCAAAAAGGCACAATCAGGGCAGCGAGGGGGAACAGAAGGCAAAAAACGGGCAGAAAGATACAAACCTAGTGCCTACCACTGGCCAACAGGGAGGAGGTGCAGGTGGTAGCCTGCGGGTGGAGGAGGGCCTCGACTTCATGGCAGCTGCAGTGCACACAGGTGGAGCTGTGTGGTGTGGGAGCGACCTACCAGCAAGGTCAAGGGTCGCTCTCCTCACCGTGCAGCAACTGCCATATATGGGGATGTGGGAGGAAGGAGCAGCTGGGAGGTGGGAGGCAGGGGCAGCGAATGGGCAGTGAGGGGGGCGGGGCCGCAGCGGCGGGAACGGGAGCAGTGGGGGCACCTGGAGGTATCCGGGCACAACAGGGGCAGCGTGCGGGAGACAAAAGGCAAAAAGGCACAACAGGGGCAGCGAGGGGGAGACAGAAGGCAAAAAGGCACAACAGGGGCAGCGAGGGGGAGACAGAAGGCAAAAAGGCACAATCAGGGCAGCAAGGGGGAGACAGAAGGCAAATAAACGGGCACAAGTTAAGGGCAGCGAGGAGGAGACAGAAGGCAAAAAGGCACAACAGGGGCAGCGAGGGGGAGACAGAAGGAAAAAAGGCACAACAGGGGCAGCGAGAGGGAGACAGAAGGCAAAAAGGTACAATCAGGGCTGCAAGGGGGAGACAGAAGGCAAATAAACGGGCACAAGTTAAGGGCAGCGAGGGGGAGACAGAAGGCAAAAAGGCACAACAGGCGCAGCAAGGGGGAGACGGAAGGCAAAAAATGGGCACAAGTTAAGGGCAGCGAGGGGGAGACAGAAGGCAAAAAGGAACAATCAGGGCAGCGAGGGGGAGACAGAGGCAAAACACGGGCACAAAGATACAAACCTAGGGCCTACCACTGGCCACCAGGGATGAGGCGCAGGTGGTAGCCTGCGGGTGGAGGAGGGCCTCGACTTCACAGCAGCGGAAGCGGCAGGGCCCACAGGCGGAGCTGTGTGGTGGGGGAGCAACCTACCGGCAAGGTCAAGGGTAGACCTGGTCCCTCCTCCACGTGTCGCTGGCTGGCATTGAATAGGGTTAGTGGCACCACGTCTTGCCGGTTGGCATTGAACAGGGTTAGTGGCACCACGTGTCGCAAGAGGCCCATATGGAACTATGCCTCACTGATCGAAGGAAGTCTGGTGCTGTGGCCGCTGCCCCGGCTTTGGGGTCACTACCATTCAGGACTCAGGACACAGTTTCACATATGGGACCTACTGGGCCGAAGAGGATGCCGGTGTAGTATGTGAATGAGGAAGGAGTAATGTGGGCCAGCGTTAGGGGGCCAGCGATGGTCCGCGGAGGCTGCAGAGGTCACGGAACTGGTGCTTGGAGCTTGCACCGGCACTTGGTGGACCCTCCTTATCACACGCCGGTGTCGAAAGGTGATCAGTGTGGCCTGGGTGCGCAGGCGCTGGCCTGACGGGTTCGGGGTCCAGCGGGCCGGGGTACGGCAGGCGCACAGGATCGCAGGCAACACCGCTTACTAGGACGGCATAGGCCTTGTCGCGTGGTGAGAGGCGCTTCCCTGGCAGAGATGTTGGGCTTTCCAGAAGAGGACCACGCCCAGGGCTACGTGCTTTTTATTCACACCCCTACGCTGGCCTGGCGTATGCTGGGTCATCCCACTCCGCTCACGCTTACGGAAAGGGAGACGTAACAGGCAACATTTTCGCGAACTCCCCCACTGGCAGGGGTGACATGGTTGCGTCCACTGCACTCCATACACCAGAGGTGTATGTTGTCATGGATATGGGTGTGTTCTGCATACTACGGTCTGTCCAGCAAATCTCCGCCACTCTTGGCATTGTGTGCTTTCCCAGTCATGGTTCTCCTGCCTCCTTCACACATGCCTGGTTGCCACCTCTACCCTCATTGGGCTAGTGTGTGGCTGAGGTTCCATGCCGTTGATGGCTCATGTTCACGGCTTGCCCAGGTTACCATTGTGAGTTGTTCTGTCGTGTCTGGTGGGTGGGCATGTTGTTTAGCATGTTGGTTTTGATTTTGTGACATGTGCATTGCCAGAGTTGTGAGTTGCATGGTTGTGGAGTTGAGGTGAGTGGAGTGTTCATTTGGAACTTGCCAAGGGGCTGTGCATTCCCCTTGGTGTCATCCTGGGGATGCTGGTTGCAGATGGACTGTCGGAGGATGGAGGAATCGTGCACAGTGGCTGGGTATTTGGAGGCAAGATTGGTGGAGGTTCCACGGTGTTCGGTTGTTGCCTGTACATTGATGTGAGACGTGTGCTTTCTGTTGCTGTGATTGTGTGCAGTGTCGGCAGGGGGCACAGGTATGGCATGTGTGCTGTGGCTTGCCCCACATGTGCGTGCATCCAGCTATGGCGTATGGGCCTTGCTCGGTGTCCAGCAGATCCTGCACATTGGGTGGGACGTATAGAGACTGGGGTAACAGGCTGATGGTGATGTCCAGGTCAGGTGTGAGGGACTTGGATGTGGCTGGCTATGTGTCTCCTCTAACTGTGGCGGGTGTTGGTTGGGGGGTACCAGGAGCCAACAGGTGCAGCACAACCATCAGCTTTGTGTGGGGTGGGATGTTGGTTGTCCGCTGTGTTAGTGCCATCGGCCTGTTGGGCATTGTTGGTCAGGATGCGTACGATGGTTGTCCTTTTGAGCCTGTGGTGGGGAATGACTTTGTCAGGTGTTGGGTCTGTGTGGCTGGTGCGTTTCCTGGGGGTCCACTGTCTTTGTCTGCGCTGCCTGTGTGGTGGTCCGGGGGATGTCCCGGGTGGGTGATGGGGTTCTGGGGTGGTGGCGGTGGGTGTTGTGGCCCTCTTGGGTGTCTGGCCCGCATGACCGGTGGCTCCATGGCATCTGTTGCCCTTCCTATGTGGCTGTGGGCTGTGCTCCCTTTTGTGGTGCAGGCTGTGGTCCGACTTTGCACCAGGTGTTATTTTTCTGCTGCTAACGCACCTTATCGCCTGTTTTGTGTTCTTATCGCAGTTTTGGCTGGTCGTTGTGAATGTTGTGGAGTGTTGTTGTCACGACTTTGGGCACGGGAACGACTACTCTGCATCTCATTAGAGATAGATGCGGGGGTCTTCTGTGGTGATGTTTTTTGCGGCTGCTATCGTGGGTAAACTGGTGCTGTGGGCTGTTAACACCAGCTTGTGAATGGGGCAATCGATTTATCGCAACTTTGGCTGCGATAAAGTGCCTTTAACTCGACGTTAGCTCCTTGTGAATATCCCCCAAAGTTGTGAGAGGACAAGTGTGCAGTTAGAAATCCTAACGACTTCGACTTTGTTCCGATGGCAGCTCAAAAAGAAAAACATATTAAAATAGTGCAGCAAAGTAAAGTGAATGGACAGAGCAAGTCATGCCCACAATAGTGAATACCAAGTGGGGAGTGCAGAGAGCTAATTACTATACCCAGTGAGCTGTGCACAAGCCGATGCATACTTCGCGTTTCCTCACACTAATAAAAGTGATGGTTTACTGATAAACATGGGGAGTGCTATGCATGGGAGTCGGATGCTCCAAAAGGCCTGGAGTCTGAGAGGTTGGCACACCTAGAGATGCTGGTACCTAGCTGCTGTTAACACGGGGGTAGCTCATCTCAATCTCGGCTCTCAGCCCAAGTTCTCCATTTCACTAGGAGCCATTGATACTGCGGGAGGCAGAGCTGAGAGAAGAAGGAGGGGTAGAGTAACCAGCTCCAGACAATTACAGGTCACTGCATGTCACTTGCACTCCTTCGCAGCCAATCTCTCTTATGGAGTAGCCTTTCTCTGGCTGGAGGGGGAGAGTGAGCAGGTTGGGGCTGTGCTCACCACAATCAGTGCCACAGACCTCAGAATGTTGTTCCCAAAATGTAGAGGGAGCAGGAGGCAAAGGACTCCGGCGCTTCCCTAGGGACAATAAAACCAAAGAAGCTATTGGTGCACAATGCCTCCCAGATCAAGTTGGTGTCGGTGCAGGGTACCGTCACAACAGTGGTAGGCATGGCGGCTAGAAAGAAAGTTGCGAGAGAACAAATGTGTAGCTAGAAATCCCAGCAATCTCGGTTTTGTTCCATGGGCAGCTCAAAAAGAAAAACATCTTAAAATAGTGAATAGATAGAGCAAGTCACCGGTGGTCGCTGCAGTGCGACTGCAAACACAAAAAAAGTTCCACAAACACATAATAAAGATAATCAGTGGAAGGAGATTGTACTTGGTCGCTGTGCTCGTGTAGGGATAAACAGGAAAAAGGCATGACAAATACATGCCTGAAACAAATAGAAACAAAGATTACAAGAGTGACAATTGAACAAGCCAATCACAAGCCTCTGGGTTGGCATAAAACCCACAGACTAATTACAGCATGTCAAGAGAAAACTATGATCTTATTAGCAACAGACAATTTCACAAAAGGATAGGACTCTTATGGCCTGCTTGGTCATAGCTGGTGGGGATTGGTGGATTGTCACTCCCACTTGGTCCAGGCCAATGTTTAGAATTAGGGGTGTGGCCAAATAAACACAGATAATAGTGGGTAGTATTGAGATGACCACTACAAATGTTTTTAAACAAATTATCAGAGTCTTTCTCCTATAAATAGAACTTGCCAGCCTCCAGTTCCTACAGCTCATTGGTATATTGTCCATGGCATGCTGCTGGTTTAATAGAAATCTGAAGACTGTGTGGAAACAATATCATCTGCATCCTCTTGGAACCATCACTTAAGGGTAAGTATGAGTGTATACTTTAAAGCTGCACCCTTGTTATAATGCTGTTCTTATGGTGTGGTCATCAGCATTCTCAAAGAGGACAGAATGTGTATATGTAAGAGGTTGTTTTATGACACAGTGAGCATTCTGAAGTTGTTGAGGAGCTCAGCAAGAAGCAGCTGGTGTCTGGCTCGTGGCAATTGAGTACTGTTGATACTGGAGTCTTCAGCCTTTTGTGGATGAAGAACACAACCTATTTTGGTAACGAAGATTGGATGGCCAGTCACCTGTGGACCAGTGAGACAATG